>NW_027211737.1:5680000-6280000 GCF_022749685.1 Semicossyphus pulcher | reverse complement strand
TTCACACCTGGAGCTGTCTTTCCCCGAAGCAGCTTCTAGTTCCAGGTTTAGGGCCCACCATTCATGAAAAACAGTACTGGCATCAGTGAAGCTAATGCGAGATAGCCCCACACCAGCTTACTGTCGGTCACACCCAGATACACTCAACAAAACATCCTGTAAACAAAATTAAAAAGCCTAATGTGATGTGGTAAATCCAGTGGCTAATGCACTCTATTTCTTAATTGTGGTGTGGTTTGTTTGGTCATGATATTAATTTTCTAGTGTTGCAAATCTGTCGAGCTAGCCTGCAGTGCTTTTGATTGTTTTGCCTGACCATCTATGAGAAAGGTTTTTCAGTCTGCCTCAGTGTTTGCAGAGGAAGCCCAAACATTTCCTCCCGTCTGCATCATCATGTACAGAGTTAAGTTGTTGAATTTGGCAGCAGAGTCTGGCACGGCCCTGTGACTTTCTGCGAGAAACTAATAGATCACAGCCAGTCGCTCCTGCCTGGGTACAATATAAAAAGGGCAGGAATGTGCAGCTTTCGTGTACTTATTGTTTAGTTTCCTGGTTTTCTTCATGAGGTCGGATGTGTCTCGCTGTTCCTTGTGTGGAGCTGCTGCGGTGTGAGGTGCTGATCAAACGTTGGCACTACTTTTCTGGAGAGTAATTAGGCGTATAGAGCTCACGGGCAGAGCCAGGAAATACCAGGCTGGTTGTATGAGAAAAGGACGTGTGTGTGTTTTTGTGTGTACGTGTGTGTGTGTGTGAGCCCCCTCCACCCAGGCCCTTGCATCACGCTTTGCTCTCACTCACAGTAATGCAGAGAGTGAATACTTCTCTGTATCACTCAGCTCTGCAGCTGTGTATGACAGCAGTACAACTTTCTCTCTCCGTCTGATGACTTTGTGTTGTTGTATTGAAATATGTGTTTATAATCTTGTCTCAGAGGGGCAGATTTTCACTATATTCTGTTGCTCCTGTGAGATTTATGTCTGTGAAAGGCATAAAAAAGGAAACACTAACATAAGCAGCTTCCTCTCCTACGCCGCTCTTGTCCTCCTTTGTCGTTCCAGTGACCTAATATTTCCAGTATGGCAGCATCAGTGTGTAATGTTTCTCCTGTTCCTCCTCTCTTATTCTGGTTTAATTTGTCTGTATGTGTACTATGCTTATCTTGCTGTTCTTGCTACCACTATTATTGGCATCATAACCATAAGTATGTATTACCTGTTGTCGTTGATGTAACAAGAACATATGTTGTTGTCGTTGCTCTCTATGCCTGTCTCTCTCCTGCTCCTCCCTCTCTCCCACTCTTCGGCCCGTCCAGTCGAGGCAGACGGCTGTTCAACATGAGTCTGGTTCTGCTCGAGGTTTCTGTATAAAGGAAGTTTTTCTGCCACTGCTGCCAAATGTTGCAAAGTGCTGCTCGTGGTGGATTCATGTTGGGTCTCTCTCTAAACAGGGGATGCTCTAGACCTGCTCTTTCTGTAAAGTGTCTCGAGATAACTTTGGTTATGATTGGCGCTATACAAATATCATTTGATTTATTTGATTATGTAAACAACCGGATAGTTAGACTCAAAGGGTTTATAGAAAACCACAACAAGATAAATATAGGTGTTTTTTTCTTTTTTTCACCTTGAAAGATAAAAGATAAAGGACAAATTATAAAACAGCAGCTAGATAACTGTCCATTTTAGTGTTTAGATTAAGTTATTTATGCTGTCCACAACACATCAGAAAATGCAATGTCCTTAAATTGCCTTACGGACTGAAAACTCCCCAAATGTAAAATATATCAAACAAAGAAAACTTGCAAAACCTTTAAATTTACCTTTTTAAAGTAATAATCTAAGATTTTAATTTAAATAAATGTCTGTTAAGTCTCTATCTGTCGCCGAATGAGGTAACACAATGGTGATTGAGCCTATGGCCCACTGATGAAAGCCTTTGCATTTGCTGTATATAGTTTTATTATGGACTGGGTGTCTGTGGCGACTTTCACCCAAAAAATAACAAGCGGCGCCCAGTTAGTGACGCATTTTCCATCAGCCAGCAGTGGTTGGTCTGCCAGAGAGGGTAGGCGGAGCTAAGCGGCTGCTTTTCCGGTCTCTGCAAGTGTTGCGAGTAAACAGTAATCTACTATGGCTGAACAAACAAAGAAAAGATGGATGACTACAGATACAACTTCAACAAGAAGTGAAAATCCAAAGAAGAAGAAACAAACTCGACGCTCAGATGAAGCAAACAGTCTAAAAAGGAAAGCGACCGTCAGCCAGGAAAATCAGTTACAACCGGAGCCAACCGTGGACGTCACACATGCGACACTGTCTGGATATCTGGGAAGTGTGCTCCCGCAATTACCACTTATCGCCATAGGAGCCGCCAAAGAGAACTAAACTGAGATCTTCGCGATTATAACTTCAACCTTTTTATAATTACTCTTATTTTGTGCTGTAACTTTGGAGCAATCTGACACTATTATTTCCTCGAGGATTAAAAAGTTCTATCTCATCTTATCCTATCGTATCGTAGCATGGTCAGTGTTTCTGAGCTGAGAAGTGAAGTTTTCTAAATCGACAAAAATAAGACTTTCCTGTGCACTGGTTGGATAACAAAGAACTGGCAGACAGATTTAGACCAGTAGCCGTATTTGTTCTGTCTCTGGGGATGCTGTGGATGTGAGAAGGCTTTCGTAAGCTCTAAATTTAAACTTTTACAGAGCCACTGCAAAATAAGCCAAACCCTGCTTGTATATTTTTCCTCACAGATTAACATCAAGGCCCAAGTTGGCCTTCAGCACAATATTTTAAGAGCAAACACAGAGAGAGGAGGGTTCATGGGCTTAAAAGTGAAAGACTTTCAGCTGGTGCAGCATATCACATAGTGGCAGAAAAATATGCAAAAGACGAATCAGAATATCTTTATTGCCTGAGTTTAGTTTCGATGTGTTTAAAGGGCAGAGCACGTCTGTTAAAGTGCAAATGGCTCTAACATGTGCTGGTATCACCTCGGTGTGTTTGGACGTGTGAATAATTCGACTGTGGCTGCTTCTGCACATGTAAATGTATTTGGCGTAATCTAAAGAACAACTGTGCTCACTCAGCACATGGTTTCTGTTAGAGCCTCTGGCCTGGAAATCATCCGTGAGAGACGTACAAGTGGCTCCTTGAAGCATGCGAGTGAGAAACTTAAACGGCCACTTTTTCCTTTGGAGCAAACTCAGAATTTGTTGCCCGAGTTAATCTCTGCTGAAATATTTTAATATCCCAGGTGAGAGAGTATGGAGGAGGGTTGGACCCTGTTTGTTGAGCTCTGAATGCTGTTTTTAAGGTGTTGACTTAGCACTTATAAAATATCTAGTTCAGTATAGTCGGCTGATTTTCTCAGCTCTTGTTTACCAAAAAAGGAAGTTGTCTATGTTCATGTTTTTGTCTACAAAATGTGGAACATAGGTGTTGTTTTCCAGTCTGTCAGTAGGATTACAGAAATACTCCTGGCCCTAATTTTCATAATACTTAGCGCATAAAAACCGAAAGCCACAAAGAACCCATTAAATGTTGGACCAGGAAATCAGGCTCTCTGAGGACCCTTGTAGGTTTTGTTCTGTCAGGATGTTTGGAGACGTGGAGACTTCCACATTCTGGCCCTAAATGTGTGCTAACACAGTAAGAGCGACGATGCGGTTGGCATATTAGTACAGCACCTGCAGTCGTCTTCTCCTGCAGGAACCTGCAGTCAGGCAGTTGTTACCTTAATTTGTGGCACCTGTTGTCGGCCTCCTTCGAGGCGATAGACAGCAGCTCTTTTCTCATCGTCTCTCCACTAATGCAGTAACCCTCCTTGCCCCATGCTCTTTGGTGAAGTTACGTTTCATTACTTCTTAATGAATACTTGGACGGCACTTAAACTTTGCTGCTCTCACGTCCTTTCCACCTGCATTGAGCTTATTTTAGACAAGTGGAGGTTCATCTGGGATGCATTTTTCATCTAAGTGCTGCATATTGTCATATTGGTCTTACTCTCTTGTATAATGTAACAGCCGTAGATGTCCGCTCATAGTGTCTATTTGTTCTATCTCGTACCTTTTATCGGTCGTCAGATGCAAAGAGAGAGGTACTCTTAGACCTTACTTGACAAAGTTTGTGAACTAAAAAATGAAGCCACTAATGTCTCACTTGCTCAGTTTCTTTTGCTGCTGCAGAGAGACGTTAAATCTAGGTGGAGGCCCCTTAAATACTAGCAGTGCTTAGTCATGCTGGTGGAGCTCAGCGTGCTTGGAAAGGTTTCAGGGAATCACTTCATCCACAAAAATGTGTCATTGAGTTGTTGTTGCAAACAGTTTAAGGCAGGAATGATTGTAGAAGTTGAAAATGTTTAGCAACAAACGATCACCTCCAGGTTTAACCAGCAATTCCAAAAGAAGCCGTTCTTCAGCTGAGGAAAGAACAGTCTTCTGTCTGTCTAGCTGCCGTGTAATCCCTCTCACATTGTCAGTGTAACAGCTGCTGATAACTGGAGCTGACTTCATGGGTTCTCAGTGTCACTGTTGGCTCCCCGTCACTGGAGCGTGACCCCTTCAGTTGTCCCATGTTGATGAGGTCATCGCTCAGCTGTTCAGGGTCTGTGTGGTACCATAGGTCTGCCTGTCACTCCTGTGTGTGTGTGTGTGTGTGTGTGTGTGTGTGTGTGTGTGTGTGTGTGTGTGTGTGTGTGTGTACGTGTGTGTGGTTGGTCAGCGTTCACTCGTGCCAGAGAGTCCTCTAACCCAGACAGCACAAGACCGTGACTGTGCGGCCTCACAGAGATTATTTATAACAGGAAAAATATACAGGACGTGTTTTTTACAGGGCAGTACAGAAGAAAACACAACACCAGCTTTGTCTTCAGAATGCTCCCTAACAAAGTACAGAAAACTGCACAAACTGGCTTGAATACAAAGTTGTAAAAGTTGAAATTAACGAGTAATATAACAAGTATATTGTTTCCTGTAGATTCTTTCCTTTGTTAATCATTATTTCCAATGAAATGTCAAAGACCTGTGAGAAATGTCTTTAAATGTCTAACCAACCGACTCAAACTCCCAGAACGTTCTAACGTCAAAGAGCAGCTAACCGTGACATTTGCGTAGCAGGTACCAGACAATGTTTGGCGTTTGTGTGTTGTGTAAATAACCCTTATTCTCTGTGGATTTACCAAGGGATCATTCACTAATCATCTGAGCTGTAATTTAGTAAAACTGTATAGTGCAGAGGGAAACGGCAGCTGTGTTTATGAGTGGTGAAACAATAAGATGATGGACAGAGAAATAGTTCCCAACAAGTTGTACTCTGTTTTAATCATTTATCACAAAACATCAAAATCTTTGGGTATGAACTCGCATTTTTGCGACATTCTGACCTTTTTTAAGGACAAAACAAAAGAATCAATAATTGCTAATTGCAGCCTTTCTAGAGACATATTTTAAGAGTACCTCTGAAAATAGGGCCAGAAAAATGTATCTGTGAAAGTTGAAATTGACTTGTAAGTAACACTGTTTAAGGTGAAAGTGTGTGCTGCAAAATGGACCACAGCATAAACCAGATTATAAAAGTTTGACATGTTCAGTCGCTGAGCTATTCGTCTCAACAACAGGCTGTTACAGTCATGAGTTCACCTCCCCTCCCCTGAATAACAGGACTCTTATTTGGGTAGGGAAGTGTTGGTCCCAGAGCCTCACAGGATTGGAGGAGGCAGCTGTCCAATAGTGCGCCCGAGCAGTGCTGTGCTTACTTTACACCAATAGTGGAACTTTTTTCCCCCCCTTATGGAGAGAGGATTGAGAAAGAGTGCAAAGAGTGAGCACAAACAGCTGAAAAAGTCAGAACTCTAAGTACAGTGTGTCTGATTCTCTGAAGAGCAAAGAGAAGGGCTGAAGAAGAAAGTTGGAGAGCGTGCTGTTGGTCTGAGGTGAGTGAAGCTTGAACAACAAGGCAGTGAAGGTTTTAGCAGCAGGCTTAGTCTTGTAATTCCCTCCTGTGAATGGAAAGGATTGACGGGAGAAGTGGCCGGTGCTGGGTGGACTGCAGAGGAAGAGCAGGGCTGTTTATTTCCAGCCTGTGTTTGCTTTAGTCGGCGAGAGTTCCAGGCATACCAAGAACAAGACGCTGCATTTAGCCAGCACAGTGGGAGCGTAGTGGAGGCTACTAATGGCCTGGAAAGCTGACTGGCTCTGTACGCTCAGGTCTGTCTGACAGGGTGCATTTTTGCTGCATGTTTGGAGTTTGGACTTTGATTTAAGCAGCTTTGAATGATCTCTAAAATAAACATTGTAGCTTGTTTTTTGTCTTCAAACTATGAGTTCAAGATCTGATGTTCAGTTTATGTTACACTTGTGTCTCTAAAACCTCTGATGTTGACACTAGGGATGGATTTTGGACTACAAAGTATTGACATTGTCTGTTTTTCTGTCCTGCTGACCCCTTTGGCTCGTCTCTTATCCCAGCTTTGTAAACAACAGCCTGTTTATCTGTCACAAGCTTTGCACTTTTTGGTCTCCACAAATCTCACAAAGCTGAATCATACGAGGAAAACCAGCATTTGTTTTTATTTGGAGGTTCACTAAGCCTCTTGTTGTTTTGCATTGGCTTCGCATACTTGGATCTCACATAGTTTTGGGCTGACTAAAAACCACCCTCTTGCCAAAATGATTATCACTCACGCTTTTCCAGCAGGGATGTGAGAAACTTGAGACGTGTTTGTACTTGCACTGTCAAATGAGGGCGACTGTCAGCGGCCGAGGAAACAATTAACACTTTAACTGACACTTAAGCTGTTTCAGGGGCTTAAATATTGGCAACAATTGCATCGTTTTAAATTCAAGTCTCTTCTAGTTGCAAATCTCTTCACAAGTAACCTTGGTGCACAGAATATTAACTATTATTTATTATCTTTTTTTAGAAATCTACTCGACTAAAATGTTCTTCTTGTTGTCCCTATTTCAGAAAAAGGACAAAGATGCCCAAGCACAGGAGAAGAGAAGGACGCTGTGGCCCCCTACTATGTTGAAACTCCCTATGGTTATCAGCTGGACCTGGACTTCCTCAAATATGTCGATGACATTGAAAGGGGCAACACCATCAAGAAGCTGAGCATCCAGAGGAAGCCCAAAGTGGCCAAACCCTTGTCGGTGACTCGGGGCAGCACTGGCGGGGGCAGCACTCAGGCTGAATGGACCTCCACAGACTCCCTGTCCTCCTCCAACAGCGACGGCAAGCAGTCCCCAGTCTTCTTTAACTCCAGGCCCCAGGTCTCTGCACCGCTGACCCCCACACTCCCCAGGGCAACCTGTGAAGTCCCCCTGCAGCAATCCTACTTGAACATCACGGAGCAGAAACAACTCCTGCCGCCTCCTTCACCAAGGTTTGTCCCTCGTCACAACCCACAGGTGGAGAGGACCCTCATGGAGACGCGTCTCCGTCTCGAACAGGAGCGCCTGCTCATGCAGCCGCACATTGAGCCTCCGTTGCCTCGCCGCCGTCTCGCCAGCTTCGGCGGCATGGGCTCCAACAGCTCACTCTCCTCGTACTCAGGCTCCATGGCCCCAAGTCAGATCTCTCCGAGCACCAATCAACCTCTTATCATCAACGGTCACCTCCCCAATGGAGATTATAACCCTTACTACCCACCATCTATGGGCAGCTCCATCCGCCACAGCCCCATGAGCTCTGGCATGGCCACGCCTGTCACAAATGTCAGCCCGTTACACCTTCAACAAATTCGAGAGCAGATGGTTGTGGCCCTCAAGAAGCTGAAAGAGTTAGAAGAGCAGGTGAAAACCATTCCTATCTTACAGGTTAAGATTGCTGTTCTCCAGGAAGAGAAAAGACAGTTGGCTGCTCAGTCCAAAAATCAAGGTCCTGGTGGCTTCCGCAAGCGCTCCTACAGTGTAGGCAGTGCTGACCAAATGGAGAACCAAGCCCCCATCCAAAAAGAAACAGAGCTGCACATCATGGAGCCTGAAGCCCAGGAACAGAACACTCAGCGGCTGGAGGAGTTCAGACGTCTGGCTGCTGATGTCCAAGCTCTGGAGAAGACATCTCTAGACAATAATATTAATGAAATTCAGCCTCATAAGACCACACAAAATCAAGCCCACCAAAAGTCCATTGGAGTAGTTACTGATGAGAATATGAACAACCTACCTGTCGCTCAGAGGAAGTTGACAAATGAACGTAATTACCGGGACGTTGAGGTAGCAACAGAGCGGCAGGAAGTACGCAGCGCTGCAGTTGGCGTGACTGAGGCCATGCTGGGTATGACAACTGAGGCTGAGAAGGAGATTGAGCTACAGCAGCAGACCATCGAAGCCCTGAAGGAGAAGATCTACCGCCTGGAGGTGCAGCTGAAAGAATCCACTCACCAAATAGAGATGGGGAAGCTAAAACTGGAGCTCCAAGCTGCCGGCGGGTCAAACAAGAAAAAAGCGGACAAAGGTTTGATGGCCAGGCCGGAGATGTACAATGCATGTGTGGAGGCTAAAGTCCAGATGCGCAGCCAGGGAGTAGGTGACCATCTGGAATTCAGCCCTGCTAGCACAGTTAAAACTCTACAAAGCCACAGTATTGGAGTGTCCTGTCAACCCAGTGTGCAGAGTGTGTCCTCAGGCCCAGAGATTCCGATGGATCGATGGGTGGTGCATGAGCGTGTGGAGGTAAATGATCAGTGTGTAGGGAGGCGGGTGGAGACATGTGACCAGCAGGTAGGCATGGAGCTGAATGTTTGTGAGGTTGGAGTCAACACAGAGGAATCAGTGGACAGTTTGGCTCTTTGCAAACCCATGACAGAGCTTAGCAAAGAGTCAAGATCAGTCGGCTGTGGAGATTGTTCGGTGGATGTGGTCGTCAGTCCTATAAAGAAGCTTGTGTCGCAAGGAACCGACACAGATTTCGTCAGCAAGGTGGACTGTGGTGTCATGGCTGCTCCTAAGTCAGCAACTCAGCAGACCAATACTGAGACTGAGGTTGTGAGCAAATCCACCAACACAAAAACAGTTGTCTTGACTGATTCTTTCACCGAAATGGTTTTGGTCACTTGTGACAAGCACACCAACACGGCTGTGACTGAAACCAGGACGGTAGCTGCTGGGGAAGGTCTTGTCAAGGATGTTCACTCAACAGCGAAGACTCGGTCGATTGCTGTTGGAACCACTACAGAAGTGGAGTCATCCCTTGGCAAATCAAGCTCTACGAAAACCAAAGAATGTGGGGTGGGACCGGTAAGCATCCAAGAGAACTTCTTGGTCGGCTTAAAAACCAGGAACATAGCATGTGGCCCCTCCCAGCCAACTGAATCTGTCACAAGCTGCAGCAAAACAACCGTTGAGGTTGAGACTGAGGCTGAGAATGCACCACTGCAAGCTCAGGCCCAGGGGGGCGCCGGACTGGACCATTACATCGAGAGGGTGCAGAAGCTGCTGCAGGAGCAACAGATGCTGCTAGCAGAGAACTACAGCGAGCTTGCAGAGGCTTTTGGTCAGCCCCAGTCCCAGTTTGGATCCATCAACAGTCAGCTGGTCAGCACGCTCACGTCCATCAACTCCGTCATGAAGTACGGAAGCGTCGAGGATATCCTCAAGCTGCAGTCGGACCTAAACGCAGGTGAGAGGTGAAGCACAGCCAGCACTGTGGATGCTAATGTTTCCACATGCTCGTAAGTGTTGCAGAAGCATAAGTGGTTGTTGTGGTAATGGGCTGAAAGTCATGTCAGGCAATCAAAGCATAGTTTCAAGGGCAGACAACAGTAAATGCACACACAGACACACACTCACGCTGCCTGCTTGCCAGCTATTTTGCTTGAGCAAGATTCTGTTATGTATACAGTGCCTGAGGGTGTACTAAAGAGAGGGTTCAGAGTTTGATTTCTTTTTTTCTATTCCATGGTTTGTTGCATAATACATCAATCACTCAATTTTTAATATACAGCATTCATATACAGTTCATAACCACAAGAACGAGACGTACATATAGAGCAGGTCCAGACTGTACCCTCTGTATTAGCCTAAGACAAGTTTGTCAGTTTTAGTAATAACCAATCAATCATTTTAAAGTTCTTATATTTCCAGCAGCAGTTAAAATGTGTGGATGGAGTTGTTTTGTAAACAAACAAATGTTTGCTTTGCTGTTTTAAGTATTCTTAATGAAGCATCCATATTTACCAGCTTGCAGTCTTCTTCTCATTGTGGGTATCTTGTTTCGTTTCTGGTCGCCGAGCTTTGCCGCCACATGTCGACCAGTGAAATACTGTGAGTCAGGAATGTGTCTTGAACCACATGTACATCACGTTGGTCTATAGTGCTCTTAGGGGCCAAAAACTCCACAGGTTTTCATTTAAAGAAGTATTTCACAGCTGGAAAGAGGGTCTTCTCATTAAACTGGGCTGTCTATGCTAGAAAAAGATGTATTTGTAAGTCCTCGTGCAGACTTTGAACAGGGGGCTCTTCAGTTTAGCTTTCTTCAATTGCATACACACAGTACTTCCTACAGTTTCTCTTCAAACTAAAAGCCAGAAACAATCTCAAAACAACAACACTGCACGTAGAAAAATGGCAGGAATACGTCTGTGATTTGGAATTAAGTAATCTGAATGAAGATGTGAAAAGAGTCATTACACGCTGAGAAAAGGGGTACAAGCTAAGAGTCTTACAATCGAGATTCTGCTTTATATGAATGTAATGAGCAAAGAGGGTTAAGGACAGTTTGAGCCAAAGTCATTCAGTTTTTTCCTGTTTTTGTTTTTTATATTTGTATTTTATCTGTGTGTTACGTGCGTTTGCTTGTAGGATAATTGGGATTGTCCTTGACTACTTTGGGAATTTAACTAAACAATACTCAATATAAAGAATGTTTTAGAGTTTGTCAATCTAGAAAATAAGCAAACAAATGCATTGAAAATTGCCAGGGCTGTTCAGAGGACAGCAAACCAGCTGATAATGTAGGGACAAAGTAAGATGTAGTTTTGGACTGAATACCAGCAGTTTTAGCTGTGCTGTGGAGGACCTGGTCTGCTTTCACACACTGGCTAAAGAGAATCCTGATCGGATCAGACAGGCCAAAGTTATCTCTGACCCTGAAATATGCAGCGGGGGCTTTGGACTCGAACCAACAATGAGCTCATTTCTTTTTGGGAACCAGTAACGTCGCACCAATCGGCCGCTTGTTGTTTTAGCGAGCCGCCCTGCCTTCACTCACACCTCACTGCTGATGCTGATTCATGGCTCCTTCTGAGTTACATAACATGCATTCATGCTGGCTGGCACATGAATGCAGGCCGATTGTCTGAGTTGTGTGCGAGCTTGTTTCTGGTCAGTTGCTGGCCTCTTTCGGGATGTAGAATTACTGACCAGTCGTGGTTCCTGTGCACGTAGCTGTCAGCAGAATGGAGGACAGGAAGCTCAGTGAGACCTAGTTTAAAATATGGCACTGAAAGCAATGACTGGAGCTTGATTTCCAAGTTCAAGCTTAAGTAACTTTCTCCATGTCATTTGGCTGTATTGCATTTAACTGGAGCTTTATTACAGCTGTGTTGTGTGAGTTAACAGACCATAACATGCTAAGCTAACACTGAAATAATGTGGCCCTTTTAAAGCATTTTGTTGTTAAATCTTTGCTCATTTCTCTTTTTTTACATGATATAAAAAGAGTTAAACATTGTAAGAATATTGCAAGAAATGATAATCACCAGCGTTGTTTACATCAGATAGCTTCTTGTTTACCTTGTTTTACTCATGCTTTCCTGCCACCAACTGACAAAAACTTTGATTGCATTAAGTCATCAGACGCTGAGAACGGTCAGTTAATAATTTTTGGATGTCATTATCTTGAAATCACAAGTTAATTCATCTTGTGATCTCAAGAGAACGAGACGCTCATTTTTCTCGGCAGAACTTGTCATGAAAATACCCTTTTTTTTCTCCTGATATTTAATTTTCAGCCTTTAAGATTATTGTCTTAAATGTCAGAGGATTTATAGACGGCCCTAGAAAGAGTTCACTATGACAGGTAGTCCATCTACCGCAGTTTGTAGAGGCTTGATTGATTCCTGGATTAGTGTGGCCATGTCTTCCTTGAGACTGGAACGTTGTTTAGCCAGCTCTGTAACCAGTTGCTTCATGGAGAGAGAATCCCCAACACCATCCGTGTTGTCTACAGTGTTAGCTGCTGCCGCCATGGTCGCTAGCTCACCAGCTAGGCTAACGCTGGCTCGCGTGGCTGGAGTTTGTGTGTTCGTTTGTCTTTGCAGCTTAGCGCTGCTCATTTTGTAGTACTTATAGTTCATAAACTCGGCTCTCAACTATACAGTAAACTCTTGGTGAAAACAGTGTCAGTTATTTGGGTGATTAAAAGAAGTAGTCGGGAGCTCCTCTACTCTACGTCTTCCTCCTACATTGCCAAACCGGAGGTCCGTCAGAGGGGATTCATAACTTAACATAGTCTGATCTCATAATGGCTAAACCTTTATGTGACAGTTTCAGCTTAAATTAGATGAAACAGTTGTCAAGACACCATATGTATAAGTTTGCTTGTGTCTGCTGATCTCTGTTAAGCCATTATAACTAATGGGAGGAAACAACCTTTGTTTTTCCATGAGGAGTATTTATTACCCCAGTACAACCAAACTAATTTCCTTCAGATAAGAAAATAAATAACTCATTATCTCGAGATAACGGTTATTAAAAGAATCATTGTAAAGACAGCTGTTCAACTGCTGTACGGTTCAAAGGTCAGCTGTAGATTGTTGTGAGGAAGCAAGAGGATTCTTAAGACATTAAAAGACTGATATAAAGCTAAAGTATAAAAACTGCAAGTAGTTGCATTCTTAAACTTTCAGGAAAACGTTTAGGATCCTATTTTAAGACCTATCTTGTAAATCTACCAGGCAGAACTATTTCTTATAGATTCATTATAATATTAGCAACGATCAATATCCCCAAGTATTATTTACTAAGTGTTTAATACATAAATATAAGCTTACCTGCTTCCTAGTTATGTGAAGTAATGTGATGATCCTTGTTTCAAACATAACCGGGTCCTGCTCTTAGTCCTCTAGTGTTCATGAACATCCACACATGTTGTCTTTAATGGCTCTGCTCTTTGATTGCATACCTGCGCTACCTGTGCTGTTAGTTGCTGACCTTGCTCTTCCTCTCATCACTTTAGAGAGCACTCAGCAGCTTTGCGTCCAGCCGCTGTCCGTTCAGATGGAGCGCTCACAGATGGAGAAGATTTCATCGGGCTTGACTCCTGCAGACAAACCTGCCAACACACCTGCACAGCAGCAGCAGCAGATCAGTGCAGCGGAGCAGAAGAGCCGCATGGACCTGCAGATGTCCACAGCGCTACACGGTACAGCTGGCAGTCCTACAAAGTGTTATATTTCTTAAACTGATCATGTGTTTTGTGATGATCTTGGAACCTATCGGCTAATTTCTGACTTCCTTCTCAGTGTGCTGCATCGTTTACAGTCTGATTAGCAACTAGAGAAGCGAGAATGGAGTCAGAGTTGATGTACAACGTTTAAGATGGATTGTTAGCTTCACTTGCATGTAGATGTCTGTTTATAGAGATTAATCAAAAGCGAAATCGTCCTCAGATGACCGCCAGGATTGTATTATGGCCTCTTCCGCTCTCCACACGGACAGTTTTTTCTGCATGCAATCAAAACGTGCTGAAATGCTAATTGGCGATTATACTGGGACTACAAATGGAAACCAGAAAGCTTCCAATACCCAGAGTCGTGTCATCTGCCGACAGATTCAGCATTTTTGTATGCTGAATCTTTGAATAGAGATTAAGTAACTTGTAACCACACCTGTCAGACAAATGTAAAGGAGCAAAGTACAATATTTTATTTTAGAACAGTAGAAGTATAAAGTAGCATAAAACGGAAATGCTAGTAAAGTATACCTCAAAATTGTGCTCAAGTACAATAGTTGAGTAAATGTACTTTACTTTCAGGCACTGGCCAACACATCTACATATATTATGTGTGATATGTTTGTTTCAGATCTAAGGCATTGTGGACTAAAATCACATCACAAACTAAATGACATCAATATATCCTGAAGTTTAAGAAGTGCTTTCTTCAGCAGTGAAAGATGTGATGGATCAGATGTTACCTCGGTCACTTGTTGGCCATAAGAAACCACTTGACGATAATTAGTTCCACTTTTTAATCCACTTTTCAGCTGCACAGAGACAAGAAATTAAAAACACATCTGATGTTCTTAAAAACATTCAAATAAGTTGTCTGACCACATCACAGGGCTACAGATAGCTAAACCTGCTCAGCTTCTATTAACAGCAGGCTGATTATATCTAAAGCACATCCATCACATCACCTGTCACCTGCTTTGTCCTTCTGGGTTTCACACATTCTTCATAAATGAGGCAGGAAACATGCCAAAAAAAACACGAAACACCACAAACATCCTCATCAGCCTGGATTCCTGGTAACAAGCTCCTCATGCTGCCACCTGTCAAAACACTGCATTCATACTAAATGACTCTGTTGCTACTGATTGAGCACATGCCAGCGTAAACATACTCACCTCCACACTTGGTGATACATGAACACACACGTACACTCTCACTGTCTCTCAGCCTGTCCCCCCGAGCACAGACAGAGGAGCCCCCTCCCCTCTATCGGGGCAAGTCTTGGCAGATGTGCAGAGCGTTCTGGCTCTCGGCTGGTATTTTGGGTTGCTAGGCCTCTATTTAAAATGTTTCAGATAGTTCAGGGTTTGGGGAAACTTCCAGAAAGCCTCGCTGACAGATCGCTTTGGAAAGAACACCAGACGGACACTTAATGGCTACTTTGCCCTCTGCCAAAGCTCTTGATCATGTCGGAGGACTTTAAGTGGATCATTCGGGCGTTATCAGACTGTTTGTAATGAACTAACTGAGCCTGTTAATTTAGCTGCAGCATACTTAAATGTTGCAGGAGAAGAGTGCAAAGGACAATTTATAAGCAGAAAATACTTGAGATTAGGGGTGGGACAAAATATGGATACAGCAATATATCGGTGTCCTGACTAGTGCAGTAACATTATCGATACGCCGGTGCCAAACATCGATATTTAAAATTAATTTACACATTTATAGCGCTCTGAACAGATTTCCCTGCGATTTTGACTCACTGCATCACTACTTTATGACTCCTTGCGGTGGCGTTTACGACATGAATGAGGGTAACGTGAAGGGAAAAGTTAATCAGATATCTTGATGTATCATGATATGATTGTCTTGCAATATATCAATTATTGCAGAGTCGCTGTATCGTGATATTGTCGTTATTCTGGAACACGTATCGCGTATCATATCGTGAGTTATCCTGTGATTCCCACCCCCACTAGAGATGGATAATCAATTTTGCATCTTGTCATGATATTTTTCAAGGCAATACTGTATAACTACATGTGTACCAATTATGGCTATTTTAATATGTAAACTAGTACGGTAATGTTACAAATACAAATCAATCTTCTTTGTTCCTTAATAATAAACACACACAGATGAAGACTTCATTATCTAATTTTTGTCTAAGGATAGTTTGTGTTTTTTGAAGTGGTGTTGTATGAGGTGCTTTAAATTTCTTCTAAATCCCCGGGTTACTGAAGGATTTGTAATTTTGTGTACAAGTGACACAGTTTAAAATACCTGATTACATTCAGTCCACCTGGTCTATGAAGTCAATTTGTCAGGTCTAATAGATGTTCTCCTTTGGGGGCATAAATTGCAGTTGAAGAAGGTTAACTTATTGCAACTTTTGTTCTAATAAGGTTTTGGCAATAATCGGCATATTGAAAAACGTTTTAAATCTCAATAATATGGTGATTAAAGAAACATAATGACATCGTGTCCCAGACCCCTGGTGATTCACAACCAGGGAAAGTACAAAACGGAAGGGAAGGATTAAAAGTTTGTAGAATATATAAAATAGTTAAATTAGCAGCATCTGAAAAGCTTCATAAAAAGAGAATTATAGACGTGACAAACTTGTTTTTATGTTCCACAAACTCCAGATAAATATCTCTTTTATTTTGAAGTTGATTTTCACGTCTAAATTCCTCCTTCTGCGTTCACTTTTCCCCCTACAGGGCAGCCGTGCAGCCAGAGCACCCTGAAGTCCATCATGAAGAAGAAAGATGGCCGACCCGACACCAACGGCACCAAGAAGAACCTGCAGTTCGTCGGGGTGAACGGAGGGTGAGTCAGGCTCTCCTGTTTATAAATAAATATTCAAGTAGGTTTTCTTTTGCTTTGCATGTTCAGACGCCTGTTGGATGTTTTTATTGTAGTTATATTTGTGGTTAAAAATTTCCCAAGCAAGGTGAAAGGTGCCGTTGTTGTACATTCAAAAGGCTGTTTTTACTTACTTACTGCAAACATCTTCAAGCTTCTGTGTGCTCTGTCGCCCCCTTGTGGCCCTCTGTCACCCTTCTTCCAGGTATGAGACTACATCAAGCGACGACTCCAGCTCAGAGGACAGCAGCTCCTCCGGGTCAGACGAAGAGGAAGAGGATGAGGAGAAGGAGGAGTACGGGGGTAAAGAGGGATATAAGAACGTGGAGGGAGGGTGCAGCACAGGGGAGGAGAACCAGCCCGAGGGAGACGAGGATGTGGATAAGAAGGACGAGGAGGAAAGTTCAGAGAAGCAGGAGAAGAGAGAGAGGTGGGTTAAACGGAGTTACTTTTTAAATTCATCTTTGTTTGGGCAGTAACATTAATGTGGGATGTGCTCATTTTGAATTTTGTATTATTGAACCTTTATGTATTAGATTAAGGGTAAATTGAATGCAGCAAATGGGACTGGAGGTTCATGCATGACATTTGATTGTGTTCATGTTTCCAAAGGTATGAGCTGAGTGAGAAGATGTCAGCTGCGTGCAGCGTTCTCAAAAATCACCTCAGTGACCCGAAGACTGTGAGCAGTAAAGATGTGGTGAGGAGGGTTTTTTCTTTCATGCGTGTAAGGCAGCCTTTTTAACACCCTGGCTAGTGACTACAGATGAAAATAATAGCTAACTCTGGCATCATTTCTTCAGTTTATATATTCATTTGCACCACTGCTTTTTAAATAAACGTAACTAAATGAAACTTGTGGTCCTTACCTTCACTAATGAGGAAATTCTGTTGTTTTTTAACACTCAGGTTTTCTTATATTTACCCTATAGATCAGGGTTTTTTTTTTTAAGGATGTAGCATTTTTAGCAGGAATGATTCCTTTGAGCCAAAAAGTGTCTTTAAAGTGGTAATTTGAAGATCTGTTTCGTTCTCTTTGGCGGCACCTATGACGATAAATGGTAATTGCAGGAGCACACTTCCCAGATATCCAGACAGTGTTGCATGTGTGACGTCCACGGTTGGCTCCGGTTGTAACTCTTGATTTTCCTGGCTGACGGTCGCTTTCCTTTTTAGACTGTTTGCTTCATCTGAGCGTCGAATTTCACTTATTTGAAGTTCTTTGAAGTTGTATCTGTAGTCATCGATCTTTTCTTTGTTTGTTCAGCCATAGTAGATTATCGTTACTCGCAACACTTGCAGGGACCGGAAAAGCAGCCGCTTAGCTCCGCCTACCCTCTCTGGCAGACCAATCACTGTGGCTGAAGGAAAACTGGTCACTAACTGGGCGTCGCTTGTAATTTCATGGGTGAAAGTCGCCACAGACACCCAGTCTGTAATACTGCAAATGCAAAGGCTTTCATCAGTGGGCCATAGGCTCAATCACCATTGTGTTACCTCATTCCGCGATAGATAGTGACTTAACACACATTTATTGAAATGAAAAACTTCGAGATTATTACTTTAAAGTTTTAATAATCTTCTGATTTTGAGCATGGGCTTGTATATGATTATGGCCTTGCATTTTTACTAGATTTTATGTTTATGTTCTGCAGAATACTTTCCCTGTTTGCTTTATTTTACCCTGAAGTGCCATGAATTAGTCTTGGATGGAAAATGATATTGTGTTATAACACTCAGACTTAAAAACACCAACTAAATCTGTCATTGTGTCAAGTGTTGTAAAGCTGAAATACTTTTATTTTCATGTTGTAGACAGACACAAGTTTTAGAATGAGCTTATGTAGCATATCATCACAGGTAAAGAGCACAGTGTATAATCACTAATGAGCCCCCTACCCCCCCTCAGAGAGCCTGTCTGAACACGGTGCAGCACGAGTGGTTCCGCGTGTCCAGCCAGAAGGCGGCGTCGGCGGCCATGGTGGAGGACTACCTGGGAGCCTTCGGGGGAGTCTCGCCCGCCGTGCTGCGCCACATCGTCAACATGGCCGACGGAAACGGCAACACAGCGCTGCACTACAGCGTGTCGCACTCCAACTTCCAGGTGGTGAAGAAGCTGCTGGATGCAGGTGAGAGCTGCAGGGATATTCTGAAATTCTCAATTAGAAAAAGCGTTTGCTTGTGTTATATGAAAACCTGTAGCAGAGCATCCGTTTCCTGTTTGTGTTGAGTACTAATGTAAAAGGAATCCAGATGTTTTGAAAATCTTTCAAAGCCTTCTTAACCAGCCCTCAGATTATCTTTTCGTCGCTCAAAATGCAGCCAAGTATTTGTTTTTTGTTTTACAGTTCAGCACTCAAGTCCTGCTTCTCCAGCTTCCCCTCATGCTTATCTTCCTCTGTAAGATATCAGGTCACTGCAGAAAGCCAACAGTAACTGAAATGTTAAGGCATTTAACTACACTGGTTTCCTCTTCTTGTCTTTTGTCACTAATCTAGAGTGATTGACTGCACATGGTTGCAGTTAATTCTTCAGAGTTACACTACCAGAATCCTCTTTATATTAGCAATCAAAACATCTGTAAATAGTAAATAAATCTGCTCG
The DNA here is from genome assembly GCF_022749685.1 of Semicossyphus pulcher. Lineage (NCBI taxonomy): Eukaryota > Metazoa > Chordata > Actinopteri > Labriformes > Labridae > Semicossyphus > Semicossyphus pulcher. Next base: position 6,261,131 of record NW_027211737.1, on the reverse strand, counting down.
TAAGTCATAGAGAAAAACACTCAGATAAGATGTTGTTGTTAAGATGAACCTGTTGTGAGTTTCAATGCAGTTAAGAGGTTCATGTAAACAGTGTGGTATCAGGACTTTAACTTGAGTAGAGGGTTTGAGTCCTTCAGCCGCGCAGCGACCTCTCTGAGGCCCTATAGACTGTGATGAGGTCCCGCTCGCTCGCGGCTCTAAGAGCCTTTTGTCCCGTCGGCCTTTTGTGTCCTTGTGCCCTGTGACAGCACCTCCACCCCCCTGTCCTCATTGTGTCCTTTGTCCTCACTCCGTCCTGGTTCCTCAGACCTCTCCTCCCCTCTGTGGCCGTGCAGCCACCCTCATCCCCGCCCCCCTCCCACCCTAAACGAGGCTCTGATGTCTTCTGCGTCTTAAAGGCTGCTAACAGAAAGTGTAGAGGGGCTGAGGGATGGACTGAAGCCTGTCACACACTCCCTGTACCTCACTGTGTTGTTGACTGACAGGTGGAGTGGTGACAAGTCAATCACAGACCAGTCATCACATACAAGTGTTTGAATCCCAGCGAGACCACCCACACTGCAAGAAGCTACGGCAGGGAGCTTTAAACATGGCGTCTGTGTGTGTGTGTGTTTCAGATGTGTGTAACGTGAACCAACAGAACAAGGCAGGATACACGCCCATCATGCTGGCAGCGCTGGCCGCCGTGGAGACGCCCAAGGACATGCACATCGTGGAGGAGCTCTTCAGCAAGGGCGACGTGAACGCCCGAGCCAGCCAGGTCAGTGAGCGTCCGGAGGTCAGAGGTCAGAAGGCAGCAGCAGGGCAGCAACACACACAAGCTACAGGTTTAAATGAACGCTCTAAGGGGGTCAAATCAACAACCGACTCTTTGTTCGTAGGTTTAAACAGCAATTAAGTCTGTACCTGGCTCCTGTTCCAACATTATGAAGGGGTCAAATAAGGTCTTTTTTGTGATTTATTTGTTAATCAGTGACAATTAAAACTCAAAATAGTCTCAGTTTGAAGTCTAAACAGTTTCCCACCAAGTTGAATTTGACTCGATGTTGGAAAGCTTGTACTCTGGTGACACCAAGTGGTGAAAGAAGGTAACTGTTTGGGGTTTTCCTCATGCTGTTAAAAAAAGTGAATTTTAATCCTCATGGTTCAGAGGGCACTTCTCTGTGGATGGAGATGTTTACATGTTTAGCAGGAGACTGTTTTTATTTTAACTTTGTGTCCATGGGGGGGAAGAGGATTTCTTGCCAGATTCTCCAACGAGAATTTCAGGTTGTATCTCAGTTAGGTTGCACAAGTTAGGTCCTTTAAAGAAGCATGTGTCGAAGCTGCAACCAATGATTGTTAAAATAATAATTTTTATGAACTTAATTCTATGTCACATGTAAAATGCAAATACAGTCAAATAGTTTCAGTGTCTAGGTTCTCAACTGGTCTAACCTCAGGACCCACCACCTCCTCTTTAATGACTTATCGAGACAAATATCTGAAAAATGTTCAACCCCTCAAATGTATTTAATGAAAAATGCTGCAGTTTAATACAGTATTATAAATACAGTAGTAAACACAGTATAATAGTCCATCAAAATGACTAGCAGTGTTGAGAAGCACTGGTCTAAATGATCACCAAACCGAGTCAGTGTGTTTGCATTGAAGTCCCTCCTGATCAAGTAAAGGTAAAATTAAAATAATAAAATAAACAATGGCACGGTAAACCAGAATGAAACATTTCAGGGCTGCAATGAGGAAAAAAAAAAAGACAAAACTTACTCAAATGAAATGCCAAAGAATGATATGAGATTAAACTAGTTATAATAATAAACAGATATGACATGCTGGAAATCTAACAGTCAGACAATAAAACTAAATGTTATAACTGTGTAAATGTTTAAAGTCATGATTTGGCGTGTGAAACTCATCCCCTCACCGTGCTGTTTCCCTGTTTCCAGGCTGGTCAGACGGGGCTGATGCTGGCGGTCAGTCACGGCAGGATGGACATGGTTCGGGCTCTGCTGGGTCACGGGGCCGACGTCAACGTCCAGGACGACGAGGGATCCACGGCGCTGATGTGCGCCAGCGAACACGGACACGTGGAGATTGTCAAACTGCTGCTGGCTCAGCCGGGCTGCGACGCCACGCTCAGCGACAGCGTGAGTGACGCATTGAGGGACCCTTTGTTTTCATTCTACTTTTTACTTGTCCTCTTAACTTGACTACTTTTATTTGAGTTATTTCCTGGCTTTACAAAATAAGATTTATTCATGAAAAACATACATAGATATTACATATTTAATCTTGAAGTATCATATATATAGTATGTAAATGAGAGGCAAACAACTAGCTGATCTTTTGCTTGTCCTTCAGGATGAGAGTAACGCTCTGTCCATCGCTCTGGAAGCAGGACACAAGGACATCGCTGTGCTGCTTTATGCACACGTCAACTTCTCCAAAGCCCAGTCACCGGTACGTCCTCATCACTTTATCACTCCCTCTATTTTATTTCCACCCTGTACTTTGAATTTCTGTCTAAATACATGTGTTTGTGTACATGTTTACTCCAGGGGACCCCTCGACTCGGCAGGAAGACGTCACCCAGTCCCACACGGAGGGGGATGTTTGATTGAAGGTCCCGCCTCTCCCTGTAAACCCTGCGCTGCTATTGGTTCACGCTGAACGACGCCTTACCCACAGCTGGATAAGGAACTAAATCCCAACCAACCAATGAGTTTTTTATCTATGTGCACACGTGAGAGCCCAAAGTGCCCTTTAATATGAATGTAAACAGCCGGTGCCTCCAGTCCCATCACATTCTGTTTTCAGCAAACCAACATGGACACAAATTTAACTCTAAAACGCCATTTTTTCCTATCTTTATTAATTTTTTAAAGTTTTTTCTTTTTTTTATTCCTAAAGCTCAATGTTGATCATTCAAGAGCACCAAAACATCTTCATTTGTGATTTATTTTTTTATTTTTTTGAGCATATCAGAGTAGACAGAAGGAGAATAATCCACCCACATGTTAGAGGAAGTATTTCCTGTATATATCGCTCGCCTCGGTCTCACACATGTGCACACAGCTCCTCTGCACATGTACAAATAATGTGGACATCATCGAGTAGACATTGTGACCTAGACTGGAGAAATTGTACTTTTATACAAATCCTTTGTATCTATTTAAAAAGAAGAATCACAGTATTTTCAATATTTCCTACTACTACTTAACGACCCATGAAGTTATATATTTATCAAAGTATAGTTTTTAATGCAGATATATGTATTTCATTGTACATACGGTGGTCAGTAGTTTAGATTTTCTCCTTTTTGTCTCTATGTCCACTCTCTTTCTCTCGTGTGTAAAATAAACCGTCTGTCCTCCTCTAGTCTTCATCAAGGTGCTGACTTTCATCCTCCGATGAGAATTGAAGTGCCTGAGACTTTGCCATATAACAATAAACATATTAAAGAATACAAATCAGTGTCATCATTGATGATCCAAAACGTTAAGAAATTAAACTGCTTCGAGGATCAGGTTTTACGGTTGTGTGATCGTGTTTGGATGTAGGAACGTGTTTCTCTTCTCAAAGCCTGAAAGAAACTGTGTTTTTAAGAGTTTATCTTTTGTTTTCAGGAATTAAAAACATTTAATTCATGCACAAAATGTTACATCCAATATTTAGGATTTTGTTTTAAAACATACTGCAAACAAAAATATGAGCCAAAAATGAAATGTTAAGGACGCACACAGATCACCAAGTTCACTCACAATGAGGATAAATTAACTTTAAACATATCTTAGGGGACTAGAGACGCACTAATTTAAGACTAGTTATGCTCACAAGTGTATCGTTGTGTTTGATAAGAGACAACGACCACCCCCAAAAAAACATTTCACAACCCAAGGCAAAACAAATGAGGATAAAAACAGCAGTCACTGTAATGATTCTTCAGTGACTCTTGACTTATACCAATGCTTTACCAAATGTAAACATTATTTAGCATTTATACACATATGCATAATCACATTCAGGCCGTTCCATTAAAAAAAACAAGATTTAAGCTGTAAAATTTGACATTCTTAGTGATTAAAGTGGTACAAGAAAATTATATTTTTTGTGTATAAAAAGTCATAAATTTGCAATTTTTAATATATGCAAATACACCATCTTAATATAAAAGGCTCACTTTAACAAAGACCCTTGTTGCAAAAATTTTAATGATTTTAAACCCTTTGCAAAGAACAGAAGGTACATGACAGTATCAGGCAACATGAACAAATTGGATCATAAGAGTTTTCTCCCACATGGTAATCTGACATGAGCTCAGTATTATTTTGGTTTAGTGAAATAGTTTCTGGAGGTCAGTCGGGTTTATGGAGCCGTTTTCTTACTTGGTGGCTTCCTGAGGGATGAGAACAAGAAAAGTAAAATAAGTGAGAATAGGTTTATTAAAGAGGAAAATTTCAGCACAACAAACCTATTCATCTGTAAATAAAGGGACTATCTATTCTATTTAACTAGTACATTAGCTGGTGATTAAAGTCCTTAAATATCAAATGATGACATCTCTCAATTTTTAATTAGATCATTTAAGAGTCTTAGGTGATGTTTCTTTTCTATTATATATGAATAATGTTTGTAAAAGAAATCCTAAATTTAGCACAAGAAAGATATTCTTAGATTATGATTTTCTATTTCTAAAAGACAGTTGATCATAAATGTTATTTTAATAGTAATAGTCTTAAAAAGGGATACAAAGTGCTTTAAAATAAAGTAAAAGCGGACAAACAAATTATAAAAGTACGTGACCCACATTAAAGTCAGTTTTACTTGATCCTGTGAGCGCCGGAGCTTTTGTTTTTCTCAATTATAAAAGTTATACAAAAGTGAGATATATATATATATGTAGAAAAAGGACAACATAAACTAATAAAAATAATTAGTAATCAATAGTAGTAAGAGTAAAGAGAGTCAACAACACTTCCAAACACAACACTGCCTCCTGCAGAAACAGGAAGTGGATTTCAATGTCAGAACAAACCTGTGAGCCGGGTGGGATCCGCTCCTGGAGATCGTGTGTTTTTGTGTCGGTGTTGGACGGGGTACGATGCCGAGATCTCCCAGCCTGTAACGGGCCAACTCGAAGTGGAAACTCTGAGCTGGATTCAGGGTCTCTGCTCTGAAAGAAACAACGAACAGGAGGATGGTGAGTTCTGTTTTGATTCACTTACTGCAACAACTTCGGTTTCAGAGCGGGAACACAAACTCCACTGTTCAGGGAAAATCAAACCTTTTTATTTGTTATGATTGGATCATTTAAACCTCTCCCGTATAAATGCACTTAAACACACATGATGCGTATTAATGTTACAGATTTTTCTCTATATATAAAAAAAAGACTTAGCAGGAGCAAGAACAAAAGTGTTGCATTTATATTTTAGTTCAGTGTACCTGTAGTTGATGTATACCTCAGTCTTACATGGTTTAAAATGCAAAGCTAAAAAAGTGTCTGTTTTCAAAACAACAGACGATCCCACAACATCAAACATTATCCAGCGAGAGAGCGACTTTATCTAACCTGGCTGCTGCAGGATCAGATGTTCGTTCGCTGCTGACTTTCGGCCTGTCCAAGACCACAAGCAGCCTCTGCATCAGCTGCTTCCACTGGACCACAGAGTCCACCTGTGAGTCCTCCTCGGTAGGGTCTTCCTGCAGGGAACAGAGCCTTAAAAAAATCTCATTGGCTAAGATAAATGTCAGTGCAAGCATCGACTTAACATTTGTAGATATATTAAATGTTGCTAAAAGAACTGTTCATAACTTCCCCATTTATACATTACAGCCAACTAACAATGTCCATACTACAAAAAAGTAGATGTCAGTGTAGATCTTTGTTTTTTATTTTAAAAGAATTAGAAATTGATTTTATACTAGTTCAGGTTTTTATGTGCTAGCTTATATTTGGCCAATTTGTTGTGTAAAAAGATACTTAAACATGTGTGTGTCCTGATGTTCCAGATGTGGGGTTTTATGTTGTGGAACATCTTTTTATTTTTACCATCAGCGCTTGTTTGAGCATGACAGCTGCTTCCTTCATGATGCTCTTCATCGTGCTCCTCTCCCTCCTCTCCTCCTGGAGCTCAGCCTCCAGCCGAGTCACCTCGGCTCTGTCTTTACGGCACTGCTCAGTCAGCGAGGCCCGGTCCTGTCTGACAGCACGACACACTGACAGTGATGCTGACTTCATCGTGTATATTTAGATTTATAGATTGAAAGAGCGACCCCTGCCAGTTTATCATAAGACAAATTTGATATTTAAGTTTGTTTTTTTACCCTTTACTTATCAAGATATTCTTTTTAATTGCTGACATGAATATGAACTTTGATTAAATATGAGTCAGCGGTGTGGAGAGTAGAGTTCGAGTTAACGTTGACCTGAGTGCCTCCGTTTCAGCCTGGATTCCCGTCTGTTCGGTTTGAAGCTGCTCCAGCTTGTGGCTGCAGTCTTTCAGCTCTACCTGCAGCTGCTGACACTTTTCTGTGAGCTGCTCCACCACCTGATGGAGAGAACGTGTTCAGTGATTTTATTTGTTTTTAATCATTAATAATAATAATAAACAATTTTTCACAACCATATCCTTTACGAGCTGATTTTACATTGGACACACACCAATTATTGGACCAAACAAACAAATAATAATAGAAACGTCTTTATTGGAGAAAAGCTTTACTATCTTCGTCTTCCTCTTACCCTCTTGAGGATGCAGCTCTGGCGGGACGTCTCGTTGAACATCTGCTCCAGGTTCTCCGCGTCCACGCTCAGCCAACTCTTCCGCTCTCTCAGGGCAGAGTTCTCCTCCATCAGGGCCTGCGTGTGAGCGGACAGCTGGTCAAGCTGAGCTTTAAGCTCCATGTTCTCCTGAAGGGCTGACCTGGTCGTCTCTGGGACCTTCTGGTCCACCTGGTGCTGCATGTCTGCCACCATGGCCGCCACATGGCTCTCCATCTCCTTGTCCAGCCTTTTGTTGGGGAACGAGAGAGGAGAGCAGGAGAAGGGAGGGATGGGTAAAACATTTTTTTTATTAATAATTGTTCAGGCAAGCTATGTTTATTTTTTAGGTGACTAAACTATGGCTTTTTACACTTAAAGTCAAAGGACTATTTCATTTTTTTATATTACCACTAGAACCCAACCGATATGTCAGTGGATCGATATTATCATCTGATATCGGCCTATCATATAGCCAGTTGAAGCGGTTCAGGTGTCTGATTGGGATGCCTCCAGGGCACCACCCTTTGGAGGTTTTCCAGGCACGTCCAACTGGGAGGAGACCCTGAGGCAGACCCAGAGCTCGCTGGATGGATTACATATCCCATCAAGCCTGGGAACGCCTCGGAATCCCCCAGGAGGAGCTGGAAAAATCGTGCTGGGGAGAGGGACAACAGGGTCACCTTTCTTAGCCTGCTGCCAAGACATGAAACTCTTAAAATATAATGTAGAAAATAATGCTGTAATGGTGGTGTGTCCAAATGGTGTCATCATGTAGTTTGTCCAACTCGATAGTTTACTACTCTCAGCACTTTCTGCAGCACATCTCACAGAGAATCACAGCTGAGCAGGTAGTCTGCACTAGATTTGGTTGCCAGTGTAAAATAATGTTATATCATTTAATAAAGTTTTCTGTTAAAATAAGAGCACAGTCATATCAGTGCACAATCCATGTCCAATATATCGGTCGCCTTCTCTGTAATAAGTGAACTTTCCCCTCTAATATCGGTATATAACGATGACAAAAATCCAATATCAGTCGAGCTCCAGTGGCCTTTTAGGCTTTTTTAAAATTTAGAACAGACTGTAATTGTAGGCTGACATTTCTGATATAATGCTGCTAGTAAAGCAGCCATCTCGACCTCTTCTTCTCCAACAGCACTTTCATCTCCAGACTGTGGGTGTCAGCTTTGTGTTCCTCCTCCTTGTTGGCCAGCTGATTCTCCAGAGACTCCAAGTTAGACATCAGCTGCTCCTTCTGCTTCTGAAACTCATCCAGACTATCCAGCCTCGTCGCTTGGAGATGAGAGGAGAGAGGAAAGTCAGAGAACGTAAACATTTTTCAATCATTGACAATAAAATAACATTTATCTATTGAAATTTGACCATAGATGTTCTCATGTTTACATTTCATGTGACATAGTTCCTATCTAAGTTGCAAGGATGTGATAATTTAATGCTGCGTGAAGGACATTTTACCTTTGATACTGGTATTATATTCTCACCTATATAATTGTGGCTCCGTTATATTTGAACAAACATAAAATAACTGAACAGTAGCCACCTTAAAACAACTTCAGAACACATTAGAGGGCCTGTTTCAGTCTCACCCAGTGTCATGCTTTCTGCTGTGAGTTGATCGCTCCGATCTTGAAACTCTTTCCTCAGCTGACTGAGCTGCAGCTGAAGGACATCTCTCTCCTGATCTGCAGCCTGCCGCTGACTCTCCAGGCGCTCTGTCAACTCGTCCACCTCATCCTCCTTTTCCAGCAGGGAGCGTTTCAGATACTCAACAATGTCCTTCTTCTCCTTTTCCAGTACAGTGTGCTGAGAGTTTAAGTCCTTCTTCTGCACCTCTAGTTGATCACATTTCAGCTGATATCTGGAGAATGAAGGGAGCCATACAGGCTTAAGAGTTCAGATTCTTGTGGTACATACTGTATGTACATTAAGGTGATGTGTATCTTGTGAATTCACGTCCATAAATTCCATGCTGCCCCACACAGGAATGTGATGTTTTGCTGCTGTAATATGGCGATCTTTTTAGCATACTTCAATTGCCTTTTATTCATTTGGACAGATACTTTACTTTCAAGGTGTCATAAACAACTGTCAATCCAACCCTCTAAAAATGTGTTTAATGATTTTTCAAAAAGGAAAAAGGAGCTTTTTTTCTGGGCCAGTCAATGCTTGAAAAACAAAATATTATGACTTTAGTTGGGTTACATGCAGCATTTGAAGACATATTTAAAGTCTTCACCTAAAATATAAAAGTAACAATACATCAATGGAAAAATACTCCACAACAAGTCCTGCACTCAAAATTGTAAAAAGTATAATTTATTATAGTATCACAATATTAAAAAAAAAAATCACAATGCAGGACTTTGGAGTAATATGTATTACGTTATGAGATTATAATTATTGATATATTGATTTATTGTTGCAACTTGTGATATTAGAGCTAGTTATACTACTAATATTACCTTATGTAGTATAATATTACTTTATCTAACATCAAGCTAACTCTATCTGAAAAAAAAAATAAAGAAAGTAAATTACTAATATTGCTAATATTTTTTTTGTTTTGTTTTTTACGATCTTCAGGTAAAATCTTAATAGTAATGGTAATGTGTACTATAGTAGCATGAAAATGAAATTCTCAAAAATGTGACTTCAGTACATTAAGTTACTTGTGTAAATGTAATTAATTACTTTCCACTGCTGGTTTCGTGTTAAAACTATTACTATATTGGTGTGAGATAAATTATGAGTACCAATTAAAGTATTAAAGAAGGTACTGTCAAAGTGATATCAAAGCTAGCATAGCACCTGCTAGCATAACGTTAGCTCTAACGTGTAAACTCAATGCAAATGACGTAAAAGTTGACTTGAAGTGATTTTTTAAAATCTAAACATGAAACACAGAAAGGCTTATGAAACATTGACTTGCACGAATAAACATATAGACACATTATCCCGTTAAAGTGACTTAAAATAACGTATTTCCCAAAATAGAGAAGCGCTTTTCGTTGCATTAAAACAGCCTCACCTCTCCAACTGCTCGTTCAAATATTGTATTTGAGTCAGATATAAATCCTTTTCTCTGTCGTCAGAAGCAGTTTTATCTCTAGAGGTCTCTAAACTCTCCTTTTTTGATGTTTTCTTTTTGTCATCTTGTTTGTCGCCGCTTTTCTTATCCTTCTTCTTCGGCATTTTGTCAGAAAAAGTTGCTCAAAGTTTGCAGCCAGCGGAGCTGGGTTGTTGCTAAGCGTTGTTGCTAGGCAATGCTGCGTTCAGGGACTTCAAGGACGAAAAGTTTTCTTTATGCACACGGGTGCTTGTAATTGCAACAAGATTCAAAATTGATCATTCCCGCCGGGTATTCACATTTATTTCTGTCTTTTAACAAATAAAGGCTTTTACAAACGAATTTAAAAGTTGTTTGATCTTTTTGGGGGGGAAATGAACATGGGAATTCCAATGCTTTCAAAGCTAGCAACACATTGGCCAGACCAGATTGAAACATGATGTCAAATTCATGAATTGTTACGTATTCGAATGTTTAAAATGCTGTTAAGAAATTAAAGATTGAAATATAATAGTTAGATAATAAATTATTCTAATTATTAAATTATTCTGTTGTAATGAATTATGACACTAACAAACACACTATTTGTCATAGACTGCAGTTCAAAAGATTTTAATCTAATTTCTTGAATGTGCAGTACATGTAGACTATAAAGAGAAATGAAAGATATTGAATATCTGTTTATTTTCTCTCAGAAAGGCAACATAACCAACTCTTCATCCTTTACCTTTATCCTTTTGTGACAATATACTCTAAAATAAAGTTTTGTCATACTATATTCATTAAAGTCTGACTTTATTTTTATTTTATATCTTATTATTAGACAGAATTGATCAACATTTAGATATCTTGTTGTGATTCCCATAAAAACTGTGCACTGCTTTCCTCACAAAAAGCCCTTGATTTCCAGCAATGTCAAGGACATCCTTAACAGGGAAAGATGGCATTCTAAGAGGGAGACCGGGAAGAGCTGATGCACGTGCAGTGGGAGCTCAAGGTCCTACTGAGAGAGGCAAAGGAGGAATACAGAAGGAAAGTGGAGCAGAAGCTGCAGGACAACAACATGAGGGAGGTCAGGGATAGCATGAAAACCATCAAAGGCTGCAAGAAGATGGACAGGAACACAGAGGAGGGGGACGCTGTGAGAGCAAAACAGGTCAACCTGTTTTACAACAGGTTTGAAAGCCCAGCTATTGCAGCCAGCAACTGCCCACCCAGCACCTCCTTACACACCCCCACCCTTATCTATCTATCTAGCTAGTAGCTGTGATTTTTAACTCAGTAACTCCCTCAGGTGGTCTGAGCTAGTATTGCATGAACAATTTGCCTGGTTTCATGATACAGAACACTTCAATTTGTAGTGTACATTTTCTCTTTCCAGATTTCTTATCATGTTCATTAAATGTCAGCTGCTGATCTGAGGACACCTACATCTTTTCATCAGCTGTACCAACCTTTATAGCCTGTAACTGTATAGCCCCGAGAAAAGTCATACTAATAGAAAGGTTAAATGTGCAAAATCACAGACTGCATTATTGCATTATAATCTGTCATTATTACCTTGTGCTATAGAGGTAATTAAAGTCAGTGTTAAGCTGATTTCAGTAAGTGCTTAGAAGCAGGACCTCAGCCAATGAAGTGTAGTAGTTATTTATCTTCAGCGGGTGTTTCAGCGCTGTGTTAATGTCTGCTTTTTAATTGGTAACTTTTCATTGCCCCTCTATTTGCCTGCAGGGGTTTTAATTGGATGCCATATGTTTCACCTCGCTCCACTCCCTGCCTATAAATCCACCTGGCTTCACTGCAGACCAGTGTGGAGGTTAATTCAGTTTCAGCTCAATCAAGCCTGTAAATTAATAAGAGAGTATTAACTCCGCACGTAGCATATCAGACGTCCTTTAAAATGGAAACAGTAAATGTATTTTAGTAGGATATTATAGCATTAATACAAGCATGGGGGATATCACAGTATTATTAATTGCTATTATTATTGAGCACCATATAGACACACTACAAGCTGCTGTAGGGAGGTGCAGAAATATTTAATTAGGGGAATTAATCAAGATCAAGAGTAATTCAGTTGCAGTTCACTCACACAAACCTAATTAAATCTTTCCTTTACTGCATTATTTTGTCAGGGATGCATCTCAGCTGCTACAGTTTGAGAGTTAGGAGGATACAGTTAAATCTGACTTTGTTATATTAAAAGGATCATTCAAGTTTGCTTTCATTGGGATTCTTGGCTCTCTAAAGATTTACATGTGGATCATGAACACCTATGTTCTGTCATGACCTTCCTGGCACCTGTACCTCAATGCCAAACAAAGAGACAACATGAATTGAGCTCAAGTTAGTTCAGAATATAATAATCTAAAATGTACAAGCATCCTATGTAAATGATCGCTTTGTTAATAGAAAAACAACTTTTCACGTTTTCACCAAGTGTAACCTATGTTTTACTTGTAGTTTACATAAAACTTAAAAGCAGTTTGGGCTGCTTTTGGTAAATGTGTGGGGATTAAAATGTGCAAAAATCTATGAATCAACAAAGAAAAGTTGTCCAATTGCTAATGGACAGCTAGCTAAGCTTCCAGCGCTGTGTCTTTAAACATATAGCAAACATTATCTGAAATAATAATAATGTTAATGCTTTTATGATTAACACAATCAACATTTCAATTTAAAATCATCAAACCAATTTCCTTTCCATTATTCTAATAGTCCTAACTTAGAAATATATTTTATTTACGGTACTTTTATTCACTGTTCCCCCCACCCCCCTCCTACCCCCTGTAATGGTACAGTCTGAGCATAGTTTGCATAGTTTAAAAAAAAAAAAAGTCTTCCTTGTTATTATTGTCTCTGATCATCCCTGCAGATATAATGCGCTGGAGACAAATGTTTATACTGATACTTATCTTATAGGCATCCCTGTTAAGTGGGAATCAGAATTGGTAAATGAGTGTGTGTTGTAACTTCCACAGATATTCTGACATGAAGGGGAAAAACTTGTTCTTCCCCACATTCTCTACAGTGTTGTTTTTTTGAATTTGTCAGTACTCAGCACTGCAGAGAAAAGAGATGCTTACATGATTCTGAAATGGGCCATTCTGCATATCATAATACTTAACTTTTGGTAATTAAGACATAAGTTAATGCTAAAACTACTGAAAAAAACATTTGAATGCATAATTTTTACCTCTACACTTCTTACTTTACTGAGCCTATTCTACACTGCGATTTTACTACTTGAATACCTCTCCCACATTCTGGGTAAGATTGGCTTTTCGTGATAAAGTTTTACTAATTATTTGAGTGTGAATGAGAGTGAGTGTTGCAGACTGAGGCCCCCCACTTATCCACTGTCCTCCCAGGTCTCTCCCACGCTTCCAACTTGTTTCCTCCCACATCACAGCATCAGCAGGGCGGGGAGGGACCGTGACCTTATAGCCTCCAGCCTGGCACCAGTACAGGCTTTAACCAGCCGAGCTTGCCCTGCTGGGACAAACTCCAACATAGTAGCCAAAGACGGACGGTTGGGCAGGTTAAGCATTTAGGACTAGATTTATCTGTTGTTTTATTAGGCCTACCAGTAGTCATGAGCAAGGACAAGCAGAGCAAGCAGGTGCCGGAGTCCACCGGACCTCTGTCCCCATCCGAAGGCCAGAAAGCGCCCAGGATGCCCAAGTGCTCCCGCTGTAGGAACCACGGCTATGTGTCTCCTCTTAAGGGACACAAACGATTCTGCAGCTGGAGGGACTGCCAGTGTCCTAAATGTAAACTGATAGCAGAGAGGCAGAGAGTCATGGCGGCCCAGGTAACCGTGGTTTTTTTAATGAGCGCGTAAGGCTAGCTAGGGCTGAGCAGAAAGTAACGTTTTTGAACATTAACTGTTCAATATTACATTGTTACTGCGATGTGAAACGGGTTTTATAGCATGTAACTGTTTTGAAAAACATTTTTTGATATGTTTGTATACGTATTGATCGCTTTGAAAAAGTTTACTTTTTCCCCCCTAGTTTTCTTTTACTGTAGGCTAATTTTAACCTAGCTAAGCTAACTCAGTTCAGGCGTTCCATAGCTAGCTTAGTTGAGAATTTTCCATAGCTAGCTTACAACAATGGTATTATTTGTTTTAATTATATTGCTACAATTGTTGCTAACAATTAACAATTTATAAATATAATTTGATAATAATATTTTTTGTTTTGTGTTCATTTACTTTGTAACTTTAAGCTACAAAGTTACAGTTTTAGGAGTTTATAAAACTGTTATGAAATTAACTAACACCAACTAAAACTTTAAAAACTATTGGGTAACACTTTACGATACTGGTGCGCTCTTATACAATTACTTATGCCAAATTAATGTATGACTCATGAGGAACTAAGACATACATTAATGATTACCACATCAGCAACTAATGAGTCATGATTCACACACTGAGTAGCCTAATATATGCATATCTATTGATTAAGTCTACTACTTAATAAATACTGTAAATTCACGTGTTAATTACCACAATGGGCCGATGCCCGTTTACACTTCATAGTGAGTTAATAATCGTGCCTCAATAAGTAAATTCATAACATAATGATATCTTTGCAAATCCTTTGCTAATGATTCAATTAAATGCTTGTTATGATTTCTCTTTGGGACAATGGCCAGTAGCAACACAAATAAAGTAGGCATAACTACAGCCAGCATTTTACAATAAATCTGAGTAAGAAGCCTGCATACTGTACAGTCATGACTTGAGAAATAATTCCAAAATAATTTTTATCATTGATGACCATCATTAATTTGTTAAGCAAGTATAGCAGACAAGACAACCAACTTTTTCTTAAGCTATAGTGTATATCTTACTGATTATGTGTAATTAATTTGTAGCATTATCAAGCAGATATTGAGTCTCTTCTGCAAAGTCAGTAGACAAGGGAGATGTTTTTTTCCGTTTCCCTCCCTCCAGGTCGCCTTGAGACGGCAGCAGGCTCAGGAGGAGGAGCTTGGGATTTGTAGTCCGGTGGCTCTGTCCGGCCCTGATGTGATGGTGAAGAATGAAGCAGGACCAGACTGCTTGTTCTCTGTGGATGGACAATCCCAAACACCTACCAGTAACTCCACCTCTTCTCTGTCTGTCACAGGTGTAGTATAGCCAACTATTATTCACTTGTTGTCCTACCTTGCCCTCTACCACCAAGTCAGGTGTCACAGTACCAATGTAGCCTACAGCTGTACATTGAAAAATGTGAACAGCACTGAAAAGGTTTAGTGCTTTTTTACAGTGGAGCTGATTCTAAAGCACAGTAAGAGTTCATGAAATCTTCATATCTTGATAACTTGTCTACTCATTCATAGCATCAATAGGAATCTTCGGAAAACACATTGAGGGAGAACCCTATCAATTTATAAGCGAAATGTTCTCTTAAAGCCTTTACTATGTCTAAATTAAATGCTTTCTTTATAATACAAATAAGTGTTGAATATAGGGCGTGTTTCAGATACACAATGTGTTAAAGTTAGCTTGCTCTAAATAATATATTAAAGAAATATCTACAAGCCATTCTGAAAACTAGCAAAGGTAGTTATTTTAATCAAAGTTTTATAATAAAAATAGTTACACATAGAGCTGAAACATTTATTTTCTTTAGCAAATAATTGCATCAGACATTCTTTGAGCAAAAGGACATAACATAACTTGATTTACACAACTCGATTGTGACAATTAGATTTAACCTTAGTGTTTATAAAATCAATATATTTAGATTTAAGGGTGTTGATGTCACCATCTTGAAGACATACTACCGGATATTCCTTATCTGAATTATCAACAAACTTAGAATGTGGGATGACAACTTTCCAAAATCAGATTGTAATCAGTTGCTTTTCATGGATGAAAGAGGAATCTCTGTTGATTAATTATTTGATACTGTCTCTAAACTGAAACAGTTTAATGGGCCATAAAGCTACATTCTGTTCAATCGATTATTTTGAGTGTTACGTTTGAACTTAAAAATCACTTTGCTATTTTGTCTTTGTCTGTTGTTGAACATTGTACAACAATAAAACCGAGACGGAATACTTTTAAAGGCGCTGCAGAGACACTGTAGATACCATCAAATAAGTTTCATGGGAAAATCAGTGAAATTAAAGCTGATTTGATGGCACCAGCATAAAAGGGCAGGGTGTGGAGGCAGACAGATATCGTGTTCCTTGTCGGCCTGATAGCACATATTAAGAGTTGACTGTGGTCAAGGCTGCTCATGACTTTGCTCGGATTCTGCTCTTGTGAGAGTGAACTCTGGGTCTCCGGCTTGGCAACAGACGGGAAAGGCTGAGGTGGAAAAAGGAGTCGAGCACTCTGTGACTCACTGATGACAAGAAATAGAACAGGGACAACAAATGTCATTATCTTTGGCTTCACTGGTGCACAGTGTCTTCATTGTGAAAGGCCGAAGGATCAGGATCTGCCTGAGAAGAATGTGGCCTTGTTGATAAGGAAAGAACAGCAGATAATGAGTATGATTTGATGGTCATTTCTCTCCTAATAGGGAATCCCACATAATGGGTATTGTGATTTTGTTGCATTAGTTCCGCAAATTTGACACCCATCACCTGCAGATGGTGCTGTTGATAACAATTTGAGCTTGGGAATTAAGAATGACCTGACAAATCATTTTAAGTTCAAGTCTTTTTTTCTGTTGAATCATCAGTCAAATTATGTAGGGCTAGTTTTGATCTATAACTGATCCATTGGTTTTAAGTACTTGCAAAAAGTCTCTAAAAACCTGAAAGTGTGTTTGAGATCTGCTGTTGGTAGCAAAATTTATACAAATATGAACCATATTAAACCAATTAAAACTACAAAATAAAACTACATACTGTACATTTAGTAATGCAATTCTTAGATCCATATTTGAAATGCAACAATGTTTAGGAAACACAAAACTCTAGCCCCAAACATCAAACTTAAGCCTCTGTCTTTATTCTGTTTATATTAACTCCAGGGAGTCGCTCGGCTTTGTCCCCCAGCCCATCAGCTGGTGCTCGGGCTCACACTGAGGGACCGTCTGACCTGCTGCTGGAAACCTCCTATTACAACTTTTACCAGCCTTCACGCTATCCCCCCTACTACGGAAACCTCTACAACTACCAGCAATACCAGGTGACTAACAATAACCACCCTGCTTTTTATCGGTAACAGTCAAGCTCTGATATACCACTTCTGAAGCTTATAGAAGGTATTAAACTTAAAAGAGTTAAATTGAAATTGTTGATATTTAACAATTTTGAACCCAAACCCAACCACTTTACTTATCTAGCACTGGAAAATACTCATATCATAAAAAGAAAGTTCTAATTTTGTTGTTGCTAAAATGCACCTTGCAACATGAAGTATAGTAAGTATCTAGACGGACCATAGCCTTCAAACAATGTTTACATTTGTTCAAAGGTACAGTGAAAAAAATGCAATGGAATATGAAAAAGAACTGCATAAAATCTCTCCAGGGCACCCTTTAGTGACATTCTCCAGGCAGGCACTGTGCGTGTGTGTGCGTGTGTGTGTGAATGTGTGTGTGTGTGTGTGTGTGTGTGCTTGTGTTGGAGGAGTTACTTCCTATCTAAGCCTCTTCATGCACAGAAACAGAAGATAAGCTGCTTAGCTACAAATTAACTCAGCATGAACAAGGCTTACTTTCTGTTACCTCATCACAAAACTCTTCCAGTAATATGAAACCAACGTCACAGCTGGAGGATATGAAGGCAGCAACACATTTTTCGAAAATATAAAAAAACAACAACATGACGAGCGAGAAATGGAAATAACTCCTGCACTGTCTAACCTGAATTTGTACATTGATTAACTGCCTTTGTCAATGACGCAAATGCTTTTTGATAATAAGAAGCTTTCCCAATCACATCCTCAAAGTGTCATTAGAAGGCATAAAGACCAAAAGACAGTTCATTGTCTACCATTCCCAAATATCATACATAGACCTAAAAAAATAAATCATTCTACAAAGTAACAAATCTGGTATCAGTGTACATACAGTTTATCAAACGCATATAGTGCCTTAAGTTTATTCTGATTGGTTGACAGATGACTTCAAGCATAGTACCATTCAACAGCTTATTCAAACACTTGTTGTTCATGCTGCATATTAATTTACTCTCAACATTGAAATATTTTAAGCCAAAACAACAATTTAAAATAAGCAACCAGCGCCTTTGTTGCATGCCAGCCCCCTCTTCACTCTGTCCCCATGTTTCCTGTCTGTCACGGCTGTCTGCTATTAAAGGCAAAATTGGAACCAAAAAAAAAAACAGTCTTTACAGTCATTTACCAGAATCAGAGAAAAGATTGGCGGTTCCAAGAATCCAAAATATCTCTATAAATGTTTAAACAGAGAAAATCTGCAAGATAAATCATCACATTTGACAAGCAGCAGTCAGATATTAGGTGTTCTTTTCTTGATAGATGATTAATCATTTATCAAAATGTATTCTTATGTCAAACAGACAGATTTTTTCAGCAGTGATGAAAGGTGTATGTCTTGGTAAAGAATACAACAGCACTTGCAGAATATAACTGTTCAGAAGCAATGTGATGAAGACTTTATATATATTTGTACTGAAACCTTGATAGAAAAACTTATTTAACAATTAAGTTAAATTAGTGAAAAACAATCACTTTGACATTGTTTTAAAACAAAGCAGGTGCTCCTGGTGGATCTGAACGTAACCTTGTGAACATTAAAATTAATGTTTGTTGCTTCATGTAGTGATTTATACAAACTTTTATTTCTGTTTTCCTTCGAGATAAATGAGAGTATCCTCTTTAATGTCGGCATAAAGTAGGAGACACTGGGAGACAGTACCTAACATCCCCCACACACACACATACACATACAGTCGGTTTTTCATTCACCAATCTTTATTTTCCCACTGATTTATGCTTAAATGTATCTCTATTGTGTCAAATGAGATGAGCTTGTGTGTGAAGCAAATTAGATCTATAACTCTCCTGTGATCTCAGATGAGGCGGTTTGTTTTTTTTATGAAGAGCATTTGTCCACCCTTCCTCTCCCCTCTCCACCACCCCCCTCCTCCTCCTCCTCCTCCTCCTCCACCACGTTCCCCCAATAGCAACATCTAGCTTTGGGGTCACTGCCTCCGCTAACCTGCCAGCGCACAGCAGAGCCTGAATTGCAAAGGTTAATGGTATTGTCTGTCGGCAGAGGAACAAACCGCTATGCCTCAGCGCTCGAAGGAGAAAGTGAGCACATTAATGCTAATCAGTTAGCACTCTTTAGCATAATTTAGCCATCCTCCTTTGTGATTTATGATATTTTCAGTGAAGGTGTCAGGTTGAGAGGGCTACGTGCTACGGTTATTTAAATTCAGGGACCACTTTTTTTTGTATTTGCATTAAGAGCTGGTTATTCGAAGATGAATTTCAGTGGCACAAATACACAGTTGCTCCATTTCTTACTCTGAAAGTATCGTCATATTCACCAAGAGTGACACTATATTTCATTAGAAGTTAAAGAAGCAGTTAATCTTGTTAAACAATTGAAATAATTACCACGTCTCCATTGGCTTTTCTCTTGTGTCTTTGTCTGTCACCTTTACCTGTCCTAAACCTCCACAATTTGATGGGCTACACTTCAATTTTAGCATCCCAAACTGAAGTGATTATCCTTGAGTTACTTTGATTTTGTCTCCATATTTGCTGTGATGCACTCATCGCTGTGGTCACAGTGTCCGGCTGTGACATCTCTCCTTATAAACTTCTGATTCTGAAGGTGGTGGTGCTCTTGTCTCCATCATAGCATCTGGCAAATGTGTACATTATATCTTTAAAAAAGGATTTAAATAGGAAATGTCACCCATAACTTTTTTATTTGAGTTGCTACAGAGGATCCTCGTGATGGTTTCACCTGATGCACAGTTGTTTGTGAATAGTAGTGAAAGGTTGACCACATTGCAGAGTGCAACAATAGAGAGTACCCTAAGGTACATTTACCATCATGTTATTGCATTTATCATTTCTGTCTTTGTATTTATTTTAATTTTCTTTGTAATAAAAAGTCAACAGGTACAAATAATTTATATTTTTTCACTATGTTTTTAAAACAAACTAAACAAAAGAAACACACATGAAAGAACAATACTCTGTGTGTCTTAAATCACAAGGTAAAGTTCATTTTTCCAACTCAAAAGTCCCATGCACACATTCAACCAATCTTCTAATGTGATTGGTCCTTGACATAACCCTTTTCTTCTTAATGCTTGTTTTTTACTGGCAAGCAGCATTATTATTTTTAATATTTATCCTTTAGAACCATGGTTCTCCAATGGTGGGTTGGGACACAACCGAACTGTTTTTAGATGTGCGCTTGGGGAAAAAAAGAGCGTGACAAAAAGTCTATGCTGCTCTTTTATTTTGAAGGACATGGGTTTCCTATGGCGTGCGTGAAGTAGTAGTGTAGTTTATTCACACTCCTTGTATTCACTGATTGGGTAATCCCAGCTACAGTTACATTCTTGGAACTTGATGAGCCCTACAGTAGTTACATTTATGTTGCATGTTTTTAGTTTATTTCTGTGGAAAAAAGGCTTCTGATTAAATGAATTGTAGAGGGAATATTTTCTTGCATTGCTACCTGCTGGTCAGGTGGCCATCTCAGGTCCAAAATGCACCATTTTTTATTAAATACATTTGAGTGGTTGGGACATTTGGGTCGCGAGCACAAGACCTAAAAACAAAAGTTATTCTTTATTTTGAATCTTTTTCAGAACTATCTTTGCTATGTTCATTTTGGCAGCTATTTTAAATTTAGTCTTTAGATGAAAATGCTTATTAGTTTTAGTCACATTTCAGTCATTTTTACCCTTTATAGTTTCAGTCTACTTTTAGTCAGCGACAACTCAAAACATTTTAGTCCAGTTTTAGTCCAAAAAAAGTCATTACATATTAGTCATTAGCATTCTCGCTTGAATCTAATTTAATAAGCCTTTATATGGTATCAAAAATTGGTATCAAGGTGACAGGTTGTACCAAGTGTTTGAATCTGTAAAGCAACATCGCAACATTGCACTCTCTAAACACTTGTGTAATATCCAGATTCCTTAGCTTGCACAATCTAGCCTGGACTCTTCCCCCGATTCTTACCACCTAAATTGTAGCCCCAGGGCGTCTTTCCTTGTCGATTTACTACTGTGCATTGCATTAAGTCAATAACAAAGTGTGTCCTAATATCCGTTTTCCCGACTAAACCCGTTTTGCATGGATACCCTAACGGTGTTGTCAAGCTGCTGCTAAGGGACATCCTCACCAGTATGGCTGGGTCGGATTCAGGGGGGGTCCACACACGCCCTAAAACCAATTCAGCCAGTTACAGGATTGCATTGCTTGAATTTTGACGGACAGATTAGAGGCACAGTGGGGGAAAATATGTATTTTAAATGGGCGACAGCCCACCACTAACATTTTAGTCTTGCCTTGACAAAAAAAAAAAATGTCGTCAGAGCTTTTATCAACGATCTATTTTTAGCTCATCGAAGTCTCGTCTTCGTCATGGAAAAAAGGTTGTTGACGTTCATTTATCGTCATCATTTTCGTTGACGAAATTAATACTGTATCTATGATGGTTGTCCAGTAGCTGTGAATTGAAGAACATTCCCACATGGTGATGATTTCCTTTCACAGTCCCACAGCGTCTTCAGTAAGCTGTCTGCCTCTTGTTGGGCCGTTTAAATGCTTGTTAGTTCTGGTTAGGTACTCGAATGTACATTAAACACACCACCTTTATGCACAAATATCAATTTATTGTTTTGCAACATTTGCAGAGCATAGTCCTGCACCAACCTCATTGTAATTGCTACAAGTGCAAATGTTATTTTTAACTGTAAAAAGTCCAGTAGAATCATAGTTCCCTTTAAATCATCGACCTAATGTAACATTTGCGATTGTCACAATATAGTGATCTTCAGCTCTTCCCGCCTCTTAATAAAAAACCCACAAGTAAACACTGTGGTCTTTATCAGTGTGAGGCCATCTACCACGTCCTCTCCTCTCCTGTGCTGTCAGTGGTGCTTGGCTGTCATGCAGGTGGATGATGATAATATAAGGGTGGTGCAGAGCTTCCAGACAGGTGATGGTGCCAGATAAGAAGACAGGCCCGTTCAGGGAGGTAAGGAAGCCCCCCCAAGGAGTCAGCAAGTTGAGTTTAGGGAAAGTACAGTATGAGACACATCTGACACAAGTATATATCACTGGTGTTGCTGGAGTTGTTAATCTCATGTAGCTCACAACTTAAACGCTATCAAATCATCTCTGCCCAAACTGTAAACTGACTGTGGTTTACCTGCCATGAAAACACATGTAAGAACAGGCTCTTGAGATGTATGTTTTTAAAGTTATCATCATCATCTTTTTCTCTATAGTCTATGATGTTGCTTGCGTATAACCCCTCATGTACCTAAAGTACACTACACACCCTGCCACCCACTCTGCTGGTAATAGGTGTGTTACAGTACACAGGATTTATGGTTCAACTAGGTCGCAGGTTTCTGCTGTAAGATTTTAGTACAAACATAAGATTGAATTTCCTTCCCTTTATTTTGAAAACCACTAAACGGGGGCTCATAGTTTTGTTTAAATGCCACAATCTCTGAGTCTCACTGAGTATTGTAGCATGTCTGATGTGATGAAGACTCCTGGGGAACTGGTTATCGGTTTGACCTATGGCTGCATGATGACAGACCGGAGGATTGCACTCGTGCCAGGCTGTTTTAAAACTACCTCTCGGAATAAGCCCTTTGAAGAGCTATTTCCAGCCTCAATGTTACCTGACTTTACTCCTCTGTCAGTGTTCCTTTAATTCACTGGGGACAAAACAGGACCCACGTAATTAGGGGATATTTAAGATCATCTTCTGGTTTCTTATTCGATCCCCATCACATTAACAGTTACATTTACACGCACACCACATAGATCCCAACAATAGGTTGTGCAGACCTGAGAGTTAGGCAATGTGATTGCTAGACTGTACTCCTAACAGCATGCAGTTTCGTGTGGGAAAAGAGAAACAGCAATGCAAAAATCCCAGGTGCATTATTTTACATACCAAATGCAAATCCCTGAATGCCTCTGGGTAATTTGACATGTCAACACTCCAAGTCGTGTACCCAAATGTTCTCATACTTTCCAAGCTGTGGTTTAAACTTGAGCATGAACTTTCCCAGTAGAGAACAAATTTCTCCTATAATTCTGACAGGACATAAATGCAGGGTTTCTTTCCAGTTTTGTGAAAGACCTGCTAAGATAACCTTAAAGAAAACAAGATATTCAATTATTTGTAAGAATAGTTTTTTTTGTGATGTGTCTTGTAATTTATCTAAAATCCATTTTGTCTACATTAAGTTTATTCTCTTGTCCTGCCTCTTACTTGGTTATGTTTTCTCTTCTCTGTTAACGTCCTCCTCGTTCTCTTCCCCTCTGCAATGATGTCTGTAATAATAATACTGAGCTAAGGCCGATAACAAGAGAAGTTTAACTTCATTTGCATAGTGCAAGAACATGCATTTGGGTATCAGAGGGGGGATGAAAGAGGCCCCAATCTCCTGATGACAAGTCAATGTACCATCAAAATGATTTTGAGGCTGTTGTCGTGATGTAAAATGGTAACATGTTTTTCTTTGTCCACAACTGCTTTTTACGTGTCACAGAACAAAACCTGCTTTACAGTAAAAGTACAACTGTCACGTGACTTGACCTTGGAGGGACCTGTAAGATAACTCCGTCTGAAATAGCTTTTAAGTGATTGAAGTCTTAACCCAAGCAGTATACACTGAGAAGGGTTTATAAACTGTTTATATAGCATGATATTAAGTTGTTCACTCTGTATGGATCTGCCTTTAATTACAGGGTGTAAACCTTTTTTCTGTGAGCACAGCTAAACTCGCCTTTTGTGAGCAACTTTCACAAAGACAGTTTTGTTTGGAGCTGTATGTGTCCTGCAAACCGAAAGCTTAGTGCATTTTCAAGACTCCAGTCCAATCTCTATTGTATTTTTCACAGCCTAATACAGGAGCTGAGTGTAGCTTAAATAACAGTTTATAAAGCTGTCGGAGAATTGATGGTGTGGACAATACGGGTGACATATTACAGGCTGACAGAAATCAAATTCCATAAAAGTGAAATTGAAAACCCTTCGCGAGGCGGCCTTGCTGCTGAGTAGACAGCTCGTTTTAAAGTTTTCAGGGATGGAGAAAGCCGGTCCTGCATGTTGCAGCTCATTTTTAGTACAGACCACAGACTTGTGACTTCAAACACGACTAATTCTCTGCTATATATTATTTTTTCTCAATTTTTTCTCCTGTCAGCTGAGGTTGTTAAAATGTTGCCCATGCATATCTGATGGCTGATTTATAGGTTTGTACAGTCAAACATATGTGAATATGGTCATACAACAGTGTTTATGTTGTGTTTGAAGATTTCAAGAGTAGAAAAGGAAACAACTTTATGGAAACGCCAGTATATCCCTGGTGTTGCTTGGATTAGTATGCATGGATGATCAGTGAGTAAAATGGCTTATATCATATAGCCAATGTAAACAAACAAAGTCCTTCTGCAGAGATTTTTTAATAAAATGATTTGAGAATAAACAGCATTTCATTTAACAATCCTTTTGTTTTATACATAAAGTCCTGATAAGGTCCTGATCCAAAATAGCCTCAAGGACAAAGTAACATGAAGTCACAGCTAGAAATATAACTTGTATTATTTTCTTGCAGATTTCGACCTGAGTGTGCTCCTGTAGAGATTAAAATGAAGCCTCCCAGTTTGGGAAGGAAGCAAAGCCCTTCTAAAGATTGAGAGGTTTCGCTCCGGTGATTGTCACTCATCTTGACCTGTTGTCCACCTTGAAATGTGATCTAATTAGGATCAAAAAATGTTTTACCAAAAACTACAAAGCCACCGTAGATGTTGAAGAAGTATATTCCTTTAATAGCTGTGCCAGTGTAAGGAGTATTTGCGTTCTGGTCCTCTCCTGCTCACTGCCCTGCACATGATAACGCTCAGCAGGATTTCCCCCACTATGTTAAAATCAGATTGTGAGACTCGTATACAATATTTTATTGTGAGGCTGAAGCCATTAGTCAATTGTCAGAAAATTAATTGGGAACTATGTTTATAATTCGGATCATGAATGGTACCAAGAAGCCAAACCTACCAAACCAGTGCAGGTAGAGAGGACAGGACGTCACAATGATATCATTATAATTTTTTGAGTAAAAATGAACATTCTCTGCAAAGATTTGCAGCTTTTTCTTTGTCATATGTGATATAAAGATAAATGTGTTTGGATTCTTAGACAAAACAAGAGGTTTTTAGGTTTCACCTTGGGTTTTAATGAAATCGTTGGGCTTTTTCTTTCTTTCCTTATTTTTTGCCATTTTCAAACTTTTTACATGCTTTTCAAAAGGACAAATGCTGATTCTGGTACCTAGACCTGGGTATCGGCAGTTACAGGGTACCCGTCCCATCCTAGTGCAATGTAAAAAATATTCATATCATTCAATATTCGAGGGAAAACACTGACAGCTGACATTTTGCAAGCTTTGACTAACATTACATTCTCTGCTAGCATCTCACTATTGTTGTTTGTTGTTGTGAATTGAAGCCAGTCTCTTTGACACACAGGGGTATGCAGCTTTTGAAGTGAAAATTGGATTAGCATTTGATATCGGCCAACCCAGCTAGCAGGGAACGTTTCCATAACATTGGCTAACAGTACCTCCAAGTTCTAGTTACGTTTGAAAGAAAACTTTTTAATCTAATATTCAAAGAACATTTTAAAGATGTTTATCATTTGAAATAAAGTTCTAGTAACGTTAAAACTTAAACTAAGACAAAACGTTTGAACTGCAACATTCTGAAGAGATTTTCAGGTTGTTATTGAGGCCTGGGATTTTGGAACGCCTTTTATAAAACATTTGCTCAAAACAAAGGTAGAACATGCTCACTGCAACATTCTGATGATCTCTTCAGGATGTTAGTACGACCTGAGCTATCAGAACGTGATTTATAAAATGTTCCTGAAATGTGATTTGAACATTCTCACTGCAACGTTCTGAACATGTTTTCAGAGAACGTTCTCCTACCATTAAAAGGAACCAAATAAAAACTGCCCGCTCAAAACATTACCAGAACATTGCATGTAACATTCTCAGAACGTTCTTAGAACAAAACATTTCCAGCTGGGAATACCAAGCTGATGATTATCGTCTAAGATATACAGTGTTTTAAGACAATAGTCTCACCTCTCTGATGAATTGTCTGTTTTTGTGTATTCTTGTATAAAGCAGATGCCCCATGGTGACGGTCGCCTGTCCAGCCACAACGTGTCCTCTCAGTACCGCATGCATTCCTATTACCCAGCAGCCACATACCTGACTCAGGGCCTGGGCTCCACCACCTGTGTGCCGCCCCTCTTCAGCCTGGAGGACAACAACAACAACAACTGCTCTGAGACCATGGCAGCCTGTGAGTGATACACACGCACACACACACACACACACACTCAGTCCCATATATAATCAAACATTTCTCAGGCCCCATAAAGTTTTATCCAGAATTTATCAACTGTGTGGTTAAGTACATTCAAGGGAGGAGTGCACTCAAGACTAGAGTGTCATTAAATGTATAAGATAAAAAAAAGTGAAGCTTCTTAAGTTTAACTATACTAACTTTTTTACTTTTTACTTTACTTCAAATACAGAGCTGTGTATGGAAGTGTGACTCGAGTTATACTTGTTTTCCGGACTGAGATTTTACTTGAATGAACCAAAAAGCAGCAAAGTTAGATTTTCTTTTCTTTTAAACAGGAGTATAGAAGGTTCATGAAATCTCTGCTCTTCTATTCAGCCTTAACTTTTTATCATTTACAGTCATTAATGACATTTAAAAACACAGATCTTACGGCTGTAACTAAGAGCCAACAACGAAACAGTCACAAGTACAATCATACAAGACTGAAATATGTAAGAGCAACATCCTGATAAAATGTTTAAAATATATGCTGACTGACACATCGTCTTGATCTGAAATAGTGCATGTATTATGCCAGGATTCCAATCGATACCTCTTAATGATGACATCCATAGGTTTTGTTCTGAACCAGCGGCTACATTAAATCACTATAAATGTTGGTGTTGTGTTGTAATATATCATATATATATATACCTTATCACATGCTCTTGCATTATCGACAAGCTCCTGTGACAAGAAAGATCCACTTTACAAATCCTGCAGGTGATCTTTTTCTTTGCAGCACTGAGGGTTCTACTATGTTTTGTTTACCTGTCGCTACCCGGTCGCTGTTTTGCATGCACAACTCTCAGCAGAGATAGTAAGGATGCGAGATGGCTCACCCCTCAGCAAGTCAGCTCCAGAAAACGATGTTATGTCTGCGCACAGCATGACAAACGTGCGATGACGTAACCAACTAATTATTGACAATTAAATTTGTTGGCAACTAATTTTGTCATTGATTTTTTGTAGACAATGTCGAGTAATCGTTGCACCACTAATCTGAAGTGTGCATCGGGTGTTTCACTTTGAAAAATGAATTGATTCACATCTTTCCTGTGACTGACTCATCTCCTCTAAAGTAGCTGTGCCCTGTTGAATTCAGGCTTTATGCAGTAACATCTACAACCTAAAAAATCCAACTACAACTACTACAAACTACAGCTTAATAACCTAAACTGTCCTGAGGCATTTATTACATTCGTCTAAACATTGGTCAAATTGGTAGGATAAAGCAAATAGAGACATGGTGAGTGGGAATAACAGCACTAATGTAACTTGTAACTTGTTTAAAAGTCCCGAGCGGTCTAGGGTATTCAAGCTTTGACGTATTTTATAGTCATAGAAAAAGTTACCAGCTTTAACTGAGCAGCAGTGTCTCTTTTTGTCTCATTTAAAGATGGAGTACGTCTGATTTCTGACCATGCATTAGTAGATTACTGGCACTCTACACCCACTAATCTCAGATGGGAATCTCATGGCTGCTGCTGACAGTGGTTACCTGGAATTCTTTGCTTTCTTAGTACCTGTGAATGTGGGTAAATCAGATTGTGTGTATTGCTTTAAATGTCTGGTAAAATATTTGTGGAGCTTTGAAAGGAATGCGTGTAAGTGGATGAAGTGCGTGAGATAAGATGAAGATTGGTCCGAGTATTAAACATCTTTTGGTGCTTTCAGAGGCTCGATAACAAATCCTGGCTGCCTGTCTCAAAAATTAATGTCACTCATAAATAGAAGATAAATATGTTGTAGTAGTTTTTTGTTATATAGCATTAATATGTATGGTTGTGTATGGGTTTTAGAGTACTGTATGGCATTTGCTTTAAAAAGTAAAATGTGTCCAAATCAAAGCAGGAGGAAATGATCTCCTGTTGCAGGTTGCATCCTGCATGTCACCAGTTTAGTGAAAAAGGCTGCAGATATATTCATGAAGCAAAAACGGTGTGGGTGAGATTGTTGACTGAATATAAAACATCTGTAGGTGGCGCTCTTTTCGTTGTTTGTGCATGCATGGTGGACACTATGCTGGATGCTATTCTTCCACCTTTACTTTCATTGTGCTGCCCTGCGACGCACCTTGCATAATTTCAGTGCAGAGATATTTTTTCAGTCATGTGAAGGATTCTTTTTTTTAATCAAGCTTTAATTTGTTTGTAATGAACCAACTCTGTCCTGTAAGCTTTGTTTTTGACATGCAAAAATAGTTAAACTAAAACAAAAAACAAAAATCACTACTGTTTTTCCTCTCAAAATAAAGCAGTATAATCTTTGATCTTACCAACCTTTAACATATATGTGTAAAACAAATTGTATATTATTAGCACTTTACAAAGGGCTTAGGGGAGGAGCAATATTACGACAACATCAACATCCTTCTTTTAGCGTAATAAACCGCTGACACCACCAGCATCACAAACCTAAAGACCCCCATATCTCCTCTTGTACCTGTATTTGTTTATGACTTTCACCTGTCCGTTTCCTGTGAGGGTCCCACGTCAGCCCTCCTGCCGTGAAATCCTCACGCTCCATTACAACAGAACAACAATCTCAGCAGGTGGTCCAACAATTTGGCGTTGTCTCAGGCTCCAATAACAGAGGAAAAAACTACAAAATCAGGATTTCCAACGCTTTTTTTCTGGCTTGTGACCCCCTAAAAGCAAGCAATATTTACTTGCAACATCTCGTTATAGGTTGCAAGTTTTTCTGTTTTTCTGTCTTTATATGTGGAAAAATAAAAAAAAACCCACTCAATGCAGACACAATTGTTGTGTGCCAGTGTTTGGTAGTCAGCTTTTGGCTAATCTTGTTATCAAAGATTTAATGCGACAGGACAGTTATTTAAAGTTTTCTATGCATCCCAAAGTCTCTGAAGAGAGCTATCCCTCTTTTATACATATTCAAATTTTGATTGTAACACATTCAAATACTGCAATATAACTTTAAACTATATTAAACTTTGCATCGTTTTCCAAGTGTGTATTTATGCAGGACAATGCTGACCACCATACAAAATATCCTTGTGCATTTATTGTAAATATTTTCCCGGATTAAAGGGTTAATCTATCCTTCCAGATGCAGTAGAAAATGCTCTTCTTGGTAATGTATCTTACGAGGGATCAGAAGTAGAATCTACTACTGTTTAACGTTGCTTTCCAACATTTTGTTCTCAGTGTCCTTTGTAACACAGAGCTGAGAGAGGAGATTTCCAAGAGCTTGACTCAGCACTGTTACCTCAGAGTCAGTCTCATTTGGTTCCCACTCTGTATTAACCTCTGCCAAGTCCAGTGCGTGGGAGTGAGTCGTATCTACACAGGACACTGAAGATGAGCCTTGTTCCTGCAGAGGAGTCTTTCTGTTAGAGCCTCAGTGTCTAAGATGTTGTGTGAAACATTTTTGAAGCTTGTCCTTTCCCTTGTCTGCACGACTGTGTGTGCGTAAGTCTTTGACTGTGTCCTTGATGTGGTTCCAAGGCTGAATCACATCTTATCAGCCGAGTATAAATCACTCTGCAGGGGTATAAGCGTGTTGTTCTTGTGAGCATCAAATAATTAACTTTTTATCTTAAGTTGAGTGGCTGTGTTAATTTCTTCTCTGCACTGTAGCTTTTCTACTTAGAGTATGTAGATGTATTTCTGATATTCTGAATTAATATATTTCACTTTTTTTTTAAATCTGATTTTACCCAGAATGACATGAAGCTTAAATTTTAAGTGGAGATGAAAATCTAAGTTTAGGATGCTAAATATAAAATAAGTATTTTCATTTTTTTCTGGGGCTTTTGGACAAGGCCTTCAATTAACAATTATTTTTTTATTTTTAGTTGGTCGTTTAGTCTACAAAAATAACAAAAAACAAAAGTTCCTGGAGCCCCAGATGATGTCTTCAAATTCATTATTTTGTCTGACTTATAACCTTATACACCCAAAATATTCATTTTGCTATCAAAAAGACTAACCTTGACATTTAATAAGCTGTCACCTTATACTTCTGTTTGGTTGAAAAATTATTGAACAATTAGTAGATCTTTAGAATCTTTTTTAAAGACTTGGTTTAAAAAAACGATTTTTCCGATTCGAATCATTTCTCATTTGAATGACCCAATATCGATAAATAAATCCCAAGATTGGAGACATGCCCGGACTTGTTTACTGCGCCGACTTCGGAGACATCAGTGATCGCTGACGGACTCTTTTTATCGTGTGTGCGTCCATGAATATGTAAGTTAGTTTTGCACTAATGTTTGTGTTACTCTCTGTGAGTGTCGGCTTTGGCTGCGAGTGTATTTTCGGCATGTTGTTGTACAGTATGCAGTATTTCCCCTTAATCTCGAGGCCAAATCTTGCGCAAGTTGGAGCCCAGTTTGTTTAATCAAAACCATGAGCCAGATGTTCAGACTAAAATCTGAACTGGAAAAAGTTCACAAGCTGTCTGATTCATAACATTGTTAGTATTGTGTTGACTTCTGTGTGTTGGTCATGTTAAACAAAAAGTACATGATGTAACTTCTTTGGGGTCAATGCTTATTGCACATCAGATTTCAGCCACACCTTTAATCCTTTGACCGAACATGTTGTATACCTCTGGATCATCCACGAGGAGGAAATAGCTCTGCTTTCTGAGCCTACCTGCCCTCCTCTTCTACCTGGCTGCCAACCAGCGCCCGTCAGATTTATCTCCCTCCCCGGATAGGACTAATCAGTTGGCCAAATACAGAGATCCAAATAACCTTCAGGAGTGCCACGCTGTCCTTTCCCCCTCCCCTCCTAGCCTCCTCTTCCTCCCTCCCTCCTCTCTCCGCCCTCCCCCTCCGCAGGCCCCGCTGTCTCCGCAAAATTGCCTTCTGGAGTTAGTGAGCGGGAACAGTTAAGATTTACAAACAATGATGAAGCTTGTCATGCGTCTTTCTCCATCCGTCACGGCGGGCCGGGCGGAGCTGTGGGTAGAGCCGTCCTGGTGTTCTTCATAAAAGCCAGCTCTCTGTGAAATACGCCCCCGGCCGGCCTGTTTACTGCCCCGCGCTCGTCAGCAGCACCGCCGCCGTAAATCGCTGAGCGGGAGGTGACAGCGCAGTCCATCAAACTCCCACCCCACCTCGCTGCCCTCCCAACATCTCACCTCACACTGCCATTCCCCCTCCCCATCCTCCTCCACCACCTCCTCCATATATACACACACACTCACACTGTTTCCTCACTAAGATCTACCCGGGGAGGCTCAGATGAGCTGCCCCAAAAGAGTTATGGCTGTTTCAGTCTTACAGGAGACAGCTCCGAGCCGAGTCAGTCTGACTTTATGTTCCTTCTTCTTTTTTCGTCCTTGTCTAGACGATTTCAAAATTCAAAACTGCTCAAAGTTTGCAAGCTGTCAGCACTGCAACTTTTCCTTTCACATAGTTTGTACCCTTTTTTCCTGGTAAAACAATATTTATACTAAAGTCAGACCGCACAATCGAGCGCCGCTGTGCTGGCTATACGTTTGTCTGCTTTGTTATATTGGTGTCAGCGCAGAGCGTACAGTAATTTAAATGCAAATCAGATTGTTGAGGTATTGCAGATGTTAATCCTGCTAATCGATAGACCTGTGTGAGCCCATTAAGTTAGAAATCCATTACTATCTTTCTAGATGATATTCTATTGATTTTTCTCGCTTCAATCTATACTGTACTGTACACCAAAGTGAGTTACTGCGTATAAAGTCTGTCGTTTCAGGCTCTCCGCCTTCTCTGAAAAAGAAGTAAAAAAACGACGGAGAGATTGCCTTCACTAAGTTTCTTTGTTTCGTGTGTTATGTGGGCTTTACCTGCTTTCAGATCAGATTACTTCAAACACCCACGCACTCTCACACACACACAAACACTTAGGGAAGTCCCTTCAAACGCACACACTGCGTACTGTACCTACACGCACACTTGTGGCCACGCTCATTCTGGAGATGTCAGAGAGGCCTCTCACTCTTTTGGATTTATTAAACCTGAAACAAATCGGTACTTCCAACCTGAGAGGTGACCTTTTCAAAGGAAGTGCTGTTTCATGTCATGTAGCAGCAAGAGTTCATTTCCTTGGTCACTGACATGCTGAGAACATCACTCACGTCCGTACGTGAACTCTGGTGTTTCATGACCTAAGAAAAAGCCAAGGCGATAAGAAGTATAATAGTTTGGATTGTGTTGTTTTCATCTTCGAGTGATACTGTATCAGCAAGTTGTACATCAAGTATCCCTCTGAATATTGGCTGGTTTTCTTAGATGTGTGTCTTTTCAGAGATCATTTGTTTCATTTTAATATTCGTTTAGACATAATTTTAACATGTAGAGAGGATCGGCTTCAGAGTTAAATCAGAATGTGCTTGAAGGTATCATATTATGTAATCTAATAGTCTAAAAATGTTAACTTTCCAACTACATTAAGGCAGGTTTTAACCTAAAACTGTTTTCCCTGTGATTGCTTACATGACATTTTGTTACTGTGCAGCTAAAGAAGTTTTGATTCATTCACTTATAAATAATGATTTTATCAAGAAAATCTATCAGTCAGAAAATAGTGAGAAATGTAGTTTAGTGTTTGACAAAGCCCAACATGATGCCCCATTACGTCCACAAACCAAAATATATTCAGTTTCGCATTAAAGGAGCTGTAATCAAAGAATTTTTACATTTTCCCTCCTCTACGATTAATCAGTTATTAAAATAGTTCAAGGTTAATTTACACTAATAGGTGACCTCTAAATCGATTGATCGTTGCCCCAGGGGTTCATTTTGCAACAATGACTTGCTCGCTTTACATTATCCCGCTTATTACACGGCTACTTACTTACTTTGAAACAATAATTTGACACAAAATGTTGATTTAAATCGTCCTTTAGTGTCGGAGGTTAGAACTCCCTCCATAGCAACGCTCTGGTATACTTAGTAACGGTTTGCCATGCAGAAATAACAGGCCGCCGCAATTGACCAATCAGAATCAAGTATTCAACTAGGCCATGTAATAAAATTGATTAATCACTTTTTTGGAGGGTTTTCTAACTGTTCATTCATGAGAAAGTTCCTACTTTACTGGAACTTTCTTACCAGTTGCAAAAAGTCTGTCATTTGGAGAGCAACTTTTGTCCCTCTTAGTCATGCAAAATGAAATATCACAATGATAAACAAACAACCTCCAGTTTTTAGTTCTTTATATCACTTTTTGTCAAACTTCAAAAACACACTTAAAAACATACTTACACTTACTTAAAAAAATAACAACATGTGGACGCCAGCCCTCGACGCAGCAGTCCAAGGTTTAACTCCGACCCTCTGTCCTTTGCTGCATGTCATCATCACTCTCTCTTCCCTCATTTCCGACTCTACCCGCTGTTTCTAAGTAAATGATTTTGCTACCTAACAAACCCCAGAAAATATCCACTTTTCCTTTAGGGAATGAATGCACTTTAGGGAAGGTAATGACTTGATTCAATCTGTAAATAAGAGCTAGCAGCAGAGAGAAAGGGACCCTGCTGGGGCCTGTGGGACCCCGGAGGGCCTCGCTGTGTGTGAGGCTGATTGAGTGTCTCTCTTGGCTCTTGGTTACAGTGTAAAAGTCCTGTGTGGCCTGTCAGATTGTGTTTCCCACCCTGCTGTGCTGCTAAGTGCCCTGATAGCCTCCAGGGCCGTGGATGGGCTAAATACCGGTGTAATTGTCTGCTCAGGGCACAAGCACCGCTGTAATGTGTTGTACAACACCACCATTAACGCCGGCCTGGGGCTGAGGGGACATTAAATGGCCGGGGCTGTGTAGTTTATGTCCTCTTCCCCTCACTCTCTATTTCTCTCGCTTACTCACACACACACACACACACACACACACACACACACACACACACACACACACACACACACACACTTGCACACACTCATACTCTGTCCAGCTTTGAGGGACTTGAAAGGAAGTAAATGGAATGTGATTTTTCTTCTTCTGTGGTTTTCGTTGCAACAATATTTAAACATTCAAGAACATGTATTTCAGTCTGATATCTGTGTGAAGTGTTGATTTTGTCTAAGGCTGTGGAATGTATATCCTTAATGATGTTAGCTGAAATTTGTAAACACTATCCTCTTTCTATTCAGACTCTATAATCTGAATAATAGATGTGTTTATGCAAATGCTGGTATGCTTATAGGTTGCATTTTAATGATTAAGTCCCACCCCAGAATCAAAAAGCAGCAGAAACGTGTGTCTGCCCTCGGTTTTGCCTGTTACACACTGGTTGGCCTGTCAAATTAATTTAGCTTTTTAAGGCTTTAGTGAAGATCTGCACACCCTGCTGAAACCTACTGGAAAAACATCAGGCGTTTAAAAAAGATGCTAGAATCAATATTAAATAAAGAAATTAAAAGGCACAAATCATTCTAATTAAGATGCAATGTGCATTAATAAAACAGCAATTAATGTGGCCTTTCTAATTCTTAACCTCTGTTACTGGAAGCTAGAATTTAACTATCTGTATTATGCTTTTTCTTACCTGCTAGGTTGCTTTAAATCCACATTTTTACTTCCTGCCCCTGAACGAAAAGTTTCCTGCATGTAAACAAGTAAAATGATAAAATCACATTTTAACCCTCTGCAGGAAAGATCCTTCACTAAGTGGGTTTGCATGGATGTTGTGCTTTGTTTACACAAATAAATGAATCTGTTCTTAATTCCAATATCTAAAAAGAATTAATCACAGAAATGGCACATTTTTAAGACACAGCAGGTGTATTCAAACTGAATCCACATTTAAAGTGCTTCTCACACTAGGTATGTCATACTCGCGTCTTTAAACATACATACATTTGTCACTGTTTTCCTGATATCTCTGAGCAAACTATATGTTAAAGACAAACTCGGTTACATGCCTGTGTACCTAATCGTGCTCTTCTGTTCTCGTCACTTTCCTTGTGTTGTTCTGAGCAGCGGTGGCGGCGTCCCGGCGTGGATTGATAAATGATGTTGCCTTGGCAGCTCTCTGAAACAGCTGAACGACTTGGATAAACACATATGGCAGCTTTAGCACCCGCGAGAGGCGTCCTCCTTTCCATAGCAATATATTTCACTCTTCCTGTGTCCTTTACTTTGGCATTTTTCTTACCCTGTCGACTCACAATGAATCTCATGTTTAAAATGTACTGATAGAAAACTCCCGCAAATATTGATCGGCCCGCCCCAGCTCATTATTGCATATCCATAACTTTTCGACGGATGGCGTCAGAAAGCCCGGCGATAGACTGACAGGCCATTTTGTGAGTTGATGGGGCACAGTAGCCGAAATGGAGATTTAGCATAGGGACGTGGGCCGTGTCACGCCTCTCCGGCAGTCATCTTCACCGGGGACAGATTGGTTAACAATGCAGGAGCAAAGGTTCCTCTCTGCTTAATTAGCCTTTGACCCCGAACACTGATGCCTTCTGTCAGCCTGCGTTTGGCCTCCACTCTCTTCAGCTCCATAAGAAACCAATAATGAGCATTTAAGTGTTTCTGACCCCTGTAATGGCTGCATGAGAGACTGCTGCCTTTGAACAATTGTCTTAAACGCTCTGTTTGGGAGAGGAGAATGAGGAATATGTAGAAGATTTAACTGCACAACAACAACACAACAATGAATAGTCGGTATTTAAAGAAAATGTAAAAGCTATTATTTGTCTCTTTATTTAGTTCTCTGATTAAAGTATTTGATGTAGCTTGAAATTAGTAGCACAAGCTTTACTACCAGGTGTACTGTGAGATCAGTGTTGGCGTTTGCTCTACAAGCACGACCAAAGTGAACACTGTTTTTGAAAGGTCTGTGTTTAAGAGGATGTTCAGATCCTTTACTTGCATTGATATTTTGGTAAAAGTATGATACTATCACGAACGTACTGTGAGTAGTTTTTAACTGGTTATGAACCAGATTCAATTTAACGCTGATGCCTCTTTACAACCTACAAAAGCAAAACAAACCATCGACAAGAAGAATAAATATTTTTATCTAGTTGTTTCACTTGTCTCCTCTGTCAGCGAGACTTACAGCGCACAGACCAGAAGAGTTTTAGTTCACACTTTCACAGTGAGTGATACATTAAAGGAAGCAGGAGGAGATTTTTATTCTGTGAATAAAACACAAGCATGTACGGGACAGGGTCAGCAAAGTGATGGGACGTACTGCTTTGTTCACAGAGGCTGCAGTTATTGAAAGTCATTATGGAAGATAATTATTATTATCCATGAATCTACAAAAACCTGGATATTAAGATAAGATAATCCTGTAATGATCCCGAGAGGGGAAATTCAGGTGTTGCAGCAGGACAAAGACAAAATAGGAAGCAAGTTAATACAGTATAAAAATAAAAGATGAAAAATAAAATAAAGACAACTGGTAAACAAGTAGGTGTAAGTGACAAGTTAAAGTTCGTAAAGCTAATGTGGCAGTTAAGAGATAGAGTGACGTGTGGGTAATAGCAGCAACATTTTAGCAGTGTGAGATAATCCAGTATGATATGAGGTATAAAGGTATAAGATATAGTGCAATATAAATTTGGCAATACAACTCAGTATGGTTTATTACATATTGTATATGTATATAACGTAGTATGATATGTTGTATTTAGTTGAGGTGGAGCTCAACTATTTTGAATAATAATTTAACTAATGATTATTAGCATGATTCCTCTGCAGATCTTTTTTTGGCCTTTTGCCTTTATTAGATAGGACAGAGAAGAGTGACAGGAAATATGGGGACAAGAGTTCGGGGATGAAATGCAGCAAAGGGCCGTGAGTCGGAGTTGAACCTGCAGACGATGCGTGGAGGACATTGCATCTGTACACGGGGGAACCTGCTCTAACAAACTGAGCTGAACCAGGTTATTCTACCCATTAACTAAGGAAGTTTTCTTTTGCAAAACTTCTAAAAATACTGAGAAATGTCATCACAGCTCCCCAGAGCCAGAAGTCACACCTTCACAATGTTCAGTTCTTCAGATCGAACAAAATTTGAAGTTATTTCATGTAAATTGAAACAATAAAACCTTACATTTAGTGAGCAGGAGCCATAAAATGTTAATCATTTTTACATTCAAATAATTACTTAAATAATCATGAAAACAGCGGCCGACTCTGGTTCCAGTGCCCTACTATTTGATTTGAATTTTTGCTGGATTGTACAGTAAATGGAAGCTGAAGCTAAATGAACATTGCAACCGCAAAATAGTTATGCTGCAAATATGAACAGATTTAATTTGTTTTATGTAAAATGTGGCAACTAAAGCACAAGTGTTGTTTTTCTATGTGTGTTTAAGCAACAAAGCGCTTCTCGACCTCAGTGTGCTGTTTTCGGTTACATTATTTAGTTGTAAATGTAATTTATCGTAGAAAGGCTGCATCTCACGTTATGATGTTACAATGTAAAAAAGAGATATCTAGGTTCAGTTTATGTAAATACTAACAGATATGTGTCAGAAACAAACCTGGATTAGACCTTGATTGATTCTTCATCGTCTCTGCATTGCTCCGAGTTCATGTTTGTTATCAGACGTTGGTTATATCACACAAAGCTTGCAGAAATAGGAGTCGTTAAAGAGAGTTCAGATATGAGCAGTGGTTTGAAACTGAGGGTGAAGGTCTGCGGTGTGAACATCAGCTGAGTGCCCTGAGCCTCCACTGTTCACTGCTCAGTATTTAAAGCCTGCCTGTCTGCTCTTTGACTGAGTTTTCTGGGTCATTAATTCTGCTGCTGGTCTGATGAAGAGCAGCCAGACGGCCGTGTCGTTTCTAGAGAGGAGAGCGTCCATCTCTACGAGGGGTCGTCCTCAGTTGGACACCGGTGGGACCTTCTCAAACTGGCCAGGGACGATTTTTTTCTTTTAGACACAGCTCGTATCATTTTAATGGGAGCCATTTAATCCCAGGCCAACCTTGTCATGTGACAGGCAACTCTTCATTCTTAAGATTGAATTTCTGTTCCCTTGATGATGGCCTCCACTAAGTGCTCTTGTCCCCGGACAGCACCGACAGATTCAGCTGATTGTTTCGCGGTG
Source organism: Semicossyphus pulcher (assembly GCF_022749685.1). Lineage (NCBI taxonomy): Eukaryota > Metazoa > Chordata > Actinopteri > Labriformes > Labridae > Semicossyphus > Semicossyphus pulcher. Next base: position 6,222,652 of record NW_027211737.1, on the reverse strand, counting down.
ACTGGCAGGGTGTGGACTGAGTATTGTCACACTGAGCAAAATCTATCCGCTGAAGAAGACCGAGACATGGTGGAAACAATAACATTATTAATTTGTCAATAACAAAAGCCATAATGCATTCATGGTGGCAGCATAGTGCAAATCGCTGTCTGGGTTTTGGAGTGGCAAGAAAGAAATACAATGTGATGAGGTGGAATACGTTTTTTAGGCAAATTATGGTATATGTGCCGCTTTGCAGGCATTTCTGATAATGGTATCGGTATCAAACTACTCTACTTCAAAAGTATATGGTGGGGTGCTGATAATCAAGGCGATTTTGGGCCTGATTCCTCCCTCCTGAAAAAAGTAACCAATGTCCTGATTTTTTTGATGGTTCTAAAGATGATCTTGCCAGATGTTCCTGTGGTGTGAGGGATGTGAAGACTGAGTTTACTTCCCCTGATCTGCTCGGTAGAACGTAGGGGCCACGCTGATTTCAAATGATAAATATTAAACCTGTTCAATATTTACGATCAGATATTGCGTGGGGAACCCTGAGGACAGCCCAGCATTCACTCTGTGGATTGTCACATTGAAATGGTAAATGGACTGTACTTATATAGCGCTTTTCTAGTCTTTGCGATCACTCAAAGCTGCTTTTACTATATGTCACATTCACCCATTCACACACACATTCATACACTGATGGCAGAGGCTGCTACGTAAAGTGCCCAACTGTCAATCAGATAACACATTCATACCCGTTGGCTATGCCGCCGGGAGCAATTTGGGGTTCAGTGTCTTGCCCAAGGACACTTCGACATGTAGCCTGAGGGAGCTGGGGATCGAACCTCCGACCTTCCAATTGAAAGACGACCGACTCTACCACTGAGCGACAGCCGCCCCTTGAACACACATTTCGCACATTGAATGAAATAATAGCTAACTGGGAAGCAAGCTGACTGAAGGCTGACATGGCAGCAAGCACGAAGCATAACGCAAACATGTACAGCACATGTTCACACCGTCTCCACGACTTCATTAGTTTGTTCTTTTTTCTTTGGGAATTTTCAGTAAAAAGTCCCAAAATTATCATCGCCAATTCTTCCTGCCCGTCGTCCGCCATGTTTGTTTACTATAAAGTCACGTTTGACTGTGAGAGATTTCCAGTCTTGAGAGTCAGAACAAATTGGACGCTCAAAAGAAAGCAAACAGTCTATAAAGGAAAGCGACCGTCAGCGAGGAAAATCAGGAGTTACAACCGGAGCCAAAGGTGGACGTCACACATGCGACACTGTCTGGATATCTGTCTAGAAATATTGATTGAATGATTTTAGACAAAACAAAACACTCCAATGTGTCAGATATTGGAAATAGTGACTCTGATTGAACTAATTTTAACAATAAATCGATGTTAATAAAACAATGTTGCTTTAATTTTCTCTTTATTTTTTATAATTTGAACACACCATGGCTACATACACATTATTTGATCTTATTCATTAATCATTCATTATCTAATTGTAAACTGAAAAGGCATTAAAGTAATAACATCTAATTAAACATCCAACTAATTAATTAGTGGAAGATGATAATCTCTTGAAAGTAATATATATGTGCATGTTACGTTGTTCTTTTCTATTGCTGTTCTTCCAGAGACTTCACTAACTGACTCACATCCCCACAGTTTACTGCAGCACTGTGTGTGTGTGTACACGCCTGTGTGTGTGTTTACTTAACTGTTATCTACCCCTATGACCCTTGTGTACGGTGGATGAGTGTAGAGTATGAAACCCACAGAGAAAGCTTATCCTGCTGGATCAGACTGAATTACCATCTCCTCTCACATCTGGGCTTTTGTTCTCCCGTTTGGCAGCAGCAGAAATGATTGCTCCTTCATCCACACCTCCCTCCCCTCCTTCAGCAGGACAAGTGGGAGGTTAAAAAAGCTTCCTTTTGTTAGTCCACACAAAGACTGTTTAATAGTTTGAAATCTTATATAGAGTGCTGAGTGACTGGGAAAAGGGCAAAAGTTCATTCAGGAGACTAAACTCTCTTTCAACATCTTACACAGGTAAAGTCTCTCTTGTTACAAACTATTTTAGCCTGAACCTCAAACAGACTCGATCTTACACAAGAGCTTCTTTTTAAAGGTTCACACAGAGAGACGTAGCAATCGCAGTCATTACCACTAACAACTGTGATGTACAGTATCAGCAGAATTGTGCTTTCACAGCTGAAAACTCAGAGATCTCATTTACCCTGGATTAGTTTGGGCTGTTGTTTGATGTAATTAAAATATAAGCTGTACATTTTTATTTGAAATCCCTTTCTTGTCTGCTTTGGGGTCATTGGACGAACTGTAGGTGGACTCATGCACACAATCTGTCAGAGAAGCAGCATCATGCCAGTCAAACACGATCCACAGTGTTCCACAAACCATACAATAAGCAGGATCTTTACTTTATATCAACACTCTGTGTCATCAAATCGCAGATGTAACCAAACCTTTAAGTCAAATAAAAAAACAAAAGTCATCATATCTCAAGCCGGAGATACACTTGCTTTTGATGACGCGTTTTTTGTGTGTGCGCATGATGGCTGCCCCGCGCTCCCTGCATCTGCTGTGAACATCCTCAGAAATTAATCGCAAGATGAAGTATGCACATGAACAGAAGGGGCAGTGTAGGAGCAGAGGGAATGTGACAGGCTCAATAATAATAATAATAATAACTTAGACTTATATAGCACCTTTCAAGGGACATAAGGCCGCTTTACAGAGTAAATAATGAACAGACAACAGAACAAAAGAAGCAAACAAATAAAGAAAGAGGTATCAACACAGCAGGAACAATAATGGCAGAAAGTTTTTAGGACAAGCTGATAGACCAAGTCTGCAATCTGTACGATGTGTCATTGCCACTGCACAGTAACAAACATGGCTGTCAAAATAGCTGGCAACAGATAAGTTCCATTTTAGCACGGAGGAACATGTGGGTCAGAGGAGCTGAAGAGCATGCTGGCTTACACATTGCAAAATGCATCCAGTTGTAGAAGGACTTCCTGGTATTTTTGGCTCAGTAGGAGAGTTTGGATAATTGAAGTACTGGATAACTGACCCAAACATGGCGCCTATTCAGTCCAATAGGATTAGTCTGTAAACCAAAGTAAGTAACAAAATATAAGTATTTCTTTCATGCAAACATGTCAAACACAATGTGACTCCTGCTTCTTAGATCTGAGAAAGTGAATGTGAAAACTTTTAACAGTTTTTCTGACATTTTTTCAGACCAACAAATCACTTGTTAAACCAAATAAAATACAGAAAATGTAACTGACAATGACAAAAACCTGTTAAATGTTCAATTAGTTGCATGCCGTGTCATTAACAGGTGCTCGGAGGCTAATTGAGAACAAGGCTTTGTGGTGTTTCAGCAACATTAATCTATATTAAACAGGAGAGCAGAGGACAGTCTGAAGCAGCAGAGAACATGTGTACAGCAGCGCGTCATGATTTAACATCTCCGGTGAAACTAACACGTCCAGTTGCTTCCAGCCTTTAATTACATCATAGATTTCCTGCTGATGAACAGGCAGAGAATTAACAGCGAACAGGCTAATTCACAGCCGCTCTCCCCCACCCACATGATGTTATTGCTGTACAAGTAGACCACTGAGGATAGAAAAAAAGAGCATGGTGCACTTAGCTACACAAACATTAGTATTAACGATTGGGCTGCCAGTTTGGAATTGGTGACAAACTGCAGACGAGCAAAAATTGGAGTCCGAAACCAATCAGGAAGTTAATGAGGAGAAAAATTGCTCCTCTTTTTTTCCCCTCCCACCACTGCTGAGGAAGAGAGAGAGAGGGTGAGGGATGAGGGAGGCCAATCAAGACGTCAGAGGATTATGGGAAAAACATGGAGAGCAGGTCTGGCTGATTTTAATGTTATTATCATCAGGAGGTTTTTCTTCGTAACGTCGGTGATGATCAGAAATTGTAAATACAGGTACATTCAAATAATTTCGGCTTTCGAGGATTTCTCTGGAGTATTTTGAAACATTTTGGAATCCTCTGATAACGGTGTTCATCAAATATCTTTAAAAACATATAAAGTACAGATTGTTTTATTATATTTTGTAGGATATTTCTAAGCCGTGTTGATTTCTGGTGTTGAAAAATGAAGCCAATGTGGAAGTGCAACAAACTGCAGTTCCTTGAGTGTCCACTTGAGGCTCCAGAAAACAAGAAATAACATTACAGTAGATGGGAAAATGCCCATTTTTACAGCACAAATAAACGTTAAATGTTTACAGCCTGGTACAAAAAAGCGGTTTTGTCATAAATAGCTAATTTTAGTGTTCAAGATAACTGTACGGGGGGTGAATTATTTAATATCTCACCCGTTTTAATTACATTAAGCCTCAAATCATAGGGGCCGGCTCACTTGAGTGACAGGTGGATCATGCTGGCTGTCTACTAGACGTCAACACGGACACACAGAGTCTGAGCTCCAGCTTTTTAAATGCTAGTATTATTGTACTGATATATTTTTAGCACTAAGTAGCAGGTATACTGTGCTTGCCATACCTGGCTTGTTAGCCTGTTCAGTGTTTATCAAACATTTGTTTAATCAGGAGGCAGGAGTTGTTGGCTTTTCCCCACAGAGATTACGGCAGACCGTATTGATGAGAAAACGTACTTACTTTTTTGTTTCCCGGTACGTGTCGTTCACCCGCCGCTCTCTCACCAGGCGAGCAAGCGGCGAGTCTTCTACCTCTTTAGTCTCCTAAATAAACAACTGCAGTCAGTCACCAGTTAATGAATCAGCCACAGTCTGTGTCTGGTTTAGTTTTGATGGCTGGTTTAGAAGCAAAACCAACACGCCGGTGGCCAAATCCCGAATTTGAGGCTTCATTTACGCAGTCAAGAAACCAATGGGTGAGGTCACGGTGACCATGTCCATTATTTATACAGTCTCTAGATAATTCCTATTGTAGTGGATCTACCAATGGCTTTTCTCTCTAATTATTTGGGTCACATATGGGTCGCATTGTTTTCAAGATCAATTAATCTGGAAACTATTTTCTTAGTGAATTGTTTAGTCATGATTAAATATATCAAAACGGCGGGAAAAAAGTCCAAGGTGGACTTTGAACTGTCCCAAAGGGATGCCATTAACAAAAATGTAATAAAACCAACAAATATTTAAATGTAAGAAACTAAAATGAGTAAATTGTACACATTACTTGCTTACAAGTTACTACTTTAATATCTAGCAAATGTATGGAGCACAGAGTTTTAAAATCTGAGAAGTACCAAAGATTAGCATCTAAGAGGTTGCCGCTTGCTAATACTATGGGAAAAATGCTGCTAATGTTAGCTGATTTTTGGATACTGAATTGGTGGCACTTATCTTGAAACTGTGTAAAGAAACATCTGTTGAAGATTCGTTCCTCTTCGCAGCAGGAACATCCATATTTGAAGCTTTGTCTCCTGTCACGGTTCCAACTGTGTGATCTATCATAATCATCTTTCATCTTGGCCACGCATGTGAAGGGTCCACAATGTTTATGAAAGGTTAGCACCATCTGAATGACTGTACAGAGCCTAATGTCTGCTGGGCTCACAGTGTTATTAGTGTGAGTGCAGAGCAGTATCTGTAGACACGTGTTAAAATGGGTCGGTGCACTCGCTCTCCTTTTAACTGTAAAAGATCTGATGGTTTTGTTTAGTGTGCAGTGTCTTCCCTTTTTGCTGACTGATTCAATTTGCTATAAATCCTGAGCTTTGCTAAGAATCATTTTACTGTACAGTCATATTTATATCAGGCGAATACAGCATTAACAGAGGGGACCATTTGTTCTGTAGTGATGATACGACTCGGCTGTTTTGTCTGTCTCACTACAGTATTTCTATTCTCCTTTTATTTACTCGCCTTACAGTACGAAGACATTTTTTATTTTATGTGCACTGCTGTTCTGTCTACCTACGCAAGGAAACAGGAGTTTATCATGTTAATGACTTTGAGGAGTATCCAAGAAAAAGATTTGTTGTTCAATATCTGAAGGAGAAGGGAAATATTTAAAGTTTATTTCCTTTTAGAAGAGATAAATGTACTGAATTGTGTTGGTTTTATCAATAATTCTAATGAGTGAAGTAGTGCTGCATGACTATGGCCAGAATGATAATCACAAATAATTTTGATACATTTTGAGATCATGATTATTTATTAAGTTTAGGAACAACATTTCTGAACGTACTTTCACATTTAAATAAACACAGCAAAACGCACTGCTGCATTCAAGCTCATGTACAAATTGTGCATCAAACTGAGACTTAAAATTTGGTTCTTCCCCTGAATTTGGTGCTCCTTTACATTGGTGCATCATTGGTAATTTGGGTCTGTTTGTGGGAGTTGGGTGGATAGGGTGTCGCGCTGTAGAGCATCGCTGTTATGGATGTGTGACTTGACGCTGGACAAGGACGGGGAGTAGCGACGTTCTTCCTCTTTGCCTTCATACACTCATCATGCTGCACTTTGTGCTGTTTTTTCAGTTAGTTGTTGCTTTGCGGCGCAGACACAGGTTTCATGCACTCTTTGCATATTGTTTTTTCTTGCTTAACATCACTCGCCCTCCAAACAACCGATGTTCAGCCTTTTGGGGGAGCGGTGTTTCGGTTGAACGAGTGACTTGCTCTCTCCCTGTTTTAGCGTAACAACAAGCAGTGTTCAAAGCACGACTGAGCGTCAGTAGCCTTCATGACACGTTTGCACAAACTAGACTTAAAAGGCATTCACGAAGACAGCTACTTATTCTCTTCCCGTTTTCAACAGCTGTTGTGACTACGACAACCGGACGCATTCGGCTGAAAGTCGCCAGTTAACATAGTCACTCGTGGAACCAAAACACCGCTCTCTGTTGTTCACTCTTCCACTCTAAACTGCCACTGAAAGGTAGGTGCTCATGACATGAAGCCAAAACCTCTGGATCGTTCCCTGGGGGAGTGGCTGTTAGTTAAAGGTGCACTTCCTTTGATATGCAACAGAGTTTTCTACGAGCGGAGCGACCATTTAAAAAGTCAATATCGCCGTCCATCATGTTTATTTAATCATTGAAAGACAAAATTGTGATCAGGGTTAATATTCGATTAATTGTGCAGAACTTAAGTGAACATTATCTAAGAAGCATAACGCATTTTATGATGGCTCAGTTTTTGGACATGAAGAAAAAGATCGGGAACTGAATATAACAACAACGAAACTCAACAAATATGTGCACCATCTTGACCGACGCATAATATCGTCACTCATTTCCGCCAGATCAGCTCACAGTTCAGGACTCGTATGTCATCCTTTAACTCCTAGTCTCATACAGAAATGAGCTGTATTTTTACCTCTATTTCCTGTATCTGATGGGATTCACTGGTACAGTGTCAAACAGGTTTCCAAATACAACACCAGAGGGATTTAATATGACAGCAACTTAACTTGGACAAACTCAGGTGTAAAACAAAACACATTACTGCAAGAACTTAAGCATAACCAGATCATCTTTACATTCACAGATTTTTGGAATTAATTTGTTTTATTTATGGATTTTGCACCTAAAATAAAGAAAAAACGTGGCTAATTTTGAAATTGAACAAAAACATTTGATTGAAGTTGGCTTCAAATTTAATAAATAGTAGAAAATGCAATAAAGTTCAATCTTTAGGTGGCCTGTGTGGAGAAGATGTGCTAGCTTGTATCTGCAGAGAGCTTTCGGAGGAAGGACCGGCAAGAGACCTAAAGACAAAGTCTGGTTGGAAAATTCAACATTTACTGTACAGTGTTACCGACACCCATAGTCTGAGGTCCCTGTTAAATAACAAATTAATACTCTTGTATATGTTTTTCTTTTTTGCAGGTATTTGGGAATAAAACCAATGTATTGAACAAATGATTAGTTTAATCTGACGATGGCTCTACAAGAAATGTGATTACAATTGATCCTGGGGGAAACTCAAATTCATTGCAATCCCTGAAAGAGTTTTTTAGTCTTTTCAATAAAAAAGCAACAATGTGAACCTCATGGTGGCGCTAGAGGAAAATTGGGGACTAAATAAAGTAATAGGATAAATTATCTGGGAACCATGAATGTCTGTTTAAAATTGTGGAAACTTTGAACTGCTGTTTGCGCTGTAGAAAATGTCAAACAATCACAAAAGTCAGTTATGTAGTGATCATGAAAACACAATCTTATGGCCACACATCAAATTTTTTTTTAGATATTTAAGTCTGGACATCGATAGAGCATGGCTGCTGGCAAGCCCAAAATGTTTGTTAAAACTGCGACTGCACTTGAACACAACACTTCAGACAGTCCTCCTGGAAGGCATCCACGTTTTGTACTCTGTTGTCAAGTCCGAAAACAATCAAAGAAGAACTACGTTTGAAACATACGGAGATCTAAAGTGTATCATTTGTGTGTTTCTCGTCTCTGCAGCCTTCTCGCCCAACGGCGTCTCCACTGGTCACGACTCCACCCTCACCTGCAGGTCCATCAGCTGCCTGGTCAACTCTGACGTCAGCGCTGAGTGCGAAGCCGGCAGCGAGACGCCAACCTTCACCGTCGACTCCATCATGGAGGGTGACGCTGCCAAATAAAAGAAGCTAAGAAGAACACTACACGACAAAGCATTATGAGATCAGCTGAGTTAACTTCATGTTATTGCAAAATAGTTTCATAGTTTATTGTTGCTGCAGGTTTTACTGTTTCTGTCCACGAGGCATAAAAACACATCTTCCAAATTGTTAGAGAGAATACTGAAGTTTGCATTAAGCTGTTAAATCTTCTGTTAAAGCCAGTTCAGCAAAGAAAATGTACAAGTTCACAAACAACGTATACATTTTGATTGGCGAAATCAGGTTTAAATGGAAAGCCCCTTCGTAAAGACAATTTAAAGTAACTTGTTTATTAGTAAAGTTTTACACTTGTTTTAACTCCTCAGAAAAAAAGTGAAGCAACATGTAGAATAATGGCTTTACAGTTCTTTGTAGCAAACAGCAAATCTGACTAGTGCAGTTTTCACACAGTGTCATGAACGGTGAATTAGTGTTGATTAGTTATAGTTTGACAATCAGAATTCAGGCTTTGAGCTTAACATCTGGAATCACTTTTATACAGAATCTGAAGCACTTATTTAGAAACAAATTAAGCACATGCATTCCCTTGTTTCTTGAAGTCCCTGTGGTTGCCATGCAGTACATGCAAATAATATGCAGTAAATGTTATTTTTTTTATTGTTTTTTAGTGATCCAGACAAAGTTGACCCTATTCCTCCCAGTGAACAATGATTTGGGGATTTTGCAGGTCAAAAGATGTCCAGACGTCCTGGTTAAAATGTGAGATTAATAATTAACCAGCAGGGTGAACAGCGGTGTTTTGCTAAACTACTTGGTTTAAGGCTTTCAGGTGTTTTATCTGTAACCAAATTATTATTCAGCTGTTTTTTATTATATTATATTTTCACCAAGATGCTTTTGAAATGTAACATAACTGAAACCTTTTTAAGGTCGATGTATTGATTTTTCAGAGTTAAAAACTTTGATAATGATACACTGGATGTCATTTACTTCATACATGTTTTTATCAACGCTTTTCAAAGAATTATTTCCATTATTTTCTTACACAAACTATCGAGTGTTTCCAAATTAACTCAAAAATATATTTGGCTACTTCTGCATCCAATCAGACATCTTGTGACCTGCTGGAAAACCCTGAACAACAATCAGATAACTTTGGAGAAGTCAACTGATTTTCTTACATGTTTAAAAAACCACACATGTATTTCTTTGTTTCTGGTATAAATAAAAGTGTCACTGAAGTAAAGTTTAGTGTGCAGAACATCTCTGACACTGGGCTCCTCCTGTAGGACAAAGTGCGACTCCGGGGTTTGCACATGAATCATGTGTCTCTCCGTTGTGTTAGCGTGTGATGAGCACCGGCTGCTTATTTATGGAAACGATCCAGTGGCATCATTTATACCAGAGGATTTGCATTTCTATTATGTATTTAACCCCTTCAGACCAGGAGAAGGCCATGCACACAGGTGACTCCTTAGCGCCGACTGTAGAGCTGAAACAATTAGCTGATTACTGACAGGTGGATCCAGAAAATGAGCAGAAACATTTTGATAATCATTTATTTACAAAAATAAGCAACACATTTTATCTCTTAAGCTTCTCTAAAGTTATTTGCTGCTTCTTCTTGTCCTTGATTATAGGACATTTAATATCTTAAGAGTTTGAACTGCCGTGAGCAATTTATAGACTGAATAACTCCTCCGTTAACAGACAAATAATGATAGCTAGCTGCAGCCCTTATAAACCCTAAAGTTGTGTTTTCCATCAGATTACATACCTGGTCGCTGGTGTTATTTTTTGTGTACCTGATCACCCAAAAACAACATATAGTCACTCTTTTCTTCACGAATGAATGAAAGAAATCCGGAGCTGCCCACCTTTGAGTTGTGTTGTTAAAGTGTTAATTAAAAAGAGACAACTCGGATGAGATTTTGCCCACTTTGCTGCCTCTGTGAAGCTGACTCGTACACCGCTGTACTGTATATTGTTAATGTGTTCTGTGTTTTATGGAGATTCATTTCCCACTGCATGCTTTCAAAGTGTTTATTTGTGTTTGTGTTGGAATAAGACAGCAACAAAAGTAATTTGGAGTCTTGGAGTTTATGTCGCTACAAGTTTTAGAGAAATAAAAACGCTCCGACGTGATCGAGTGTGTATGTGATGCTGTGCTGGAAACAACGATATAAAACAGAGAGAGAAAATTACTTGTGTTTTCTTTCTGCTGCGCTGTGGGAACATTCATTGGATTCTGCCCCATCTGTTGTAATCAATAACGTGACCATCTTGTTTTTTTATGAAACGCACTTACTCTTAATTTCATCCACCAGTGGTTTTAGAGAGAAGAATGTGGAGTTACCTATAAGACTTTGACATTATAAATCACCTCTTGAGACCAGATTGTACAGCAGTATCGATTGATCCTGATATATCACAGAAATTTACTGTCACTTCTGTTTTCAATTAAAGATACAATCAGTCAGATAATGACTTAATTGGATTTTACAGAAGATTGAGTTTTATTGCCCCGTGCTTTACGAGTTTAGTTAAGGAAGGCCATTTTATCACGACTGTCAGGGGCGACCGGCTGCCGCTGCCTTGTCCTTCTGTAGCTGCTGCCGCCCGCTGCACGGCGCAGGGGAGAAAGTGTCACAGGATTGGTTTTCCTTGAGCTGCCTCCGCCTCCATGAATCATGCCCTCCCGTAATAGATAAAATCTGCCGGGATCCCGCCGTGACACCTCCTGGTGGAGTGATGGCCGCTCGATGCAGACAGGAAGTGAGGAAGAGGAGGCTGTTAGCTCAGAGGTGGAAAGAGGTAACTCAACACTCTGTTAATAATTAGTAAGTTCACTGAACACTCTCTAACTCCTCAAACGTGCAATAAATATCCACAACAGCCACAGTTTCTCACACAAACTTCTCTCCTTCACTGTCCCTGTTTGCTTTGTTTACATTTTTCTTTCTCTCTTTTTTAATTACTTTATTTGTACTTGTTTTTAAGCACAATAAAATATAACACAACAAGAACAGACAAACACTCAGACATGTGAAATATAACTAAATGCAAGGACGGGTGTATGAGAGGAATTAGGAAGGAAAGCAGGTAGATGAAGGGTAGGCAAAAAAGAACCTTTTTTCATCCTGCATCAGTCTGGTCCAAGTAGGCCAGGTAGCTGAAGATTTCCTTATTGAACCCGTCCTCAGGAACTTGTATGACTGACATCAGATCAGCAGTTCATTCTGAATGAGTCTTTTGGGCAATTGTCATCCCCAGCATCAGTGTCTGTTGTATGGGTGTGGAGAGATCTTCAGTTTACTGTGGCTGAAGAAAGTCTTTTATAGGCGTCAGAGTAACAGTCAAATATCCAGTTAGTGAGGGGCAGAACCAGAAGGCGTGAGATAGCGTGCCCTCTGACACTTTGCATCCGTCACGGTGGCGAGGCAGAGGAGTAAAATCTGTGTTGTCTTTTTTGATCATGAGTTTTAAAAGCTACAGACTTTGCTATTGACTACGGGCAAGTCTGCAGATATAGAGACTCCACACCAGAGCCCTCGTGAGTTTAGAGTTTGGGATCGGGCCAATTCAGCAAAATCTCATATTTAAGTAATATAAATCTAGATCTTTGGACTGTAACGTCGATTATGGTCTTAAAAATCTAACAAGAAGTCTGGAAAATATGGAATTTTGTAAGGAAAATGTGAAGGAGCCCCGTTTGACATTTATGGCTCAAAAATATTAGACATCTTTAAAGCGAACAGGAAAACAGTTTTTTTTTCATTTTGTTGCCAGGCCCCAGAATGATCAGCTGCAGCAAACATGCAGTTCTTAAAGCGTGTTTTCAGCAAGTTTGCAAATATTTTGTCATTTCTTTTAAGTTTTTTTAAGCATTTTCGACCTGCAGTGTTTTAGTTAATATGAGGGTGCTGTCTGACGTGTTGCAGGATTTCTGGGTAATGAAGTTAAAACATAATCCTACTTGCTGCATTAAAAACTTCTAACATACAGTATAAAGTTGTATCGTGCAGCTTTTAAGCCAATATAGATACATATTTTACACATATTTTAGTAATTTTATAAACTCTTCCTTGAATGTATTATTTGTACGACCAGGCCGTGGCTGTATCCAATGTTGTCTCCGTGTGTTTGCTGAGCAGCGGTGGAGGATTTGAAGGACAGGCAGAGCTGCGGTCATAAACGTCCCGCCCTGAGAGCCGAGCACCAATAAACAGGCTGAAGCTGACGGACTAAACCAAGTTAACAGGCCGCTGTGACGCCGTGCATCCACATCTAATCTGAGGACGTCACCCGTCATTTGTCTTTACACCTGATCTAAGAGCAGCACAGCAGCCTTCAGGAGGACGGCACTCTTCTCCACAAGTGGCTCACAGGCATGAATTCAGATTTTTTACTCTGGTATATCAGACTTTAATTTAACATTTCCTTTTTATTATAAAGGCCGAAACCTTTATTTTGAAAGGAAAGTGTTGCTCCAATCACAAGCTTGTAAAAGGTAGTGTCAAACCTAAAAATATAACATTTCTAAGTGCTCATGGATGCTTTAACTTACTTTTAATACTCTGTATCTCTTCTTTTGTAAAGCCTTTAATGCAGTAGCCTAAATCAACCCTCAGACATCCTCTTTTCCCCCTGAGACCGATGGTTTAAGACTGATGTTCAGTGCTTTTGTCACTAATTCAGACGTCCGGCTAATTCCCCCTGTAGGAACTCAGTGTCCCGCCTCCCCGGGGAGACTTAAATCAGCGTTTCTGTGACAGGACTTCTGAGTGGCAGCAACGCCCCCAATCAGCACCTAATAATAACCCCACTCAGCAGAGGTCAGCTCCTCCTCCTCCTCCTGCTCCTGCTCCGGAGAGGCCCAGCAGGAGGAGTTCACTCTGCTTATATAAACATGAGACCAAAGATGAGTGATTGAAATGTAGAATTAATAGTCCTGTTAGCTCATCGTTAGTCGACTTTCGACAATTAAAGTCCTTAAAATCTCTGTGATATTAGAAATAAAAAGAGAATGTGGTGTTTTTGGAGCAAATCAGAGCACATATAAAATCACCATTTATACAAAATGCACTCGCCATGATTCATGAAAAGATAGAGAATACCTACAAAAGAGTAGATTATTTATAATTATGATGAACATCCTGCTCGAACCTGACATGTAGATTTTCGACTCTTCTATTAAGTGGAGTATATTTAATGATTTTCTATTCATGCTTTAAAAGTGTCTAAACGTGTGAGTCATGAATCAAACTTGGGATTAACACCACAGCAATGAAGACAGTATAAAAATTAATAATAAATTATTTAAGTCCATAGTGTTGATTTGAACCTGTGTCAGTTCCTTTTAGTAACAGGTTGAGATAAGTGTATTTATTGTAAAGAATATGAGGCTGCTTTTAAACAAAATAACCCGAATATTTCCTGCTGTTTTTAAGAAATTAAAGCAGTCGAAGTGTTCAAAAGTTACGGCAAAATGAAAGTCATTCATGATGAAAGAAAGAATGTAAACAAAAGTTTCTATACAAATTTTAACCTTAAAAATAATTGAAAAATGTAAATTGATGCACTTATAAGAGAGAAACTGTTATTACGTTTTATCAGGGCTGAACCTGCCGGACTCCATTTAGCTTTGTCTCACTTAGCTTCTATAAACACACACTTTTTCCACTTAAGCAAACAAAGCAATTTTTTGCAAGCAATGCTACAACAGTACAGAACAGCTGCACTATCCGACAACAGCATGCTACCACGCTGACTTTACTCACATGTTGATGTTTAGTAGGTATGTTATGGTTACCTTAACCATTGTAGTTTAGCCTGTTAGCATGATTCTGATTCAGATTATCTTTATTGTCCCACAAGGGGAGATTTGTTTGGCAGCAGGAGCACAGAACGACACAAGGACAACTTTACCAGTAAAATCAGACACAATAAAAATCGAACTTAAAAGTCAGACACAATGCAAATTTGGTAGTGAGCGCAAAAAGCTGCACAGTTGAAGCTGGAGGGAACATTATTAACCTGATGATGGCGCTGTAAGGGTAGACGGTAGCTCAGTCTGTAGGGACTTGGGAACAGGAGGGTGGGCGGTTCAAGTCCCCGTTTGGACCAAGCATAGCAAATGGGACTGGTAGCTGGAGAGGTGCCAGTTCCTTTCCTGGGCACTATTGAGCAAGGCACCGAATTCCCCAACTGCTCGGGGCGCACGTCCATGTGCACACTGACATCTTTCCATTAATGCATGTCCATAGAGTCCTGTTTGTGCATGTGTGTTTATCGGGCCTGTGTGTGTGTGTGTGTGTGTGTGTGTGTGTGCGTGTGCGTGTGCGTGCGTGTGTGTGTGTAGCATGTTTGTAATAACAGAGCGAAAAAAAATGCTCTTCTGGGATTTATAAAGTATTTCTTAATCTTAATATTAAAGGAGAGTTTTTACAATTTATTATAGGTTTATTTCAAGTTATTTGTTTTATTGTATATTTTATTCAAATATTACAGTTCTATTTATTTTTTAATTCCCACAAACACACCTGTATAACATTTCAGGTTATAGCCCGTCCTGATGATACAGTAGTCTATCACAAAGCTAATAAAGATCATGTATTTCTCGTTACTTAAAACCTATTCTGTGTTCTTTATTAAACGCACACGGGACCTGAGCATGAAATATTCTTTGCAGTGCATCAGAATAAAAAAAAGGCATCAGGCCTCATGCTAATACCAGTGAAACCTGCAGTATAAACTTTTATTCTGGTTTGTGTTTTACTCTTTATCAACGAACAACATGAATAAATTTATTATGCGTTGTGCTGTAGGCGTTAACCCACCGCCTCCCACTCCCACAAATCTACTCGGCCGGCACAAACTGCAAAGCCACTCTAGTCACCTTGAAATTTCCTCTGCTATTTTCCAATTAAAAGCTTAATAGCCCTGGAGACGGGCTGCATGTGGGGAAGTTTACCGTGCTCTTATTCTCTGTGAGCCGCGCAGCCTCCGATCCCATTATTTGCTTGAATAAACCTTTTTTACGGTCAGAAATGGGCCCCGGCTTTGTCCGGTGTTATGTTTCAATGCCCTCTATTAGTCCAGCAGAAGGGACATATCAGCGTCCTCGACATAGTTCCCAAAGGCCTTTTATACATGCAGAGAGCTAATCATCTAAGTTATGTACGATTGTGTAAAAGGTGCGAGGAGCTGCGAGCGGTTTGTCTGAATGAAGGGCCTGCAGGCAAACAGGAAGAGGGAATATAAACAAATCTGACTTTATTAATTAAATTACAT
Source organism: Semicossyphus pulcher (assembly GCF_022749685.1). Taxonomy (NCBI): domain Eukaryota; kingdom Metazoa; phylum Chordata; class Actinopteri; order Labriformes; family Labridae; genus Semicossyphus; species Semicossyphus pulcher. Next base: position 6,206,750 of record NW_027211737.1, on the reverse strand, counting down.
CTTGAAATACTTGTTTCATTTCCTACAAATTTAAATGTATTTGGATATTTACCTAAAAACATCCGTAAGTCTCAGCTGAGTGAAACAATTGAACTTTTACTTGGATTAGATATATTTTAAATATTTATTCCTTTATTTCGATGTTACATTTTGTGTTAAAAATCCAATTGGTCTTTAATGTGATGAAGAATCTCTAACTGGTCGTATTTCCAAGCAGGGACTAGTTTCTTTCCCCTGCATGCCTCATTGTTGACAGCTTGGATGTCATATTTGCTCAGTTCTCTTTGCACATCACAAATCTTTTACAAAAGAGAATTTATGGTTGCTTTTGTCATGTTTTCATCCCCATATTTACTTGTTAAAATAAGAAATGTACGCCTCAAAACCTACAAGTAGGTACCAATATGAACTTTCTCTGCAGTTTGTCTGAAAAGTTTTATTTTTATCTTTCCAAATGATTAAATGGTCGTCTGTTTCATGCAGGGACTCGTTATAGGACAGTTTAGACCCCTTGGATGTCCAAATTATGGCATTATATACCGACGACAGTCAAGAATATAGGCTTCCATATCTTTCAGGCAATAATAATTGCATTTTCAGCTTAAATTGTATGTTTTTTACTTGAGGAATTACTATATTTTAATCTGCCCACGAAAAAAGGCACATTTAGTATTTTAGCCTCCCCTGAAATTGAATGTATATTTCTTACATGAGCAGACTCAGTTTTCTTGTTTATAATCTGTTAGATGTGTCGCGAGCGGCAGTTTATTCAGCTGCAACTTTATTTTCTTTGTGTTGAGCATTTGCAGAGTAATCAGTGTTTTGACCTGAAAGCTTTACACATGTGATATTAGGTATTTATGATGCTATTCTAAGATTACATTTGTTCGATGTAACTGTATTTTCTGTATAAATAGGTTTTTTTCCTAATCTTTTACCCCCTTACAAATGTTTTAGATTGAGTTTTTAATGCAGGGACTCAGGTCTCCTGCATGCAGTCTTATAACATATCACATTAAAGGCCTGTGCTGCAGTAAAGGCTTTCCTGGAAACATTTCTGCAGATAATGTTGCAGCTTTCCACTGATAAAGCTGCGGTATCCCTTTCATATCAGCAACAGGAATCCAAGCCTTCTTATCTCTGAGCTGCTGATAAAAGAGAGCACGTTTGTTCCCACTGCACACAAATGTTCTCTTGAATCCTGAAGTGTTACATTCCTTGTTTTAAAGGAGACTCTGCAGCCTTACAGGGAAACATGCAGGTTAGCTGATCCTCACTGCCAGTTTTTGTTTTTGCCTCTCGTGGACATTTTTTGCAGCGTGCATGCGCGTTGACGCGAGTGACAGCGTTTGGTTACTCGTCTCCATAAGCGCGTGTCAGCCTGATGCATATCTGTGCTGTCAGCCGGAGGAAAGGTGGATCCTGCGCGACAAGCCCACTCCTCTTCTCCTCATCGTGTCATGCGTGAGGCAGAGCAGCTCCATCCTGCTCCATCTCGACAACATCACTCCCGCCCCGCCTCGCCGCCCCGCAGACGCTCTCGTGGGTCCAGGAAAACAAACCGCGTCTGACAGAATGAACGGCTACGGGTCCCCCTACCTGTACATGGGGGCTCCGGTGTCTCAGCCCCGGGCCCCGCTGCAGAGGACCCCCAAGTGCGCGCGGTGCCGGAACCACGGCGTGCTCTCGTGGCTCAAAGGTCACAAGCGCTACTGCCGCTTCAAGGACTGCACGTGCGAGAAGTGCATCCTTATCATCGAGCGGCAGCGCGTCATGGCGGCGCAGGTGGCGCTCCGCAGGCAGCAGGCCAACGAGAGCCTGGAGAGCCTCATCCCGGAGTCGCTCCGAGTGCTGCCCGGCATCGGCATGGCGGGAGCCGGAGAGGGGAACCAGGGAGCCACGCAGAGGACGGAGGAGCTGGAGCTGAGGTGGAGCAGCGCGGAGGCGGTGCAGGCTGGAGCGCAAACATGTGCAGGTGAGGAGGAGAGGGGAGAGGAGAGGAGGGAATCTTAATGTTTACATTTGGATATTTCTGATAAGTTAGAACTTTTATTTAATTTAATGAAAACTATAAAACTTGAGAAATAACGCCAAATTATAGAGATGTTATTTCTAAGTAAATAAAGACCAAATGTATATCGATAATGCGAATAAATGAAAACACAGAAATATCGCTTTTGGCATCTCAGAAATAACATTTCTTCTTACACATTTTCTATTTAATGTTTTTATATTTTAAAACGTTAAAATGAAGTTGTAAATATTGGAAGGGGAGAGTTATTTGTCAATAATACTGCAGACTGAGATGTTTATTTTTTATCTGACCAACAGTTTCTATGTTTTGTATTTGATGGTGTTATTTGTGTTACATTGGGTCTGATTTGACTGTTGTGTTACATTTGTTTTCTGGGTACACAGAAAAACACTGTCCTCTTCATTGTGCGCTCTTTTGTTGCAGGATATATCGTTTATTATTGATTGCAGGGCAAAGGAAAGTATGTATTTATTTTACCAGATAAAGCTTAAAGCGATTTTTAATGATCAAAATAAGAAAGGAAAGACGTTTTAAATGTTACAGCACCACAAAAGAATTAGAAGAAATAAAACAGGCTGATTTAAAACGTTGTCGCTGTGCTGCTTTGTGAGGCTGCTAACGTATAAATATAAAGTGTTTCTTTTGTGATATTTTGCAATATTTATTTTTAAACCGGTGGATCTCACGAGGAACAGCAAACCTAAGTAGTATATTTTATTTATTATAGGGGATTAATTTGTTTTGGCCCAGTAGAAGTATTCTTGTCTTTATTTATTTATTCTTTTATTTCTTGAAGATTTCTTGACAATTTCTTCCTTTTGGCGATGAAAGATTTTATTCTGTATAGACTTATAAAAATAACAAACATTTACTTGGTTTAAATCCTGTTTATTATTTATAACAGAATATTTAAAACGTGGTGATTCAGTAACTGTAAACTTCCTTTTTAACCCACATCTGCTGCTCTGATTGGAGTATTTGTCCTTCTGTTTGTTGTGACGCAAATTAATTTTTATCTCGGTTTTATGCTCAGTATTCCTCCCACATTACTGACTATAATAATTGAATATTTCACTATCAGAACAGATTTTGCCGTCATTTCTTTCTCAAACATTTGGACACGCGCAGCACCGATCAGCTGACCTCAGATCAGCTCGCACGTGCAGCCTCACACACCGAGCTGAGCTTTAAAAGGTCTCAGTAATCAGCGGCGGACAGAAGGATCGAATGTAATCGCCATATTTCTCTGCACGAGGTCAACTGGAGATGAAAAGTTACCGAGCAACGAGCGATCTGTTTACAAAGTGTGGGGAAAAGGGCATCGACGGCAGATCCCTCACTGACACGGCGTCACTGACAGTCAGCACTTTGAGTTAACAGCTCTGCAGGAGAGCAGCGAGAGAATCCACATTTGTCTCTGTGTGGAGACAAGAGGGCAGGAGATTGATTACACGTTACGTTTCCTCTTTAAGTTTGCATTAAGAAGGGCACAAAATAAGTCTAACAGATGTGTGCGCTGCTCTTTCAGCTGACTGTTTGTTTTTGTCTTTGTTTAAACTCTGACTGTCTCTGGTCCTGCAGATCCGGCAGAGGACGCTCCTGATGAGGTGTCAGGAGGTGAAAACGGGGGCAGCTCCAGCGAGAAGGAGCAGGACCCGGTCAGCTCCCCTGAAGGCTCCAAACCGAACTCCTGCTACACCCCGGAGCCCCCGGAGACCCCCTCCCAGCCGGAGGAGAGCCGCTACAGCCTCCCCAAAGCCGGCAGCACAGAGAAGGAGGCCAAAGCCGAGAGCCCTCAGAAGTTTCCCGTCAGCCCCTCGGAGCAGAGCGTGATCATTGAAGGCCTCACAGGCTCCATCAACCTGCCCTTCAGCCTCAGAGCCAACCGGCCCCCGCTGGAGGTCCTCAAGAAGATCTTCCCCGCGCACAAGCCCCCCGTGCTGGAGCTCATCCTCAGGGGCTGCGGGGGGGACCTGGTGGGGGCCATCGAGGTTCTGCTGTCCAGCAGGAGTCCTGACGGGAGCGCGCACGCGCACTCAGACCCGCACGCGGACGCCCTGGTGCTGCCCTCAAACGGACACCTGTTCGAGCACGCGCTGGGCTCCTACCACCCCGTCTCCTCCTCCGCTAAGTGGTCTGTTGGCTCTGCTTTCCGGGTCCCTGAGTCCCTCAGATTCACATCCGACTCTGCCTCGGGCCCGCTGGGTGTCCCCCTGCAGCACCCGTCCTTCCCGCAGCCCACGCGCTACCCGCTCATGCTGCGCAACTCTCTCACGCGCAGCCAGGCCAGCCCGTTCATGCACAACGACGTGACTCTGTGGAACACGATGGCGCTGCAGCAGCAGTACCAGCTGCGCTCGGCCGCACAGTACGTGTCGCCCTTCTCCCCCGCAGGCCCCGCATCAGGCCCCGCAGGCTCCGTGTTCCGCAGCTCCCCCCTCCTCTCCTCCAGAGCCTCCGAGGAGCAGCGAATCAGCCTCCAGGAGGAGAGCTGCACGCTGGGACCCAAACCGGGCCTCTACTCCCCTGATGAGGAGTACGAAGAGCGCTCCGACTCCGCAGACTCCCGCATCCTCAACTCCTCCACCTAGACTCTAACGAGCTGCAGCAGGGGACACCAAAAATGTATTATTGTGAAAGGACTTCCGGTGTATGTATTATTTTTGTCGATGTTTTGTTTGAATTGTGTCAATCAATCACCCTCTGATAAGCTGATGTTACTCCTCCTGACATCACGCTGTCAAGATGTCACGTGGACTTTAAACCAAAACGGATGAATGTAGAGGACTCGCTTTGTTTTGAAAATCCGTCATCTATTTCCTGTAAAGCATGTTTAAGTACTGTGAACACTGTGATCACCAATGCATGTGAAGAGTATGCCAAATAAACCCCAAAGTTTCCCAAATAAAGCAGGCTGATGTCTTTAGTCTCACTCAGAACATTCGTAAGACACTCTGCAGCTTCAGAAGTAAAACCTGACAGCGTTTTCAAACTCAGCACTGGTACGGTCTTTATATCCAGGTGTAAAATAGTGCAGCTCTGCTCTGAACATGTCGGTAAATATCACCACTAGACATAAGACTCACATCCACACACTTTTATTATGTGTTTAAAACAAAAGAAATTCAGAAAGTACCGACTATTTCAAAGCCTGACGTGTCTTTTCCAACAATTCTACATAGAAGATGTTTGTGGTTAGAGAATTTAAATCATTTATTAAGAGTATGCTGAAAATACTCCTACAAGTAAACATCCAGCTTATCAAACCTAATTTTCAAAGTATTATCGGCCTATTGTAGTCAGTGTTTGTTTTGCGCGAATATTTTTGCTACATTAATGTTGCATTTCACTCCTTTAGATGTTTAAGTTTGTGCTAAATTGAAGTTCTTTATATACTGTTTAATGTTCAATCTGCAGCAATGCATCATGGTCTACAAGATCTCTAAAAAGCTGATACATATTTTGTTTAGATGAAGAAGTAGGACGATTATCTCAGCGAATAAAGACTTAGTCCCTTTTTTATCACAAAGATGTAATATCAACACATTTGGACAAAACAATTTTCATTGGATAAGAATTCTGACAAGTGCTGTAAGAGAAATGTCATTAAAAGTACTTTATTAACCTCTAAGGTATGGTATAAATGACTGCAGGCCTGCTCTTGTAAATATATATTCCACCACTGATGTTTGAAATTCCGTTGGTCAAATAAAGAAAAGCTAATGTTATATAACATTAATAGTATTAACACCTCACCTCCTGATAGAGAACACAAGCACTGCTGCAAAGTCCAGTTGTACCTCTGACGGTGAAGAAACACAGAATATGTTTTTCATTTCCCCTCCTGAAAACACAGAGAAAGATCTCACCAACAGAGGCAGCAACAAAAGTAGACGAGCGCGTCGTAAAGATTTTTATTCTGGTGCTTTTTGACTTTATTGACTTTATACAAACAAGCAATAAAAAAATCACATGTACTCACAATATTTAAGTCAATTTTAAAGGCTGATTGTGTGTGTGTAAGTGTGTCTCTACTAAACAGACAATTACTTCAGTAGCCGTATTAGATAGAAAAAATAGTCAGAGAACCCCTTTTAAGTTTAAATGACTTTATATGCTTGCTAGATTTTTAAATAACCCCCTGCCGATAAATAAAGTGTTATCTTAATCAAAAATATATGACATTCTTATTTATTTTGTCGATGTAAATGAATGTTTTTGCTGTAAAACTACTTTATTTCCCTCTGAAATGTAGTTGCATATCACAGGAACACAAAATGCAAATATTCAAGTAGAGTTCATGAAATCAGAAATGAATTTATAGAATTTCCACTACAAGTCATTCATTTGTTTTCTGTGATGATTATATTAGATATTAATTCTAATAAATGAATTTTACTTTCACTGGTGATAATATAACTAAATATTAAAACTGTTGTTTCCCTTCATATTATCCCCTTGTGTTTTTTAACGTGTTCTCCTGCAGCAGCGAGTCTCTGGCCTTTAATATGCTGCCATCTAGTGGTGAAATGGATCTACAGCATGTTCATACATCACAGGACAGATTTCATAACAGGCCATCAAGATTGGAGTTTCAGTACAAAATATATGTAAATAAAAAAAGAAATAAAAGTAATATAAGGGATAATCAGTAAAGTATTGCTCTATTTAGATTTTCAGGAAGGAAGGGAACAAAGAAATGGGGACTGATTTCCTTATTCACTTTGTGCACATTCCTGCACTACTTTAAACTTTAAAAAACACATTATGTGCATGATGTCTTTTAATCTATTATAGCTTTTGGCATCTTCTTTATAGCATATATTTATTTTAATATGTATCTTTCCTTACTTCTACTTTTCTGAGTGATTATATTCTGCATCATCAGACCAAAGTAATTCCATGTAATGTAAATATCACATGATCCTTTGGGGTTTTCATTCTAAAAGAGGCACTTCACTGTTTCTATATATTGTCCTCAAACCAGTTCAAGTTTAAAACAAGAAACTTTGTGTTAATAAATCACTTCCTAAATATATATTTGTTCTATCTGCTAAAGCTGCACAGGCCTCAGGGTAGCGGAGTCCTGTTCACCTGCTCCAGTCTGCCACCTAGTGGGCAAAATGTGTATTTTTACTGCACCATACTGCTGCCTGCAGTGAAGTACACTATATTACTATGGTGTATCAATGGTAACCTAATGAGGCTAAAACATATTACATTAACTTTCTTCTGATACAGCCCTAAAATAAAATGTTCTGTCAGGATTTTCTGGAATCAGAAATCCAGACTGGTGCAGAGAAATGTAAAAATTCCTGTAGTGGAAAGAACATTTATTGAAATACTCTTCACACACAAAGTTGAGGTACTTTTACTTTTTTTTGTCTTTGTATGTTACTTTCTGAAGAGCTTATTGATAAGATTTTTTTTAGTATACAAAAATAAAGCTGGAATGATAACTGACAAAAATAGGAGGTGTTGAATTTGATAATAACTTAAATCATTTTTTAAAATCCAGAAACATTTTATATTTACAGCTTCTCGTCCTTTTGTGAGGATTTGCTTCTTATTCTTTTGATTGGTTGAATCCTTTTGCTTTATTTCTAAAAAATGTTGACGTTTGGACTGTTGGTTGGAAAAAACAAATATTTGTCACTTTTTCCAAAATCTGAGATTACTGGAGAAATGAATCAGCAGATTAATCCAAAATCAAAATCATCATCAGTTTACGAATGAGCTCCCCCTCATTCAACTAAAAATCCTGCTTTTATATTATTGCATGTGTATTAATAGTCTAATGATCTACTTTATTAAAGTCACAGGTTAGGCCTTTTTCTGCATTGAGAAATTCTACTTTTAATACTTTAAGCACATTTTCCCGATTGTAGTTCACTTAATTGACTTTTTTAAAGCTGGACTTTTACTCATGACATATTATTTTCCCTGTTTATTAGTACTTTTACCTAAGTGAAGGATCCGAGTACTTCCTGCACAGCTGAAGGACACGTCGTCCTGTTTGTTGCACATTAAGGAGGAGAGGTCGAGGTGTCAGAGCCTGCAGACAGAGACAAATGCCGCCCGCCTGGTTTAGTATTTGAGCTGCATGTGTTGTCGCTCCATCAGAGGCTAATTAACATAACAGGATCCCCAGTGATCCCACACTCTGCTCTTCTGTCTATACCCAGCTCCGGTTACACTTTACGACCGGCACAGCGGGACGTTTCCAACAAGATGCTGCTGTTTCAATCAGACCCCAGAGTAAACCGGACAGCGTGTGAGAAAGTGTCATTACGTGTCTGTGTCTTTCTCCAGTCTGTGCCCATTAAAAAAGGGACAACGTGATCAGTTAGAGCCTGTTTTTTAGCTTTTATACAGGGTTTGTCCAAGATTTTAAAAGGAGGAAAGGGACATTTTTAAGTTTTATTTCTCTTTTATTTTTGACATCATTACTTCTGGGATCCCTAAAAATTTCTATACCAACTCCTAGCCTACAAGGACCCTTGAAATGTATTTAAAAAATGCCATTGATGGAGCCCTGAAAAACACTCAAGTATCCCCTTGAATTGCATTACTAATACCCGGAATCAATTCATAGATTCAAAAATGTCTCAATGATCTTTGAAATTCCTTTACTAAAAGCTAAATCCCCTCAAGGATCCACCAAAGACCCCAGGGATCCTCACTGTTCCTTGAAAGTACTTAAGTAAGGCCTTGAACCCACGTTGAGATTCCCTATCAACTCAGGAAGGATTCCTGGACATGCATCAAATATCTAAACTCATTAAATGCCTGGAAACCCTTAAATAGATTCTTAAAATCTCCTTAATCTCCCTGCAACGGCCCCTGAAAGTTATTCCATAATACCTGGAATTTGTTCACTGATTCCTGTATCCATTGTAAAAACTCCTTGAATTAATCCAATATTTCCTGGAGACCTGTCAAGGAAGCTCAGTGGGTCCCTTCAAAAACTCCTGAAACCTCTAAATCACCAAGGCTTTGCAGAAAAGATATCATACGTCCTGACCCAGATCTGGAACTCAATCAATAACACCTTAACTATGTGAATATGTGTATATGAAGGATCCATTGAATCCTGTCATGAACCTTTCAGCTCCCTCAGTGTTGCCTGGAATCTCCTCATGGACCCCTGGTTTCTTACAAGGATTCTGAAACATCTTCAAGGACCTTAAAAAATTTGACAAGATCTCAAGACCCCTGTAAAAACTATTTAATTTCCAAATGTGCCTTGAAGCCTTTCAAGGATGTCTGGCAGTTCCTTATGGATCGCCAGACCGTTTCAAAGGTCCTTGAAACTCCGTCAAGACTGCCTGGAACCACTTCAACCACCTAAGTATCCTCGGACCCTTTAGGCCCTGTAGACTCTTGTAAAGCTACCTGAAATTCCTCCGATAATGCCTGAGACCTTACTGGAATGCCTCCAGACCACTCAAAAACCCTGAAACTTTTCATTCATGTAAGGATCCATGAGAACTTCTTTTAGATCCCTCTAGGATTTTGAGGTCAGTGGAACTTCTTCAAGAATACATGGATATTACAAGGTAAATCTGAACCTCCAGATAATTACCTGGAATCCCTTTAAGGACCCATGGAAAACCGTCAAAGATCACTGAATCTCCTTTAAGGATTCTAAAACTCCTTTAAGGACTTACTATCCCAAGTCTTCTGCAAAGACAACCAAAATCTCTTCAATTAGGCCTGCAACCTGCACCAAAGATCCCTGGGATCTCCTCAAGGATCATCAGATCTTTGAAGACCCTTTAAAGTTGATTCAAGGATGCTACACTCCTCTTGGATCCTTTAAAAAGCTTTGGACTCTGTAAAGCCTCCTGAAATTACTCCACTGATGCCTGTAACCACTTCAAGGATCCCTGCAATCGCATCGAGGATCTCCATCCTCTGTAAAAGACCCTAAAACTCGTTCTCTAACAACTGGAACCTCTTCAACGATTCCTGGGATATCCTCAAGGATCAATAGACACTTTCACAGACACTTGAAACTTATTCAAACCGCCTCAAACAACTTCAAGAATCCCTGGAAACTCCTAGAGGACCTTTCGACCCCTGTAATGACTCCAAGGATGACTGGATCACCACACCACTGCAAAGACTACAAAGTTTAAGATCCCTGGACCCTCACAAAGACACTTTCAATAAATGCTTGGAATCCATTAAAAGTTGCATTGGTACTACTGCTGGATTCCTCCAGGACTTCAAGACCATGAAACAATGGAACTCCTTTTTGAATGAATGGATACATTAAAGATAATTGCAACTTCTTCAATGACGCCTAGAAACTCCTAAAATAGCTACACATTACTACCTTTAGCCTCTTCCAAATTCCCAAGAGCGTCTTGGAGCGACCCCTGGAAGTATTGAAATGACGCCTGGATACTCCTGAAAGATTCCTGGAAACCCATTCAAGGACCTCTGGAGGCCCCCCTCTGCTCTTCCTTAATGATGCAGCGGACACAGACAACACGTTTCACCTGGATGGTCCGGGTCTGTGCGTATCCTCCCGTCCCACCGTCCAGCCTGCTCCCCACATCAAAGCATTCCTGATGGGGAAACGGCAGCCCGGGGTGGCCGCTCGTAACCTCCGTAATAAATTAAGACGAAGTGGCAAATAAAGCTGCACCTGCAGGCCTGACGTCTTCACCTCCAACACATGGAGGAGCCGTTAAGAGGCACCGTCTTCATCTGGAGGAAGAGAGGACAGAAAAACATGGAGGGACGGTTTTCAGACGATAAAAGTAATGTGTTTTTATATTTCATTAACATCTAAAATTCAAAAGCTAAATACGTTTTGATAACTGAAAAAAAATCATAAATTACAATTTTACACCGTTTAAATTAATGACGCAATCCGAGATTTTAAAAAAGCAATGACGTAGTTTATTTAAGCTAATAGCTAGCAGTGTCTTTTAGCTACCTTAACAAAGCTAACTAGCCGTCCATTCTTTGATAGTCTACACAGTTCATATAAGATTTATAAACACTAAAACAAACCAGTAAACACACCGTTGACCTATTTTTCAGTGTAAGTCCTCAATATTAACCTTGTTTCATTGTAGATATACGATAAAAAAATGTATGAATTACTATTAGGATACCACATACTGTCCCTAATCAAAATGTGAGAATGTTTTTGTCTCGTTTTGGATATAAAAAATAATGAAATATGCCTATATGTATATATAAATATGATCTAAAATTTAGAAAATACCATTCATACAATTTCTACGTAGGCCTCAAACTCTAAAGTAGCTAATAGAGTGCTGAGAGTCAATATATTTATTGATTTATATACATATTTTAATAACAAAACAAAAGCTCCAGGAACTACTCGGTGCCAGATCCCCCTGGCCTATTCGATGGCCACGTCTGGCCCATGTATTTGAAACACAAGAACATCAGACGTCACTAATCTAAAGCATCCACTGACACAGACATTTAAAACTTCTCAGACATAAAGCCATCTTTGTAAATCCAACATAAATCCAAAACATGACAAATTGAGGTGATTTCCTTTTCCTTATGTTACTTTCTCTAAATTAAGCTTAATTTAAATTATAAATGTATAAAGTCAGGCATAAAAAGACATCTTAAAAAGAAAATAACCTACATTACAAACGTCACAGAGATTCATATCCTCCTCTTAACTTCGCTTTGTTCGTTAATTTCACATCACAAGGCAGATAAACGGACAAAAGGTTAAAGTCAACATGGCTATTTTAACGCTGCGGTATATGAAGGGTGTATTGTCCTGTTGTCAGTTCCCATGGACGTCTGTGTAAACGACACGATGTCTCTTTTCTTGTTTTGCGTCAGACTAATTTTCACTCAGCGAGCTGCAAACAAAGAGCCAAACATAGAAAGTTCTCGACATTCCTCTTTTAAATTCAGGTGTAATCCGTCACACCCAGCGATGTTACAGCGACCTACTCCTCCTTGTAACCTCTGAACATATCAAATATTATCTGACTTTTATTATGAAAAATGTCATTATGAGTTTAATGGACTGAGGAGGGCAGTGCGAGAGAAGTGATCAATCTTGTAAAGTTATACAGCTGAAGTGAAAAAGTTTTAAAATATATCCTCATATGACATATTTTTATTGTTGTTTTTTTGTTAATGTTAAGTTAGAAATGTGGATTAAATAGCCTTTCATAATAGTAGATTTGTGAGGTTTAGGGGTGTTTTAGGGGTAAAAATTGATTAATTGGATTTATAGGATCACTTAAAGGTTTAGGTTGGTGTTTTTTTGGTTGTTTTTGCGTGTAGGACTCACATTTTTTCTTCAGGTGTGATTGTTGTGAAAACATTGTAATCATCCTGATTAACTTCTGCAAGGAGGACAGACTGCAACAACCTGTAGGACACATTTATCACCTGTTAACCTGCTCTCATTTACATTACAGAATTTTGCTGTTATAGTCAGCATTTTAAGTTAGGAAATAAACTTTCCTATGACAGCCTATCAGGCGGTTTATCACCTCTATTTCGGTTTCTTAAGCTGTCCTTATTAATAATTCATAGAAATGTAAAGTAGCAAATCAGGATTAAACTTTCATTTGTATTTAATGAAACAAACTAATTGAAAATGTATCCCCCCGGTTGTAAACTTAAAAGATCCATATTCTATTCTAAGGCTAAGCAGGAAAGTTTCCTAGCTAAACAAGCTAGCTAGCTTAATTTAAGCTAATTAGTCTCTTTAGCTCTCAATAAGAGGAAAGGGGGAGCTATAAATGATATCTATTTAGGCAACTCAATGTGAATAAGGCCACTGTTACAAAAAATAATTAATTATTAAAAGTGACTTTCCTTTAGTTTCTATACCTTTATGATCGATGTATGACTAAATGATGGACTCGTTACTGAGTAGCAGTAATCACATTACTGCTAACAGTTACTAGGAGAACCCCATCCGCCCAAATAACGGCTAGTAATCCTATTGGTCGGTGCGTGTTTGGAAGCAGCCAATCAGAAGCCAGAGAGCGCAGACTGAAGCTGTTCTTAGGAGTGGCGCTCCGTGTGTCTGCTTCAGAGGAAACCTGGATCTGTCCGGAGTGTGACACGTTTCTATTCACTCAATTAACAGATAATAACAAGCCTGTTCTGGAGTCTGTACTGTGTGTTTGTGTGTGTGATTCATCAGAGACATAACGACGTGCTGAACGCTTTCCCACACCGCTGCTGCACAAACCCGGAGAAGCACCGCTGACACAACTTCTGGAGGTAAACCGAGCTCTTATGCTCTTCATTGTTTACAGATTTACGGAGTGTGATAAGACTTTTAATGGACTGATGTGATCAATAATTTAGACATTTAGTCATTTTAATGATCTCTTCTCTGGCTGTAGGCAAATTTAGGCATCCAATTATAGATATTCCTATTTCCTCACTTATTACGTCTACGATTTGTAGCCTAGTGTACAAAATAGTTTAATGTCTCCAATATAATGTTTAATAAGTTAGAGCAATCGTAGACTTACTATAAGTCCATATCGATAGTAGCCTATAGACAGGCTTTCTATCAGAAGTAGACTAATAGACTAAGGATAGACTTTCTGGGTTATACCGGTATTGTTCTGCATTTCTAGACTTGTAGGAAGATTATTTCCTCTTTTTAGTTTGGCTATATTTTTGCAGGTTAATAACTAAAGTAGACCATTATTAAGTCTTTTTTATTTTTTATTTGTTGCTTCTCTATGTGTGGATATGTTATCTTTGTGTGATGAAATTCAGTTTAGCTCAAAGGGAAATACCTTATTCATTTAATCCATCATTTAGTATAAGACAGGTGTTTTTGGAGTGTAAATATGCTAGAATAATATACAACATAATTTGCCAATTTATAGTTAATTTTCCGGGGTTGAATTTAGATATTATTTTAAACGTATTTACTGAAGTGGCGCCTTAAAGGTGAGGTTGGAAACATTTAGCCTACCCATGAAGTCTCATTAAATGCTCACGGTTCTAAATAATTCAAGGCTAATTCTTTATTATTTGTCTGCAGAAAAAGCTAACCTTAAGTGTACAGACAGCCGGCGGAGGACTCGGGCAGACATGTCAGACATCGCCGGTTGCGAGTTTGAAATCGACGTGGAGAGTCTGGAGACGGAGAGCGACGACCCGGCGGACTCCTCTTGCAGCCGGCCCGGCTCTGTGCCGCTCGGCGCCGCCGCCTCGGAGGACGACGGAGACGGCTGCAAGAACGACGACAAGCCGGGCCCCAGCGGCCTGTGTCCTGGGGACCAGAGGAAGCTGAGCCGGACGCCGAAGTGCGCCCGCTGCCGAAACCACGGCGTGGTCTCCTGCCTGAAGGGACACAAGCGCTTCTGCCGCTGGAGGGACTGCCAGTGTGCCAACTGCCTGCTGGTGGTGGAGAGGCAGCGGGTGATGGCGGCGCAGGTGGCCCTGAGGAGGCAGCAAGCCACTGAGGTAAGCCGGGACTCTGTGTGTGTGTGTGTGTGTGTGTGTGTGTCTGTCCATGAGTCCATCGGCTGGCTCCACATCTTTTAATGCTGCTACTAAACCTTTAAAAACTTAGAAGCAGGTAGTAAAAGTTTGATGCGTTCAGGTGGAGTTAGTAACAGCTGATAAACAAATTAAACACCGCATTTAAAGTTCTCTTTATTTCCCGTCGACAATCAATCGATTCAAATAAGTTCCTTTGAATACTAACAATGCAAAAACAATAAGATTAACAATCTAAACAAAACATGCTCACGTGCTCAGATTCACGTTTGCATCCAGAAGTGTCCATCAATTCTCTCGCTGCCTTTGAACGCAGCATTGTTCCCTGTAGAGATTACCTGGAGTTGTTGACCTTTCCTCTCCTAACCCCTTTTTTATTTACTTTGTGAATCCAGTGGCTCAGTTTCTACTATCTCTACACACTGCAGAAAATGCATATCTACTTATAATCTGCTACCAGAGGGCAAAAATCATGTAAGACATGTTAAGAATTTATTAATCTTTTCAGATGGCAAGATGGTAAATTATATCATCATCATAAATTCTACACAATAAGCTCTCTAACAGCTGATTCTCCAAGTGTTCAGTTTTACTTTATTCCAACAGAACTTCAATTGTTTGTTTAAAGTAATCATTATGATTGAACTAATAACAACTTAATATTCCAGTTGAAGTTATTTTTAATGGCTCTTTTTATTTATTTGAGACGCAGTGTGACATCAAGGGGGCCGTCTATTATTCAATCAATCAAGTTCATTTTTAAAACCTATTTTATAATTAAAAAAAGGTTGACCGAATCAGTGATGGTAGAATCCACACCAGTTACATTTATAAGACAATTAATAATACAATTTCTTGATAGTTTATTTGAAGAAGAAAAAGAAGACAGTGTATATTGATCAACAGTGTACATTGATCATCGCTAGTCCCTTTTGTCAGATGTTGTTGGCATCCTTAAACAACCAAAACAATTCAATAGGCACAATGGTTAAAAAATATACTAGTTTGTGATAAAAGCAACGTAAAACAACATGAGAGGACATAATCCAATTTATGCTAACGTTCAAGCAGTCAGTGTTGACATTTCTCATTTCTTGACATTAAACGAATGACATAATGGCGACTCTCTCTTATTGACTGTGCTACTGAATTCCATTGATGTGATGCTCTGAAGGAAAAGACGGCCTGACTAATACAGTCCCCCCTAACTGCACCTCAAGTTGTGAGGCAAAAACGACTGAAACAATTACAGCAAAGTATGTAAAACAGACTGGAGGGAAAAAAACACAATTTATGACCCTAATATGCAGAAAAAACCAGTTTTGATTTCGGGTTACAGTACACATATAATTCTTGTTCTTAAACCGGCGTATTTCTGTAAACAAAGCAGGAGAAGAAATCAAAGAGGCTCAGCCGATAACGTAGTGCCTGTAAAGCTCTCGAAGAGGAACGCTGCACGGCTTCAGATGTCAACAACCAGTCCTTGATGATTTTATTTTCTTTGAATGACATGATAAAAGACACTCTAAAGTTACGTTTCTGTTTGTCCCTGCCAAACTCACCCTCCTGATTTTGAAAGCAGTGTTCTGTTTGGTTTCGATTTAAGTTTGAGCTCGTATGCATGTAGCAGATCGGATTAAGGTTTAGAGGTTGGCCACTCTTGTCGTTATTTTACGTGTATTACTGTGTCACTTTGAATCATTATTAAATATATGTTAAAGATTATTATCACAGCTTTATTAGAGAAGGTAAAAATACACGTTTCAATCTCTTTAAATGATCATCTGAAAGCTAAACATTTGGATATGTGTGTGTGATATATGTGTGTGTGTTTTGACTGTGGTGACATTCAAATATTTGAGAGTGTCTGCGGTAAAATAATGAACCACGTCAGCTGTGGTATTTTAAAGATGATACCAGATGGACGTTTTGAATGTGTGTGTGTGTGTGTGTGTGTGTGTGTGCGTGCAGGGTGTGTGTCAAGCTAAATGTGTGACTTTATTGCACAATCTGGTGAAAATATTGCAGCGTGAAGTTATGCCCTCATCTTAAACTGTTACGTTGTTTCTTTAAATACCAAAAATGAATGTATTTAATCTATTACTTATCTTTAACTTTAATGCAAATTGTAGACTTACATGTTTAGTTAAATTGCTGAACATACTTTAACTGTTAAAGGAACCAGAAAAGAACAGAAAAAAAGGCACCATATTTTTAACAGGTTCATAATTTCCACCTTTGACTTGGAACAAATCAGCCTTGAGAGCGTGTCTTTAATCAATTTTCTTTTTTTAATTTCTCAGGATAAGAAAGGAATATCTGGGAAACAAATTCCAGCTGAGAGGAGGACGATATATCAGCGACACATTCGACCGTCCACCATGCTCGCCAAAAGCATCCTGGAAGGTAAGAAGGGAACAGATCTGACACAAAGAAACATGTTTCATGTCTTTGCATTTCTGATCTTTGCTTGTTTTCTGTCCCTTTTTATCTCTGATCAAACGTCTTTTCCTCCCTTAGCTTTTCCTGGATTTCTATCTTTTTCCATTAACAACACATAAACAGTGATAAGGACTTACTAACAGCTGTAAGCAGTGTCTTGATAAACCTTTGGCATGCAATAAATTCATGAATTATCATCCTAATCACTGTCACAACATACAGAGTGATTTAATTACTGAGCATGATTTGTAAAGAGAGCAAATCTCTGCTTTGATGCATGTTTGCCTGTGTTCTGAACATTTGTCCTTGCATGCTTGACATCATTATCAAATGATCATAAACACATTTCAATTAAATGAGGGTTCTTCTGATGGCAGGATACCGTCCAGTGCAGTCTGATCCGTTCCTGGCAGCCAACCCGTCCCTCCCCCCGCCGCTGAGTGACCGCATGAGGAAGAGGAGAGCCTTCGCCGACAAGGAGCTGGAGACCATCATGCTGGAGCGGGAATACAAAGAGCGAGAGCTGCTGGAGAACAGCCAGGCGGCCACAGCTTCGCTCCTCTTCCCAAACAACATGGTCCACCACGCTGCCGAATACAACTCGTACAAGACGGCGTACTCACCTGCCGCTCAGGCTGAGCCACAGCCCAAAGATCTGTGTAACTTCCTGGGTCCCAACTGCCTCGATCTGCCCATGCAGTACCCGGCCAGCTCTGCCAACGTGGAGCTCATCGCCTCCAACGTCAGTGTCGCTACCACCTACCGCCATTACCCTCTGCAGCCGTCACGAGGCGGCTTCATGATGTGGCCCCGCGGAGCAGCTAACCTGGGTGATGCTCTGCTCTACCAGCAGTGTCTCTTCAACGCCACGGCCATGCAGAACATGAAGCCGGGCGCCGTGTGGGAGCCCAAAGCGATGCCTGCAGAGAGCCAGCTGCCAGAGCAGGAGGCAGCCGCTGCTCTCGCTGCCAAACTGGAGGGATCCCGAGCCGCTGCCCTGCAGGACTCCTCAGACCCTCAACGACCTGATCCCAAACCTCCTGTAGTCGCTCAGGGGGGGCAGAGGGAGTGCTCGGCCTTCTCTCCGCCTAAAAGGAGCTTTGGACAATCCTTCCCCAACAACTCTCATTCCCACAGCTCCAGCCAAGTCCTGAACAAGCTGAGCAAGGACAGCGCTAAGCTCTCCATGAAACTCAACTCCTTTCACTCCCTCATCCAGCACTCGCTGAGTGAAAAAGCCAGTGGCGGGGCCGGCCCGGAGCTCAGGCCTCCGTACTGCAAAGAGCTCTTAGAGGAGGCCGCTCGAAAGTTAAGGGAGGGCTCCGCTAAAGACATTCAGGCGGTCAAAATCAGCGACAGGTACGCCAAAGACTTTCTGTCCAAACCTGTGGGGACCAAGATGGCGTCCAGCGAGTCTTTGTCTTTCTCTGTGGAGGCCATACTGAAGAGACCGACACCCGCCATGAGTAGAGCATTCCATTAACTTCCATTAACATCTTGCACTATAAACATCTCATGTTGTGGTTTTGGGGTCAAACAGAATCTTAAACACAGAGGGCACTGCTTCAGAAATTAGACCAGCTAGAGACGTGTATGTAATATTTATGTACAGTATATTATATTTTACATCTGCATGTTTAATAACTTTATTATGTAGAGTATTTAAACCCGATGTTTTCCTCATGTCAATAAACTTTATAAGACTGAACTCTTTCCATAAAAAGTCTTGTATTTCATTTTATGCTCACGTTCTGACACGTTTAACTGTGAACAGGTTTTTGTTTAGGTCAGGAGTTAGTCTGAACCCTCTCGTAAATCACCACGGTTTTTACATTCACACATAAAAAACTCTTCAGACAAAACACATTGAAAAAATTCAAAATCCAGCAGAGTAAAAAGAGTTTGTAGTTAAAATTGAGTTTTCTGAGAGTTTATTAAAAAAAATAACGGAACGATACGTATGACAGAATAATATTATTTTACTTTTTAATGTTTTTTAATTTATCTTGAGCTTCATTTATGCAGGAGGCAGGTTTAAAAAGGAATAGAGGCATTTTATATCTTATTTTGAAATTCAGAACTTGAACATTTTGTATCATGTACAGGAATTACAAAATAAGTGCCTATATTTAACATTAGTTCACATGCATTTTGTTGGAAACGTGCTGTTTATTACTTACTGACTTGAATTCTGCAACAATCATAGATCATGGCATACAGAACTATATTTAAAAAAATACATTTACATAAAAAACAAGTATTTTTTAGTTTTTTAAATAGGTTTATGGCATCTACATGTGAGGCTTGACTTGTTGATGTCGGCAATGGTCAAATGAAGTGCAGCAGAAATGTATCTGAAAGTAATTTTACCGACTTTGCAAATCCCTGAGACACTAAAATTAAG
Source organism: Semicossyphus pulcher (assembly GCF_022749685.1). Lineage (NCBI taxonomy): Eukaryota > Metazoa > Chordata > Actinopteri > Labriformes > Labridae > Semicossyphus > Semicossyphus pulcher. The sequence continues at coordinate 6,187,371 of NW_027211737.1, read as the reverse complement.
TTACATAATCTTGATAACAATCCTACAATATCACATGAAGGTGTTTAACGCAGATTTAATAGCAAAAATGTAACTTTCCGTAACAAAAGCACATCACTGAGGAACATTGATTGTTTTTGATGATATTGTCTATTTGCAAAACCACAAATCAGACAAACTAATGACGTGAATGACGTGTAGATGTGGACTGACTGTGTCCTCTGAGGGGTTGAAACATGATACCAGCCCATAAATCTGTGAGCAAAATCATCTCATCCGTTCATGATGCATTTCTCCACTCATTCCTTTCCAGTTACAGGCCCTCAGCGTGTGTGTGTGTGTGTGTGTGTGTGTGTACACGCTGAAAGACATCTCCAAACATGGGTCTCACATGAGCTGCAGACCACTGATCCGTGCAATAATGAACAAGACGAGAGGTTGGAAAATAAAGTCACTAATCTCTCCTTTCTGGCACAAACAGTCACTTTTCATCGGCAGGTTTCTGCAGCCAAACCACTCGACCTCGATTTATTTTTACTCTGGTAAACCCACTGAGAAATCTGCCGTCAGGAGGAGATCGTGTGATGATGGTTTCAAAGAGTGCTGTTGTTGCTGCTGTGAATGGACTGATGATGACGATTGGACAGACAGCGGATGTCATTTTAAGAGACACAGAGACAGTAAAGTGCAATCATTCTGAGTTTAAAGAGTGATTTGACCTTTGGGAATGTAGTAACGTGTTAGGTGGAGTAATGAGTAGGGTGTTTAACTGAGATTAGCTTAGCACAAAGACGTGAAACAGCTAGCCTGGCCCTGTCAAACAGCCATCCTATAAAGTGCTCTGGTTAACACGTTGTGCCTGTCTGTTTCAATATAATAAAAACCAACGTATAAAGGCCAGACTGAGTTTTTTTGTGGGCCCAGAGGAGACATCATTAAAAGACAATTACAGCATTTTTTAAACCAGTGCTCCAATAAATATGTGGAATCGCTCCATCACATCGTCTCAGCAGGTAGCTTTGAAACAGGCTGCAAAGGCAAATACTTAATCTTGCAAGCAACTGCACCCAATATGTCAACTGGTTACGGCTGTATGTGCTCCCCGCACTGTTTGTCCCTTTTCCCCTTCTGTTGCCTATTCCCAGCTCTTCCCAGGTGATTGCTCATTGAGGTGCACCTGGTCTGACATGCTTAAAGACACCAGCAGTGACATCAGAGGAGAGGCTTCTGTGTTGCTGTGTTTTGTGGATTTTGTTGGTCTTCAGTTTATGATTTGGTTGTTAGTTTGTTCTTTAATAAATCCCATGTATTTGGGTGTTTCATATGGTTATTTTTGGACCTTGTTGTGGACAGTTGTGTGTGTCTGACCACATTATAGAAAAAGTCCCCACTCTCTCCAACTGTGGCTCATGTTTCCTTTAATGTTTTTCTCACCTCTTGCAACATTTCAGAGCGTGGCTTCTGTTTCTGGTTAAACACGAAGGATCTTACTCTTTCATATTAAGGTCTGTCTCTGTAAGGATTCTTTGTTGTAAGTAGATGGAGACTTTTTGAGCATTTATGGCTACATCCATAGACATACAACTCTGGAAAAAATTAAGAAACCACTCCAAATGTTCCTTAAACCAGCATCTCTCTCTACATGTCACGGCCAGCCCGATCCAGATCTGAACCTCACTGAAAACCTCCTGAATGTGATCAAGAGGAAGATGGATGGTCACAAGCCATCGAACAAAGACGAGCTGCTCCAAGAGCGGCCTCACGTCACCCAGCAGCTCTGTGACAGACTGGGGGAGAGCATGCAGAGATGCATGAGAGCTGTGATTATTGATTCTGAATTCTTCTTGAGTGAAAATATTTGTATGCTGTTGTTTAAACATGAACATGAACTTGTTTTCTTTGCATTATTCGAGGTCTGGGAGTCTACAGTTTTAGGGGCTCTACATCGCCCAATTGTATGGAGACCAAAACGTAGCAAAAGTTGTGCATTTTAAACCAATTAGTACTGATGAACTAGTTTTAGCCTCTGATAACATTATGGAAAGAATTCCGACCTTCTCTCTCCAACGATGACTCATTTCTCCAGCATCTGCTTCCGGAAACAGCTCACCTTTTCATCCAAATTTCAGAACACTTTAGCTTCTGGTTTAACAAAAAGGATTTTACATTAATAAGTAAATATCTGTAGAAATCCTTTCATTAATGTTGTTAGACACTTGGGCCCGTCAAGGGCCAAAAATAGCACATCTGGGGTGCTGGTTTAGCTCAGCGGTTAAATCGCTTGCTGCAGCACATATCGATGCTGCAGCCTGGGGTCCGACTCCCACCCTCGGGCCCTTTGCCGCGTGTCATCCCCGCTCTCTCTTCCCCTGTTTCCAACACGATCTACTGTCCTCTCTCTGTCAATAAAGGCATAAAAAGACTTCTTATAGACATACTTTGATAGAGCGCAGTTTCCCAAAAAGATTACGTTGCAGCCATTGTAGCTTGTTCAAAGCTGCAAGCTGCAATCTCCTGGAACAATTTCAAACGTTGCCGTACTTATAATTTATTTAAACCCAAAAATATCAAATTATTCAAGGTATGAAAACATCTTTTAAATCACTGGACCAAGACGTTTGGCACAGTGTTTTTTACACTTCTATTTTGGAGCAGATCAAACAAACATTCCCAGCGAGCTCTTTAACATTTACAGCTCTAAAGTATCAAATCATGCGATACTACAAGAGCACAATAAAGACATTGTGTCTGTCTATGACTGAACAATGGTTGTGTGTGTTTGTGTGTGTGTGTGTGTGTGTGTGTGTGTGTGTGTGTGTGTGTGTGCGCGCTCCGACAGCAGTTGGCTGCTGAGCAGAAGGTGACAGTGTTTGTCTGCACTAACTGTCACTGATAAGTATCTGCTGAAGTCCTGACTACTCTCTCATTCCCAAAGTGTGAGATTTAACATGTCAGCAGAGTGGGTTTGTTGACTCACCCCCCTCCCCTGTTCTCCTCCCCCCTCCTCCACCCCTCTTATCAACAGTTGTAGTTCACACAGTAGCATTTTGTTTGGGGCACGCAGGTGTCGTTTGCCATTTAGAGACTTCAATGACTTTCCTTCATGCTGAGATGTTGGAGAAGGAAAACACACAAACGGTCTGGGAATCTTGTCTTTGGCGTCTCTTGTTTCAAGGCTCAGAAAGAAAACAGAGCAGAGGTCCTGGTGTGTTTGTTGCTTACACAGACAGATGCGGTCGACTGAAGTTTCACAAAGCTAAACTTGTTTGCAAGTAGAGCACGACATCTTTCACTTAAGTCGTTTAATTTCCTGCAGATTCAAGATTCAACAACCAAACTTTACATCACTGAGAAAGTGCAGCAGTTGCTAAATTTAAACAAGTTTAAACCACCGTGTGTAATCCAACCGGTGGAAGGCAAGTGGATCCCTGTTTTGGAAAGTAAGTCTTTATGCTCAGTACTGTACTTCAAACTTCCATGGCCCCCAGAGGATGTATCCTACAGACTTTGGTGATTCCTACATGGTTTTGAGTAGAACATCTCACAACCATTCGATGGATTTCTATGAAATTTTCTACAGACATTAATATAGTAAATGTCTGACTTTTCGTCTAGCGCCATATACACATTACATTTTTAATTTGAAATATATCCCATAATTACTCCAATGACATGTCTTTAATCCTTGCTGGTCTTTGTGTTTTATAGCTAATTAGCACTTTAGCATGCTAACATGCTAAACAACAATGGTTAACATGGTAAACTGTATGCCTGTCAAACATAAGTAAATAAGTAAGTCATTGAGAGCATGTTAACATCTGTAGCATTTAGCTTAAAGGACTGCTGTGCTAGCACGGCATTAGGCTAATGACCAAAAGCTAATTAGTCCTGAAACGTTCTGTTAAATTCATGGGGTGTTATTAACACGTGCAGACCACAATGCCTCTGGACGCTACAACCAATCAGAACAACAAAACCTATACAGATGGCTGCTCGGCTTGGAGGCTAGTTTTAACATCGAATTTATTTAGCTTGTAGTTCAACTAAATACACAGATGTTTGGCATGACATCATTTGTTAGGCAACACTTAATATTTGTACGTGACATGAACTACTGTTCAGTTAGTTTAACATGGAAGCAATAGTGAGTTTGGAACTTTCCTCGTCAACAGCAGCCATCTTGGTTGTTAACAAAAATGACTCCTCTGAATAATCATTATATTAAACTTGATTAATACCGCCCTATATTAGACAAATGGCTGTGACTGTCCTGAAATCTCCTTCTGAACCTGAGGATCTTAGCACATGACACAACATAAGATAGCATAGGCACTATTTGTCTGGACTAACACTGTGCTTAAGTGCAGCCCTCCATAGACGCTACCTTGGCTATAGACTTATCTGTCTTGTTTATACGTGTATGCAGAGACCTATAAGCCTATAGAAAAGCTCAGAAGTAAATCATAAGTTTTGGTTTTCTGGAACAAAAGTAAACATGACGAAAGAATGGTGTCATCAGCAAAGAGATTTAACTTGTAGTACGGAGTTCCCCTGCTACGATACAACAGCTCCATTCTTCTCCTGTCCTCCTGCCCATATAGCATTTGGCTGCCCTGCCAGTGACTGTGTGGTTGGTTTATTGCTTTATCACCGCCCGAGTCGTCTCGACCTGACACTCACGCACACACTTACACACAAACACACACTTATGAACCCTTGTCCAGGTGTTGAAGCCAGCCATCCGTTCCACTGTTTCCATTGTCACGCCAGTAGCTCGCAGCCCATCTGATACGCCACAATCCTTTTGCACATTAAGAATCTATTAAGCACCACAAACTCAAACACACGTTCACACGGTGGGTTATTATGACTCTAGAAATAAATGGCACATGCTGTATTTTGCATTGGAGTTCAGCGGGCGTGAAGGAAAGGGTAGGATCCCTATTCATTTTCACCCGGGTTGTTTCTCTCCGTCTCTACCAGCAGCAGCAGGGAGAGGAACACCGGCCGGTTCCTGCATTCCTTCCCAGCACCTTGTAATCCAATAAGAAATGTGTAGCACTGCAGCTTTTTGACAAGTAGCTCCCACTTAATTACCATGTTGTTAAGGCTGACAGGACGGGGGGGCAGATAGGGGCAGAAGGCTGGTGGTTCAGGGCTGAAGCAGGGGAATGAAACATTAAACACACACCGGAGCATTTACTGATTAGAGATGATCTATTTGGTTGATTTTAACCTCAATGACCAAAATCTGTTTGTATGCAAGTTATGCTAGGATAACAGCAATGTTGAGAGGGTTTATTTGGGGTTGAGAAGTGGAAACAAAGGGTGTTAAGACAAAATATAACTGATCTACTGTGGAGGACTATTCACTACAGTTTGCAGCAAGTTAGAAAAGGATGCTTTATGCAACCTTAAAGTGTTTCGTGCTTTATACAACTTCTTGTTTTATCCTTTGTAGTCTGTCCATGAAACTTTTATCTAGCATTGCAGCTCCTGGAGGAGAAGCTCATATTGGTTTGGGTTAAACATGTTATCTTTGCAGAAAGTTGGATCACTGAGCAACCCAAGCAAGGCTGCTGTGTTTAAATATTTATTGTGAGCACGCATCGTGAGTCCTGATTGAATTGAATTGAACTGAATTGAAAGCCTTTATTGTCATAGTATGACAGGATACAACGAGATTAACAGCCTGTGTCCACTAACGACGTTTTTAGCTCTGGCAGCGTCCACAACCTCAATTTCAGAGCGCTTCTCATCGGCGCTTACTGTTGCTAGGTTATGAAAGTTGACCGGTGGCAATTCTGCTTCCCTTGGTAGTGACTGTTAAGGGCCCGATCAGACAGAACGCGTTTTAGCAACTGGTGGCGGCTTTTTTGTCATTGTTTTCAATGAGAGGGACACTTTTTGCATGCTGCTTTTGCTTTGCAGAGCGCCTCGCGTTTTTGAGGAAAAACTCTGAGCGCCTCGAGTTAAAAAAACTTCAATTCAAAGCACAAAAGCTCCCGACGTAATGGCCATTCTTTCTTATTGTCCAATCGGATGAAAGGAGAGGCGGGCCTTCCGTGAGTTTACAATATAACAGTTAGGTTAATGACAGCTATGAGTCAGTGGTTGCCTTAACAACTGCTAAAAAAAAAAGGTGTAGCGAGCCTGCAAAACGCACTCTGTCTGATTTGGCCGTAAGTCTGTTTTAAATCGCTCTGTCTGCTTAATATTTGCTTTTATTCACGGAAATTGTACAAAGAAAACAGAAACTATGGAAAGGAATAGTGTCCTGGCGTTAGCTGGCGTAAACTGAACACGGCTCCAATGCACCTTTATCAACAACCGTTTAAGATGTTAACCTCTGGTTTCTTGTCAAAGACAAACACTCTTGGCAGGTTTACATACACACAATCCACCCATTGTTCAGTGTCCTAATGACTTCTGAGGGTCGAGAACCATTATTTCTATCTCTGACACCTGTGCTTGTTTTTGTTGTTGCAGGAGCCTCAAGTGTAGCCCGGTGCTTCTGCTCACAGCAGGAGAAGAACAACATTTGTGCAACACAAAGTGACATTTGGAGCAAGAAACAAGACAACTGAACGGTCGGTCTGTGGCCCAAAGTAAACATGAACCTTCTCCTCAGGTCCATAAAACAATCAGCCCTCTTCAGCCTGGACCTGAGAGACATGTTACAACTAAAGTGATTATTGTTTTTCAAGAGGGGAAGTTACATCACCTCTGTGTTTTACTTTGTTCATTCAGACTTCGTGTTCCTCGGGAGTTGACCCCAATTTGCAAGTTGAAGCTACTTTAAGGTGTGTCGTCTTCTCTGGAAAAATTTTGAAACATTCACGCAAGGATCAAGGAGAAAGGCAAATTGGGCCACTTTAAATTCAGATGATAGCCACATTTGCAAGAGTATGCAAATAGTTGTAAATCTTAGAGCAGCGAGTTTGTAAAAGGCGAACCTCAAGAGAGCGAGAAGACAATCACGTCTTACTTTGTCTGCCGTGTATTTGCTCCTACAGCATTTACATTTAAAGTCGTAGCTCTCTTGTTTCAGTCTCTAAGTGGTTTTGTGAGATTTATTTGACTTTCCCGTTTTGCAAATATGTCTTTATTTTGAGACAAACACAAACATTGGCATCATCTTCACCTGCGGAGCTCTCGCAGGGAATTTGCCAGTCTAAACACTCATGTAAATGCTATGGAAAAATGCTTTGTGTTGCATTGTCGCCCAAAGAAAATATCATGAATCCCCCGCCATGGGCTGTCACTCTCGGCTGTGCACACTGATTACAAATGTTATTTCTGTCCGGCTTGTTGTCTTTGCTGCCTTCTGTTTCTACCCACAGCAGTTTTGTAGCTGCAGTGTGAATGAATGGATGGAAACACAGATCGTTTGCGGCTGTTGCTTCGCGAGCACCACTGCATGTAGAGGTCGGTGCAGATGGTGCAGCTGTAATTCTACTCACACAGAGATAAATGACCACCGCACCTGGCTGAAGCTAACTAGAATAAACACCACGATTGCCAAGGTTAACACTTAAAAGCTCCGATTTGCATACGACTATAAAAGTGTATTCAAATGTACACTCCCTCTTTTACAGCCTCCCCCAGGGCAAACAGAGCGCCTATGTTTAGAGAGAGGGATGTTCTTGATCTTTATACTGCTGAAAGAATTACACTATTAACACGAGAAGACGTAAAAAACTCCCTTTGTTATTCTTTCAAAGGATAAAGTTAAGTTGTTTTTTTTTTTTTTTTACAATAATAGAAAAATACGAGATTATCAGGATCCTGCTTTACCAAGTGTCTCTCATGTAGTGATGCAAAGTCTGCGCTAATGTGTTGAAAGTAGTTAATTTCATACTGAAGCTGTGCCATAGTTTGCATGCACCACAGAGATATGTGAGTCATCCCACCTACTCGGGTGTAGCTGTAATATTGTTCCAAAAAAACGACGGTTCACTTCTGTGTCTGACGCCGTGTGTTTTTTGTCTTTTAACACTTTGCTATGCGAAGAAGCTAACGCAGGTTGCTAACGCCAGCATACAGGCTCAGCTGCAAACTACATAGGTTATGACGCTTGCCTCTGACTCAAAGCATCGACTGTGTAAAAAGGCTAGCAACAGAATTTAACTTTCAGAATTTCATTCTGTTTTTGCAAACATGCTGCACACACAAATGCCTGGAATACACACACGCACAAACAGGACTCTATAGGCATGCACTAATGGAGAGATGTCAAAGTGAGGGGGCTGCACGTGGACATGCGCCCCGGTTAGTTGGGGGATTTGGTGCCTTGCTCAAGGGCACCCCGACAGTGCCCAGGAAAAGAACTCAATTCCACAAGCTAACATCTGTAAATCAGTATTATTTAGCACAGTATACCTACATTATGTGTGTCTCTGCACACAAGAAGGGGTGGTCATTAGAGAAGAGTGCTTAGATGGTACAATGAAGCCTGGATGATCTGTTTTCAAGACTCAGCTGGTGAACACACACAAAGCTTAAAAATGCAGATCAGCAGATGAAGTGAGGGGTCGAATAACACTGAGGTTACCAAACAGTCTGTTACACTGTGTCTTGATACTACATACTGATGCAGTTTTTATTATTGTTTCTAGACCCAGATGTTGAGCTGGTTAGCGCTGTCGCCTCACAGCTAGAAGGTTCCTGGTTCAAATTCAGATGCAGCGGGCCTTTCTGTGTGGAGTTTGCATGTTCTCCCCGTGCATGCGTGGGTTCCCTCCCAGTACTCAGGCTTCCTACCACAGTCCAAAGACATGCTTGTTAGGTTCATTGGTGACTCTAAATTAGGTAGGTATGAAAGTGATCATGAAAGGTTGTCCAGGGTGTAACCCAGCCTCTCGCCCAATGACAGCTGGGAGAGGCTCCAGCCCCCTGTAAGCCTGAACAGGATAAGTGGTATAGATTATGGATGGAAAATTAATGATGAAAGGTTTTTTTGTCAATTATATTTGTACAAAACATGAAAAACATGCAGCTTATACTGCAAAAGAAGACTGTAGGTAGAAGAAGTAGGAAGGAGGGAAACAGAATAGTTAGATGGTTATTTAAATAAACAGTATTTTACACATTTAATGTCTTCTGTTGAATTGAAGTGGCTGCTGCAAAGTGAGTTAACACAGAAGTGAGGCTTTTACAGTGTCGTCTATATACTTCATACTGGGAATAATCAGTGTGTTCATCAAGCTTTGGTAATGACTCTGTTTCCTGTTGTAGGATGACTTGGAGCATCTCCTCAGTCTGCAGTCGACACCTTGTGCACAGAGACGTCTCATCGCGTCCTGCAGGCAGCTGCCTCTGCAGTTTGTTTCCACATTGAAACATGGATTCAATAATGTGTCCTCACACCAGCAGTCAGACTCCAGACTGGAACTTCCTGTGTCTGCATGGGCAGAGAGGGACACTTTTACTGGTCCATCAAAGGCGGCTCATCTGGAGGAGCTGATGGTGCTCATGTGTGGACGGAGGCTCAACACCAGTGGTGTGGTGCAGGTGGTGTGCTATCGTTAACACTGTACTTGCTTCTTTTTCAGTGAGCAATATATTCACCTTAAAAGATCACATATGTGTGTCATGCTTCAGCCCTTGTTGTACCCCTAGCAGCAATGTTTAGAGCCAATGCAGGATTAAGTGTCCTGTTTATGTCATGTCGATAAAAATAAGGGTCAGGAGCAGCACACTGGTCCCAGAGATCAAAATCCTCAGACAAACAATTTGTCCTCTTTTTTTTCTCCAAACCAACGACTCTTATATTTTGTAGACGTTTTATAAAAAGTGGCTCTAATCAGAAGTTTAAAGAAGTGACTGCTTGTATGTGAAGGAAGTCTTTAGTGTTTTAATTTGAGTTGTTTTAGAGCCAGAACGTCCCCATATTTGGATGAGAGGGTTGAAACACATTGCTACAACTCTATCCTGGCTCTAGAACGGGCCACTTTGGTAGCAATCTATCAATTACAAGGTAGCCACGCCCTTTAACAAACCTTGCTATATTTAAGCAATATGACATGAGAGGGAGCGATGTACTGAATATCATCAAGGCTGTGATTCAGTCGTCGGTGCGAGGCCGCAGGCTGCAGATAATGATCTCTTTTGCACCTGCAGAGGCATGTTGGCTTTCAGAGAGGTGACACAACAATTCAGATTCAGCATAAACTGACTAAACATATTTCTGTTTGAGGCCCTGCTCAGCAAAAAAAACTACAAAGTAAAAGAAATGTAGTTACATTTCCTGGATGTTGTAAATGAAACAAATAAAACAATGTAGTCACAGAGAGTTTAGATACACAGTTCAGAGTGTAATCCAGGGTCTTTGTGACACTGTTTGATGCATTTAACTGCTTTTATCCACATTTTTAATCACAATATTAACACGATGACCTGCAACTCTTCCCAGGTTTTCAGGCTGCATGTTACATAAATGACATTTTTACGTCAGCAGAAACCTGCTGACCCCTGAAGGAGCAGGGTGAGGCTTTAACCTTGGAGTTGGTCTGACAAAACCTGTTGCCACTGTGACACTTTGGCCCTGTTTAGTCAACAGGGCCTGTGCTATTCTCTCTGTTTTCACATCAACACATTTTGTTTCCTGTACAAAACAGTGTGAAGAAACTGGTTTCCATTTCTTATCCGCCCCCCGTGTGTGAAGAGGCTGTTTACGCTGTGGCTCGCAGGTGAACAGAGAGGCTATTTCTGCTGCGACAGTCAGACTTTAGTGCTGGCGATGCTGAAATGATCTTATCTGATGAATCTGTTTGTCATTTTCTTGTTGAGCTTTCGCTTATCAGACACCTGAAGAAGACTGAATCTGCTTGCCCCAAAACTTTGTGTGAAGACCAAGAAAGAGTTAAGCCTGTTGTTTCTTTGCATGAAGTCCTACATAAGTATAACAGAGCTGTGACTTCCAAAGATCAGGGTCATGAATATCTTGACAATAAGAAAATGTTTCTGCATGATTCCAGTTTTGTAACAAATAATCAACTAAAACGAAAGAATTAAGATTTTAATCCTGCAGGGAAAGTTGTTTTGCATGTTACTCCCCGCCCCACATTTCCTGCCATTGGTCGACTAATAAAGGCCTGAAAGTACACACTTACTATTTTTGCTTATTTGGGAAACTAAAAAGTCAAAGTGAACATTTTTTTTTATTAAGAAAAGGCATGTTTTGTGAGATGGTTTGAAAAATAATCAGCAGTTTTGAGACATTCTTTCTCTGCCTGACAAAGTCTTTCCTTTCATGATGGATTTACCCCTAAAATCTTAAGGACATTTTGAAAACAATCCTTGATTTCAGACAGAGGAAGGAAAAAGCAGATACCCCGAGTACCATTGACTGTGCCGGCTTATATGACACCAAGTGTGTTTCCATCCACCTGATTTTATTTGCATTTTTAATTAGCACATTAAAAGAATCTAAAGAACAAGTCAAATAAATCTGCTGATTTGAAAAAGGTGATGTATTAATTAAAAAAAAAGCAAAAAAACAAAACAAAAGCAAAGTGAAGTTGAAGTGTGATCCAGCCGGCATGAAGATGTTCCTTGTCGTGAAGATGATTTATTATAAACTTGAGGAATTCTTGTGATACCTGTCCTCTAATTTGTCCCAGTAGGAGAAACTGAGCCAGTCAGACTTTGGGTCATGAAAAATAAAACCCTCATATTTGACTCCACGTTTAAATTTTTACAGGACTTTTCTTTTTTATGCTGGTACATGAAAGTGTTTTATGTGGAACCTGCGTGACACCAGGGGAAACCACCTCTGAAGGAGAGTTTGGACACTCGACTCATCCAATACATCACCTGTAAGTCTATCTTTGGAAAGCACAGACAACCGGCCTTTGATCAGGGCCAGTGCAGAGCTGTCAGTTTCAAGGTGTGTGTGTGTGTGTGTGTGTGTGTGTGTTACTCCATACTGTACAATACAAATGACAGGTCACATGTTAGCTGAAGCATCGCTTTACTGTACACTCACAGAACAGATGGCTTCTTAATTGCAGGAAAAACTTATTATCTAATTTAAAGTGTTCTTAATCTTTATGCCATTGACGAGACTTAACAAGGATTTTTTGAGGTTTTTATATAAAAAGATATTGAACTTTTCACATTCTTATTTTAGGAACAAGTTAGGATGTTATGTGAAATTGTTTTCTTCATTACTCAAAGCATTTATTAAAAAGCACAAACAAGACAACATGCCATTATATATTTGTATGAATAAAATATAATAAAAAACATGATGGGGGATGTGTGACATGAGTATTTGACAATACTATATTTGTGTACAAAATATGTTGTTTGGAGAAATATGCATCTTGAAATTAGCTTACGTATTGAGAAGTAAAACACTGTCATGTTCTTTCTTACATAATAAAAAGTTGACTTTTAGAGTTGAATTTTCAATCTTTCCTTTTTTTCACTTTGCTAGGATCTACATAATGTACAATACATATGTATATATAATTTAATGATGAGATTTACACATGAAATTAAAAAATATAGTATTTTCAGACATATTGAACCTGCATATATCTATCGATCTATCGATCTATCTAAATTATGTAATGACGTAATGACGTTGCAGCTGTGATGATAACCGTTGACTTGCGTGTAATATGATAGTTGTTTGATATCATTTTATCATTTAAGGTTTACTTATATTAGTCTCGCAGTTTCTTGTCAAGTTATAAGCAGTTACCAGGACAGTGGATCAAAATACAACACATTCGGGCGTTATGGTGTGTTAAACAATGATTATGGACCGCTTTACTTTTGTTATCGCAAAAAATAAACGGGTTAAAGTGGATTAAGTCGGTTGTGACGTTCAAAGATGGCTAATTACAGCATGTTATGCCAGCTATAGAGGGTAATGAGGACGATGAGGATGATGAAGAAGAGGACTGCACGAACTGCGTTAATGTGGTAAGTAAGCATCATAAGCTAAAAGTAAGCTACTGCTGTTTGTAAAGCTGTTTTGTGAGCCATAACGCTAACGCTAGCTTCCGTTGACAGGCAGCTGTAAGCTAGCTGGAGTTGTGTGCGGTTTTCATAGTAGGCTAATGGAAGCTGACTCTGCTTTGCTACATGGAACTCTAGCCAGTGTTACTGTTGTGTTTGCTGACAGCTGAAGCATTTTGTAAATCCACTTATGTTCTTTTGGTAAATTTGATTTGTAGTGTGATTGTTGTTAGCAGTCGTTGTTGTGCTGTATGTTTAGTATTTATTTATCTTAATCTAAATCATTAACACAAGTTAGCTATAGCTGTCGGGTAAATGAAGTAAAAAGTTCAACATTTAACTCTGAAATGAAGTTAAATGGATTACAAATGGAGTAACTGTAAAGTTCAAATAATAGGAAAATGTGCTCAAATTGTTGAGGTAAATGTACTTAGATATTCTCTCAGTAGTCATCAGGATTTTATCTGTTGAAGTTATTGACCTGGTTGTTTTAATAGAAGTGCTGTGTAACTGAAAGTTTCCTTAAATATTACATTACACTTTTCGATGGAAAAGATTCAAGCTAAACACCCAAGAAAGAAAAATCCTGCACAATCACTCCTGCCTGTTTCTTACTTAACCTCACATCATCTCAGCACTACAGTGCAGAATATTAACACTGAAACAGGATCTGCTGTTTCCTGCCCAGCACGACGTTTAACAGGCGGTTTGATGTGGCCTCGGATTGGATTTATACTGCAGAACTCATTATTAAGAACCAATGAGGCTTAAAATATTCTCACCTGTAGGAAAAAAGGTCCCAACCAGAGTCATTTTCCTGCAATACAAGAGACTTCTACTTTTGACCTTTTGAGTGTAAACTTATATCACCTCTGTGAGACTAACCAGCGGATGTACCGAGATGAAAGACATGGTAACAGAAAATGACATACAAGCATTGTTTGCCCCCAAATACGCCCTTGTGTCGAACGTGACCAGAGGTCAGGGTAAACATCAGGTTTATGTTTGCTCCCTTAAATACCATATAGTGTACATTTGTGCATCTGAGTGCGCGGTAAACTGCTCCACCTGTAGGAAATTTATCAAGAGGGTCTTTGGAAGTCGGCAGGAGGTCTTTTAACATGTGCTACTCAGCTGCTCGCCTTATAGCCCAGCTCTGGTTTTCAGAGGAAAACCTGCACACGTTACAAAAAAGATTTACACCCCTGCTCAAACAGAAAAAAAATCACCTTGCAAGCCACATCTCCTACGGGGTGATTATTGCTCCCATTCAAGGGAGTGTATTATATTCAATAATGTAACAGTATATATCTGTGATACTAATGACTCCTGTGGTTTGCATGTGGAACAACTTCCCAAAGTCCTAAACTTCTCAGGTAGCGTCTCTCTGAAACCTGCTGCTGAGGCGAGTACAGCTCTGCTTTGCATGTCCTCCATCATAAGTAACGTGTGTAAAGAATGACCTGAGTGGTCGGACAAACCTCAGCAGGAAAAATATCCACTTCCTGTGGGCCTGAGAGGGAGGCGTCGACAGCTGAAGTCTCCTCGGCCCTCATGTGAACAGACGGTTTCACTGCTTTTACGTCTAGAGTGGAAAAGGAAATAAAAACGCTGAAAGAAAATGCTGTTAGAATTTCCAGGTGACCGCGTGTTGATACGTTTAATAACTCATCGTCATTTAGATTGCTTTGGACAGCTCCTGAATATGAATGAAGACAAGCCTCTGAAACTTAAACAGTCAAATTAAAATGATACACAGGAGCTTTAGAAGTAAAGAGGGCTTCAAGATTGTTTTCATCATCAGATATTCTAGTCTTTTTTTATGAAGTAGTCAAATAAGCACAATTTAAAGTGCTTTTTATTAAATAAATTGCAACAAACCTGACACCAGTTAGCAAACACAACTAGGCCAGGATACAGTAGCTGAATGTGCTGAGGTGATTTTCTGATGTAAAAGAAGCAATGAGTGTTAAAATGAAGGGATGTAGGGGCGCCGGTTTAGCTCAGCTGGTAGAGCGTTCGCCCCGTGTACAGAGCCTGAGTTCTCGTCGCAGCAGACCCTGTTCTTTGTTGTCCTGTCTATCTTTACTGTCATATCCAGTAAAGGCAAAGGCCAAAAAATTGGGGGCGTAAATCAAGTTTCACAGTGACACAATATTGGATAGCTTCTGTGGAAAATCAAACATTATTTGCTGAGATCTAAAATGGCAGCCAACAAGCTAATGGGCGATGTCATGGTGGCTACATCCACTCCTTATATAGTCTATGATTATTACATCCATTACAGAGTTGGCTCCTGTTGCTATACAGTGAATACTGCGCAGACTGTATAGAAAGGTCCGTAGTGAAACAAGGCTCAGAGAATTAGAATTGGAGATTTTTCTCCTCAAATTACTCGAGTTTCTTTGGCTTATTTCCTATCTTTCTCTGCGTGCACCTGTTACATTGATTAAATCTTGCATGTTTCCACGCTACCTGAGACTTGAAATGTTTTATATAATCTGGCAACATGGCTCCATTGGACCAGTTTGAGGTTTAGAAGCAGGAGCTCTGATTTCCACCTTCAGATTTGCCCCTTTTTATAATGACCTCACTGCCTCCTTTCTGCTGCTGAACCACAGGTGAGCTCAGCTCGGCTCTGCAGCCTCGTCCTGCCTCTGCTGCTCGCCCACAACAGCTGCAGGTTTCATACATGAACACTCGATATGAAAAATGGAAATAATCTGATCAGCAAAATCCCCATCAGTGCAATAAAGACTCGCAACGTGGAACCACAACGATTTATCTGGATTAGGAATGAGCCGTAATGGTATTAATATTAGTCTACAGTAGCTCACGCTTTGCGGTTTTTAAACAGCAGATTGTTCACGTATAGTTCCTTTGTTTTCAGACGGACATTTAAAGAGAAATGATCGGACTTTATTGGAACCTGTGCCAAGATCAGTTGTCCATCTGCCTGCATCCATGTGAATTCTTTGAGTATTGTAATGCTCATACTTTTGTACTTTTACTTTACTAACAATTTGAATGCAGGACTTTTACTTTGAGTTCTTCTTCCGTCACTGCCTTAGAGTGATTGAAGTGATGCAGTGTTGAGGACTTGAAGCCACCTGAGCCGTGCCCGGCCCGTCCTTAAGGATTGATGGGAAAGCCAGACAGCATGTGCGCTGTTTTACTGAGGGCTGCTCTTCTGTTTTGTCGCTGGAAAAAAACCCTCACATCCATGAAACACACGTTTGAGGAGCGCGGCCGAACAGGAAAGGGGCTATATAGGCTATAGCATGACATGTGTAAGCAGATCTAGCTGCATTTGAAGTTTTAAAAGCTTCTGCCTGAAAGATTTAGTATTGAGGGTGGGAGGGGGGACTGTAGACGACACCCTTACAGGACCCCTTATAAATTGGAATCAATTTTTCAAAGGAAATCATAAAAACTCTTTCCTTTTCCCCTCTTTCCGTGCCATGCTGATGGCTCCATTTAAAGTGGGCCCATCCACATTCTTTCACCATTACTGCTAAGTATCCGCCCCGAGCATTACCTTCAGCTACAGAGGGTTTGAGCTGAGGTTACAGAATTTAATGGCCCAATTTGAGCCATTTTTACATTACATCAGGATATGTTGTGGTATTGTTTGGAAGAAGGAAAGAATAATACTGGGCCGGGGAGAATGACAAAGCCAGTCACTTCCTACAAATTGACCCAGCTGATGAGAAAAGCAAAGCTGGTGTAACGGCTCCTAAAAGGCCCCATATGTTTGAAGAGGATGGTCGAGCGTTTCTGGTCCCGTCACGCTTCACTCAGAGAGCTTGTAACAAAGCAGAGACTCTCCGGAGGTTTCTGTGACGCCAGGAGGACGGAAAGCTCCCGTTCGCTCTTCATCCCGGCCATCATTGCTTTCATCAGGATCCACAAAGTTCGTCCAATAACGGCCTTATAACCTTTACCGCTACAGTTTATTGTTTCGCTCGTTCCTTGCTGAGAAAATGTCACAGCGTGTGTAAAATCTCACATGAAAGGGAGCTTTTGGGAGTGCAGACGACCCTTTAATGTGCTTCAGCTTCAGTAGGCTGCAAGCTGATCGCTCAGCTTCCCATGTTCAATGTGAAGACACTCATCCGTGTAGAACATGCTGTACTTTGGTTCTGTCTCCCTATAACTAGAAGTGTTACAAGCTGCTAATGCTAATGTCAAAGGGCTTTTGGCAAGACACTAAACATCTCTCGCTTTGAAAGGATGCTTCTACTGACTGAGTCGTATGAAACAAATGAGCACTATTTTGATGGTGGCTGTTCTGTGAGTTTGACAGAAACTGGTCAGAAGGCATCTTAAATGCCTCCTCAGCCTTTTCCTCTCCTACAAGCAAATGAGTGCAGAGAAAGGCAAAATCTGCTACTCTATATGCATTTCTTCAATCAGAAATATTTCCCAATTAGAAACAGTTATGTAGCATTTTTGATTTGTTTGTCTTTATTGTCTTAAACTGCTTTTGAGTGCTAAATTTGATGTTAAAGCAGGTATTGTCACTTGGTCTTTGTCTTTGTGATATATTGTGTAAATGTTCAGTCTTCAGATTCATCTCACATCAGGGCTATTAAAGAGAGTCCAGTCTAATCACTGGTACATCTTATGTTGGTTAGGAAAAACGACTTCTCCCTGCCCTCCTTCACCCGTCTTAGCTCTGCGCCTCGTTCCCTCCTTTTCCCACAGGGATGTAGCGGTTAAATGAGGCAGACGATGAGCTTCACCTCCTGTAAAGTGTGTTAGCGAGATGACTTGATAGTGCAGCGGCAGGGTGGTCTCTGGAGGGCCGGGTCCTTGTAAAGAAGAGGACCTCCCCATCTGTACGCAGCCCTCTCTGGATCTGCAGGGGCCCGGCTCTTTCAGCTTGATGACCCACCCATCTGGAGCTCCAGCTCCAAAAACTCTGTTTCCTGGTACTTCTTTGATAATGCATTACATTCGTCAAGGCTCCAAGCCTGTTGAGCTGCTACCTAATGGCAATGAATGTATTATTTGTGTTGTTGCAGCCAAAAAGGCATTGTCCCATTGACCTCCATCATAAAAGAGTCTGTATAACTGCTGACAGGACATGTTGACCTGCAAACAAGATCAATTAGGATTCTTTGTATTAGGACTTTTGATTCCATGATGGTTTTGTATTTGTTGAATTTAACTCGAGCCAAGATGCAATTAAGAAATATGAAGCATTCACATTGTTTGTCTGTTGTCTGTGCAGGAACTCTAACTCCAGAAGTACATCCAGAAGTAAGGAACTTTTTGGCCGATACAGGCAGAAGTTGAGCAAATCTTATTGGACTTAATAGTCACCATCTTTCCAGATCTAATTTATCCACTGAATCTTAATTTCAAAGCTGCAGAAGTAAGTATATATGTTGCACATGCCTGAAATTTGAATTAGCCAAGCAACGGTCAAAAGCGACAATTAAATAATTTTTTTGCACTTTTGAGATTGAGATTTTTAGAACCAGGCCAGGAGCAAACGTTTCTCTGTTTGTGTTGCGTTGAAGATGATGTTATGGTAGCTTCACTGGGAATTGAAATAACAATCAGCTCAGAATCCCGTCTGCATTGAGGAGAGAACAAAGTCCAGAAAACTACTAGGAACCAAAAGAGAATCAAGTGGACTTTAGCCATCCGTACCATGCAGCGTGAAGCCCGTCCTCTGCTGTTGGACACCAAAGACTTTTCCCTACAGCTATGATATGATGTGATATGTGATATTTCTCTCCTCCTCTCTCCTCCCTTCTCTCAGACTCACATACTTTCCAGTATGACACCCTGAGGTGCCCAGCAGGGTTCCCTGACAGACCAGTGGGGGCTAATGGTAACCAGACTTCAGTCTCTCTCCTCTCTCAGTTCTGCTCATCCTTCAGCCTTTGTCTTAATTCAGCCGTATATCCCTCCATCCATCTCTACATACGCAGATGAACAGCTCATCCTTTTCCTCTTTTGTCTCTTAACTTTGCTGCTCAGCCTGTTGATCTGCTGTTTGTGTTATTCAAACATTAACAGAAAGATTTAGTGTGAATGAAAAAGGCAACTCTGTACATTTACAAGTTCTGAACTTTACTGCAAATGTAGGATTCTTGTTCTTGTTTCTTTTGTTGCCACTTTCTTCCTTTATAAAAAACATATTATACTTTTATTTGCCTACGCTTATCTGTCAGCTGTAGTTTATTTAGACTTTTGACAAACTTATAAAATATTTTGTTTTAAATTAAACTTCTATATATAGCGGGGATAGTGCTAAAAGTTTTACATTTTTTGTCTTGTTTTTAATTGAATAAGTGTGCTGGCAGTACAGGATGATAAAACCTTATTATAAAACGAATGAGCAGAAAAACTCAAGGAAACAAATATTTAAATGCTGCCACATCTAATTTGTTCAGATCGGTATGACAGAGTATTAGGGCCACATTAAAGAAAAAAGACTAAAAGAAGTCATAAGACAATAAAGTCCTAAAAATATGAGAAAAAAGTCCTAAAAATACGAGAATAAAGACGTTATATTACGAGTATAAAGTTGTTATTTTATTAGAATATAGTCATCATTTTAGACTGTTGTTAGCCTTAATATTATAAATATCAGAAGAGCAGCCAGTCGCCGTCACTAAAATGAGGAACGTGTGAAGTATAACTTCACAGTGAAATCTTCAGTTCTGCTTCTAACTGATCGCACAGGAGGCTTAACACAACTTGAGCCGGAGCTTATTGAACACACCCGGTAGCCTGGAAACATAGCATACATGTACCTCGCAAGAACATGCGAGATCTCCTGCCCAGTAATGCACAAGCACACTAAACAGCTATATATCAATACATTAGTATAGGTTCACAAATACGAAATATTTAATCTTTCGGAACATCAGCACCACTTTGTCAGAACGATCAGGACTCTGAAAAGTGATTTTATTTGAAAATGACTCGTGATCTTAGCGCAGGCGACTGGCTGCTCTTCTGATATTACCCTTCAAAATAGATACAGGCTAACCATAGCCTCAAATTTTCATAATATTATGACTTTATTCTCGAAATCTTAGAGATTTCTTTTTCCCTCAATGTGGCCCTAATACTCCGTCGCAGATAGGTGACCAGATGATCCAAACTTTCTTTCTTCTCTAAAGCTTTTCTTTTTTTTCTGGAACAAACAATAGTTTATTTTTCTACAAGTTAAATAAAACTGAACAAAAAACAAAGTTAAACTACATTAATCTAAAAGGGCAACTAAAAAGACGGAGACAAAGAAAAAAAATGAAAACTGAGTGAAACTGAGATATAAGTAACACTGTCCCTGTGTGACCCTTTGGCCTGGCAGTTTTCTTTTACCCACCATCCTCCGCTCATGTGTAGTGTTATGTGTCGTTGCTCACCCTCTGAGCCTGAGTGTGTGTGTCTGAGTGCTTCCCCGGTGTGCAGCTGGTTGTCTCAGCGCCCTTCTGCTCTGTTGGAAACACAGTTGAAACCTTCCTGCTGGTCTGTTGTTGCTCTGCAGCTCTTTCAGGATGCATCCACGAGCTGCTGCGTAAACATGGCTGACCTGACACATGCAGGCCTGACAGGTCACTGAATCACCCACAGCCTGCTGGGAAACTGACCACATTTCACTGAGGAGGGCTGCTGCTTTGACTCCTTTTGCAGAGGTTAAGAAGGTTAAGAATAAGAATGTATTTACAGAGAGGAAACATACCAGCATGAGCACTTGCAGCTGTTTGCCTAAACAGCCAATTAGCCTTCATTTAAGATGAGAAAAGATTAGATAAAATAAGTAAGACGTAAAAAATATTCATATTTTATAAGTAAAGGCCATAAGTGTAAAGCTAACGTTCACTAAAAAACAAATAAAGGTCCCCCCAGGAGAGGGCATGTCGTCCACTGATGGCTTTAAGTGATCTGAAGACGAGAAAGGAGCTATATAAGTGCATTCCATCAATGAATAAAAAGTTTATTGATTGTTTTTTTTATTATAAAGATTCAAATAGACCAAAGCCACTGCTTGAGATGAACTTACTCTCTTGAGAGAAGGATCAAGACTGTTGTGGATCAGATCCAGATGAAGGCCATAGAGTTGAGTCCACTATAAGCAGAGCCAAGTGCATGATTGACAGTGGTCAGGTACGGAAACAGAGCTGAGTATATCAGCTGTCGCTCGTGCGAGGATAAAACAGTCCTGAATTTGCTGATCATAGCGGTAACAGTCAAAAGTGAAAAACCATCTTTAGAAAAATCAAACTGTGATTGTTTAATAAAATGGAATCGTGCAAAGAGCTGAGCAGTTGGAAAAACAGACCTGAGGTGACCAAACAAGATACATTTCCATCTGACACATGTGTCCCTTCAACCCTACATAAAATAAAGGTGTAAGTCAATGTGCATGACCTTGCATAAACACTTGCCATAAAAGTTAACACAGAGGATTTGAAGTGCTCCAGCTCCTTGATGTGGGCTCGCTGATGACCTGCCCAGATCTGCTCCTTTTGGCAAAGGCCAGCTGCTCCTACGACTCCTTCAAATCATCGGCCTCGGCAAGTATGACGCAGCTATTTCCGTGCAGGCAGGTTACAATAGGAACAGGAATGCTCGCAAAGCCATAAAAGAGAAAACGGGATCTGGAATCTAGATTGGAACATATAAAGCAGCGCATTAATCTCTGCTGGAGGTTTTCCCTTTGTGAGCTGATGTCTTTTTTTCCTGCAGAGTGACGGCCGGCGATGACCTCTGCATCTGTCCAACTCCAGGTTTAACAAGCTGCCTCGACCCCTCGCCTCCTCTCATTGGCTCTTTCGGTAAGTGTGAGGAGTCCAGACCAGTAGTGGAAAAAGTACTCAAATCCTTTTAGATCAGAAGTGTCATCAGCAAAATATACTTGAAGTATAGAGATAAAACGTCCTGTTCTGCAGATTGTGTTTTGTGTAAACGGTACTTTCCTGTTGTAGCTGGTTGTGTTGGAGCTACTTTTAATTACATTAAAAAGTATCGTAGTGCAATGGCTATTCTTTTTTTAAAACTTTTTATTTAGTGAATTTCACATTTGTATAAAGACAACGCACAAGGATGGACAAATAGATTGTAATGAGGACTATAGGGAGTCACATTAGCTTTAAAGAAATTCTCATACATTTCGTCAAAAGTCATCCTATTCTCTCTCTGCAGCAAACTTCTCCATTTCTTCTTCTCTCTTCTTTATTAACGTCTCAGAGCAATGCCTATCTCAGAGAGTCAACAGATACATTTTAGGGGCTATGAGGAAACCTAATGAGAGAGGAAAGAAGAGTAAAACTCTTCTGTAATAATTGATTGATTTGAGCTCTCTGAACTATTTGAGAAGTTTAGAGGTGAAATTAAGATCATTCTTTATCGATCCCCAGAAGGCAAATTGGGGACTTATTATTATTTGGTTTAACTGCTAAAAACACAGACATCTAGAATGTGACAAGGAGCCACAACTAGACACAAAACGTGCTGCAAAAAATGTTTTTACATTTGGCTGAGGTGGGAAGGTTGGTGTATTAATGAAAGCGTAAAAGCAAATTAATAAAAATACTTAACAATCTTAAAATCTATATATGAAACAAACATAAAATTGTCCATTTGGTCTAAAATAAATGTAAAAAACACAATATTGGGGTGTAAAGCAGCTGAAAATGAAACCAACAAGTGCCTTAAAGTTGCACTTAAGTAATGTACTCGAGTACTTGGGCTTCTTTGCTTTGCAGCCCTGGTCGAGTCTTTGACGAATGAGGCAGGACGGGCAGGGACGAAAACCTATAAAGGAAGTAGGGTGATGTGATCTACTGAACCAATCTTGTTCTCGGATACACAAGCCCTGAAGCTTTGAATAAATCAGAGACTCCCCTCTGCCCTCCCCTCGCTCTAAACTCTTTTTTCCTCCATCCTCTCTTTTTATTCCAAGATCCCACATGTGCCCAATATATCACTTAGACTGTATCACCTTCTCCCTTTGTTTATCATCTCCTTGGATAACCATGTGGAATCCCCATCTCATCCTCTTTGCCTTGTCTCCAGGATTTCCAAACGTATTTTACAAGCCACCAGTTACTGAGCCTAATGGTTTGCAGCAGCAGAGCTGGTAGCGCACATGATATCTTGAATGTAACAATCAAAGAGGCATGCAAGATTTTGGTATTTCCGCTGGCTTACAGATGTGCTGCGGCTTCCAGCTCCAGAAGCTGTAATCTAAGTAAAAGACACGGAGGGAGAGGGAAAAAAATACTTCAAACAAGCGAACATCTTATTGCCATGTGTCACTTTCACAGATAAACACGATTACACAGAGAGAGAAAATAGTGTTTGTTTAATCTCAGTAACCTCAGCTGGTTTATGTGGTAGATAAAAAAAACAAGTCAGTTACAACGCAACACTGACAAACTATATGTCGCTGATGAGGAATAGTTAATGTGCCTCACAGGGCCGGAACAAGCCCTGATCAGGACTTGGCCCCCCTAAACCCCCCTGAAAAATAACTTAGTGTTCATAACATCAAGTAACTACAATTTAAAGCAGCTATAATCTGTTATATATAAACTGATTAGCACTTCATGACATGATAATCTACAGAGAATCTTTACCTGAATCTGCAGCTCGCTCATTTTTATGGAGCTTTAAAGTGAGTTTCAGCTCATTGTTAAACTGTCTGGCCCACAACTGTAATGTTCCACTCTTAGCGCTTTCATGGCACATTTTCCAGCTGCAGCAGGCATTAGTATTCAATGAAACGGCTCTTGAAACTCACCTATACATTATCTGCTTAATTACCTAATGAAAGTTAGCACAGTTAGAAACTAGCTGGTAAACATAGTAGAACATTTAGCCACTTATGGTCTTGACACAACAGGCCGACATTCAGCAACCGGCAATGCAAGACCATCGCTGAGCATCTGCGGCCCTAGTTTTGCGGTTTGTCACGCACGTTTGACAACACTAGAGGCAACACAAGAGCCTTTTGCAACTTTTTTAGTAGCAGTAGCAGTTATGACATTTTTTGTTGCCAGCGTTTATGATTGTATATCCACAGTCCTTGGTATTCTGGTTTGCCTTTTTACCTGCTGGTATGGAGAGGTATTTCCTCTCTCGTCACGTGTAAGGACCTACATTGTCCTCAGCCATTACCTTTAGTTTTTTATGTTGTCTTTATGTGTAACGTCTTGGCCCAGTCACAGCTGGTATTAGGCGACACAGTGTTCAGACTGCTAGTTCTTTGATTTTTGTTTCTTTGGTCAAAAGCACTAAAAAGCTTTAATTATGACAGAAAGGGAACAAAAAGAGAGTCCACATTTTCAGTGCTTTTTGGCGTCCCCTAGTGGCCGATGGGGTCATTTGTTTGCTTGGCTGTCTCTGGTGCAACATATGTCTCTAATCTTACCCATACTGTATCCTCTGTGTTGATGTCTTTCATATGGTTCTTCAGTTTCAGAACGATACATGAGTGACAGAGGGTTTTCATTATTTTATTCAAGTCACAGCAAAATGAAAAATCAATCTTGAGCTCCATTATACAATCATGCTGGAATTTATTCAACAAATTAAGGCCGGATGAACTTTAAATAGAGCTTCTGGTGCTTTTACTACCTGCAACTGTAAACTATTTAGTGATGATTTCACCGTGAACTCAAAAAACGGAGCCATTAAATCCATCTCAGGTTTGGCTCCGTCCTCCCAGATAAACAGGCTTTTGCTCTCCCTGACGGACAACATCTCATTGTTTAACAGATGGGAGCGATCCATTATGGATGTCCCACCCAAACGTCCTGTTTAACTGGAAACACACCAAACTGAGGCGGCCATGTGTTCTCATGCTGCTGCTTTATTGTGACTTTGAAGCAACATGATGACGACGACACATTTTCGTTCTTGCAGCCAAAGCCATGTGCATCACATAGTACCTGATGTTTAACTTAAATGTTTTGCAATTTGTGCTGCTAATGAAGCTTTCTTTTTCCCTTAGCTGCAACTTGTTATTTTATTCTCAACATAGTTGTAGTTTTGAAGATATTGTAGCTTTTTTAAAAATCAATTAATTGATCAATAATTTGCTCTGAGAAACAAGACACAACAATGTGGTTACTGAGCTAGCTAGGCAAAGAACCCTGGACTGTTAAAGATTGATTGATGGGTGGATTTACTGATATTATTGGTTGATGTTGGTTGGTTGGTTCAAGCCCACGTTAGCTCACAACATATTTTGTTTTACAGGAAAACATGATTTGATTTATATACCAAGAAATTGATTTCTGCCTTTTTGGTGGCATATTGTTAAATAGTTGCTCAGTAGGCTTTGACCAGGGATGTGAAAAGGTTCTCTCAAAGGAGTCAGAAGGCCTTCATTTCATCCTGACTTTAAAGGTATTAAAGGTATTTTCCTCGATTTTGTCAACAACACATTCAAGCTGGGCCCCTCCTCCTGGGCTCTTCGCCACCAATGGCTTACTCTCACTCTCTCGTGCGAGAACACGCCCACCCCGCCGAGCTAACACTGACAGCATCATGGTTACCTTTTGCACTAGCATGCTAGTTCCTGGAAATCTTTAAAGGAAAGCTGTGTTTTGTTACAACCTGGGTCTTATTTTTCTGGTTGTGGCCATCACACATTTCTGTTGTGATAACATGTTAGAGGTCACGGTGACTTCACGAGGGGTTTCCATGAGGGCAACAAACTCCTACAGTCAGACATGACGAAACAACCTGCAGTTTGTCTGTATTTTCTAAACCCCTTGTTTAGCGATAGAACCAAAAAGGTGTCATCATTTTCCTCTGCACAATAAACTACAGGAAGTACAGAAGGTCAAAATTAAACAGGGAACTTTTTCTGCGGATTCTAATGAAGAGAATACATTTGCCTTTGTAAATACATCACAGAATAAATTGGCCAAAACTACAAAACAAATCAGGTTGTCTTAAAAAAAGAGGATGGTGCCTCATCTTTCAAGTAAGAAGACGGCAGAGGAAGTCATCTCACCTTTGTCACGGCAGCCGTTGGAGGATCCAAGCAGAGAAATCTGTGCAGTAAAGAATCATCAGCTGTGTCAGTAAATCACAGAGCTCAAAGCGAAGCAGGATCAGAGTTTGGCCTGATCTCAGACGCTCAGTGGAAACCTGAGGGTCAGTTTGACTGTCTGCCAGCCTCTGACAGATAAATATGCTTTGTGCTTCCAACGTCTCTTCTACATAAAGAGATCTCTCACTGCTCTATGAATCTTTAATGCTCTTCTTCAAACTGTAAGTAAGTTACATTCTGCCGACTGGAAAAAGGTTTTTCCGTCATTGCGAGTATTCAACTGTTTATCGACTTTAAAGGAACTAGCTTCAACAGGGGATCTAACAACGTCATTACCAGGTTACAAAACACGTGATACCTATTTGTATTTACGGTTAACACAGGACATTGACGCCTTAAATCTACAGTGATTTTACTTGGTGCGATGCTTTGATGTTGGATTGACAACATTATCAAGTAGTTTAAATTAGCTCATCCATAAATACATACAACAGTACAATGCAACACACATATAAATGCTCCTCTTCAGCAGTTTTCAGTCAGCACCACTGAAATCAAACAAACAGCAGCTGAATTACTGCTTGTAATTCAATGCAAAGTACAGCGGCTGCATGACAGCTATGTTGATTGCCGACACCAAGCTAAAGCTGTGGTGCAATGTTACTAGGCATATTTACTCAGGTTCATAATTAACATACTTATACTTTACTGCAGATATTTTACTTACTACTTCAATACATTTATCTGACAGCTCTGTAGTACTTTATAAAGTTAGGTTTCTGCACCTAAAACATATAATGGGCTTATTAAATGTCATATTTCATTTTAAGTGAAGACGCACAACATTTAAGTAAAGCAGGAACATGGTCTGGACAAAACAAGCACTAAGAAGGTGTCACTTTAATCTGGGTAATCAATAAACCTAAAAATCAGTCGTTAAATGGAGAAAATAATCAGCAGATTAATACATAATGACAATTATTATAATCATTAGTTGCTGTCACATACAAAGTAGTTCCTAAGCTCCTCCTCAATAATAAAGAGAAATATCCTGCTTTACAAGAACGCATGGCTTTTAATGATGTAACAGTCACAGTGACATTTTCTACATTGAGTACTTTCACATTTAACACTTTAAACTTTACACTGATGTAATCACAGAGTACTTTTAAAGGTATTATATGTATTTTTTTTTACTTAACTAAAGGATCTGAATACTTCTTCCAACACTGAGTTAATGATCAAGTTGACTTTAAAACACTTCTTTGATATCAACAACAATAAAGGAAATCTTGACCAACAGCATAGTATTTAAACTTTACATGGGAACAGAACAGCGAGGCCCTCATCACTTTGTTGACACGTGAAACAGACTCTGTGTGCGATCACATTCGTTTGAGAGATCAGTGAAAGTAACAAGATCTACATCAGCACCGCAGAAGGTAAAGAGAGTTAAAGAAGAAAGAGAGAGAGGAGGTCACACACCGTGCCTGGCAAAACATGGATGTGTGCTAATGGAAGCAGGAAACGCATATTAATTTTTATACTTCACACCCAAATACTTCTGTACTCTCCCAGCGGCTTGTGTTACTCAATGCTCAGAAGACAAAAAGCCAAGCGCGTCTCATGTTTCTGACCCCAGCGGACCCTTTTTTTCGCCAGCTTCTCTTCTGGTTGCAGAGAGAGAAGTTTAGCTTTGAATGGTTAACACCTCAACGTGTTTCCCTCAGGGGGAAGACTTTCAGCTCTGACTTTACTGAGATGAAGTAATCAACATCTCTCTTCTCGCGAGAGTTGAGCCAGCAGCCTTCATGCAGTCTTTGGTGTTTTGGGGGAAAACAGAGGTGCAGACGCGGCCTGTGGGGACTTTCCATGGATTTCCTGCTTTCACATTTGTTCCCATGAGACAAGCATTTCTTGTTACAGTGGAAAACTTGAAAAGCTTGTGTTGGTATTTTAAACAGCATGTGTCATATTAGATGAGACCAGTATGCTGGATGTGTGGCTGGTTGCAGGTTGCCTGATGTTTGTGTTGTGTTGTTTAAAAATACAATTAAACTATGAACCATTTTCACCACCAGTAACCTTTCAACCTTTAAGCCGACCAAGACATGAGATTATAAGACCTTACTTTACTTTACTTTACGGTATAAACTGTTTATAAGCAAAACACTTAAATAGATTAAACCTCACCAGATGTAGGAAAACTAGAATTATCACATTTTCAAATTGTTTGTGGAGTTACATTTATGTATGTAAAATCCTGCACCTTGTGTGTTCAACATAAAAAAACATTGTTAACGATTCCCAACAAAGGTCTAGTCAATAATACATGAATATACTCAGCTCATATCTGTTTATGTCTTATGAATACATATATACATATGCTCGTTCCTCCTCTCTGTTCTCCACGATGTTTCTGGGCTGTAAGTTGTCTTTATTGGTCAGTAAAGTTCTGCTCAGTCCAGAAAACAACTTTATTATTCTGAGCTTTCTGCCTCTATTGTCAGTTCTCACCCTGAACGAATCAGACGAGGCCTCAGAGCGGCCTGAACAAGGGCAGAGAGATGAGAGAGGAAGACTGGTAGGAATTAAGGACAAGAAAAAAAACGACATCATTACTATTAAGGAATTCATGTTGAAGCAAGCCAGCTCAGGGGTCGACAATGAGCACAATTTTCCACTGGCACTCCGGGCCAGTAACTTTCCAAATTCACTGGCCCTGAAATAATTTATTTCTGTATCATTTTAACGTCAAATGTTGTTTCTCTGTAAGGGTTCTTATTACTGAATATGTGTTCAATTGTGGAACTATTATAAACTCATAAAATAGACCAAAATAATCATATGGGTATAAAGAGGCTTCTTTTACCACTCTTGGTTCAGCAACTCTGACACCTGCATGAATAAGTAGGTATAACTGCAGTTGCGTTACTTATAAGGTGTGTTACCTACCATTACTAACGCTGGTCAAATGTATGTTTAATTAGCGTGATCAGCCCGTGAGAGTAACTTTTTGAAACAAAATCTGACTGTCTCCTACTTCCTGTAGCTGTTAAAGATAAACAATCCGCAGCGCGTCCGCTCTGTGAACGGTCTGTTTATGTAGCCACAGCGCTAACGTGCACCGGGACGAGGTGCCGCTGATAACGGGAGTACACACACTTATTGCCACCTGCCATGTAACGGCCCATCTGCCTCGATCAGCAGGGAGGAGCGTGTTGTTGACAGCAGTAGCCAAAGTACCTGCAGTGATGCTGACATCGGACTGAGATTACCGCGGGGTTCTGCGTAGAAAGTAATTAGTCCCGTTCATCAGAACTGTGAATCTCGGGAGGGCTACTATATTGTTTACATTGATGGCTTGTGGGTCCTACTGGCACACTGGGCCAGTTAAATAGTTAATCTACTGGCCCGGGGGGTTACAAACATACCGTTGGGCCACCGGGCCAGTGCTTATGTCGAGCCCTGCCGCTAATCAAAGTTGTAGTTGTTTGTCGAGGCATTAAAAAGGACACGCCGACATTATTCCTTGAAGACAAGACTAGCTCATGTTAGCATGTTAGCAGCTGTTGTTTAAACTTGTGCATGTGTATGTCTTAAACAATGACTCTGCAGAGGATTTCTGGCTCTATAGTACAATATATTGGATTTATGGATAAGCACAGGCTAAACACGAGCTTCTTAAGCAGACCAATCACAGTACAGATGGTGTTGTTTGCCCCTTCAGTATTGCTGCGCAGTCAAATGTAGGCTGACGATAAGGAGGCTCCATTTCTGCATTTTAACCTTGATTACCGCAGTGTGGATTGAAACTTTAAAAACCCAGGAGTTTAACTGGGTCCAAAAAAAGCTGATTCACATTCTAACATTACTTAACGGCTCTACTTTTCTTGCACTAACCCGCCAGTACATGCTGAAGCCATTCGTGTTGACTTCCACTGCCTCTGAGAGCTGAATCAAAGAGATGCTGACAGTCCTCATATAACTTAATCCCGAGCAGGAGGAAATAAAACAGCTCTGTGGTTTGAGAGCGCCTGGTAGAATAGACTGACCCAACCTGGTCAAGTGTAACTGAGAAGGCCATGTCTGGTAACCCCAGGTGCAACAGAGGCGTTAAATGATGTGAGGAAATAAGCAATAACTAGGGAGCTTGTGTGTGTGTGTGTGTGTGTGTGTGTGTGTGTGTGTGTGTGTGTGAGTGAGAGTGTGTGTATTTTCTAAAGTGGTGTCAGGGTTGAGAAGTGTCCTGTGGCGGCAGCGACCAGCTGGAAACACAGAGGAGCTGTGACTCTGAGAGCAGCTCAGCAAAATCTGTTGCATGTGCGGCAGGTTCAAGACAAAACCTTTAAAATGCATGGATTTTCTTCTGTTTTATTTATTTATTTATTTATTTATTCCAGGAAAGGGTTGGTGCAGTGTTTGCTTTGCTGCAATAATTCTTAACAATCAAACTGTGTGGACATGAAAAACAAATGTTGTTTCCCCTCTAAAGGATGCAGCCGGCCAGGACAGCAGATTTTATGAACTGTTTTTTAGTCAGTTCAGTTAATAACAAAAATATTTTGATAAAGATTTGATAGAAGGCAATGATTGTAATTTTGTAATTAAATTGGTACACGGCTACACGCTGACAGGCCCAGGCTGACACTATTGTCTTATTTGATACTGAAACTCATAAAACTGATGAAATCATTGTTGGAAAGTTGCCTCTTGAATCTTTATTTGATGCGTTCACATGGTTTTTCCCAGGCGGAGATGGACCTGAACGAGCACAGTTAATGGCGTTGTTAAAACTAAAACAAGTGAACTGAATCTTTGAATAAAATAGATCCTCTGTTTGGACGGGAATCAACAGGATCCTCTTTATAATTGTTCAGTGTGAAGTTACAAACATCAGTCAGCCATGACTGCATCTGACGTGACATGAGTGGTTTGAGGGATAGTAGTACTATGCACGATACCCACCTTTGAAATTTGGGAGGGGGATGCCCTTTGAGCCTTTCTAAAACCAGATAAAGAGCAAATAAAACTGACCCACTGTGTTTTCAGTTAAATATGTTTTCTACAGTAAGCTAGAATCTAAACATTGATTATATCAGATCGAAATGATGCTAACTAGCTCTGCTATCCATTACAAGAACAACACTGTTCTTTGACTGGTAAGGATGCTAACTTTTTGTCTGGGATATGAAGCGTATGCCTCAGTCTACCATGAAATCATGTAGCCAAGAATTTGACTGTGATTTTATTTTAAGAAGTAAAATAATTAGTGGCTCGCTGTTTTTTCCTTCTGTTTTGAAGTTGGTGGAGACCAAAACCTGAGATAGAAGACGAAGAGGGAGAGAGGATCTTCAGCCATGACAATCTTTTAGAGAGCACTGAGCAACGCTTTCTGTACTCCAACACAACAAACGGCACTTCTCCCTCCTTCTTCCTGCAACAACTACAGTCTGGCGCAAGATTTCAGCGCGAGACTTCTCCATGAGAGAGACTTGGTTACAGACAACAACAGAGACTGACTGTATATTGGCGTATGCGCGGTGCCCCTGTTTACTTACATTGTTTCTCATTTTGCGGCTGCTGGCCAGCTCCCTCCCTGAATACTGGATCGATTTCAATAATTGTTGTCTCCACTAGTCACTTACACACAAACACATGGGAAAATAGGGTCTAGGTTGAAATATCCTTTAACATATCAACTTAAAAGGTGATCTGTCGACACTGTGTTCTGTCCTTGTTTCTGACTGATCAGTTCCTGCAGGTATAAGAGGAGTGTTGACCTGTAGTTTTACTTCATTCTGAGTGCAGAGTCAACAGGAGCACAGAATTTGCACTCCAGGAAGTCATGAATAAATGTATTACATTTTATTCTGTAAAACTTGTGGAAAAGGAAGTTGGAATAATAAGTGCATGTCATAAATCTTTAAAGTAACTTGAGAAGAAACATTGCCTCATCCAGCTCCTAAACAGGCAGAGCACAGGTCCCATTAGGATATGATACAAGTCATTACTTGTTAAAAACGTTCTTTTTAACGATGTCTGACACTGCCTTATTTCCACACGCTTGCATATTTTATTTCAGTTTAATTTTGACTGCTCTGATCTTAATGGTGAAAGTGTTCATGCTGAATGAATAATGATTTTGAGATGGAGTCGAGTCTCCAAAGGCAACTTTGAAACTTTGCTCCCTAGATCTACTCTAAAGATGGAATAATAAAAACCTAATGCTCTCTTTGATTGAAAAAACCTGCTCTCTGAATTACCGAACCCCCAGTAAAATACTCACATTAGTAAGGACCGACTGAGTTCCTCAGAAAGGGGATGTGAAATTGGAACATGAGTCCCAATTCTGCAAAAATACATTATTACATTTTTACAAGCCAATATAATTTAATGACTTCCTAAGTGGTGAAACCATAGAAACGGATTAACTTAATAAGAAGACACATTTTATGACCATTGATGTCATTCTGTATAAACGAGTGCTGCAAATTGTCAAAGGCTTTTACATTAAGGATAAAACATGAGGTTTGCACGGATCTTTTTATCCAAAGTCGTAGCATGTAAGGAATCCTGGGTCTTTCCAATGAGCTTTATTATATAAAGAAGGTGGTTACCTCAAAATTACCCTGCCAGAAAGAGAGTCTAACAGTCAGCTTGATCAGTGTTATCAGCTTCACAAGGCTGTAAGTTGTTATCATGATGTTTCAGTGCTGCATAGAACAATTTAGTATACTTCAAAGGAATACCTGTGAGCATACACTTATCTACTTGCACAATAAGATAACACGGAGCAACATTATCATCCAAGAGAAGTGGTGTTTATGTCCTCATATGAAATGTAACAACACTTTGTAGCTCTGCTTTGGTCTCCACCAGCAAAAATGTAACTTTCTGCTGCTGAATGATCCATGCAAATCAGCTTTTTCCATCTGTTGTTTGGTGTGTATGGGGATTTAAGCGAACTCTTTCTATTGAAACAGCCTCCTGCTATAGCTTACAAAAGTTGAAACATTCAAGTTATGTCTACAGGAAATGGGTGATAAAAACAAAACAGATACAGAAATACAGATGCTGTTGGAGGTAATTCTTTTGTAGCTATCCATAGGGAAAGTGGACAATTAATGTTAATAGAAAAATGTTTATATATAAAATAACTTGTGTGTTTATTTGTCTTTAAGCCTTAATATTTCCAAACAGAAGATTGATTTTCCAAATTGGCATCAAAATGTTGCACATCCATTATGGCTCAGTGCTGATTCCTATAACTGTGAATTATCTCTCCAAAAGGATGACTATAATATATAATTTATTATGTTTCTCATTTCTTTACAAATATCTGACACATTTTGAGATAAGAATTGTTTTTTAAGAAGAAAGAAGAAATACATCATTTAAATTGGAGGCAGCATTTAGTGGCCATAACAGGAACTACATGTTAATCTCATTGATGAAACAATGATTTTTAAACTTGGTAAAACAAACACATGAGACAAAGGAAAACTGAGACATAAGAGACCCCATACTTCTTGTGGTAAGCAAAATTCTTGCCTTCTGTTTTTTAGGAATTATAAAATTAACATCAGTTGAAACCAGCCTCTACTGACCCGAAGAACAACAACATGTTGTGGGTGCTTCTTTGGCTGAACAGAAGAAGAAAAAAGCATCACCTGCCAATCAAAAAGAACGAGCTGAGGGGAAACACCTCACAGGGATGACAGGTGATCTAAGGAGAGAAAAATACACCAAAAACCCAGACGGACATAATACAAACTTAAAATGTCCACTATTAAGTTTGAAAAGGAAAAGGTGATGTGATGTGACCCTGGTATTTATAGACACGTGAACCTTTTGTGAGACGTATAAGAAAGAGAACGCGCACACACTCCCCCCTGCAGATGGAAAACACATAGGAAGCAATTAAAAGCTTCAGGTCGTCCGTCGCAAAGTGGCTTCTCGCCCTGACACTTCTGTAGCAGGAGGACGCCTGCTAAACAGATAAAGCCTCTCTTTCTTCAGCTTCTGTTACACAGAGACCCCCCCTCACCCCACCCCACCCTAAGCAACCCCACCCTCCTTAACGGATGGCTATTTATTTGCTTACACAGCTTTCCAATGGCCCATTCAGCCTGTAAAGGTCAATAAGCACACAACACCTGTCTCAGTCAACACTAATTGGAACAAAGTCTGCTGCTTTGTTTGGGGACACAATTATTTTACCCGCTTCTTCTTTTTCTGCGTTCATACACACACAACCTGTCTACTTTTGTGCAGTATTTATGGCGAGATGAGGAGGGGAGACGCACGGGAACCCGACACCACATTTACTGCCAATCGCTGTGGAATGATGAAGTGGCCCATTTGGTTCAGATACACAGTTTGTCCTCGGCAGGCTTTGTTCTGTGCGCCTGCAGATCCATCATGTACAGCAGTCAGCGGGACGTCCGTACACCTCCCCTGAACGCGACACATATGATGATATTTATCAGCAGAGACCACCTGTAATGATCCAGAAATCACATGATAATTCTGGTTATTAACTATTGACTCATTTAGTCAGGGTTATGCTCAGACATTTGGAAGAGACCCTACATGCTGCTGATATCAAATGGGTGTTTTAATTGAAATAGCATTAACTGAACCACATTGTAATCATTTGTTTAAAAGATTATAATACCACTACTACTGCTACTACTAACACTTCAAACAATGAAAGTGAATTAGGGCCATTGTACCTTATATTAGGGTGCTGGTATAGGGTAAAATATTGCAAAAAAGAAAAGTCTGGATTTCCAAGATTTATGACATCAACTTGCGAAGTTCATTGGGTTTGTAGATTTCACATTAAAGATGCAGCATGCAGTGATGGAAAGTAACGTTCATGCACATAAGTGCTGCATTTAAGTACTCTTTTGAGGTGCTTGTGCTTGCAGTTTCTCCTCCGACATGTTTTATGTTTCTTCTCCACTAGATTTATTTGATAACTTGAGCTTCTTTGCCGATTATGAATAAAACACTAAACTTAACAGATGAGTGAACGGTAACATAATGTACAATTGTCTTTTAAAATAAACTTTATAGATTCTATGGAAAAACTGCACTTCCCAGCTGTATAGATTACCAGCTGCAACATTGAAATACTGTACATATGTAATTATTCTATCATTCTAGTTGAATGATATATGGCATATAATTCTGCATAATGCTAATTTTACTTTTGGTACTTTAAGTTTATTTCCATAATACCACATTTGCAGTTTGCAGGTGTTTTTACTTGTAACAGAATATTTTAAAGCTGTAGCATTGCTTCTTTTACTTTAGTGAATCATGTGAACACTTCTAACCTCTGGCTTTATTATGATTACTTCCTCCCAGGATTTGCAAAATGTTGCACAATCACGTCATTATGTCTTTTTTAAGGTGTGTCCAAAGCTGCATTGCAGAAAATGTTTGTTTGTTTCCAGGTTTGCTTTGGGAGTAACTAAAGCATCAAACAGCAGCACATTGTGTGTTGCACCGTGCAACATAATGACGTCTAAATCATCAGGACTGTGCAGTTGTTTTAAGTTGTGCCTGCTCCTGGTTTTACTGCCGGACAGATTTTGGCTCTCGCCTTCCCTCTGCTGAGGCCTACAATCTGCACCAAATGTTTCACATTACCCAGTGTGAAAACCCTCCTATTCCTCAGATTCCTTTTTACAAGTCCATACATCCGTGGAAACTTGATATTTCATATTTCATTCTGGTTTGTGGATGTCATTGCAAGTGGACGCCAGTTCACATGCAACCGCCCGACCGCTGCCTTTGATCAGCCTGACCACGACTAATTGTGGACGGAGAACAAATGAAAGAAATATCGGCAGATTTCATGGGAATTGCCACTATGGCCCGAGCTGCCCGGCGCTGCTATTAGCAGTTAAAATAGCCGTAGAGCACTTTAGAATTAGCCTGTTTCCTCTTATGGTTACACAAAGATAATGTTAGGGGGCATGTTGAAACTGCAGCTCAAACAAAAGCCTTTCATGCTGCGCTGTTTGGATGCGTTTGTGGCTTAGACGAGCGCTGGGATTTAAAGTTTTCATCATCACACTGCAGCCAAAACTCCTCGTTCACATATAAACAGCACATGGAAACATAACATTTACACTGCGCTCCTTTTAAACAGCCTTTAAGAGTGTGAGCATCAAACTGAAGTGACCTATTCCAGTGCCTCCTCTTTGAGACTGTAATAAATTGCATCTCGAAACATAATCCTGCAACCACAAAATCCCCATATGTACTTAAAAGGTATTCACCATAGAGAGCTGAATTGCTTTGGCAAACAAAATTCATTCCACGGACCAAATATCAAGGGGGAAAGATGTTAAAAAACGAGAGAAATTTAAAGCAGCATAAATGTTCCAAATGTTTAAGAGTGGCCAGGGAGTCCCGGGGGGCTCGTTCGGCATCGCTCTTTGTTCCTCGTACAGGATGTAACTTTGCAAGCTGGTTTTCATTCAACCTCCAGCTCCAACAAAACCAACAGCTCTCTCCCTCTGAGCTGCCTTAGCTCTGATTTAAATGCAACAAACACATCATTTTGTTTCGCTCAATACAAAACAATTTCCCCCCGCTGTTTGGGTGCACAAACATGTCAGAAAGTGGAGGTATGTATCTGAGCAAGTAGCACGTTGACCTGCGAGCGTTTGTTAGAAAAGGCGGCCGATTTTCCGGTTAGGAGGGCAGGTTAGCCACGGTCTCAGCAGCAGGTGACTGGAATGAGGTCATGATGTGGTCATGGGAGGGGGGACTGCAGGCCCGTGTGTGTGTGTGTGTGTGTGTGTGTTGAAACCTCCGAACAACTGCTGTGAGGGAGGTGAAACACATCAGAGGCCGAGCTGCACTGTCTCCCCCCCTCAGCTCAAGGTGTCGTTTCACACCGCCGAGCTCCTTCTGCTGTGGATTCCTCAGGATGACAGCAGCCGATTGATTTGCTGATCCATGAAAGAGATGGGCCGCTACTACGAGCCCCAGGAGATAACCGGGCAGAGGACACAGTACACACAACACGCAGAAAGACTCTGAGCCACCTGTGTTACATTTAGACTGCTTTATCTCATATCAGGCCTTTGCTCTAAATGCTTTAGCAGAGCAGAGCTCCTTAATGCAGCTAAGTTTCCCTGCAGTAACACTGACACAACACAGTGATCCTTTATCCTATAATTACATAATTATCCTAATCATATCATATTTTAAAATGTGCCAAAACAAGTCAACAAGGCCCGTCAATTTGCAAAACAACAAAACGAGCGGCTTTTAACTCCAACTTTCAGATATCGTTAGTAAAGAAAGACTTCTTGCTCCCTGAGAGGTGAGATTATTCCACCTGTTCATAGAGCTGTTACAAGTGTTAGAGACACAGAAAGACAAAATGTAGGAGCCTTAGGGCCAAGTATATTTAATAAAAAAAGACAAATATGTTATAATTTTTTTACATTTTGTGTTTCTTGAATAAATCGAATGATTGAAAATTCCAAGAATAAAGTCAAATGCTCCGTATTATTGCCAGAAATTACCAAAACTAAATCCGAGGACATGTTTCTCTCTTTTTTTCTCCTGTTTTTTTTTCTTGTGTTTCTTTTTTTATGCATTTTGAGGTTAAAGTTAAAATGGTCAGAAAAAAGTCAAAAAAGTCAGAATTTGTGCCAGGAAAAAAGAAAAGAGGAAAAGTCAGAATTGAAAGATTGTTTTTGTTTTGCATTTTGTGAATAAAGTTGAAATGTCAAAATATAAATCCGTCTTTGATATATAAACTTTCCCTCTTCTGATTTAAAAAGAATACCTGCCACTAATACTGAAAAATGTAATTTATTTTGGACAATGCGACTTTTTATAGATTGCAAAGAAGAAAAAAAGTTTTATCTCTTATATCTGGCCCTGTTACTCTTCTGTACGCCCTGACTAGTGAGACAATCTCCACAGGACTTGCTAACCTGTTTTTACAGCGTACGATTTTTGGCATCACAAAGGCCTTCAGAAGAACAGGAAATCCATGATTTTGAGGAAACCAAAGATTTTGCAGCACTCAGTATCCCACAGAGTTTTTAATGAGGCGTTCAGATTCTCCTTGTAAAAGTGTCAATTTGGAAAATATCACATGACTGCACTGTAATCAGGTGGTCTGTAGTCATTGGATGTGCTGCATAACTAGAGGGGTTACAAAATATACATATAGATAAGGATCGTATTTGATACGAGTGCCCTTTCAGTCGATTCACTCGGTACAACAGATATAGTATGGGAAATCACGCCCTCGCATGGCTGTACCTCATTCCTAATTTAGTTGTTTTATGGATAATGTGTACTGAAACCAGGACAAAAATAGACTTCATCCCAACCTCTCTCTTGCCTGCACAGTTTGACTGTAGAAATTGCACGGAAGAACATTAGAAAAATCTTGTAGAAGAAGGATGTGTAAGGCTCGTCTGTGTGAAAACTGCGTGGAAACAATTCAAAATTTACTTGCATATAACATTTTGCAGACAGAGGGAAGTGTAGATATAATCAGTTCATCAATAGGGTGCAGACCAAATGTATGCAACCGGAGTCAAATTCAAAATATCTCCAATGTCAAAATAAAAAAGACAAGAAGAATCTAACACAACACATCCATCTCCTGTCACGGGTTAAATGCTCCTCTCTTGTCTTTCATGTGTTTCCTGCAGCCACATTCTGCACCCAGCAGCAGCAGCAGTTGGAGCCACTCTCTGAGTTCACCGGGCATCCAGACAGCTTGGCATGTTTTGGCAAGTTTTCTGCAAGAAACTGTCTTCAGTGAGGTATCGACTTTCACTCTTTAACTTCCTGTCCTGTTTGCTGCGCGACAAAGAGACATAAATCTCCTGAACTACCTGTTTGATAGTCAGACTGAGGCATCCGCTCACCACTGCCAAGGGTCTCAGTGTGGCTCTTAATGAGGCTTAAACAAACCCCAACCCACCTCAAAGAGTAAATATGGAGCTGTTCTGGTAAATTCTGCATCCTGTTATCTGATATGATTCATGGAGTGTGTTGGGAAAGACGAGAGAGTGTGAAATCGTCTCCGCTTGGCGTTCTCGGCCTTCACATCCGACAAGATGAATGAGCTTGATGAGTTCTTCAGTTTCCATCTCAGCCTCCTCGCGTTTGGCCTTCACGGTTTCTTTCTCTCCCTCGCTGCAGAGCCTTCTTTTTTTTTTACGGAAGTTATGAGAAACGCCGCCATCACGGAATGACTTTGTCAGGATCAAACAAGCTGACGTGAAGTAAAAAAGGACAGAGAGAGAAACATTGGTAATGGATCATAAATTACACTTTTTATGGAACAATGCGATTTGATCTGGGTGTCAGCCATTCTGAAGCGATCGGAGCGAGTGCAGCCAACATGTTTCCTCAGGCTGTTTGTGCTCCAAAGTGAGAAAAAGGAGGACAGTTAGGCTGAAACAATTAGTCTCTGCAGACCCGTATGTTGCATCACGCCAAAGCCCTGAAGACATACAAAACTCAGATGTTCACTCAGAGCCAATGTCAAATCAGATTGACTCATTTGTGGATCTGGTTCAAACGTGTACACATCTCTGTCTGGGAAGAGCTCTGCCTCAGCGAAACAAGTCCCTCTTGTCTCCCAAATATCTTACATTATGCAGCATAAAACTGATCCGATGATTCACCACAAGCTTAACGAGGGGGAACAAGTCGATCCCAGAGAGCCGAGACACAGACCCTGTAAAACAAGTGCACTAATAGTGATACTGTGTCTTTGATTAAAGTATTTTTGTGTAAAATAACTGATGAAATAAACCCTTTAAGGGCATTCTCACCAGGTTTTATGTGTATGTAGTCAGTGTTAGTGGGAAATGCTGTGCAGGAAGTGGCCACATATACCAGAAAGCATTGTGCCCATAGACTGTAAATATCACATGTACTATACGTAGCCTCTTGGTTTCAAAACTGAAGCCAGCGCAGAAGTGTCTTAAACCTGCAGCATTTTTGTGGCCAGCAGGGGGCGACTCCACTGTTTGCAAAAAGAAGTATAAAAGAGTAGGAGAAAATAAGTCAACTTTCGTAACAAGTTTTTGGTCTCAATCAGCAGTTTCAATTCTTCTTCAGTAGAGCAGGATGTTTATTTTGTAAATTATGGTCCCATTTAGAGTAAAATAGACAATTAAGCAGGGCATGCTTTAGGGCGTGGCTAAATGTGATTGACAAGTTGCTACCATGAGGACATTTTTGCTTGGCTGACGTATGGAGTTATGGAGGTTTGTTACACTGACACAAACGTTTGTGTTCTTGTTGTGTTCAACACCTGACTTGGACACTTTGGAGTTTATTGCTTCACTTTGACAGTAAAGCAAAAGTTGGCTAACCTTTTAATGTGACCAGCAGGTGAAAAAACTCTGTCCAATCCCTTTTACTGTATCTTAATAGAGGTTTAAGTGGAGGACTGTGATTTCCACATAATTCGTGTCCACATTAAATTACATTTTTCATACGTTACGACCTCATTGTAGCCAAACCCACCATGAGGAGGTATCGTTTCCCCCTGAAGCCAAGAACAAAACAAATCAGTCGGCCTCGAGATGAATCTCAGCAAGTGCAGCCGCCGCATACCACATTTTAACAAGTATCTCACCACACTCACGCTGTAACCAAGTCAAACCATATGGACAGGAGGAGGAGGGGGGTGGTGGTGGTGTCCCATCTCAGGATGGAGCCATAAGTCATGTAGAAATACCTCAGAGAACAACAACATGTGGATAGTTACCATCCTGAAGGTGGAAAACAAAAACCAGACAGGCGGCTAACAGAGAGATAACAGCTTTTTACTTTATTCAACAACTGGAAACAGACTGTGAAGCGGGAGGAAAGACTTAACAGCCATACTTTAAAATCCAATTTTCCCATTTAGTTTAATTTTAAGTAGTTTTTCCAAGTTAAGCATCGTATTAACTAACACACAACTAACAAGTACTGTTCTGTACATTCAGTGCATCGTTTTTATTGTTTATCAAACTTCCCTTCTCTGCCGTTCTTGTGCAACCAGCTTGCAAGCTTTTAATTCGGTCTCGTTTTTTTTCTTTATTTTTTGTTTTATTTATTGATTGCCGTTGAGATCTTTCTACATCATCTTTTACCATGAAACACTTTCAGTTATTAACATGTTTTTTGCTATATTTAAAAACATATTTCTTCTAGAGATAGACCGATATGGTTTTTTCAGGGCCGATACCGATACCAATTATTAGTAGTCAAGGAGGCCGATAACTTTGAATAATACAAACTCCAACACTTAACTTTGTTTAAATGCCTTTAAGCATATGCATCAGGGCCAAAATAACCCAGTTTTAAATTGATCTCTTATCGGCTGTCGGATTAAAAAAGAAGAAAGAAAGAAAAAAAAAAGGCTGATGCCTATATGCGTCAAAATGCCGAATATCGGCCCGGCCAATAATTGGTCTATTTCTTCCTGGTTAACGTTAAAATATAAATAAATAATAATCGAAAAAATTCCATGAGTTGGTTTCTTCCAAGTTCCATCAATAAATGCTAAATGCAATGTATGAATAACATTGTATCAAGTAGACAGATAATGTCAGCAAACATGACAAAAACAAGCCTTTAAGGATCTTTTTTAAGAGAAGAAATGACCCATTAAATTGACTGCACATAAAGTGAAATGAAAAAACTCTCACCATAATTCTCAGTAAAGGCTGATTTTCTCTGCTTTATCCGTTGTTGGCCCAGTAGCTAACAGTGGCTAATGCTTACAAATGTTAATTGGCAGGACAGTCAGGCTGCTGTTATTGATCATTTAGCATTGTGCTGGGATTACCACACTCTG
Organism: Semicossyphus pulcher; assembly: GCF_022749685.1. NCBI lineage: Eukaryota > Metazoa > Chordata > Actinopteri > Labriformes > Labridae > Semicossyphus > Semicossyphus pulcher. The sequence goes on along the minus strand of NW_027211737.1, from coordinate 6,145,525 downwards.
CTCTGCAAAAGGTTTACAACAACTGTATTTTGTTTTATCACGTAACATCTTCCTACGGAATTCTTTGGTACAGCACGAGCTGGATAACACTGCAACATGTCTGCTCTTATATACCAACAGCTTGTAAAAAACATTATTGGAGACTTTGTAAACTCTTCAGGAGGTCCTTTCTTTGAAAACGTTCCCTGTTGCAACATGCAAAGCTTTATTACCGTTATTTATCCCTTGGAGAAGCTTTTCTCAAGTAGATATTTGAATGATTTATTTCAGTTCAGTCGTGTCTGTTTGTGAAATATAAGTTACATAAGAATAAAGAGCAGGAGACGTCAGCTGTGGCACAAAAGAGATACATCATAAAAGGGTGTAAATTCTTTTCAATATTTATGACATATATTTTATTAGTCAAATGAATCTGAAGAGAGGTAAATGGTGAATAAATTGTTAATTTATGTTACATGCAGTTTCACATGTTCAAGGAACATCTGATTTCAAACTGCTAAAAGTGACATTAGCTTAAATGCTACTCTGGCTCAAAGTGCGATGGAAAAGTGGTTCTCATGTTGCTGATGAAGATGAAGAATTATTCTTCTGTGACAGTGTCCAGTTAAAAGTATCTGTGGCAGAGTGAATAAAAAACGACCTGGCTTCAAAATCACCCAAACATTCCTCCTACAGAGACACGCAAAACCTTTTAGTTCTACACAGCATGTGCACGTAACGCTCCGCCACCTGGCTCTGCTTGACTTTTTTTTTTTTTTTTATGTGGGAATTTCAAACTAATTCAGCCAGGAATGTCAGATGTGTTCTCAAGATGATGCACCTGATACTAAAAAGCACTTCACAAGAGCTCCACTACAAGACGGATCGCTCCCCAGGGAGGGCTGCTCTTCTTTCCATCCAGATACAATCCCTTTTTTTCCAGCAACAGAGACGCCTGCTGGAGTGCACTTGACAGCCTCATATCATGTCATTTAAATCTCAGAGATATTCCTGGAAATAGGAGACATCATCCGGAAGAATCTCACATTATCTGCAAACATGCACCAGCAGCAGAAAGTCCCTTTTTCTGTGCAGACTTATATTTTTTGAACCCTGAAGATGATGAGCAGACCTGAGCTCAGCGGGGGAGCGGGGGGATATAAGGGGGCTCTGGAGAGGAGGAGGTTTTTGGCAGCAACTTCAGAGAAGACGGGACACCTCGGGATCAGGTCGATTAGGGCTTGCGTGCCCGTGTCCAGGTTTATGGTGGCTTTTCACTGGAACATAACCTCTTTGTTGGACAGAGGAGTGAGGCAGGTGTTTTCTCCCCCCTTCAACCCCTCTCCTTCCCTCATCACGAGGTCGTGTAACTCCCTGAGATAGACACATACACATTAAGGGAGCCACGGGCCTTATCGCATCACCTCTCTGTGCTTTAAACCCGAGGAAACACTTCAAACAATCAGGCGTGAGAGCTTCACTTTGCTCCTGCTCAACCTTTCACACCAGTGAAACAGAACAGAGCTCAGAGACGTAGAGCAACAGGTTGGCACTCTGTGATGAGAAGTCCTGGAGAAATCAGGAGGTTTATTGTACCCACGTGTTTCTTCTTCTCTGGATGAGATAATTAGGACTCAAGTGTTAGCTTTCGTCTTATAGGTTTCGTAGGTTTTAGATTTGTGTTGGACTTTAAAGACAAGTGGACAAGATAGGGGCATCTGTTGTTTATTGGGATCTTGTGTCTCCGAAACTTTAGAACAAGTATCTACAAAAGCTAATGGTTCTTTTCTTCTGAGCCGGTTATGTTGCGCTGCTATATTCCTACGGTAGCTCAGAACGGACAAACTGGCACGAGAAAGGGCCTTATGCATTTCCAGGAGTGTTTGCTATGTCATATTATGTATATGAGTTCTGTAACAGCCTACATTAATTACGCAACTAAAGTAAGGAAGTTACACCTTATTTAAATTCAAACCATAATCCCTTCTCCCGAAGGTTCCTGGTTCGAGTCCCGGTTCGGATGAAGTGGGCCTTTCTGTGTGGAGCATGTTCTCCCTTGTGCATGCGTGGGTTCCTTCCGGGTACTCCAGCTTTCTCCCGCAGTCCAAAGACATGCTCGTTAGGTTCATTGGTGACTCTAAAATTGCCCGTAGGTGTGAGTGTGAGTGTGAGTGTGTCTGTCTCTATGTGATTAACTGGCGATCAGTCCAGGGTGTACCCCGCCTCTCATCCAGTGAAAGCTGGGAAAGGCTTCAGCCCCCTGCGACCCTGAACAGGAGAAGCCTTTTAGATAAAGGATGGATGGATCCCTTTTCCCGAATCATGCGTTGTTAAGTTGTTTTGCACGTTCAAAAGTCATAAAAAGTTGGTTGTCAGAAACCTTTATTTTGAAAGTCTAACCAGCATATTTATTATTGGTGCCCTGACCTTGTAGGGGTAGCTGGATCATTTTATTTTGAAGATTTGGACCAAGCTGCGCTGTTGTGTTGATTTTTACAAGTCATGTTTACATGCAACCACAGTAATGGAGGCTTCTTTATGTCAGCCAACTTCGTCTATATATCTAAATGAAATTCCCACCACTCACCCAATTTCTGCCTCCTGTGCAAATATAGAAGCAGAGTTAAAAGGGAGCTTTGGATCTGCTGAATATGATTGATAGTCTGCACAAACAGCACTTCCAATCAGGGGTGTGAATGAGAGAAAGGTGGCTCACATTTTGAACACACATGTTCAGAGGAGTGCGTGCACTGGGACCTGCTGCCTGCTGTGTGACTGATAGTTTGGTATTTCTACATGTGAAAGACGAACACTTTATTGATGTGCGGAGCCTGAGCCTCTCTTCTGGTGGAGGGGGTGGGGACTGTGCAATGTGTAGGTCTGCTCATGCCTCGCTCTCCATATGGCCACCCAAATGGAGTTAAAGAAGAGCTTTTTTTTTTACCATCTTTAAATGCCAAATCATTCTGCAGTGTGGCGGGAAGGGAGGTCAAGATGAAACTAAAGTTGTCCTTTGACTGCTGACTTCTTCAATCTAACATAACCATTAATAAAAACAAGTTGGCAGCAATGCAATGGCTATTTTAAAAGTATGTTTTTGCCATGTAAAATTAGGCTTTTTAATTCTACAAAACTCCTACAGAATGCCTTGGATTGTTCTTTGAAGAACAGTTGCGTTTTACACTTTTTGATTGAGTTCATTGTTTTTCACCCACACGATGATCCTTCACAAGATGAGTTAACCACAGCAAACCTGAAGTATCCAAAGAGCACCTGTATGTCATTACTAAATCACCCAGCAGCGCTTCTTTGTTTGGCCTCCTTAGCCAACATTTGAAAACATAACCAAAGAAACGTATCCCAGCTGTAATTGGGCGGGAGGCGGGGTTACAGCCTGGACTGATCACTAGTCAATCACAGGGCGGCCACATAGAGACAGACAACCATTCATGCTCACATTCACACCTACGGGCAAATTAGAGTCACCACTGAACCTAACGAACATGTACAAGGAGAACATGCAGAACCATCTGAGTGACACAACTGAACAAACAGAGAAACAGAACAGTCATTAGTTCACAAGATAACTGCTTCTTTTGTTTTCACCCAACAGCCACAAACTGTGTTTTTTGGACAATTCACAGTTTGCAGGCAGAGGCGTGCGTATGTGTGTGTGTGTGTGTGTGTGTGTGTGTGTGTGTGTGTGTATTGCACCAGCGCCACTGGTCATTAGAGGGATAACTGACGGAGGGCAAAAAGGTCTAATTCAGGGTCACTCAGCAGAAGACTGACGGACGTTTATACAGTTAACTCTTTGCATGAGGGATTACTGCGGGATGAGATAAGCTCCTCTGTGTTCTGTTTAATCATTTGCATAAATGCTGTCATCAGTTTATCTCCTATCAGTCTGACATTTTCAAGTATGTAAAGACAACTGGTAACAAAAGTATGAGTAATTACAACGTAATGAGTCAGGACAAACCTAAAAAAAAATTAGACTAGTTCCTAAGAACCCCTAATATAACCGTTGCCTAATCAGTGATCATTTCATATCCGAATAACGACCTCTTTCTGTATGAGTCTTTGCGGATTACATATGTATTAGATACTAAGTGGCAAAACTAGTAACGACTCATTAATTACTAATTACTTTGTTATTCGTTACTCTTTTTCTGCTCCTAAGAGAACAGTGATGCTAAGGAACAAGTGGGTATATGCCACGTTGTTTCATGTATCAATTTGGGGGTTGACAGCAGCTCTGTTGCGTGTCCACTTTTTATCCTCTTGTTCAAACAGTTTTAAGTTTTACTCCACGCTGTACTTTTAGTTCTTGTTTGTCTTTATTTTTACGCTTGGAGAAAGGGGACGATTTCAGTCATCAAGAACTACGTTTCTGTCTGCCAACAGAAAGCTTTCTGAGGCTACCACAGGCGGCTTGTTTTTAGCCTTGGGAGCTAACAACTGCAACGGGGACGGCAGAAAGTTCACTGGATCAAGACGAACTACACTATGGCTCCACTTATCTCCCTGTCCGACTGTGGTAGCTGTGCTCGCCTTGTCGATTAAATCGCTGAGTTGGAAATAAGGGATATCCACTCTCTACCAGATCCAGGAAGCTGAGAAATTCATGGACATCATCTTTGGCCCAGCACAAACTAGCACTGCCTGAGCCCAAGAGGAGCACAGGCTCCACTCCCTCCCATCAGGAGCTGTGGTCCCTGGTCCCTGGTCCCTGGTCAGTGCTTGTGAGAGGGAGGCACTCCTCTAATGCACCTCCGCATTTTAATATCCAGCTGGAACAAATATGACATCCTCGATCTTCAGGATTTCCCTGGCTGCGTAGCCTTCTCCTCATCTGCCTCCTTGGCTGTCCCATGGACCCCTTGGCTCACTGTCACCTTGTCACCTTTATTGATTACTTTAATCTGTCATGGAAACGTCCAGCCCTCTTTCGCCCTTTCAAGTTTAAATCGTGCTATTTTAACTTAATGAATTATTCACTTAAAATTTTTCCATTACCATTACACCAACTTTCTTGTGGCTGCGGATGAAATTTCAGATGATAAAAAACAGTCAAACCCATCAGCAGGATGAGATTATTACTGCTTATCACCATAGGTGGCGCCAATCAGACCCAACTGAGATCTTCCTGCCACTGTTGCCTCTACGGAATTGTTTAAAGATGACATCTTTGTTTGGGGTTTCATGCTAGGAAAGTTGCATCCACAGATAATATTTCTCCTCGTGAACCTGCTGAACTAAGTAAAGAAGTGAAAAGTTAAGTCATCTTTGTGCTACTGTTCTCTGCAGTACGGGCATGCAGGTATTTTGGATTATAAATGATAAACTATCGCCACAAACCACCACCAAGGCAGATATGATTGAGGGGACAAGAAGAATGGTCGACTGTGACCAGGCTGATAAGAGTCCCAAACAAAAGGCCCGACTGATTGAGGAGATAGCAGAGATGTGGCCATCTTTGGTGGGAGATGCGACGCTTTATTTGACACGCTTACGCGAGTAGAACTGTGTTAACATTTTGATGGACGACAGTGATCTTTATCTGATGTGAAAACTATCCAAATGCCATCATGCTATCAATTTTAGCATGAACGATAAACCGGCTCGTTGATTTGCAGATGGTCTCAGCTTTGATCACGACCTCGGCAAGATGGCTCCTCAGATCTCAGGAGGACAGCACCAACACCTGCGTCCATGTTGTTTGGCTACGCTCCATTGGCTGTCTATCAACACCGGTGCTGATAGACTGCCAGGGTCTGCCTGCAAAATAAATGACCAACAAACCTGTGAGAAGAAAACGCACTGAGGAGAGACACCGTCCATGTTTGGAAAATATCACTTTAGTTGGTGAGCAGAGAATGAGATGTGTTGAACTGATAATATAGATAAGGAGTCGTAAGTCTAAGGATGAAAGGCATTTTATTTCAAATTAAAAGCCTTTGTTTCAAATTAAAAGTGAGAACATTAACACTAAATGTTGAATTCACAGTTACACAATCTATTGTGCCTGTTTGACTGATAGTGAAATTTGTGGAAATTGAGTGATAAGCCAGAACTGCAGATTATTTCTGCCCTTAAAGCATCCTGGATTATTATCAGATGTTACAAATTAGAATATGGGGTAAGTTTTTGGAGTTTAAGCGCACATGTTTGTATTTCAATGATGACAACAACTTCCAGTCCAGTTTTCCGGAATTTCTTTTTGCATTGTATTCGTATTTTTGCCCTTAATAGTTTATGTATTTTTCTGTAGTGTAGTTATACATTGTTTAATACCTAGGCTGTGTATTTGTATGCAAAATATCAGTTTGATCAAATGCTACATTTTTGATAAGCTTCTGGTCATCCTGTAATGGAGCTTATTATCAGTAATAGAAAAAATTCTATTGTTTTGTACGTTTGAATATTGAGCTCTTACAAGTTCCAAATAGTCGAATATATAGGAATATAAAATTTACTTTCAAAAACACATTTACTGGATGCAACTACTGCGGAAACGCGCTGCAACAGCCCAAACGATTTTGATTAGAAGAAACGAGCTGCAAGTTCAGAAACGATGTAAATTCAAAAACACATGCGAAAGTCCAAAACAAATTCAACGACGGAAATGCGCTGCAAATAAAAAAACCTTCTGCAAAAAGCCAAAACAAATACATGAACATCAAACGCACTGCAAAAGAAAAACGCTGCAAATACAGCCATCACAACGGAAGCGCTCCAGGCCTGTAGGGGGCGCTCGGTGTGACAGGTTTATTATTAACGGCCGAGAGAGAGGGAGACGTGACAGTGAATTTATTACTTCTCAGACTTTGCTTCAGACGCTGCTGGAGCTGAGCGTCTCTGTTGGTCATGTACTACTGACAACTTTAAAATATGAGCAAAGAAGTCACATCTTTTGTTGAGACACGGCTTCTGATCAACTGATAGCTTCGCTAAAGTAACCGCTGCTAATTGTAGCTTCCGTTAGCCGTGCAGCTAGCGGTTCTTTATGATTACTCTATCCAGTATCGGGCTCCGAGTACAGTAAAGTGTTCGTGTTAACTCAACTGGCAAAGGGTAGTTCGGGTGTTTGGGGTTATCTCGTCCGCAGCGGAAGCCACGGCCGGGCTGCTAACATACAGTCAGAGACCAACTCTGAGTTTTTGGTCATCCACTTCTTCATAAAAAAAGCTTTTTTTTTATATAAAGGGAGGGCTGAAAATGGGGGATTTATGCAATACGTGTGGAGGTTTTTGTTATTTAAATGTGTTCATGTGATTAAGTTATCACAAAAAAAAGTGCTGCATGTGCACATTACAGCTCCTTTGATTAAATCGTAACTTTAAACCCAACAGTCACAACATGATGACGACTGGCCGCTCAGAGAGCATCAGAGGAGCATTTGTCATGAGCGCCCTGCAGCTGCTGGAGCACTTTAAATACTTTATGATCTCCTCCATTCAGCAAAGTGCTTCCCTCCCCAGGGGGTCATTACTGAGCTCCTGACTTCATATTAGTACTTAACATCACCAATAAAGGGGGATCCAGTGTCATTAAACCTCACGGCCGATTCTTAACTGTTTCTGAGCAGAGGAGGCTGCTGACGGACTCCAGTCAGAGGGGGTTAATCCAGGATACACAGGCCACATCCTGGCAGATACACACCTTTAATTCGGTCAGTTTATAGAAGATTAACACGTGAAAACAGGATGATATCCAGGAGAAGAGGTTGATATTATCTGCTCTTTTCTTCTGTCCTGCAGGCAAACATTTGTGACAGCTCCCTGCAAAGGTTCAGCCTTTCATCATGTATCACTTTAGCTTGATTTGCATCGCTTTTAAAACAACACCTGATCATATTTGCCTTCTGGGTTCACAAGCGTGACTGATTGCTGTTGTTATATGTTACATCTGACAGTCAGTTGGCTTTTGCAACTGCCAAGATGTAATCTCTCTATCACTGTCTGACAGACGTCTGAGAGCAAGAAAATGAGTCAGCAAAAAACTCCAAGTTTACAGCATAAATTCAGCATTATTCTTCTGGTTTATTGTCTTTATCTTTAGCTGCATCAAAGCCCAACACATGTATCATTTCAGTAACTCTTAAATATGATAAACATAATCTTTCTTCATATTCCTGGCCACTTTCTCCTGACTCATTGTTGCCTCAATATTTCCTGCTCTTTTAATTCTTCCTTTTTTGTTTTAATAATATATACACTTGTTTATTCATAAAATAGAATCCACCGTGCGCAGGTTTCACTCGTATTTATACAACAGTGTTTTTATAAAGGGTAACGTTTCTTTCATCAGAATCTCCTATTTGACATCAAACACAGAAGCAGAGGAGGCTGCTGCCTGTGTGTTTTATGTAAATATGTATTCAAGCTTTTCAGGAATATGTGTCATGGTTCCTCTGCTGCAGTGAGGAACATCTACTGCAGGATTTAAGCTTCATTATCACAGCATGGGAACACGTTTACAACATGCATCAGCAAACTAATCCAAACTGATACAACATTCTGTGTAAAATGAGAAACTTCATAGGAGAAAAATATAATATTTTAATGGTCGGTAGAACAAGAGTAAGACATTTTAATGTATGAAGCAAAAGGTGGCCATTTACACTGTCATCTGATTACATACAATTATCAGCACGCGCCTGCCCGTAGGTGTGGATGTGAGTGTGAAAGGTTATCTGTCTCTATGTCTCAGCCCTGTGATTGACTGGCGATCAGTCCAGGGTGTAACCCCGCCTCTCACCCAGTGACCAGGATAAGCGGTATAGATGGATGGAGGGACAGGAAAATGCAAATAAGCTTAGCTAATAAATACTACCGTGTGTGACATCGGGTACAGGCTACAAACTTCAGCTGAAGGATTGAAAACTTTGCTTCAGGTCTAATACATTCTCTGTAAATCTTTTAATGATGTCACTGTCATAAACACGACCTTTTTAACGGTACAGTTCTTCCTGTAACATTGAATAATCGTTCATGACCTTAGATTCACTGGTTATGAAACAGTCTGAAATTAATTCTGATTACTCTATATGACCTACAAAAGCAAACCAGACCATCAGTGACAAGACTGATTATTTCTATATAGTTATTTTTAATGCCTGAAACCACTGGTGGGGGGGTAGGTGTCAGATGAAGCGATTAACTGCACGCTGCCTTTGTTTACATTTTCCAGGGCAAAAACTTAAAGTGAGTGATACATGTGAGTGTTAAAGAAAACAGGATGAGACTATTTGTTTAAAACCACAACTTAAGCATGAACAGGACAAAATCAGCAAAGAGATAAGAGGTACGGCTTTGTCCACAGGGGGCGCCAAAATCAACACAAACTGAAAGTTCCTCACAGCAGCTTTAAGTCATTTTTTAGTTCCTTCTTTTGAGCTCTCAACTGCATCATCAGTATTAATCAACTGCTGGTAATATTGTAATAAGCTCACTATGTTATCACTATGGTGATTGAGCCTATGGCCCACTGATGAAAGCCTTTGCATTTGCAGCATTACAGGCTGGGTGTCTATGGCGACATTCGCGGAAAAAATCACAAACGATGCCCAGTTAGAGACGCGTTTTCCATCACCCAGCAGTGATTGGTCTGCCAGAGAGGGTAGGAGGAGCTAAGCGGCTGCTTTTCCGCTCTCTGCAAGTGTTGCGAGTAAACAGTAATCTACTATGTTTGAACAAACAAAGAAAAGTTGGATGACTACAGATACAACTTCAACAATAAGTGAAAATCCAAAGAGAAAGAAACAAATTGGACACTCAGATGAAGCAAACAGTCTGAAAAGGAGAGCGACCGTCAGCCAGGAAAATCAAGAGTTACAGCCGTGACAAAGGGAGCCAACCGTAGACGTCTGGTTAAATTGGGAACTGTCGTCCCGCATCTATCATTTTTCGCCATTAGGGGGCGCCCAAGAGAACGAAACTGAAATCTTTGAGATTGTCAGTTTAACTTTGACATGCTATAATCATAATAAGCCGATTTGGAAATGATCATGATAATCTGCAAAATAGAAAAACACTACAGACATCAGTTATATGAAGTGGACTAAAATTGAGGGTATTTTTCTGTGATAGAACTTATATTAGACACACTTAAAGAAAGTACAGCTGAGTCAGAACTGTAGAGCAGCACTCGTCAAATTGTACTGGCTACTCATGTGCATACAAATACTAAACATACATTGCATGTGTTTCTGATTGCAAATATTGCAGATATGTAAATGAGCAGTCTAGCTGTGTCGTAAAGTGTTGAAACACTTTATTTCAACAAGCGTGTATTTGCTTACAACATAGTTTCTACTGTTCCTGTAACCATATATTGTTTATTTAGCTTTTTCGCTTCAGTGAAATCCATAAATTCTCATCATATCTTACATATCTAACATCTGAACAAACTTATCTCTAAAGTTTTTGCTGTATGACGTGGTAATTATCCACCTTTTCTCTTCACAGGTGCAACCATTCAAATATTTAACTTCGGCCCCTTCAAAGTAAAACTGTTTCCACGAGTACACGAGCATTCGAGGTTGATTAATTGAGCAATATGCACTAATTCGCCAGCACAATATGTGTCAGTGTCAAATAAAAGCGTTGCACATATCCTTTACATTGTTGATGCAGCTCAGATCCACATTCAGAGCCTGATTGATCTCTTGTTTGTGCAGTAAAGTTCGCTAAAGCGTGATGTTGCGGCTTTGAGCTCAATCCCCCTGTAGCAAAATGTCAGAGCGGGCTGGCACACGCTCAAAAATAAGATACACTTTATTAAAGGCTGAGATATTTAAAAAAAATAACCTCCTCTGGAGGACCTCGCCCCATAAAACAACAAGAAATAAAACAGCTCAAGTGTTCCCATTCAACATGGATGTTGACATGACAGCTTATTCTATTGGCAGGCAAGTGAAAGGGGCTGTTACGTGCTTCTCTGACACTTTTCATTATCACCTGCACAAAAGCAAGAGTGAAAGACGAGGAGGAGGAGGAGGGGTGAAGCTGACAGTATCCCCACGCTCATTCATCATAGCCAAAGGTATCTGCATCATGCATTAGAGTCAATAAAAGCTGTTGAAACTGGAGCTGATTTCTTGCTAAATTCCGCCATTAGTCACAGGCCCATATTTCAGGATTAGCCAATCCTAAAAGGGGTAATTGTTGCACATGGGAGAAGGGGAGGGGGGGACTTTTGAAGCTGTCTGAGGCCGAGTGCGCTCAACTTTTAAAGAGTGTTTGTTTAGGTATGATGTCTTTAAAAAATGGTGTCATTCTTAAAGCTGAGTTTGAGGTTTGGAGAGCTCAAAGGAGAGATATGAGAGGAGCACCGTGTGGGAAGGTTACTGTATGTTTTTAAGAGTCTAATGGTTACCTCTCTGAAAGTGTTCAGTTGTTGCATGTAGGCTTGTGCTTTTTTTCCTTGTACGATCACGTTTCTTCTCTGAGGTGAGGCGTGCAGAGGACAATACGACGCCGCAGAGCCACTTAAGATCCCCGCTGATATTCGATAGAAGCCTTAATCGCTATTTTGGGGCAAAGCGGGACAATGGCGCCTGCAGGAGCTTGCCTTTTTTTCTTCCCGTTAAAACTCAAATACGTGTCATGCATGTTAAGTCGTTTGCAATTGAGGGAAATTTTCAGCACCGAGCCATTATTTGCAACTCAATCCCGTTTGATTTCTCCCTCTGCAGTGAAAGGAAAGAGTTCCCGTTGAGCTCTGTGCAACAAGTAAACCATAACATTTGGTCAGCGTCTCTCGTGTGGTTTCAGGGGAAACCAAAATATCCCGTTCAGAACAGGCTTCCACAGGCTCACGGTGCTCGCTGAACTCCTGCTGAACTGCTTGTTAATGATTATAACCCTGATATATGCGGGTATATACAGTAAATGAGGGCACACTTAGGAAACCACAGGGGCCTTGTTATGCTTTTGCTATTTTCTTACAGCTTAAGGAGGTCCACCTGTTCCCCGTTAAGTCACACCGTGTTACTGTTAACTCTGAATATTTTAAAGTAACATGAAGAAACGCAGAATCAGGGCTGTCAGCGAGTCTGCTCCCACCGCTTTCTGGTCAAAGGTGTCATTAAGAGACATGAAAATATTTAGCGTCTCCTTGACTCATTATAAACGCTTTTCAAGACTACAGAACTGAAGAGATGTGATGTTGTGAGACAAATTTCAACACATTTGTAGCTTTTGGATTCATGCATGTGAAGATCTCATAGAAAGTCAATGAAGAGGTTGAACATGAACACAGTGTTTGTGAGACGGGGGGTACAGTCCATGCCATGTTGTCGCAGTGAAGTGAAAACCTTTCAACGCTGCTCAAAGGAGAAAATATGAAAACTAAAAACACCACAGTCACGCTCACTTAGAGCTGAATTGCGCATCTGGTGAGAACTTCCCTCCAGTATGCCTGTGTAAGCTTGTTTGTGCATATAGTAACTTAAAAACTTAAACAAAATACACCTAAAAATGTATTTTTCTTTGTCTTCTTCCAAAAGCACTCAGGTGTTTCTGCCTTTCTTCTACCTGCTATGAACACGGGAGAAAAATAACTATGGCACCACCTCCTTCATGAACTTTCAAGTATTCATGTCAGAAGGAACAATTTATATGAGCAACAAAAAAAATGCAACTTGACATCTGATCATGCACTAACATTACTGCAGATAATCACAGTGATAGTAGCACGTCATAAAAAGACAAGAATACTTGTACAAAGGTGACAGGTCACATCAGTTTCACGTCTGTTAGCATGCCACCTTTATATCCTGCATCTGTCAGTTTAGCGTCTTCATGATGTAGTTTGTCTGAGTCTGTTTTTTTTGTGTGATGAATTTGTAATGTGGAAGATAAGAAAGACTTTAATTGGGCTTTAGGAGGTTATGACCTTGTGTCCCTTTAAGCCTGTCATCCACAAAAAACAACATATAAATAACTTTCAATCCCATCCATGCTCGGAGGAAAGTGTCCAGGCCCAAACATTAGCAGGTAGGATGTGATTGCCAGAATACATGTTTCCACTTTTTGCTGAAGATCTGTGTGTGGGATACCTTTTTATCTTTAGGTATTTTATGGTGGAAATAGAAGATTTGTCCCTTTGGAGCTCAGTTTTACTGTACTCATATTGAATCAATGACTGAGTCCAAATCTAACGGTGTTTAGCTAATGTTAAAGTTAGTTCATGCTGAGTCAAATGTCAACACTACAAGGGTTTAAATGTGTTTTTAAAAGTGTTTAAATGATTAATAACTTATATTTAAATCACTGGAATGTTATGTTATGCCTGAACAATATGAGAAAACTGCGATGTGCGATTATGTTGTTCAATATTGCGATAACGATATGTGTAAAAAATAAAGGAATATTAAAGAGTGCATATTAGCTGTAACTCTTAGTTTCTATGTCTATCTGCTGTTCTGCATGTTTTACACAATACCTGTGTCTGCAACACGTCGCTCCTGAATCCAAAAAAAAATCCAAAAAGCTGTTTTCACCAGTTAATCTGAGGGTGGCTGATAGCTGCTTGGGCTTCATCTGATCACATCATATGGTGTGGCACATGGTCATTATACCCTAAACTCTACAATTTACACATGCTGAGAAAGTGAGTGAGAAAGCACGGATTGTTCACATGAAATTATTTTTGTTATTGATTGGCATTAGTTCGGACTTTTGCGAAATAATGATGAAATTGGGATTTATTGAGCAGCCTTAGTGTACATGTAATATCTGTTCTCTATAATAAAATAAGATCAAATGACAGTTATTTGGTTTTAAGTTAAGGACTTGGACCACTTTTTGTGTAAATGTAAAAGCAGTCGGCTCTTACTGGTGTACAGCTTTGTTGACCACATTAATTGGTCGGGGATAAACCTTGTAAATCTTTACCTTGCCAGCGGTACGTGGCCGAGTGGGCGCAGCTCAAACTAAAGGTTAAAGACAGATGATCCAGTAAACCTGCAGAGTCGACACATTTTTGACATTAATGAATAAAACTGGATTTGTTGAACTGGCAGCAGGCCGCCGTGTTCCACTGACAGTGTTCATCAACAGGTTTCCACTGGTCACATAATCATTCCCTCCTCTCTGCTGTGACTGCAGAGTGAGTTTCTCCTGATGTCTGCAGCGGCCCTGCTTTGCTCTGGCTCCGAGCCAGGCCTGTCTACATTTCACTGATGGACTCGCACAGCAATTTGCCTGAACAAACTGATCCCAGCTGTACGGCTACACCTCTGGAAAACGCATCACTGTGGCAATTTCAGGCATGTTTGGCTTTTCAGACGGATTTTCAGAGGTGTTCCTTCCTGTAACTTCTGCTATTTGAGTCTGAATAAAAATAGAATCAAACCTTTTATGTCGGCACACCTCAGAGACAGTACTTAGTTCATGTGTGAGCTTTTCTTTGAGGACAAGCAGCACTGAGTTCAGCACAAACCTGTCAGGAGGCGAATAGCAGGGTGATGCGGACTTTGAATGTATTACAAATGACACTGTCATAAATAACTCTTCCATAAGTTGGAACAGACGCTTCTGCTTTTAAAGGTTTCTTTGAGAGTTTGGCTCTGTGGATATGTAAACAGAAACGTCTGAACTGTTGGTGTCTAATGTGGATTATTTAGCCTCTAACTTCAAGATGGAAAAACACTGTGCAAGGAACAGAACGATAGGCGAAGGCAAAGAAAATGTTGCGTTACTTTTGCGGAACATTTAGGTTTGTTCAGATGAAATTCGCTCCTTCAGATATATATGAGATTTTTCAGATACAAACAAACTACCGACAGCGTTCTGTTTCAGCAGAGGAGCGCCCATACACCTGTTTCTGATGAGTCTCAGTTTCACTGAAATCCTAAGTCACACAGAGGCTGCACTCTTACTTCAGCGGTGTGAACCTGAAAAAGAAACAGATTTTCTCACCATTTAACAGCAATTAACAGATAGAAACTTTTGAAATGCGTCTTTGTTGAATCAAGGTAGGATTGATTTATGATGCATTCCAGGAAGTCGGGAAATCTAAACACTGATCGGCTTTCTCGACAGAACGTCAAGTCAATCTGTTTGACTTAAAATTTTTGAACTCACAGGAATACTCGAATGAGGCGTCATTCACGTTGCCTGTCATTGCTTGCCGCATATACGCATCATTCCATTGACTTTCTATGTAATTTAGTCACGCAAAAAATTCAATTTGCATTTGGTCTAAGCACACCTTCAGTACAAGAGGAGTTGTTGGGGTGCTTGCCTGTTCTGGGATGCACCGATTGAGAAAATCAGGGACGATACTGATACCGATGTTTAAAACAACAATTTTGCCGATGCTGATGTTTTTTTAATAACTGTAATTTTTGTAATTATTAATGCCCTCGTCTGGATAAGGGGCCAAAATTAACTTTAATTATATAAAATAAATGTATTCAGGCTTTCCTCACACTCTTTGAGAAAGCATGAATTTAATCTTTAAAGTTCCCAACACATCTTTTTATTTAAACTTCTTTCACATAAACAAACTTTTTTTCAACAATAACTGCCTGAAAGCCTCTTTAGCCTGTTTTAGTACAAACATTTTTCAGTGCTTACATAGCCTAACAAAAATCTTTCTGAAAACATAAATATTCTTATGTTACAATTAAATTTACTGCACAATTAGAGCAGTTAAATAATAAAAACATCAGCTACTACCATCAGCGCAAGCCACCTTATTTGCCAATGGGTCGATGTCTGTCAACACGGCCGACATCGGTCGATTCCGATGTTCAGCCGATGCATGGGTGCATCCCTTCTGGTAACTGAATGATTTGGCTTGGTTTTTTGGTTGCACATTAAGGAGTTAAGGTGACAAAACAAGCTTTTAACGAAATATAATGTGAAAAAACTGAACTGGCATGATTCTTGTTTGCAAGATTTATGCAAATGCACGACCAAGTTTCTTCAGCTACAGCTAGGCTAGTTGTGTTCTGTGAAAGCGCCTTACGTGGATTTGAACATCACAAAGTGATTTGAACATATTTTTTGTAAAGCTTTGAATT
The DNA here is from genome assembly GCF_022749685.1 of Semicossyphus pulcher. Classification (NCBI taxonomy): domain Eukaryota; kingdom Metazoa; phylum Chordata; class Actinopteri; order Labriformes; family Labridae; genus Semicossyphus; species Semicossyphus pulcher. The sequence goes on along the minus strand of NW_027211737.1, from coordinate 6,129,507 downwards.
TGTTTTCTTCTGCAATTACATTTAAAACATTTAAAAATCAACCACATCCACTTTAATTTTGTTTTCCATTTTGTTCAGCAAATATTAGAAAATGTGTTTTGTTTTACTTTTTCTTTTCTTCAAAGAGGAAATGCTACAGAACAATCAAAGTAGTAAAGGAAGCTCAGGTACAGGTAGTAACTTTTAACCACTGCCTGTTGTAAAGAGTCTCCCACATGCCCTAAATGTCAATAAAGACTTGACAACAACACAGATGCTAATAGAGACAGCTTCTCTCCACAGTCAGTCAGTCACTCAAAGCTGAATGTATCAGCTCACATCGGACGGGTTACAGAGAAGAAGGAGTTTGGATGTGAACCAAACACTGAACATCTCTGCTCCTGTGAACGTTCCTCCTGCTTAATGCCACAACAAAACCCGAGTCTGACGAATATGACAGCTCGATCTGTTTCTGAATGACAACAAGTCATCACAGGATTCCTGTGCAGGGTGAAAAAGTTACACACACATCTGCTCCGAGAGAGAGGAGGGAGAAGCCTTTAAACTGCAGCCGGAGAATGGAGAGGGGATTTGTATTGTGAAAGGCCTGAGAGGAGCGAGGTGGGGCACTTTGACAAGCTCTTTGTGAGGCGAGGAATCACTTATTAATTGCAGCGCAGGGCGGTATCCATCGCTGTCAATGGGCCTTGGTCGGCAGTTCCAGGTGAAATAGCACAGGCTTGAATTTAACAGCTAAATACTTATCTCTGGTATTGTTCGCTTAAAGTGAGCGCTGAGTCTGGAGTGAAAAGATGAAGGCTGACGCAGCTGATCCTGTTTGTCAGAAACACGTCTGTCGTTACCTCAGTAATGGGTTAAGCCCCCAAACCTGTCAAATAGCACAGGGCTGACAAAACATACATCATCTTCTTAACTCTGATAAGAATGGTGTGCATTACAGCAAGTGATAACCTGCATGAATACCTAATGCTAATGCACAATGCAATGTAAGCGTGTTAGAGTAAGAATCAACTAAGTAGCACTTTTTTGTTCTTTTTAGTCCAATTTATGATCATAACGAAAAACACATGAAAAATGAACACAAAGAAAAGATAGAAAATGGAATCAGAAATGATACAAATATGGCAGATAAAGCACAATATGCAATAAGGATGAAACGTGCCATATGTGTGTATGTGAAGCTCACACCAGGGTTGCCAGGTCTGTGTGCCAAACTGTATACACTGCTTTTAAAGTCCAACAGCATTGCTATAATTGCCAAATGCATTATAAGATACACAGATTGATTTAACGGTCATAGAGGTGGGTGAGAGGAGGATGTTATCAAAACTGGCATCCATCATGGACAACTCCTCTCACCCCCTGCATGAGACTGTGGGGGCCTTAAGCTGCTCCTTCAGCAGCAGGCTGCTACACCCGTCCTGCAAGGAGTGCTCCCGCAGCCTATTATTCATGAAATTTGGATGCAAAAGAGGTCCACCCAGCGGACAAAAATTTCCACCCGCAGTAACACTTCAAAAGTAGCCCAATTGGCAACCCTGGCTCACGCTGTTTGTTTACACTTTGTGCACGTTTTGCTGGAATTGCAATGTAAAAAGAGCTAAAGACAAAACAGGAAAAAGAAGGAAACCTGACCATGACGAGGTGTCTAATTTATGTGATACCTGTGATTAACTGGGAGAACCCTGTGGCCACATGGATAAAAGATGACCAGCGAACATGGCCGACGACGTCAGAGCAGTAATACAGTCCCCATGTAACAGATTTCCAGTTAATAATCATTATATTCAGCATTTTTTTTTTCCTTTAAAGAAAGTCTCAAAAATATGACGTGAGGTTCAATTTGCTTTGTACAGAAACAGCCGATACAAATGTCCCTCAAAGAGCAAATTTTGACTTCTACTGTGAGTACTTGTACACTTTGATTTTAGTGAAGATGTTGAATCAGTTCTTTTTAACACACGTATCTTCTTCACTATGAATGTGCGTACTCTCGCCGCCTCTGAACAATACAAAGTGGGAAAACAAACCCAAATCCAGACAGACAACAGAAACGTGACAGCACGCAGACACACAAAGGCAGCAGAGTTTACACAGAGGTCAAAATCCATGTGAAAATATACCACATAATAACACAATGAATCACTTCTGTCAGGACGGTCAAACAGATCTTTTTAAGTTTACGGGCTTGCGTTCTGTGGTTCTGTTAAAAGACGTTCTCTTTGTCTGTATTGCAAGGATCATCTCACAAAGCTGCCTGTAAACATTCACACATTTTTCACTCTCTTGTATTCTCTTGCCATCACTGTTCCACATTTGCTTTATGTAACAAGCTCAGGCCAAGAAAGCAGACAAGAATTATATTTACAAAGGTTGTTTTGGTGTTTTACTGGGCATCTTTTTACAGGTAAGTATATAACTAACGTAAACATTTCATCTGAATGAGTACCTTAAAGGAATAGTTCAATGTGTTGAGAAAGAAACTTTTTAGGATTTAGATGAGAATATCTGCTTACCTACCTGTCGAGTCTGCGTGGTGAACACCTGAAGCGAATAATCAGTTAGCTTAGGTTAGCATAAAGACTGGAAACAGGGGGAAAGGCTAGCCTATTGAAAGGTTCAAAGGTCACAACATCCACCAGCACCTCTAAAGCTCACTAAGTAAAACTTCACGTCTTGTTATCATGACACAAAGAGAAACAAACATCAGACCTGTCTGATGGTGAGGAGAGAAAATGAAACACTTTCATGATTTTCCATCCCATTATTGGTTTCCATCGATTGTCTGGCACTCTCACACTCTGTCTTTAAAGTTGGTTAAAATGTGTGTTAGATTGGGCTGGAAACTTGTTCTACACAGCTTTATCAACCTATAAAGAAAAACACAGATAAGCGGAGCTTTAGATCTTTCTGCAGGACTTAGAAATAATTCCTAACAGTATTTAAATGATCACTTTACAGGAGCAGTTTGTAGGAGGGGAATTGACTGTGGCTGCAGAACCTGCAAACACACGAAGGCCGTCTCTAGAGTCAGCGTTAGGTTCATCTGTTCTGGGCTGCTGTAGAAACATATCACTGCAACATGCTGGACTGCATGTACAAGACACGCACCAAAGCAGCTCTTTTTTAAAGTAACAAACCCAACAATTCAAACTCTCAGGCTATTATGCACTAATGAAAACATCCCTCTGAATAATATGTTAAATTTCTGCCGCCCTTTAATCTTAAACACTCGTCCTTAAAGTAGAGACAGGTTGGATTAAACTTTTATGAGAGGGAGAGAAACAGCTGATAAAGACTTTAAGACTATGTTTCAGACAGACCCAGGCTACTACAGATCCACCGGACATGTTGATCTTTGACCTTTGACACCTCACTTCAAAACTACTGCAGGTCAAAGACCAGGAAAACATTTTGACCTCACAAGTACCCGTATTTTATACCAAACAGAAGCAATGTGAAATTTAAAGTAGCCATTTATTTTTGACAACATTTTTTTTTATCATGAATTCCTTCTGTAACGGCATTTTGGATGACTTAGAGATGGAAAATGACTCAAACTGTCTGTCGTTAAATTGTTGAATGCTAAATTTTGCGAGTGGAAACAAGCAATTAGTCCCAGCATGCCACACATACCAGAGCGTATCATCCCCGAGCTTCTTGTATCTTATTTCTGCACCGATTCAGACTGAGTACAAGCCAAAACACATTCACACATTTCATCCTTTAAGGCTGGATATTCACCAGCAGACACATTCCTCCACAAATACAGATCGACACATTGTTCTCTTCTTTACATCTTAACACCTCTAACCCCTCTCCGGTGCATGTGTTCGAGATGAAGAGGTCTTAACAGCTCACAGATGCTCACCGTGCGCTGATGGCGGGCAGGTATTCAGGGCTGACTTCATCCCCCCTCTGCGCTGCGTAGATTCACTGTGACAAGTTCAAAACACATGCCGGCGTCGCACTTTGAGCCGAGCTTCTGCTACAAGTGGAAAGAGCTGGAAACACATTTGGGTTAAAGGAGCCAAACTAACATTTCTGCTCTGTTTTTCATCTGTTTCATCCAACTGCAGAGAAAGAAGGGCACACAACTCAATTACAGGTGTCATTAAGAGACATCGTTCAAAAGGAGTTACTTCTGTGTTTGTTTCTGCACTTTACATGTCAATCAAAACAGTTTTCAGCAGGAATGGGATTAACTTTTCCTGCCTTAGTACACACTTAAGGAGAAAGTTGGGTGTCAGAGGGAGATGGAAAAATAGCAATACCACAGTGTAATAATATGCTATACACTAGAAATACTCTAAATTAGAAGTCAATCAAAATACCATGAAGAAGATTTTAAAGTTAGGAAGAAAGGATTTTTTAAAAATTCAATTAAAGTTTATATTTTTATTAAGCCAAAAACAAAATACAGGTGGGAAGTTTTTTGTTCTCCTTTTAAAATGAGTATAAAATTTGTAATTCTTAGAAAAATAACTGAATGCTGCCCCACAAAGATTTTTAAAAGAGCCCACACATGATGACAAATAATGACAGATTGAGCAGACTTGTTCCCTTACTGTGTGGAGAGCAATGATATGACCAACACACACCAACAACCAGAGTCCAACTCTCACAACTGGAAATCTCACTAAATCTCTTGCAATCAAGCGTGACTTTAGAGTCAACAACCATGGCGGGCGACCGGCGGTTAGCTATCGTTTGGTTCCACATGACGATCCGCAGAGTGCTGTCCTCAGGGTTCCCCCCACACAACAGGATATCGGATCATAAATGTTTAATATTTACAATTTAAAATCGGCAGATCGGGGGAAGTAAAATCACTCTTAACATACGTCACATCGCAGGAACATCTGGCAACATAATCTTTAGAACAATCAGAAAATAGTGACTTTGCTGATTTTTGTAGGAAGGGTGGAATCAGGCGCAGAATCAGCTTGATTATCTTGTAGTGTGTACCCCGCATAAGAACAGAGGAAGAAAACAACTATGGAAGAAGTTAAAGATTGTTACCTCAATAGAATCACAATATACCTTAAGTGCCAAAAGTCAAACTATTTATTATACAGAAAGTCCATTTTCAGAATCATGCATATTGCATGTTTGTATTATTATAATCAATGCTTTAATGAATGCATGGCTGATTTTAATAACGACATACAAGCAACCCAGGATGACGTCTAACTCCAGCTTTTTTTGGGGGGGAATTTACAAATAACAGCATTCATAGATGAAACAATCACAATGAAACAGAATGAAGTTTTTATTGACCTCGCTTGCAGTGCCAGGTTTCCTCTCAGCTGCATCTTTTTAATAATGCTGCATCTGTCTCAGTGTCCAAAATAAGCTGGTTCCTGTCCAAGTGAGAGTAAATTGGTGGTGTTTAACAAAGTTGGGCTGGTTAAGGAGTAGTTTAGCGAGTGCATTTACCCCCCCCCCACGAATGTCATCATGATGCGACAGACGGCCACTTTTAGGTGTAAAGACATTACACGTTTTAAACAGCAAAGAAACCGTCGTACCAAGAAAATAATGACATCTGTCCTCTGTTGCTCAACTAACATTCAAGAGATCTCTTATTTTTGTCTATTAGGAGCAAATTAGGAAGAAGTGTGATACATTACATAGAGCCTCAGAGGAGGTTTGCTACCTGTTTCATACTGCCAGCCATTTCATTTAACCGTGATCAAGATTGTTCCCAAACCTTAAATGAGGTATTTATTACTTAAATATTGAAAACAAAGGTCCCCTAATGTTCGTAAAGTAGTTATTCCAACCGATTTAAACCCCCAAACCCTACAAAACCAGATAAGTCAGATAAGACAATTTTTCTGTTTTGATAGGACTAGGTTGATTTTGGCTAGTCATGCTGTTTTTCAATCATGGCATGGGATCAGATCATGTTTTTATGTGTGTGGTTCTGGAGGGCAGATTTCACATATTTGATTTAATTTCGAGGATTCGTCATTCTTGGATAGCAGGAAGCAAAGTTAAGATTTATTTACTCAAAAATGTTCCAGATTTTCTGTTGATGATCAACATCTGTGCCTATGTGTAATCTGTCAGAGGATATTATCAGGCAGGGTTATTTTTGATCATCATGCTCCTGCATGGGTCCGGCCAGGGCCACCAGATGTCAGGCAGGTTGTAATATTAAACAGCGTGCTTTAACAATGAATGGCAGAACACCTGCAACAAAAGCAACTACAAAGAGGCTTCCTTTGACAGCATTTCCTCTCCGCTCAGCCTCCTGCATGACCCCGGCACCATCTTGGAAAAAGATCTCAGCGCCGTTGTGCTGGACCAGACGCCGGTCCCTCGAGAGAGCTCAAAAGCAGCTCTCGCAAATTGAGCACCAGCAGGCAGAAATTGAGGGAGGAGTGATGGAGGAGGGCACGGAGCACCTGCCCGTAAATCTTGCAGAAGTTTTCCTTTCACAAGAAGCACTTGAAGAGAGAAAAAACAAACAGCGGTCAGAAGGCCAGAGGATAAAACAGAGGGAGAGAGCAGCCAGACGACCAAGAACAATGTTTAGGAAATCCTCTGCCAGGACAACACCTCTGAGATCCGAAAGTCAACCATGCAGACATTTAACAACAGTGGGTTTTTTTCCACCAGTGTGTCTGGATCGTCTTGTACTGTTAAAACTTTTGATGACTAACACATTTATTTGAAACATCAAAAAGTTAAAATGTTAATGAACAAAAGAAAGGACTATACTATTTTATATCTGCAACAAAAAGATTAAAAGAACTGCAAATGTATTTTTTATATTCTGTGTATTTCTTTGGGCTGCTGTAGAATCACCTGTTCACACCAAAATTTAAAATTGGAATATTTTAATGCAATCACTTCAATAACGTGATATGCGTCAGAAACAAAGAAAATCCTCTGCCCGGACTTCAATCATCGTGAAATTACTTTTTTCCCTGAAAAACTTTTTGATGTCACAGGAAAAGCACAGTTATTATGATTTCTATTTCCTATTATTTATTTTATTTATTAACAATGGGCTTGCAAAGCTTTTCCTATAATGAAGTTAAAGTGAAGTGCTTTGAGCAAGCGATCATAATCTTTGGGGTCCCTATTGGAGGAAACTAGCTTACTAGCTGTGTTACTTTTTTGTATAACCTTTTTGTGGGGTATAATTTAGTATTATAGTTTTTTTCACAAACAGTCATGAGAAAATAAGTCTTTGGTACATATTCACATTTTGTATAACTTTTTGTATATTTTTTGTATAACTTTCATTATTGTATTTCTGTATATCATTTTGTATAACTAAGTAGCTTGCTAACTGTTGGTTTAGTTAGCAAGCTAGTTAGCCTGTTGCTATTGTTACTGACAGTCAGTTGCTAACTGTCAGTTATCAAGTTCTGACTGAGTTCTGACTCTTTCAATAAAATGATGTACAATTTTGTCAATGAGTTCAAAATGGAAGGGGAGAGTAAACTGCCTTTAAAGTACAAATACAAAGAAGCTTGGAGAGATATACTGACTAGCTAGACAAGCTATGGTATTATAGTTAGCATTACCTCACCGACTGCCTTGTGTAACCAGACCTTTAGTTAGTGCAAGGCTGAACAAAAACTACCCCCCAAAAAAGAGCATACACCCGTTGCTGACTAACAAGCTTGCTAACTGTCACTTTAGTTAGCTAGCTAGTAAAACTGTTTGGTTGGTAACTGTCAGTTAGCCAGTTCTGAGAGCTTTTTTCCTGCTTCAGTGAAAACAAAAGATGTAGAATCATAAGCACAAAATGTCAGGTGAGAGTAAAATGCCTGTAAAGAGTAAATCAGAAGAAGCTTGGAGACCTGATGTGACTAACCACGCTAGCCAGACTGCATGAGGTGTTAGCGGTTAGCTCACTGGTAGTCAAACTTATGTGATCAGAGTTAGGGACTGAAACTGAAGAAAAATGGCAGCAAAGAGATGGAAGTGATTAAAGAAAATGTTAAATATGAAAAGAAAGGCCGTAGAGATAACAGACGGAGGGAAAAAAAATGCAAAAGAGACGAGAAAAAGCAGAAAAGGAAAAAAGAATGAATTGCCAACAAAGTTCCACACAAGCAGAGACAAATGTAAAAATGTAACATACGAAACAACCACATTTGCTAGTGTATCTTCATAGTAAATATCCCTTCTTTATTGTTTCACTATCTTCTCTGTTTAAACAACAGCTCCATCATTTGACTCAGAAATAAAATTAGTGCACCACAATGTAAGCATGGGTTATTCAAATGTGACTCTCAGATAACACAGAGTGAAAGCAAACAGCTCGCTGCCAAATGTGGCTCATGTAAAACTAATTATAACCCTCCCTTTGTTTGCACACACCTGTGGATAACAACACGGTGCACTGGCATGAACACAAGTGTGTGTGTATGTGTGTGTGTGTGTCATACATGATGTATACATTTAGAGATATAGTGAATGATAAATACTTGTTTTGTGATTTGTTTAGGCAATTTTTCTAGGCATAGATAATATGGTGTGTATACCATTTCTATAATACAATTTGTTTTGTGGTACTTTTTATCAACAGATTTTAGAATAAACTTTAAGAAAAGTTTTTGCTTATTTATTGTAATATGTTGTCAGCCCTTTTTCTGTAAAATAAACTGGAAAGTAATCAAAAAATATTATTATATTATGTTTAATTTTAACTTAATCTAAAAATAACCCATATTAAACTGCTGGCTCTAATCACTATAGAACTATATATTGTATAATAATAACAACGTATCAAAATCTGCATGTAAAATTTTCATTTTCTTGCATTGTAGAAGTTTAATTCAAATAAGAAGACCCATTTAGAGCAAGATCACTTTTGCAAGAGTGACCTGAGGGTAAATATAAATATACATAAAGAAGAGTAAATCACCATAGGTCACTGCACACAGTCACACTAATTAAAAACAATTACAATTATTCTAAAAAATGCAGAATCAGAAGCAGAGGTTTAAGTCTCTCAAAGATATCAAAGGCTCTGAAGTTTGTGTTGCAGCCTTCCAGTCTTTTACAATTGAAAGTTGTTCTGAGGAACTTTTAAAATCAGATTATTGTTTGGCTCTAAAATGATTCCTATTTGACTCATTGTACTGGGATGCTTTTAAAAAGTAAAATACCAATTAAAATAACAATATTCTTGGTACATATACTTTCTTTTTTCAGTTCAACTTGATTTATTTAATCTTTCTAAAGGGACATAAAGCATTAGGAAATTTCAAAGAAAAAGGGGGAAGAATGATGAGTTCAAGGAACCTTGTTTGCATCCGTAAAATGAGTGTTCCATTGTTCAGCCCATCCATTTTAAAACCTGTAGACTTTGAATAAAATGTCACGCCAGTGGTTCACCGGAGCCTTTTACGGAGGCTTTCAAGGTGAATGGAAGCCACAACCACTAGTCCTTTCACTGCCAAATGACTGCGGCTGAGCCTTTCCTGGCTCACTGAATCTGAAGGAGGACGCTGGCTTTGACCGCAGAGTTAATTGGGTTTGTTTATTTGGGTAAAATTTACATTCAGGAACCCTCTGCACATCCTTTATGGAGACGTATAAGAAAGGGCAGAATTGTTGAGGAGGGGAAGTTAAGATCAAAGTTTAAACGCGCGGCTTTGTTTATTATTATGTGAGGTATTCAAATGATGGATGTCAGGCTGCAGTACTTTGAATGTCTTACAAGGTCATCCAAGTGTCATCACAGATAGATAGATAGCTAGATTGCTAGATAGATAGATTGATAGATTGCTAGATAGATAGATAGATAGATAGATAGATAGATAGATAGATAGATAGATAGATAGATAGATGGATAGATAGCTAGATGGATAGCTAGATAGATAGATAAAGTTTGATAGATTTTATGCATTTTTAAGTTTAAATAATACTTTTTAATATTGGTACTTTGCTTAATATGTAAATGTGTTTTTGTCTTTTAAGTTGCTCTTGAAATACTTTTTATAATTGTTAAGAAGAAACTGCACAAAAGTTTTTTTTGCCTGCACAGACATATTATATTATTTACACAAAAGATGAAGTCTGCCACTCTTTTTTCCACACTTCAGCAGGTGTTTAAAATAGAGCCAATTTAAAGTTTTTATTTACTTGATTTTAAGGATCAAAAACATCCGGGAAAAAAGCCCCCCGAAAACTGGATCAAGGAAAGACTGCATAGAAAATGTTTAATATTGACACATTTTAGTCTGAGAACAGGTTCTACTTATATATATATTTTTTTAAAAGGTATTTGGATAAGAAACACTTGTATGTAAATACAAACAAATTATGAACTGAAGTATATTAAAAAAAACAGGATAGAAAAATAACAGGTCTGTCAAGTTTGAACAAATGACTTTAAAAGATGTGTTTCCTTGCCTGATTTTAATCTAAACGCATTCTGAAGCCATAAATCGAGGAGAGGATGTACAGAGAATTTTCAATATTAACACAATTCAGTCCTGAAACAGGTTCTAGTTATGATATTTATTGGACTTTATTTAGAGAACCACTTGATGTAAATGCAGACAAATTCTGAACTGTACATTGTTGAAAGAACAGGCAGAAAAAATAATCGCTCTGTCAAGTTTAAACAAACTAATTATGTAGTAAAAACAGCGTTATCTTTTCATGATGAAAACAAAACAAAGGTTCTGATATCAGAAGGATGCAAATGGAGCCTGACTAAACCTGTGAGTTATTTGCATGGTTTGCCTTTGAAACTCCGCGTTGCTATCATCAGACTTTCTAGGTTGTGTATGTAAATGAGAGCTAACACTCAGTCACTCTGCACTTGACATGTTTGTTTAGAGCTCAGAGGTCTGTGGGCATTCATTACCTGCCTGCAGGTGTTTCTGAGTTACAGCGCAGAGCTGCAGAAGCAACCAGGCAAGGGCTGGTCACTGCTGCCATCTAGTGTTCAATTTTTTTTAAGTATTCTTTAGAACATGTCTGGATTTCCCTCTCAATAGTTGCTTCATATAAAGTTTGAAAGAAATATTTCTAAACCTAAAAATTTAACAGCATCACAAAATTTGTCTTTTCTTATCTTCTTTTTTCCCTTTATGATGCTGACAATAGTAAATATTAGTCACACAAGTTTTTTGGCTTCATCATTTCTTTAACTGTAAACATAATATTTGCATTTAGCACCTACATAATCTTTAAATGACAAGAATGAACAACATGCATGAGGATTTTCAAATATAAGGCTCCTTTTTTAATGTAGGTTACTTGTCTGATTATTTTATTTTGGACATAACAAAATCTCATTTATATTACCTTTTTATTTAAATTTGATAATGTTTTTTATTTTTAATTTATTTATATTTTATATAAAATGGTGCAACTTTCTTCACCTGTGGCTTACAAATCAGATCCAATCAATCAATATTTAATAGATAAAGCAAAAAAAAAAAGTCCTGCATTCATACTTGCTTGTTAAGTAAAACTTCAGACATATTTTTAGCAGCATGAAGTTATTTTGTCAAAAGTGTTCTCTTAGCTAAAGGGTCACACTCTATGTTATTAGTGGAATAATTTTCTCTCTTAAATTCAGTTGGTGATGTCGAGTATTCATTCCGCAGAATATGTCTGTCATCCCCTTAATATCTGTGTTGCTAACCTAAAAATAGCTAAAGCAAGTAGCAAATAAGATTTATTTATTTATTGTTAGAAGCAGGAAAAGGAATTAGCAATGAAAAGCACTTCAAAACCTCAAAATTTGCACTGGTGCTAAATCTAGAATTAAACACAAGTTATTACAATGTGACTTTATTTTTTATCATGGCGGAGGACCAAAAATATCTCCATATTTAATCAAACTATCACAAAACTATCGTATTGTTTGCAGTCATGGCCACTGAACCAGAAAGTTACAGTAATGCTTACAGGGCACATAACACACCCAAGAAACAACATAAGACGATTGGCGTGTAATACAGCCAATCACTGGGAAGGTAGGCGGGACTTCCGGTGACATTGACAAATCAGTAATGGCGACACGAGAGAAAGTTTAATATGTCAGCAAAACAACACCGAGGGGGAGTGAACTTATGGACAGCAGTCATATTTTGATGAAACATTATAATTTTTACCCGATTGTGTGCAGTTACAGTTCAGCCGAAAGGTAAAATGACTACCAGCGCTTTGTTTTTGATAGATAAAGACATGTAACCACTCCGTGTACTGCTAACTGTCCAAACTTTCTGACATGGGCACAGTTCGCAAGCAGGAGGTTTTGTAACCGAAGCCTGAGCCTCCCGGACTAGCTAGCAGGCTAGTGGCTATGCTAACTAACGTCTGCTAGCCGTTAGCGGAGTTCCTTAAAGGTCGCGCGATGCAGACAGTCTACCGTCCGTATTATATGTACTGTTGAGCTATGTACGTCTAAATTTAACAATAAAGGAAATATTTGGCTCTGAAAAAATGTCATCGAGGTCATGCCAGGAGCTTGATTGTCACATAAACTTTGATTTTGCCTGCATATCCGTGATGGCCACCAGTTTTTTGGGGAAGCCATGATCCAATCAGAGTTAGTTCTACGGAGTAATCGTTTCCAAGCTAATATCACTGTAACTGTACAGGAATGGTCATAAAACAACGGTTAAACGCTAACGCTAGATCAATTACATAGCCTTTATCGCATTATGTACTTTGTATCTAATCGTAAATTGATTGATTTAGACATTTTTTAGAAAAACTGACCCTCTAAGTACAGTTGTTTTAGACGGTGGTCGTAATTACACTATTGACAGCCCTACTATTAATTGTCAGAGATGTGTCATATTGTGTGATTAAAAGTAAAAAGTTAATGTCTTGAAAGTGTAGGTCAGGCTGATTATGTGCATTTGGGCACAAGTCTTGTGCACCACTCGCTCTAGGGGTTGACAGCAGGAAATAATCGATTGACAGTTTCTAGTTTGAAAAGAGAAAGTGGTCCGTCAGACTGATAATAAAGTGTGCAGTGATGGCACAGTCATCAGACAAAACCATAAAAGATTTGCTGACTTTGTTAACTTTGACGTGCATTATATCCAGTACCAATAAGGAATTTTAACCATTATAATTTTTTTTACACATTACATATGTTGTTAATCTATGCAACCAGGATGACTCCTGATTTAAGTATTCTTCAAGTGTTAAGTACTATAAAATGCTATAAATTACTCTGCTTTGTTGTAAGAATTTTATAATGGAGGACTTGTGTACAAATAATACACATAACACATCAGAATTTTTAAAATCCCTCTGAATTTTAACACATTTGCACCTGAAGCAGATATTTTTGAGTGTGCAATGTTTATTATTAAAATGAATGAAAGATAATGTACACTTAAATAATACAGAGACGGGTGCACCTATAAAATATATAATCCTCTAATGAAAATGCAGAGTTATAGTGCATTTTTTACACTGCCACAGATTAGTTAGTTTAATCCATTGATTATTTATCTGCCTGTTTTAAAGGAAAGTAATACCCACTATTTAACATACTTAATACTTGAAACACTGCTCCAAAACAGAAAAGCGCAGACATCTAAAGCAGATAGTATTATGCATTATGTTTTATTGTGTTTTTAGAGTTGCATTGTTAATTTGGCATTCGTATCCTCTTTTTTTTTCTTTGAAGCTGTCTGGAGTCCTTCCAGCAGTTCAGTAGATGTCCACCCCTTCAGACACTTCAGGTGGTATGTCCCATCCTGGCCCTTCTCCGGGGGCAGGTCTGTCCCCAGGGCCCATCTTGGGCCCCAGCCCTGGACCGGACCCCTCCCCAGGCTCTGTTCACAGTATGATGGGACCAAGTCCTGGACCTGGAACACCAAATGCACCTCATGGCATGCAGGGCCAGGGACAAAGTGAATACTCTCAGGATGCAATGTATCCTATGCACAAGGTATAGTGGGCCTACTGTTATTTAATGTCTTTTAATGCCACATCTGCACAGGGCCAGCATTGAACTACTTATTTTATAACTGTGTGATGTCTTCAACAGGCTTAGTTGTTGAAGCTTGGCACAAAAGTGTGACTAATGAAATCTGCCTGACCAATATACTGTATCAAATTATTTTCACATACTGCAGATATGTTGCATTTCTGCTAGAGTGTTTTTAATGTTCTTCTGAGATATTTATTGTTAAGCTGCAGCATCTGATCAATTTTGTATACATGTAGCATGTAACGGGTATAACCTCCGAGTCGTCTAAACTACCCCTGTAGCCCACTGTTCGCCTTTTGCCAGAGTTATGCCATATACATATCAAGAACAAAGTGTTCAGTTGTTGATTTCATGGTTGCTTTAGAAATGACAGCTTTGGGAAAAATTAAGTGTACAAAATCAATTAAACTAAAATCTTTTGTTGTGCTTTTTCAGACAATGGAGGGGATGAATGAGAAGACCATGGCAGATGCGATGCACTTCGGTCACATGAAAGGCGTGGGGATGAGATCTCTGCATAGTGGTATGGGGCCTCCACAAAGTCCTATGGACCAGCACAGCCAAGGTATCTTCTCTATTTGTTCCTAACACTAAAAGCTTTCTAAGTGGTCAGAATTAATTCTGGTTATGTATTTAATTTAATCTTGTAATAAGTCTTTAGGATTAGAAACCTGATCAGTACTTTTAGGTCGTGGTTTCCAACCTGTTTGGCTTGTGTAACCCTTAAACAGCATCTCTTTATCGCTCCATATGTCTACAGATTATAGCTACATTTACCATTTTTTCTCTTCCTGTCTGCTGTAGGATACATGTCCCCCCATCCTTCCCCCATGAGTGTCCATGAGCATTCCTCTAGTCCCATGTCAGGAGGTGGAGGTGGTGGGGGACCCACACCGCCCCACATTCCCCCCACCCAGCCAGGCCCAATGATGTCCATGGATCCTCAGGGAGCCATGCCCAACATGAGCCAGCAGGGCCGAGGACCTTCTGCCTTCAGTCCGGTCCAGCTGCAGCAGCTCAGAGCTCAGATCCTGGCCTACAAAATCCTGGGCCGTGGCCAACCCCTGCCTGAAAACCTGCAACTGGCTGTTCAGGGCAAGAGGAGTCTACCCACAATGCAACAGCAGCAGCATCAGCATCAACAACAGCAGCAGCAGCAGCAACAACAGGCCCCCAGTGCTAGTCCTTACAACAGGCCCCCAGGTAAGAAGACATAGCTTTGCGATGTTTGATATTGTAGGTTGTTTTGCTTTTATTAATTGAATGTATATTGTCTTGTTACAGTGAAAGGTCCTTAAAGCTCACAGTGTAAATCTGAACCAGAATTTGGATTGTATTTTTGTGTGACTTTGTGATCCGATGAAACAGAGAATAACTTGTGTGACACTTTAATATGAGCCCTGTGTCCTCCATGTGAGCCAGGAAACCTGAAAACACAGATGCTTCATACCTCAGTGCTGCCAACATTTTGACCAGAGAGCACCCACACCTGTAATGCAACCTGGCAGTTTATATAGCCTGGCA
Organism: Semicossyphus pulcher; assembly: GCF_022749685.1. Lineage (NCBI taxonomy): Eukaryota > Metazoa > Chordata > Actinopteri > Labriformes > Labridae > Semicossyphus > Semicossyphus pulcher. The sequence goes on along the minus strand of NW_027211737.1, from coordinate 6,114,038 downwards.
TGGACAGTGTGTCAGCTTGCATTGACAAGGGAAATCATATTATGAATCTAAATCATTCTCAGGTGTCCGAAACATTTTATGGTAAAAATCCTGATTTTGTTGCATGCAAATCAAACAACCAACCAAACCACTTCAAAAGCATTTAAATGAAGAAAAGTTTCAAGAAGCTACAACAAACTAAGAATAAAATTAAATCATTTTATGCAAACAGAGGCTACCATCCCATCATAGATCAACTTTATTAGTTTATTCACATAACAGTCTCAGATAATTTTACATTACAACTACAAAATGTAAGCTAGTACTTTACAAACTATGAATTGTTACTGTGTTTAAAGGTATGTCGATGGCCCCTATGGGTGGTCCCCAGTCGAGTCCCTGCCCTACACCAGCCATGCAAGGTCACAATCAAAGCACAGGACCCAAGCCCTGGTCTGAAGGTAAGTGAGCACTTTAAACGTTTAAATGGTGACCACTTGAGCTTTAGAGTTAAAATCCAGTGTAAGATCAGAGGGGTCTGTTGGCGGAAATAAATAATATCTTTGTTAGAATGTTTTCATTGGTGTATAAACACCCGCAAATAAGAAAGGTTTTAGTTGCCTAAGAAAATATGATCACATTATTTTTTTTCTGTATTCATCAATGTTAATATTTATCACGATATAGGATTTGTTAAAGGAGTGTCTTAAAAAAGAAAGAAGCCTGGAGAAACAAGACAGTTCAATGGTTAAACTTTAGAATACAGTTTATTAACATGTGCTTTAGGTATTCACACAGTTGTCATGGAATTTTGAGGCATTATTCTTTCTTTTTAAAAGTAATAATAATAATAATAAACGTTGTTTATGTTGCACAGTTACAAAATGCTTTACCATAAGAAGAGTGCACTTTTAAAACACAACTTATCACATTTTAAACACAAAGAGAATAAAAACAAACAAACATTATTTAACACAAATGGAATCACTGTAAGTGAAGGTTTTTAAAAGTATATTAAAAGAAAATTAATAACTAAGATTAATAACACAGGAGGTCAGGAGGGGTTTCTAGCTGACATTGTTCATCAAGTTTTTTGAACAAGGGCCTAATTATCCACAGAGGTCTCCTCCTCTTCAGACATTTTATATATTTAAAACCAGTAAAAACACTAAACAAAGTTTCAGTCTCAGGTTAAAAATCAGTGTCTCTCCAACGCTCTACTGGAGGATTCAGGCTTGAAGACGAGAGGATGAGGGAAGTTATTACCAATTGGTTGCAGTCTCCAACCTCACCACTAGATGCCACTGACTCTTTCACACTGCTCCCTTAACTGCATGTGTGGACTAAAGCCACAGTGGGCTTCATTAGCTGTGACTTACAATACACCTTTTTTTTTAATCATCAGTTTTAAGACTAACCAGGACACACCCAGCTGTTTGATGTGGAGTCTTACATCAGACTCTCTTTGAAAGGAGACCAAAGTGAATTCTCTGAAGCTGCACGAGATGGTGTAGTAAGATGTTGCAATCCGAGGTGGAGATGAAATATGGTGTAACAGCTCTGCCTTTGAAGACACCCACATTATTTTCTGTTGCTAAGATGGCCCCAAAACACAATTTGCATATGTTGCTGGTCATCTGGACAGCTCCCTCAGAACAAAAACCATTTTCTCTGAAAGGCTGTAAACAAGTGAAGAGCCAGGGGGTGTTGATGAAGACAAACATCCTCACTGTGAGTCATAAATGACGATAACAACACACACTGTAATTTTATGCAAATTCATGCAAAATATAGTGTTTAATGAATGTTATTGTCAAATCAAATCCCAGTAGGACGAGACATAGAAGTCTTCAACTCTCAAATCTGTTTTGTCAAGCAGTTATTTCCAGTTCATTTTTCTCTGGGGGCATTTAACAGATTCTTTGATTTCCAGGCTTTTGAAGCAAGTTTATTTTTTTTTAAATGAATGTACCTTAAGTGAATTTCCCTTTGGGGATCAATGAAGTTATTGTTATTGTTAAACTAAGGGTGTCTGGTAAAGGGATCTAAGCTGTCAGTTAAATTAAAGGATTTATCCACCTCCAAAAGATGTTTTCCAGAGAACCATCCCTGTTGTCTGTTATAATGTACCACACTGTTTACAAACACACACAAACACACCATCAGCAGCAATTACAGGCTTTTCCCAGGTCTCTGCATCTGTCACACAACACACAAAGTGTATTTGGAAATCTTGTTTTTTAAAACAGATCATGTAGCATAAATTACTCCTCATAATTTATATGGATAATGAGAGTTTACAGCTCTGACATGATGGGCAGGGGCAGGCGATATGGGAACAATGATACAGCAAAATATGCTATATGAAACAAGATGTTTGCCTTCTCTGTCTGGTGTCTTGAGGCAGATATTTTCTTGTCCTAACTACAAATCAAACACAGCAGTCTTTCACAGTTTACCCATATAGGTATAGGTTAGTAGTAGATTATACAAATGGGTTAATTGTTGTAAAATGTTGAGAGAAAAGCAAAAATAGTAGTCAAAAAAACTACAAAAACATCCCAAATCCCACTGAGCTCAACTTAAAGCTGAATAAATAGATAAAATATTTAGTGAAAAGAACATTAGGCCCTGGAAGGATCTCTGAATGCAAATTGGTCCCCAGATAAGGAACCAAGCTTAAAGTCATTTTAAAGATGTTCAGGTCTAGATTAAGGACAGCCCATGGAGGGATTAGGTAACCCCCCGCCTGACCAGTAACGTTATGAGCAGGTGCAGGTATCTGTCTGTGAAAGTGAGAAAAGTACAGGTGCTTTTCATATAGCTCAGGAAAGCCTGGCTGGTATTTACCTGCTTACCAAAGTGTGGGTGAACAACATTTATTTCTCTGGAGATCTGCCCATGTCCAGCCCTGTGAAAAGCTGCAGAGTCTACATGCAAAATTCAAGGCACATACAGTCGATCTGTTATAATGTACTAGAGAAATAAAGCCTCTATTATAATTTAAAACTAAGCCAAAATGTATCACCAGCACGCCATGTTTTCGTTATCTGAACCAAAAGTGCTTCCTCTGCTGTTAGGATAATTGCTAGTATATTAATATAAAATAATTCGACCCAATAACAGACAAAACCTTTGTTCTCTAGGTCAGGGTGGTGAAAATCAAGCCAATGCTCAAAAACACCTCACACCTGTTGCCAGTGGACGTCCGTCTCCAGCTCCCCCTCAGGCCTCTGCTGTGCCAGCTGGACCCATGCCGGGCAGCTCAGTGACCCCGCAGCCTCCCGGGCAGCAGGTGTCCCCCATGCTCCAGATGCAGCAGAAGCAGAACCGCATCACGCCCATCCAGAAGCCCCAGGGCTTGGACCCTGTGGGGATCCTGCAAGAGAGAGAATACAGGTACTTATCTTTGATAACCATTTTAACACTGTTATCATTGCACAGTGCTGCACAGAAACACTGTGTGAACATACATTTTATAGACAATCTTGACAACCTCCCTTGGCTAATTTGAATAACATTTAATCCTTAAACCAGTCTTTAAATTGGCATCTTCAAATATGAGGCAGTTTACAAATGGATGGTATTGTCTTTAATTTGAGGATAAAAGGATAAAATACCTCCTTTCCACTGATCACAAACTGTTGAGAGTTTAAATACAAGATAATGAGCTTATTTGGGCACAGTAGAGAGCAACATTGCAAAGATGTTCAAAGGATAACTTCGGGATTTTTCAACCTAGACCCTATTTTCCCGTGTGTTTGTGTGTAAGTGACTAGTGGAGACAACAATTATTGAAATCGATCCAGTATTCAGGGAGGGAGCACCGGCCGGCAGCTGCAAAATGAGATACAATGTAACTAAACGGGGCGCTGCGCATATGCCAATATGCCACTAACACACAAACACATTAGAAAATAGGGTCTAGGTTGAAAAATCACGAAGTTATCCTTTAAATTACGGACCGAAGCTCCATCTGAGTCCTACAAACACAACAGACCAACATTAAACTGCTTATTTATTCCATTTTAAAAATATTTTCTTTTTGTTTTACTGTGTTGAAATAATTAAAGATAAAACTGATCCTAAAGATGTGCATAGACTGGTGTAGATTTTGATGATTGTTGTGCACCTTCCCCTATTTAATGTTGGCGTACGTATGCTGTTGTTTTCTTTTTGGGGTAATGCATTCTTTCAAATGTTTGCAATATACAAATATGCCCCCATCCACTTTATTTAATGTAAATACTGTTAGATTTAAACTGTTACTTGACTGGTTGACGGAGGCATAAATCCTAAAGGCAGTTTTTCATGATTTCAGGCTGATATTGCCTCTTTATTAATTCTGTGTCCCTCATAGAAAGACAAATATTTACAATGTGACCCTAACCAGTCAGATTGATGCTCTGAATTTAATAAAAAATCATGTCCACGCCTGACAGATTGCTTTAATAATGTGAGGAACATTTTGTGTTGGAGCGCAGGTGGTTTTTGGCACAGGACCTGTGCACACACAATCACAACACACGCTGTTATCGTCTGTGATATCAGTTATCAGGCTGAGAGGCGGCCGATGGAGATATGATGAAGTCTCACAGACCCGGATCTCGCTACAGATCCTCAGGCTTGTTTTTCTGTGTAAAACTTTAGGGCTCTTGTTTTGATGGTCTTGTCTTGGTGCTCTCAGATCACCCCTCACAAGCTGCGTTGGTCAGGAAAAGCTCAGAGACAAGAGCAAGTTGACCTCCCTTTAACCCATCAGTCCAATTAGGACATCTGAACACACTGTACCCTGAGTGCTACTATGGTGCAATAAATTAGTAATAAACATCTAAGCCTGCTGACAGCTGTATAATCAAAACAATACAATCAGAGCTTTTAGCAAAGTTCCCCTTTGCTTAGTATAGATGATGTAAGCTCCATGAGTATGGTATAAAACATTCAGGCTCCTCTGTATAGTTTCTCTGCCCCTTCAACTTCAGCTGCAAATAATGTCCTTGGTGTGATTCTGTACCATCATTCCCCTCGCTTCCCCCGTGTTTCCTCTTCCAGAAAAGCAATCATTGCTGCCTTAATCATTTGATTGGCACTTGGAAAACTAAGGAAACTATGCTTGACTAAACCTTAAAAGTTTTACTGCTCAATATTATCCATTTTAAAGAAATTGAGGCTAACTGAAGTTCGGAGAGGAAGAGAAAGTTCTGATGAGGTTTAGATTGTGTTGTCTAACAAACGCTTATATTCCAAGTGCGCATTTATTATATGGTCCCTCAAGGGTAGTTGTTTGACTTCCCATCTTCATAATGTTCCTCAGACTGCAGGCTCGGATTGCACATCGAATCCAGGAGCTGGAGAGTTTGCCAGGATCTCTGCCCCCTGACCTGAGGACTAAAGCCACTGTGGAGCTCAAGGCTCTACGTCTGCTCAACTTCCAGCGGCAGGTACGCAGAAGTGTCATGTTCAAAGTGACCGCACAAAGTGGGTTTACTCTTTTATTATCTAAGAAAGCAAAAGGGCTCAAAGAGTGATTTCATTCTGCATAATAACGCATTTTACACAGATTTAATATCTTCTGATATGTAGACAGTTTAGCTGTTGAAATAACTGAGGCTTGATAGTTGTTGCAGTTAGTCTCCTGTTTTATCTGCAGGGATTACAACTCAATTACTTTATGCTTATTAAATATCATCGTAGTTAAATTCAGTTTAATCATGTTTTGTTTTTTGCCTTACACCACCTCCAGATTCTTAATATCTTCTTCTGAGGTTCACCAGCAACCTCTCATCGCCATATATTAGTCAAAAATGTTCTAGTTGTTTTTACATGGCCTCAGTCCATTAAAAGCCTCATTCGATGCGACAGTATCAAGATACCCAGAAATGAGATCTGATGTTTAACCTGTCGTACCTTCAGCTGAGACAGGACGTGGTGGCGTGCATGAGGCGAGACACCACCCTGGAGACGGCCCTCAATTCGAAGGCTTACAGGCGCAGCAAGCGGCAGACGCTGAGGGAGGCCCGCATGACCGAGAAGCTGGAGAAACAGCAGAAGCTCGAGCAGGAGAAGAAGCGCAGGCAGAAACATCAGGTGAAGAAAATTAGAGTTTGTATATGAGAACAACCTTGTTTCATTCATGGTTGAGAATCGAAAACAGTTGAAGGGGAACGTAGCGGGTTTGTAGACTACTGTCACTGTTTGTTTTTTTGGATCTGGGAGTCACCATACTTTCAAATTAATCAATCAAATCAAATTTTATTTTTATAGCACCAAAAAAGAGGGAGGGAGGGAGGGTACTTTGACGTGAGGGTGGATATGCATTGTTACACCTCTATCCTGACTGACAGGTTGCTGTGGTAGCAACTTGTTAATCAGAAGGCAGATATGCTTTGTTGTCTATTTGACTTTAAATTGGACTATTTTTTACAAGATGACCATCATACTGTTTTGAAGAAGACTTAAAACCAGTGATTGAGATCATAAACTCTTTAGGACAATGTTCACTGAGATGATTAGCAAAGTGAGAAGTAAGTTCATTTCTGATAGACTGCTATACATTTGGATTCCTTTTTCCCCTACTAGCCATTAGAAGAATGCAGGTTCCGTTTTGTCTTCACTTTTCTAACCCTTAGACTACGTCCACTTCTATGTTCTATCTGTGTGTTGGACCAGTACAGCAACAGCACTGTTTTTCCAACAACATTTGTTGGCTGTTGCATCTATTCTCCTTGAACTCCCTGTAAACTGGTGCTGGTATGATAGAAAATACAACCGCCAATCACTATTACTTTGAGTTTATGATTTCTGCAAGCTTCAACTGACAAAAGTAAAGATGAAGAGAAGAGAAAACATAAAAACAGACATCACTAGTCCATTTTTGACAGTGGACAGCCACAGTCAAAACAAATTTAACACCATCAGAAAGCTGAAGGTTTCAAAGCAACACTCCCTCCATGCTGAAATGAATTCATCTAAAGTGGAGCCTGACAAGAACGCCAAGTTGTCAAAATAGTATAAAAACCTCAACCAGTTCTATGATTTGTTTTTCAGGAGTATCTCAACAGCATCCTTCAGCATGCAAAAGACTTCAAAGAGTACCACCGCTCAGTGTCGGGTAAAATGCAGAAACTCACCAGAGCCATCGCCACCTGGCACACCAACACCGAGCGGGAACAGAAGAAGGAGACCGAGAGGATCGAGAAGGAGAGGATGAGGAGACTCATGGTGAGGACCTGAGTGTCAAAATATGTTATATATACAGCTGTACACTTTTCATGTCTGTCTCTGCTTATAAAACATTTATTTTAAACCATCAGAAATCAGTTTTTACTACTGATTTATTTTGGCTTTTTGTTTTGAATGAAGTTGCAGCTAAGTGAGTGAGTTGGCCTTCTTTTACACACACACACACACACACACACACACACACACACACACACACACAATCAACAGCACAAGACAGACTTGGTAAACATGATACACAAAGTGACGACAGCGCTCAAGACTAAAAGGATAACCCCAAAAACAAGATAAAATATACATTCAGTAAAGAACAAAGTGAATAAAAACAAGGTAAATAAAAATAAGACAACATATGCAGATATCCATAAGTAGTTGATTGATAATACAGATATTTGCTGTATTGCTAAGACGTGTTGATCTCACTGATGGCTGCTGGGACGAAGCTATTTTTGTACCGCTTGGTTTTTACAGGCTGGTACCTTGTCCAGATGGAGGAAGCTGAAATTCTTCTACACATGTGGCAGTTCAGAACAAGCATCACACTTTGTTACCAGCTTAAGGGGCTTATACAGACATACTAATAGCAGTGTAATGTTTGCTTGAATGAAAGATGCATTTAGAAATTTCAAAGCTCTCCTTATATCCTACTCTGCTTGATAATGTTTTTTTCTTTCAGTGGCATACCGTCTTTGAAGTATCATAAAATCTGTGACACTAAACATTACACTGTGTGCACCTAAACAGGGATGCACTAATCTTACTTTTCTTTACCTGCAACAAACTGTGCACATTGGCAGATACAAAGCACTTTCTTAAACATGATCAAACTTTACAGTATTGTTTGGAATCATCATCTAAGTTTAATTTTATGATGCATCATGATATGTGTGAATTTTACCTGATAAAGGTCTGAGAACAGATTATAGTCAGATTATAGGATGTATGACTGTGGGTCTTTCACAGTCAGATTTCATGACATTGTCTTTTCACACATCAGGAGATTGTCTGTGTCAGACATGTTCTAACATACTGGATAAACTCCATGATGTTTAGATGAGGGATGGTGCTTGGGTAGATTGTGCAGGAGGATTTATTAGGATGGATTTATTAGAGTGGAAAGCAATATAGAGGCAAGAAGAAAAGAGTGCAAATCAAAACGCTCACATGCTCGCTGGGAGTTCTTCCTAAGCTTGCAGGGTAGAGTCTATCTTATGTCCGGTTCAACTGATTTGGACATTTGCATACTTGCATACATATCCTCTGAGAAATGTCTTGATGGGTTCAGGGTTGCACTGCATGGCTGAAAGGGTCTTACTAGAGCTTTGACAGTGAAGGAGACTAAGAAACAATATCTAACATGGACAGGTGTTTGCTTGTCCATTTGATAAAGTTAACTGTTGTATTGTATTGATGCATTAGCAGACCAGAGCTGCTTTTATATGTGTTATCCCAAGACTCTTCCTCTGTTAACCTCCTGTCGACATCCCCCGCTCAGGCAGAAGATGAGGAAGGCTACCGAAAACTTATCGACCAAAAGAAAGACAAGCGTCTGGCCTACTTGCTGCAGCAGACGGACGAATACGTGGCCAACCTCACCACCCTGGTGTACGAACACAAAGCTGCCCAGGCCGCCAAGGAGAAGAAGAGGAGGAAGAAGAAAAAGAAGGTAGGACAAGAAACGGTGGTGACAGGATGTGCTTCATGTTAATGGATGTCACATTTGTGTTGTGCTAGTTTCTGAAAAGCAAAGTGTGTCTCTAAGGTCAGGACTTTATATTGATGTTTTTCTCTATATTTCCTTTTGAGTGAAAAAAAAAAATACACGAAAAAAGGAACCCACAATGTTGTTAGTCCTTCTCTCCATGCTGTCTGGCCTTTGATGTAACAAGGACATATTGTTGTTGTTGCTCTCTTTGCCTGTCTCTCTCCTGCATCTCCTTCTATCCCATTTTCAGCCCATCCAGTCGAGGCAGATGGCTGTTCAACCTGAGTCTGGTTCTGCTCGAGGTTTCTGCCTGTTAAAAGGAAGTTTTTCTGCCAATGTGCCAAATGTTGCTAAGTGCTACTCATGGTGATTCATGTTGGGCCTCTCTTTAAATAACATAACAATCGGTTTAGACCTGCTCTTTTTGTAAAGTGTCTCGAGATAACTCTGATGATTGATTGATTTGATTTTCAGCTTCAAACCTTCTCTTTCCTCGTTAGACTTAGATATTATTTAGATGGGTCACAAATATGTGGTTTTATTTTAAAGATAAAATGAAAGAGATTTTTGGCCAACATACAGATTATAACGTGAGGCGTATATGCTTAGATGAAGTCAATCCAACCCTGAGTAGAAGCACTGACCACAGTGGCATGAAATTTATAATATCACACTTCATTATTTAGTTCATTTCAAGCATCTTCCAGAATGACAATGTGGTTATTGTCAAGCCTCACACGGCCACATCCACGTGATTCAAAGCTTTGATATGGTCTCAAACTGTGACACGGTGAGCTGAGAACCACCTCACCTAATTTCACACCTTCTAACAGAGAAGCAGAACTAATCACTGAACCTGCACCTGCAGACTCTCTGCAGAGATTCTGACACTGATGCCGGCTACTTGTAAAAGGTCTTTCTGTGGCGCATTATGCGTCACCTCTGCTGAGCATGTGTGATGATGATTCTGGAAAAAGCACCAAAAGAATAATCTTTATAGTAGCAACATGGAAGACAAGCCTCATGACCCGGACTAATTCTGTTGAAGAGCTCTTCCTTTGTGACTCTGCTCTTTAGCTGAGTAATGGATTAAATCATAAATAGCAGCCATAACCATTGTAGAGCCACCATCAGTGAGAGATGATGGTGTAACCTCTACTTTAAAAATACCCTGTTATATATAACAGCAACATGTGTGATGATTTGTTAGCTTAATGGGTTCATGTTTCTGTGTTTGATGTCAAGAAGGTGGATGGAGATGGAGAAGGCACCAGCGCCATTGGACCTGATGGAGAGGTGAGCTGCTGTAGTTAATGTTGTATTTCCCTTTTTGTTTGTTTTTGGCTGGACTGCAACAAAGCAGGGCCGGTCCTATACACATGAAAAACTGGCCCTGACTTGTTGAGTGAGTGAGGGGTGAAGCGACACCTTCAGTATGTTGAGTGTTGAAGTTTCTCCATTGGCTGTGGCATCAAGGTGAAAAGGTCCTGAATTAAGTCCTCTAAAGTAAAGTAGAGCTGGGAAATAAAACAATCTTCAAAGGGGACTGCTAAAAAATGTATGCTGATAACAATAACAAACTTTTTATGGCCATTTTTACTAATTATGGATAGATCTAACAACCTATCGCAGCAGAAAAACAGCCAGTCAGTATGTCTGACCCCCGCTTACTGAGTCGTTAGCTGCTTCCCAATTCAGGGGCTTGAATGACGTATTTCAAGGCTGATTGCGTCACAGCAGCGCGTCAAAGGCAGTCCTTTTTCAAAGGCTCCTTTAGATGCGGCCGACAAATGCGTCCTCCTTTTCCCGGGCCACAAAGGATCCATCGGGTGCATCATTCGCAGCCCAATGTATCCCAGGATTCATTGTGTGCCAATTCAAATGAGATGGCAGACTCTTAAACGGCAGAGGAATACACTTTAAATGTAAAAGTTATAATCAATCGAATAGATAGCGACACAGATATAAAAAAAAACCGAAAGAGGCCTTGAAACAAATTATTTCTAAAATAATAGGTTAAGTTACGTGACGTTAGTTATGATAACTTCCTGTTGCTAGGTGACAGGAGCTGAGTTTGGTGATGCAAGGTTAAGGAACAGCTGGTGACGCAAACAGGAATTCCTCCATACACCAGAACGTCTCGACTCTTCAGCCTCAGCGCTCTCTGCAGGCTATGAATGACTCATCCTCTGTAGACAGCGTCCTTTGAAGGATGCAGCCCCTGAATTGAGACACAGCTTATGAGTCATAAAGTACCCCAAATATTGATTGGTCGAGTGTTGGACTTTTCCCATTTTCTGTGGCTCTAAACATGAGTGGATCCTGAAGCACTTTCTCAGAAGGCTTTGAGCTTTGTTTATAATTACATGAAACTCTGTGGTGGGTATCGACTGATGGCTCTTGATGTATGAACAGCAAGGTTATTGTGTTAAATGATTGTTGAATATCTTGTAGGGCTGCTTGCTAAGTGTCAGCCAAACTTCAGTGGATGAAAAGAGTGTTAATCAATAACATTTTAAATAGTTGGTGAGAAAAAAGCCTTGGTACTTCAAGCATTTCCTGATTCTTTAAAATATAAAGAGATATTTAAATATATAACACAACTATTTTAGTTTGGGTCAGCCCTGAGTTTTTTTATTTTTTAATAGTTGATTGTGTGGATTTTGTTCTTCTTCAAATTAGATTAGTCAGGTCTTCTGTTGTTTTGAAGCATTTACCTTCTTGCTACTTTGTCTTGTGCTGTTGCAACCCCCAGATTTCCCCTCTGCAGATCAATAAAGAATGATCTTATCTTAAACAATTTGGAAAAAAGAAACCATAAAAATGAATTATTTACTTCTTAGTTTTTGTTATTTGCTTTAATCATTTTTAGTTTTGTCCAGTTCTCAGTTTAAATTTATCGAACTAATTACAGAATCAATGTGAAAATGTGAGTATGTGAAATAGTGATGGACCTACAGAGAGTTATCAACTAAATCTGCAGCTTCACTTGGTTTGAATGAGTTTCAGCTAATTTTTTTAGCTGTACGGTTCACAGCTTTACTAGTTTGGTTCACTCTTAACACTCCATAACAAATAACATTTTCAAAAGCAAATAAACACCACTGCTCACTCTGCTCACCAACAAATAAAGAGAGCAATAGGTCATCTAGCTATTGAGCACAGTGGACTATTTAGCAGCTTCAGAGACAGACATTTCCTCCAGGAGTTGGTGGAGTGAAAATATTGTACTTAGATTCGTCAGCTGGCAAGAAACAGGACTCTGCTGAACTACTGAATCTGTGTATTAGCTTCTGTTCACTAACAAGTTCACTATATCAACTAAATAGGTGATGGCATGTGATCGCAGCTTCGTCTCTGCTGCCCCTGAGTGCCTAAAAGTCTGTACCTGATTTTCAGATGGATCTCAGGCTTTAATTGCTCTTTGCCATTAGAGGGTTTTTAATGTTGTCAGTGAATGTTGTTATGATGATAATTATAGCTCTGCTGCTGTGAGACCAAACCTGCACCGTACCTCAGTCTTACAGCTATGCCCAGGCAGATATGAAAAACGAAATCAGATGAAATCAGCAGCAATTATCCTGCAGACTGCTCCCTGGGTAACAGTGCAACCGAAGCTAATTGAAACTTCCAACATCTAACAACACAAACAGAGAATGAAGTAAATGAAAACAACTCTATTTGGAATTCAACACATTAAAACACAGTGCAGGTGATCACAGAGAACACAACAGATTCCAATGAGACCTTTATACACAGCCATAAAAACAGCATCATCTAGATAAGTGGAGATGTTGTAGTTTTACCTTCTAATGAATGATGGGACATTATTTAACAAATTAACAAACAAAACAACAGCCTGAGATCTTGAATGCTTGAGAAAATACATTTTGAAGATTGAATCTTTGTTTTTCATTCTAATTTGTCTAAATTCACACGTTTCTCTGTGTGGTATGTTTGTCCTGCAGCCCATGGATGAGAGCAGCCAAATGAGCGAGCTGCCGGTCAAAGTGATTCAGACGGAAACTGGGAAAGTTCTGCAGGGAACCGAAGCTCCCAAATCCAGCCAGCTGGAGGCCTGGCTCGAGATGAACCCTGGGTGAGGAGGCAAATCTAGAACTGACATAACTCTGAAATGACAATGTTGTTGTTTTTGGGCCTAAAGAAAGTATTTAAAAGGTAACTTTTTTCTAAAAGTGCTAAAGGAGCCACTTTCTTTTTTGCAAAAGCTAAAACTGACATGCACAATGAAATGGTCAATTAGAAGCAGTAATTAGTGGATCACCCGCATTTAATTGCCTTTAATAGAGCAAACAGACCATTATTTAAACAGCAAAGTGTCCTAATAAGAGTTAAAATATACACAGACAAGGCAAATATTGTCAGCCTGATCATAACAGATGCTCAACTTTCAGGCTGCTGGATATCTGCACGATGTATTGTTGTAGCCATACAGTTGCACAAGGTCACTTTTAAAGTGTACTCCCATTCTCAGCAGCATCTTGCCTGTCTCTGGTTAAATCTGTGGCTACATATAAGGACTGTTCATAAAAGCAGATGTGCCACTGAGTGTTTTCTTTTAGTGGCATCACTTGCAGTGTATGTACGTCATGCTGTTGTGTGAGTCATAGGGACACAAGAAAGTGAGCTATGGTTTTTATAAAAAGTTAAAGGAGAGGAAGGTGCCCTTATGTAAGAAAAACTTGACACACACAATGCCTGCTTGCATTAGTTTGAGAGTTTTACGTGTTAGCTGCGCTGAGAAGCCTGTTTATCTATGCCCAGGCAGATCAAGCATATATTACAACATCATTAGACGTGGTAGGATGTAATTGTAAATAACACTAAGGGTCCATTTAGAAAGTTTATTAAGACACTTGTTGTCTCAAATATGTCTGTTTTCTCTTCACTTGTCCTTGCTGATGTCAGAGTGCTGGCAGAGGGCTACAAGTGTGTTAGAAGAAGGAGGGGAGGTTTGCTCCAAAATTGTGCAGCCCTTGATAGAATTATGAGGCTGCATGTAGTTTGTCAAGGTTGAGTGAAGATGTAAAAGTCCCAGGTACAGAATACACAAATAACGTCCCTCCCCCTGTATTGCTGCTCGCTGCTTTTTCCTTCTGCTGAAGTTGTGCATTTGTACACTGTTTTTTCTCTTTCTCTTGTTTTCCTCGTCCTCGTTTAATCACCAGATATGAAGTTGCCCCGCGGTCAGACAGTGAGGAGAGCGGCTCAGAGTATGAGGAGGAGGTCAGTGACTTTCTTATTAATGAACTCCCACAGTGGAGGCTTTCCTCTGCTGCAATTCTTCAAATCATGCAAATGTTATTAAAAGGGATTCGGGCCACATGTCAGACAAACTCTACACACACACACACACACACACACACACACACACACACACGCTGAACACACACATCAAATTCCACCAGGGGGCTGTAGCTGTATGCACTTCAGTTTAATTATGATTTTGTTTTATATCCTCAAAGCTCCTTCTCCTTTTATTATTACTTTAAGTATGCTCTCAGTCATGTGTTATCAACTTTGCCTTAAAGGAGGAAGATGACGCTGCCAGGGCAGAGACAGAGGAGAAGAAGATAATCGATCCCAGTGGAGACGGGACTGTGGTGGCTGCCAAGCACATCATCGAGTATTGTGTTCCCTCTTACTTTCACACATCTCAGACTAACTTGGCAGGACACGTTGGTGTCTTGTTGATGAATTGCATGCTTTGTTAGAGACAAAGATAAAATCTTAAATTTAAGGTCCAATTCCTGGAAAAGTGGAAGCGTACTTGTCTGTGTTGTACTTTTTAAAACACGTGTTATTGTTTAGAAAGAAATGAAACATTTAATGTTAAAAACATGTTTTTTCGCCTTGAAACTATTTCGATTTTCCCTGAAGGGGCCTCAGTCAGAGGTTATTAAGTCACACTTCTAGACACTGAGATTGAAGTAAAATAAAGTCATGAATAAATGAAGCTGAGTTAGACCTTGAACCAGACTCCAGACTCGCTCCAGAGGGGTTCATATGGAGGAGCTCTGGCTGTACTCCAGCTGAGCTTATACCGTCAGCTAATGTGGCTGTGGCTCAGTGGTAGACTCTGTTGTCTCGCAATCAGAAGTTTGGGGGTTGATCCCTCACTGCTACAGTCGCTTTTTGAAGTGTCCTTGGATCATTGAATCCCAAATTGCTCCTGAAGGCACAGCCATCGGTGTGTGAATGTACATAGACCCTGATTGGAGATTGGCACTTAGGCCTTTGCCATCAGTGTCTGAATGTGAGTGTGAATGGGTGAATGTCACATGTAGTGTAAAAGCGCTTTGAGTGGCCGTAAGACTACAACAGCGCTATATAAGTACAGTCCATTTACCATTTACCTTGAAACTGATCATTAAAAGGGCAGTTCTGCCGTAGTTTGATGCATTTCAAATACTCAATCTTCCTTTCATCCCCTTAAGGTCAGCCAAACAGGATGTGGACGATGAGTACAGCGTTCCCACTGGACAAACAAGCTCTGCGTCTTACTACGGCGTGGCCCACGCTGTCATCGAGCGGGTGGAGAAGCAGTCGTCGCTGCTGATCAACGGCACGCTCAAACATTACCAGGTACACACATGAACACGCACACACACATTTATTATTTGATTTTATTTTGTCGACTTTTCTAAAAGCTTTTTGACAAGGTTATTGCTCTTTTGAACAGTGTTCGTTGTTATTTTATGATTATATGTCATTTTTATCCACAGTGTGTTTTCAATGAGTTTCAAATTGAATTTTTGCTGCCAAACAACTTTTTAATACGGGCAGCAAACACAAACACATGCTATTATTTTCATATCATTTTTTTATTTTTCCATCAAAATCACTCATGAATACAAAAAAGCACTTTGAGGCCCTCTGTCAAACCTGTGATGAAAGCTTGTCCTTTAACTAATCACCTAGGAGGGATTTTAAAAAGGCTCCAGCATTTGACAGATGACAAAACCTGGGACAGAAATACTGAAATAAAAAGAAACAATCCAGCGTCCATACATAAATTATTAAGCAGTAAAATAAAAATAAAGAGAGAAATATACATTCATATTTCCCTTTTAAACAGTTTAAAGTCACAAAATATAGAATGTTATTGAGAATCTCTTGTTACTTTTCAGTGGGGAACAGATTACAAACACCATCATGTTTCAAGACATCTCTATTATTCTAGAAAATACTTCAGATAGGATCAAATGAGAACTATACCAAAATTCACTTGAATAAATCGCTCCAGTGTGTGTTTTTACAGAGTGTTCCGGTGCGCAAAGTGTAATCAAACAGAGCATTTCCACCCTGCCGGCTCCGCTGTTTACACACTGTTTTGCCTCTGTTACTATTTCTGATGACGGCTCAGAGACTTCTCCCAATCATTCCGCCTCTGTTCGTTTTGCATAGAAGACGGAACGTAACAGAGGCCTAACAATCTGGCAGTGTAATAGGGGCTATAGAGACAGACAACCTTTGATGCTCACATTCACACCTACGGGCAATTTAGAGTCACCAGTGAACCTAATGCATGTCTTTGGATTGTGGGAGGAAGCCGGAATACCCGGAGGGAACCCACGCGTGCACGAGGAGAACATGCAAACTCCACATAGAAAGGCCCACTACGTCTGAGCCAGGAACACGTGGTCTGCATTAGAATTCATTGATGTGTAATAATGGTAATTTCCTGTTAAGAAAGTAGCCTTCTGGGTACTTTGCATAAAAATATTGCTGAAAAATCCATCAAAATCCAAGGCAAAAGGGTTATTTTCATTTCTGCTCCAAAATTTCAGCCTCAATATCTGTAATTACTGAGTCTGTCCTATTATATGGGTGTCAGTAGCGCTCTATAAAATCTCTACCTCTACTTCTTCTACGTCTTGTTATTGAGTGTGGGCCTGTGAGTTTTTATGTATCAAAAAGTTGCATGAATCTTCTGTGTGAATAGTTCAGCTTCTATTTTGTTATCGTGTGTAGGGAAAGGTTTTTTGTTTTTCGCTTACAGTGTTATCACTAAAAAACATCTCTAGTGCTATTGTAGCTTTAACACACAGTTGAAGCTGAGCTGTGGAAACAGAGACAGCAACAAACTCTGTCCTCGTCATTCATATAACACTTTGTGCCTAAATATTCCAGTGCAGTAGGAAAGAGCTGCTGTCTTAGGTTTGGTCTTGGATGGAGGATGTGACCAAACATCTGCTGTTGCACCAACTGAAAGCTCAATCAAGTTTATAGAGAGCTATCTGCTTGTAATGATGCTGCCACATTATTTTTCAGTGTGTATAGCGTCTCGTCTCTAAGTGGGGACGGCAGGGAAAGATAGTATTCTACAAGAGATAGGGAACTGGCAATTGGATGCTGCTGACATTTTTTCCCTAACAACCAGGCTGCAGTCGTAGCACTCCTCTGATGTATTGTGTCCCAGGCTTTAAATGAGATATAGTGGCAGCTCCCTGAGGAAATAGGAGAGATTTCAGCTGTACAGTAATTGGATCAATTGTCTGTCATGCCAACAGCAGTCTGTGTAACAACACTGAATTGTCCTCGAGAACTAATAGAAAGCTGCACATTTATACTTGACTATTTATTATTACTCAATTATTCAACCCTTTAACCAGCCTGTTTTTACCGCTGTCAGCCATAACATGCAGTTGGTAATTGGTTGGCAGTTTCTTTTTCTGCTACCGTTGCCCTCCTGCCCTTTCCCGTTCCTCCGTACTGTCTTTAGCTGATGTCTTTCCTCAGGCCACAGGCGACTCACACAGTTGGTATTTCGCTGCCACGCTTGAATCACTTGGTAAATAAAATCCCAAAGTGGCAATGAGATCAAAGGACATTTGCAGAACTCAATTTAAAAAGCATTCAATTTCCTTCTGTTGATGCATGTAAAGGTTTTTTTATTACACCCAGAGTGGAAGAAAAAAACACATTTAAAAGTCCACTTTTTAATTATTTCGGTGCTACTAACCTTACTGTGCTATATGTCGACCATCTTTTTCCATTGTAATATACTCTGCTGGATAACCAGTTACCTTCCGGCAGAGATCATGTGGACTTGAGACTTGGTGACTTGGACTCAAATCACTGTTTTGATGACTTGCGACTTGGACTTGCAAGTTAATGACTTGAGACTTCACTTGACTCGAGGCATGATGACTCGGATGACTTGCGTGTGTTCTTAAATTTGAATGTTAGCTGTTAAATATAAAATGATGAAATTCAATGTTGGCAAGTTTCTGTCCTACTATCAAGTCTGTACGCAGCGCAAACTGGGAATCATGATTGGACGACTCAAAAAGCTCCCCGGTATGTGATTGTCATGATTGGATGACTGGCTGTCAGTCAAACTCCTCGCTATGGCAACACGCAACATCAAAGACCCCAGCTACCTGATGATTTTTCCCCAAAGAGAAGCCTCATCAGTCGTACTCGTTAATACTAGACCAGACCATCATCGTGGCTTTTTGAACAGGTTATATAGATTGGCCAATAATATCATTATTAGACGGGCTACTAACACCTTGTTTATTGGATAGATATTCTGTGATATTTTTGACAGTGTTCAATAACAACTTTAGTTGAAGGTCGAACTGAGCTTTATGACTGCCAAGGACAAACCGGAAACTCATGAAACTCTCATAATCTTATTCTGACATTGAAAATTTGTCTTCGACAGCGATTGCTTGAAAAGTTGTTTGGTGTAAGGCTAACATTATAGGATAGTAAATTGAATATTACTAGTTAAACAAGACAAGAACATCAAACAGACATTTTTCTTTCTTTCAGTCTGATCTACGATAATTCAAAGGATTAACTGACAGTGTAGTCAGCCACAGAAATGATCATTATTTACAGCCGTATTTTCCAGCAATTTTGCCTTTCAGACTGTCATGGCTAAAAGTGACAGGATATATTTAGCCACAAAGAGCACAATGTGACCGGCTGCATGTGTTAGCCACCTGAGCTAGGAGGAGAGTTTTTCCACATTAAGTATTCAGATTGTCATGCCTGCCCTTTAAAACAACCTAACAATTTGTGTCTAAAACATTCAGTCACTTCGACATTCAATAAGACATGCAATGTGTAATTTCTTTTGAAAACTGCCTAAAGTAATGTCTGTCTGGATCTTTTATGTGCTCAGAAGAATGCATAATAAGATTTGAATGTGAAGAAATACTCACAGTAAATTATATTTTCTCTGCAAACATATTGTAAAGCATGCCTTTCTTTGTCTGTGTTATCTAGATCCAGGGTCTGGAGTGGATGGTGTCCTTGTACAACAACAATCTAAACGGCATCCTGGCTGATGAAATGGGCCTCGGCAAAACAATCCAAACCATCGCCCTTATCACCTACCTGATGGAGTACAAAAGGATCAACGGCCCCTTCCTCATCATTGTTCCTCTCTCGTCAGTACTTCTCAGCTTGCATCCATCACGCCTCTTATCACACATTGTTATGACATCCTGAAATATTTTCAGCGAGGGGGCGATGTACACAGCGTTTAAAATTACACCAGGAAATCATTTCAGATTGAAAAACCCCTCCTTATTAATCTAAATCTCAATATGGAGCTGTAATAGAGACCAGAGGAGTCAGGGGTCCCATCCCTGATTGAGACACTGATGCCAGTGGCAAGCAATTTACCTGAAATTATATTCAAGTGTCAGGTGTGAAAACTCATCTGCCTTTAGGGAGTGATGAGTCAAAATTGACTGCAAAACACAGACGGACTCTATTACAGCAGTGAGCTAATACTCAGGCACCACTAGACTCACCAGGGTGACATTTTAGCACCCAAACTACACGCTAATAAACATGTGGTGTTAGGAAAGTATTGCTAATGATATAACATATTAAACACATTACTTCCAATACACCTATCCTATTATAGTTGTAATAAATTAAAACTATTACGTCATAATAATATTAGTAAATTAAGACATGCATTAAGAAAATGAATACATGAAGAAAATAAAGTAAATAAATGAATTAATACAGACTACTATAGCATATAAATGTGCATTGGAAAACAATCTTTTAAAGAAAACACTTCAACACACACATCAAAATTCTCCGAGCAGAAGAAAGTCCTAATTCTTGACGCCTTTTTCTCCTGTTAAGTCGAATGACTCTTGAACATGTGTGTACTTTGTAGTCATATTGTCACACTGCACTGTCAGGCCTTTGGGGTAGTTGGAATGATGTTATTTGGCTATTTTAACTCACCACCATGACATATAATGACACCAGTATAGTATAGCTGCAGCAGGAGATATTTCATTATTATTTTCTTTTAAAAAATTATATTTATTGTGAGAAACAATTTTTAAGGGTTCTTTTAAAAAACATGTATCTGAGAGCCCCCATCCCTTTGTATTACTGTAAAATCCAGAATATATGTTGCACCGGAATATAAGTCGCAGTCTGTTTTTTTTGGTATCCCAGAGAGGAAAAAGGTTTTCTATAGCTATTTATTATTAAAAACGTTTATACAAGTTATTTCAACACCATTTAAATCTATTTTCATTTGAAACCCATTTAAAACACAAATTACAGCCTACCATCTGTTTTCACCATGCCGAGTTTGCAATCCTGGACGTTGAGCTCAGCCTGCGATTAACTTTGATTGTTGTGAGGATGGCGGCTGCACTGGCCATCATGACGCCGCATGTATACTGGTATATAGGATGCACTGGTATATAGGATGCACCCCCCTTTCTCGATAAAAAGAAAGTATTAAAAGTGCGTCTTATTCACCAAATTTTATGGTTTACACATGCTTTTCAAAAACTTATATAGATACAAATTTTAAGGCTACTCAGATAAAGGACACATTAAAATTTTCCAAGGTCAAGATTAATTGTTCATTTGTTTGTTATTCTCCATCTCTTGTTGGTACGTGATGAAAATACGGTAATCTCTTAAACCATTTATTCATCTTTGGAAAAAGTGTGTGATTTCCCTTGCTGTTTCCTCACCCCTAATCCCTTCAAATTCTTCAAATACAAACCACTCCAACCTTCACTTTGAAGCAGCGGGAGACCACCTCTCCAGGGTGGACCGGGTTGTAGTTGTTTCAAACCCACTCCTCCCAAAAAACATCAAAAGTTGCTGAATGCTCCTGGGTCCCTTTTCACCTTCCTTAAACATAGCAGGTAGAAGCAGCCTCAGTGCTCACAAACTTACCGTGTGTACATTCCGACTGAAGGGAAAGCTGTGTGATGTAACACCCAAATTCACTTTTCACTTAATTCTTTTTTTGTGTTTGCAACTGTGTCAAAGGATTAAAATGAACAATAGTATTTTTTAAACATTTATTATTACTGAGGAGTGCGCTGCGTTTGGAAGTCAAACTGAACACAGCACAGGCTCCGCTTTGAGCTCTGGGATGCTGTGTTAAATGTTCTTTTTAATACGCAGAGTGAACTAATGCGGAGGAAAGCCTCACACTCGCCCTCTTTCGCTCAGAGTTGTGTGTTGGGAAATCAAAGTTAATGGGCCGAGAGATTGATCTGCCCGCGGAGGCCAAGTTTTAACAAAGCTTTCTGAGAGAAAAGTGTCTCATTGTGAGCTGCATCCGTTTGACTGTTTGGAAAGCTATCGCACTTTGCCACCACAAGGGATATATTTCTACTTCTGATGATAATCCAGAAAATTGCATCTGATCCTCCATGATGGAGATTTTAATGGGTTCTCTTAGTGTTACTCTAACCTCTCCTCTCCTCTCCACTTCTCAGCTAAGACTTTGTCTCTAATTGCTCTACATTAAAACCACTTTCTTACATGTCACCTTCAACACATGTGCTGATTGTCATTGATTTCTGTTTTTCCAGGACTTTGTCTAACTGGGTCTATGAACTTGACAAGTGGGCACCCTCTGTGGTGAAAATTGCTTACAAGGTAAGAAAAACAATTTTTCCTTCTTATTCCATGTAAGACGCTCTGACTTCTTCTGCCTGACTTATGACAGCAAGTTTTTTCTTTGTGTCTCCTCCCCATGAAAGGGAACCCCTGCTTTGCGCCGAGGGCTGGTGCCTCAACTCCGCAGCGGGAAGTTCAATGTCTTGCTGACCACCTATGAATACATCATCAAGGACAAGCACATATTGGCCAAGGTGAAAGAAATTAAAGCTTTTCCCTATCTCTGTCATTTTCTTCTTTACTTGCACTCTTTTTCCATTTTGTGCCAGATCCTAACCAAGTCTAAATGTCTTGTTTTAAAGTGTCTTCAGTAAATGGTAAATGGACTGCACTTACAGAGCACTTTTCTTGTCTTCTTTCTGACTGAGAGATGAGAGACTCTACCACTGAGCCACAGCCGCCTCAGTAAAGGAAATGTCTTTAAAATGCTAAGACGTGGGAAGAAGGATTTTAAGAATCCTTTTTTTGGGGGGTCGCAATTTAAAATATAAAACTCTTTGGAAACAAGTATTTTTACTATCAAATTAACATCTTGCCATTTACACAAACAACTCTCATATTTAGTTTCAGTCTGGCATACTTCTGTTTATCGTCTGCTAGCTAGCTGGGATGCTATCTGTCATGTAACAGAAATAACACGGGGTAGTGCAGACAAACTGAGGGCTATTCAACCAATCAGGGCTTAGCAGGGAACATTTTCACTTTGTGTTCTCTTTGATGTTGTGTTTGATGTGAGGCGTAGCTCAAAGGCAAAATACCTAATGAATGCAGAAGAAAAGCTATTTGAAATGTTGCTGTTTTCCAAAGTGTTGCATCTTTTCAACTTAAGAAGTAGATAATAAATACCAATTTCACTGGCCCAAAAACACTTTTATGTTTACTTTAAGCAGCTACACCTGCAGCACACACACGGCATGAGGTTTTGTGTGCCGACAGGAAGCAGGAGACGTGAGTTTTTGTGCTTGTTTACAGGCAGGTGACCATCAGACTCTGCTGCAACGGTCAGTTCTCTGTGTGCTCAGTGAAAAGCTGCACTAATGTGATATCAGACGGACTTTACCTGTGGATTAGTCACTGAAAACGAGAAACTGGCAAGTTTCGTTTTGCACTGAGCAACAAAAAAAGGAGCAGCTTGACGTGTTTCACTTAATTTGCTTCACTAGCACACATCCTGCGATGTAACTATTGGACATGCAGACATCGCAATTGCGATTGTTAAAAAATATATGGTGCAGCCATATTGCACAGTTGGTCTTTAATGTAATTCCATAACCCATTTAACGTTCTAAAAAAGTCTTGCTTACCAACTTGACATAGGCTGTAAGAACGTTGTGTACTCTTCATACACAGTGTCCAGCACATTTACAGACACATCCTCTTTAATTCACTTTATACTGAATACAAAGTTTTCACCACAACTTCACCAGTCAGTAGTTAAATGACTGATACCTGAGATTTCATCATGCAAGTGCCAGAGTTTGAAAGTTTTGAACTATCAGCAGCAGCAGCTGAAGCACTCTGTGTGAGCTGTAATTGATTTATCGACTTTTTTGGGGGAGACCTGGGAAGGAAGGATTGCAGTAGTCAGTCCTACAGGGAGAAAATGAATGCACAAGCTTGGACGGATCTGATGTTTTGGAGGCTCTTTTGATGATATAACACTGCGGTAGCTGTGTTCCTTCTATGAGGCTGGAAAGTTAAATGAGAATCAGTTATAATACTGGGTGAAATGTTCTCAAAGTAAAAACTTGAGCCTCCGGTTTGTCCTTGTTCAGTTAGAGGACGTCTCAGATCTTCTCTACATCACTGTCATATTTAATTAGTGATTAGAAAAAGTGTGTGCAGTGAATACAACCCATACTTAAGATCTGTCAGCAGGGTCAAGAGTTTGTTTTACAAAATGTTAAAAAGTCTGCAACACAATGAATTAGATTTCTAATAGAGACATTTAGCTGAAGATGGACTCTGTAAATCGTTTGGCTGATTTAATGATCTTTCTGCTACCTATGTCATGTTAAAAGTTCAAGGTTTACTATTGACTGCACAGTGTTTATATTTGATACAGAGGTGGTGCAGCAGCTACTTTCAGTGCTTTCACACACGATCAGAGGAATCATTTCTCTGCCCCAGTGAACTGTTGGTTTATGCGTAGGTGCCTGCATACTTATGTGAGGTTGGCCTGAAAATTCAATAGA
The DNA here is from genome assembly GCF_022749685.1 of Semicossyphus pulcher. Classification (NCBI taxonomy): domain Eukaryota; kingdom Metazoa; phylum Chordata; class Actinopteri; order Labriformes; family Labridae; genus Semicossyphus; species Semicossyphus pulcher. Next base: position 6,089,978 of record NW_027211737.1, on the reverse strand, counting down.
AACAGATCACTCAATATTTTGTTGCTTCAGATGTGAAGGACTTCAAGGAGCCTGCTTTTAACCCACTCACAAACTCATGCATATAGTCTGACTGTGTTTCCACAGGATATAAGGTTAAAGCTGCACTTTAGCAAAGCAGCATCAGAAGCACCTTCAGTTGTCTGCAAGGGTCAGACGAGATACCACAGGCCACAGACTGTGTAAATGTAGCCTTAAACCTGCATTATTTGTAAACTGTGTTTGCAAAGAAGTCTGACTTTATGAAACAACACGAGATCAGTTCGTTCACAACCTCAGTAAACATTTTCCTTATGACTGATGTTATTGTCTCAGTTGCTACTTATAGGTTTCTTTAATACAGATTGATGTTCAGTTTGTAAATTACAGTCCCATTAAGAGCAAAATCAATAACAAGGCAGGGTATGTTTAAGACCTGGCTACCTGTGATTAATATCGATGAAGGGATTCATGTTCATTCACAAACAGGAATTATCAGCATATGAAGTAAGACAGGGAATAAGGAACTTCTTGTTTGGTGGCAGAAGTGTAGTTTACTCTGAAGGTACTCACAGTAGGAACTCAAGATTGTCTCCTCTGCTCTCCTGAGCTCCTTTTTCATCAACACAATTTTAAGTGCAAATTTAGACATGGTGCTCTGTGTTTTTCACTATTTGAAAGTATACAAATTTTAACAAGTCCTCTTCTTCCATATTCAGATTCGTTGGAAGTACATGATTGTAGACGAGGGTCACCGCATGAAGAACCACCACTGTAAGCTGACGCAGGTGTTGAACACGCACTACGTGGCTCCTCGCCGCCTCCTCCTCACCGGCACACCGCTGCAGAACAAGCTGCCTGAGCTGTGGGCCCTGCTCAACTTCCTGCTGCCCACCATCTTTAAGAGCTGCAGCACCTTCGAGCAGTGGTTCAACGCCCCGTTCGCCATGACAGGAGAGAGGGTAAGCACGAGCAGAAACAGCCTTCATACAAAGTCTGCTTTCCGGTTTAGTGAAACATTTTTAAATGAACAGGATCAGATAGTTTTTGCTACTTTTTCGCCAACGTAGGTTGTGATTTTGAGTAATTTATCTCGAGCACAAAAAATGCAGGAGGAACAAAGGATTAAAGGCTGCGCCGGCAGAGTGCTCAACAGTTTTTCAAAAATTCTACCATTGAATTTCTTTTGGTTAATGATCAGAGAAAACCAAGTCTTGTAAAAACCTTGAGCACCTTGGTATTGTATTGTCAATGGTATTCATTATCAGCTGCTGCTGTTTTTAAATGTGCTTTATAAAATAATATTGACTTGACTAGAGAGAGAATAAGTGCCATTGTATGCAATAGTTGTTTAAACAACTTTTAAATAATAATCTTCTCATCCTCAGAACATAAAGTATAAATGTGACATTTTCTGAAGGTTTTTGAGCTGTAACTTGTACCACATTCTGTTCAGCTCTGAGGTCATTTCTACTAAAAGGGTGCAAAAGAAAAAGTTATTCCATACACACAATTAACATTCAGGAGATTTTGTGACCAAGGATGAAAGTTATTATAATTCCCCACAGAGAAATGTCCTCTGTCCTCAGCAAAGTTAGAGCCAAGGTCACAAACTTACATCCTTGTTAGAGATTCAGGGGTGCTGCACTTGAAAACTTGTTCTGGCGGTGCTGACATCTTCCCTCACTATCCACCTTCAGGTGTGATCTTGCCTGAGGCTGAGGAAACCTCTGAACCTGATTTGCCTTAAACTAAAGGAAGTTCTTATTTTTCCAACATAACTCAGAGTATCTGAAGATTAGACGCAAAACACAGCTGCTTCAGCTAGTCTCTTCATATTTAGCTGCATCCCACCTCACAAAGCTGGTGCAAATTTGCAAGTATGCAAATTTGTCTCAGGATAGGTTTTGACGAAAAATATTCATATCAAAGCAACCATTCATTTTCCATGGCAAAGTGGTCACAACACACTTGATTCATCATGAACATGCAACATGTTTAAAATGATGCAGTGTTTACATCCATTTGTTCTAGCGTTTTTGTGCATTGCTTTACTTTATATTATAACCTGCATATTGCAATGACCACACAACCTGTGCATTTGTTGAATGTGCACCAAACAAACACAAACAAATCCAATTTTAAAACATTGCTCAGTATGGCCACCAGTGGTCAAAAAGTCCACAGGGTACCTTAAATGTTCCAACTACACTCACCCCTGGTTATAACAAACATGATGCCTGAGGAAAAATCCACCTTCAGGCAAGCAGAAGAATCAACTCAATTCAACTTTATTTAACAGCACCTTCTGCTATATGAGTACATGAAGTCATACAAATTGTCAATGTGAAATATATCCTGTTTATATGTGTGTTTTTGTATCAGGTTATGCTGCAGCTTTAGGGTCATGGTAGTGCGTAACAGTCTTGTTGTCACTGTGGTTTTTGTGGCCCAGTATGCATAACACAATATTCTGGAACATACCATAACATTTACTTTCTGTCTTTCAGGTTGACCTAAATGAGGAGGAGACCATCCTGATTATTCGCCGTTTGCATAAAGTGCTCCGCCCCTTCCTGCTGCGCAGACTGAAGAAAGAGGTGGAGTCTCAGCTGCCAGAGAAGGTGGGACTAGAACTAAATGTACCATGGTTTGATGTAGCATTATTATATTTACTGCATGATTTGCCATGCAGAAACGCTGCAGTGTTATTTGATTTAGAGGGTTTTCATTGAACTAGCATATCCCAAATTGACTTTGGTAAATATTAACTCTAACTAAAAATAATTCCCTATTGTGTGGCTCAAAATCTCTGCAGAGTGTTTTCATGACAGCCTGGGTTCAAGTGTCTTATCTCTTGTCTCTTATTTCACGCTCTTGTAAAAGTGTTCTTAACACAAACATGTAAATTCTTATTACAGTTCAGTACAATTCTTAAATGAAAACTACATTCTTCAACAACCATGAATTAACACTAACACGTAACTGATTCAGCAGTTATTAAAGGTTAAAGCCCTGAAACTGCTGAAAAGGCGACTTTCCAGATTTGAAGTATTAATTAAAGCAGCGATGAGGCCACTATGTCAGAGCTGTGAAAGTGCCTGAAATTAATGTGAATAGCTCTTGATAAGGATCAGTTACTCTCTGTGGCCCAGCCCGGGTAATAATTAATTAAACAAGGCAATTATTTAAGTTATCTTCTCAGTCTACCTGCAGTCTTATTTGTAGAAATAAAACTGAAAGCAGTTTTGGTGTAATCATTAAATGTATCATCCCATCAGTGTGAGGCAAAAATCATCCGAATGGAACTGATTGAAGAAACATCAGGTCCGTGTTTCCCAAAAAGCATCTTATGGCTACGATGATCTTACTAATGAGCTCATTAAATGAAATGATAAGCTCGCACGCACTGAGAACATCCCAAAAAAAAGCAGGGAAACAAAAAAGGCATTTTAATTACTAAAATGTAGACCGGTGTTTTCAAAGTGGGGGCCGCCAGGGGGCGCTAGGGCGCTAAGAAAAAAAAAGCCAAAAAAAAATAAATATATTTTTAATTTTTTAATTTAATTTTTTTAATAACAATTTGTCCTGAACCGTACAACACGTAAACTGCCGTAATCTCGGATTCTCAAATTCAGCTGCAAATTTGGCATGACGACGTCATAATGACTTCATAATCTGTGTAGACCTGGCGGTTGTTATCAAGCTGCTCTGCTCCTCAAGCTTGCTTGTAGCTAGCTAGCGCAAAATGGACAGGTTTTTGACAACAAATAGACCGAAGGAGCAGACCAACAGCCCTGCCATGGAGGCCTCTGCTGCAAAAAAACCTAAGAACTCATGGCCAACTAAAATCCGAAAATATGAGGCAGCATACATTAAGTATGGCTTTACAGCAATACAGAGAAATGGCCATGATTGCCCGAAATGCGTCCTCTGTCTGGAGACCTTCTCAAACGAGTGTTTAAAACCTTCGAAACTTCAGCGTCACTTGATGCAAAAACATCCGGCAGAGGCCGATAAAACAGTAGACTTCTTCAGACGTAAAGAAGAGCATTTGGTCAGGCAATCTGCTGCATTCACACAGCAAGCTACCGTGCCCAAGCGGGCCCTGAAGGCATCATTTTTAGCCTCGTACCACATTGCTTGAAAAGTTTATTATTCAGTGGGAATATACAGTGCTGAAAAGATGTTCGTTAATAATTTTTCTTATGCTAAACAAATGCAATAATTATTGAATAGTGAATAAAAGCAAGAAAATACATTATAAAAGTTGATGTTTCTTAACATATTTTGTAGCATTGTCTGTGGGTCCCCGGCCAGAAGCTAATGCTGTTTGGGGGGCCTTGGCATGGAAAAGTTTGGGAACCCCTGTTTTAGACCACTGATGTTCTTTGTAAACTGCCGTCTGATTTATAATGACTGATAGTGTTTACATCAGTGAAAACAAAACTAACGCAGAAACAAATTAATTCAACTCATTCAATTCAGTTCATCTCCAAGTCTTCATCGACTTCATCCTCCTCTTCTTTAAGCCTAATATATTTTAGGTTTAACATGAACTTAAGAGCAACTTCTGCCTCAAGCAGAATTTAAATCAGTCAAAGTTTACTTTCCTAATCCGACTTCCAGCTCCCAGAATTCCAAACAATAGCAAGCGGAAAGTCTTCTAACTATGATTTAAGCTTCCCTGTTATGCTGAACACAAAATTTAAAAAAATTGGGTTTTTTTCACATTTGTCTCGCTTTGATTGTCGTCCATATGCCAGTATCTATATATAATAACATTATAATATAATATACCTTATAATAACAAGGAATGTTTTTTTTCTGGTATTCTTAATGGTGTTTTAGAGTTCTTAATTTCTTGGAAAACATACAAAAAATTTAATGAATCGTCCTGCAAGGAAAGGCGTTGAATCTGTGTCCAATTAAACGCATCGTGTTTTTTTTTAAGTCCCTCCTTGTGACTTTAAATTCTGGTGTGGTTGGGGGGCAATGCAACCCCATCAGAATTGCAATCCAATCAGAGATAGCAAGACATTCAAAGGTTTGTAATTCCACTTAGGAAACACTTCAAAATGCAAAATCAAACTACACTCTGCGTGCTGTTTCATGGGAACTTTAAAGTGTACTTAGCTTCATCTTCAGCACCATGGACAGTTAACGTGAAGAAGCTCTTCAACTCTGCTTTGGGAAACTTGTGCAGAAATGTAAAAGCGTTTGTAGGAAACAAGTTTATCTTTTAAAATTGATCATTTTCAGAAGAAAACAGGGACCAGACTCTGAAAACATGATATTTATGAATGCAAGACTTGCACAGACTGAAATTCTTCTTTGTATGTATAATGTATGATGTAAGAACACAATGTGCCTTGTTTTGTTTTTCCCTGCTCATTAACTTCTTCTCTAGTGTGGAGAACGAAGTGAAATTGGTGTCAGCTCTAACAGGCTTACCACTGAAAAGACACCACAGTGTCCCTGATGCATTGTGTTTACTGTCATTCACTCAGGTGGAGTATGTCATAAAATGTGACATGTCTGCCATACAGAAGGTTCTGTACCGACACATGCAGAAAGGAATCCTTCTCACTGACGGCTCGGAGAAAGACAAGAAGGTAAACATACTGAGACCCCTGTGGCTCCGCTGTCCGTCTGTGCTTTGCTTTATCAGCGTGTCATGCTGACAAAGTGAGCCATAGAGCTCAGAGAACAGCCATATTCACAGGCTCCCGCTGTTTGACATCAGAAGATCCCAGAGTTTTCTTTATAATTGGAGTTACAGTCTCTTTGTTCGCTTTCTTTTTATAATGCACCGTGGAATGGACAAGATACGATGTTTGCCGAAGATGAAGATTATTTGCTAATTTTATTCAACTTCTGAGGCTCAATCTGGACCAGCAGTCTGTTCTCCAAACCACCCGGGGATGCAGGCTGCAAAGGTTTTCAGACAAATTGTAATTGAGGACTCCAAATCTTTTTCAGTGCAATCCAGCGATACCTGACAACACTTTGTAATAAAACTGAGTCTCTATGAGGGTTTCTCTGCTGTTAAAGTTACATAAAAAGGCTAAAATCTATATTTTTATATGAACAATTTATCAAAAAACAATGTGAAAACAATGTGAAGAGTGAAAGGGGTTACTTGTAACGACAATCATACAGAGAATCATCATCTGAATCTGTAGCTCTCCTCGTCTTAAAGGGGCTTTATAGTCAGTTTCAGTTTATTGAATAGCTGCCTGGCTGCAACAGGCTTCACTCTCACTGCTCTCGTAGCCTCATTTTTTGGTCGCAGCAGGCGGCTGTTTAAATGAAAAGGCGTTAAAAACCCACTATTCAGTACCTGCTCACCACCAGGCATCAGAAAGAGCCGGAGATATTCTTTCAGAGAGAAGTCGTGACTATAAGCAGAGGCCTGAAACACATCTCTAAATAAGATGTAATGTTGCTCCATAACTGCTGGATATGCAAATAAGCAGCTGTTTGTTTACACGTGTGACATGTTACCAACTTAAAAGTGAGAGTATTTCAATGTTTCTCAATTTCTCTGACCCGAGAGATTTTCAACTTCCATTATCGCTTTGATCTAGAAGGAAAGTTCCAGATCAAAGTACTGCACTGAAAGTTTTGAGCTATGAAGTGAAAGTTCTGAACGTTATAACTTTTCCCAGGGCAAAGGTGGAGCAAAGACTCTGATGAACACCATCATGCAGCTGAAGAAGATCTGCAACCATCCGTACATGTTCCAGCACATTGAGGTGAGTGCCGGAAGATCACTGGTACTGGCTTTTAAGGACTTGTGAATACTGACACTGGAAAATATGAGGCTGATTTCATGCATTCTCTGTTTTGTAACATTTGGGTGGTTTCTCATTTAGTTTTTATGTTCTTACATTGAGTTACACATGTACTGCACCTTTGGATTTGCCCGACTTTGCCCTTTTCAAGCAAAGAACTTTAATTGTGTGCAAAAAACTCAGCTAAACATAGAAATATGATTTAAGAAGAAACTTGGTAGCAGTCAGAATTAAAATAACAAAGTTCCTGTCTTCTATTTTGACAGACAGCTCAGACAGTTGTTTGGAAGTCTGTTCCCTGGACAGCCTGATTCAAAGGCAGGAGATGGTTTGATTGTCTCTTCTTATTAAAACCAGTACATGTTCTTTGTTACAGGAATCTTTTGCTGAACACTTGGGATATCCCAACGGCATCATTAGCGGGTAAGTCAGACAAATTAAGTCATGTGTTCTTTTAAAAAACCTAGAAACCTAGAAAGTGTTTCTTTTTTCCATGTATCTAGCCCAATACTGGATGAGCGGTCTGAATGTGTTACCAGGTTTAGTGCCAACAAAGCCTTTAAAGATGTGTTGGGTGTATGAAATTGAAATCTTTATTTGAAACAGTGATTTGCTTTATTCCAAAATGCAACACTTACAATACACATGACAGACGGACGAGAGAAACGTACACATTCCACACGTTGCACTTTAAACTGTTACTTCATATGTATCAGAACACTGCTATAAATAACAGACAGTTGCTACTGGCACAGTTCAGTTCCTGCCTGATCTCAGGACTAACATTTTTTCAATCCATCCAAAAAGTTTTGGTCAATTTAACGGCAGCTCGTTGTTAGAAATGCTGTATGTCTGTGAGCCTTTTGGCAGTGTGGCAAAAACAAGAAAAGTAAAGGAGAAGATGAAAACATGGTAGAAAAAGAAAGAGAACTTCAGAAAAGCAATGAAATTGAAGATGTCCATTGTATTAACACTTAATGGAACACAGTATGAACTATGGTTCAAAGACTCGTTATTCGCAAGGAAAATGACAACTGACCTTAACAGTTCTGGTGCAATAAACCTTAATCATGTGCTGCTGTCATTCATGCCTACCTTGTTTAACCTTACCATCGATTGTGTATTACAGATGCTAAGTAGGCTAACATTGAGGAGACATTACCTTTGCTGTTGAGGCAGCTCCAACTGTAGAAATTAATAAAGTTTTGTTTTAGTGAAATAAAATAAACCATTTCTTAATCAATTCAACATTTCCAAAGCAACATTTTTGTGGCAAATAGTCGAGTTCTTTAGTACAAAGTCGTTAATAAGCAGGATAATTTATAGGACACACTGAGACACCTGAAGTCTCAAGTTATTGCTTTAATTACATTTTCAATTTTCCAAGTAATTGTGAACATCCTGTCTAGACGAGCTTGTTATTTGATATAACCTGCCTGGGTCTCAGTTTTATACAAAGGATTATAAACAGACGAATGCCGAATAAATGTTCTGACACCAAGATTATGTTCTTAAGCAACATTGTGCGCAGCATTACTGTTTTTCTCTCTGACTTTTTTTAAAGCTCAGTGAAACCGTCCTAAGCGAGAACACATCTGAAGATAATTACTTCTTCTCAGGACGATAGAAATCACTTATAGCAGCAATTCACCTCAAATAAGTAGTGTGAGCCTTCAAATTACAGTCCTCTAATAAGAAGTGACAAACCTTTAGATGTGTGTTTGACGTGCTAATGAAACTATAATCACTTGCAGTATATAGGTTTTCAAAACACCTCAAACAACCGTCTGTGGTGAAAGGACGCTTTAACTCTTCTTTGAACTCCACAGCAGCACAGAATCCTGCAGTGCATTGATACTAGAGCCATACATTGTGAAATCAATAAAATGCAATATTTTGCAACACCACCTCCACCTTAAACAGGTGAATGAGAGTAAAAATGTTGAAAGGTTTTCGCACTTAAGCTCTCCATGTAATGCTGCTCCATCCAGGGAGATTTATCTCCCTCTTTACGCCTCTTACAGGACTCACAGAAGTGTGTAATCCAGCATTACTTTGCTTCTGTGTAGTCTGTGCGCTCAGTACAACCACACATACACGCCAGCTCTTATCTTGAAATTTATTTAGTTTGTCTGAATTTTTGCCATAAGTTATTTTTAAAGATAATTCCTATTCTGTTGCCGTCATAAAATAGATTTTAACTGTAATGTTTTGAAATAGAAAGTTTTAAGAAGGGTTGAATGTTTCTAAAACTTAATCCGTCTACCTGCAGCATCAGTGTTTGTGTGAACACCTCTCACTGCCTGTTAGAGGATCACAGGTCTGTAGTTTGTCATTTGAAGAAAAATAGTCTCTGGGGGCCTCTTAAAATGTTCCTAGTTAGCTATTAAATAATTACATTTACACTTAACTAAGCATTTCCATTGATGATGAAGCGAGACAAGTTTAATGGGACCTCATGAATCACAGCAGCTGTTGAAGTCTGTTGACATTTTCTTTCCATTAACCAGTCGTCATAGCCAATACTCTGATTACTCTGTCACCTTGCGCTTTGTGTGTTTTAACCTCTCTTGCTTTTTCTGCCGTTTTCTTCCTCTCTTTTTCTTCTCTTTCTTTTTTTGCCAAAGTGTCAACAGGCTTAGACATGATTCTATAAGAAGAGTGATGTTACATTTTTGTTTATATGTTTGGAGGTGGTCCTGGGATCAGATGGATTAAAACTAAGTCCTGCGCTTTTAACTCAAAGCACCACAGTCCTAAAGTTTAGCCTCACAGAGCTGCTAAAATTGCTGTCGATGCAGGTTATTCAAACAATACCAAGAGGTTACAATTTCAACGCCTAACAAAGCTGTACACTAAGAAGCTCATGGATCATGAAGTTCATTAGAATGTTATTTAGACCCATGATTCTCAACTGGTCGCTGTGTTCTCTGGGTCTGTAAGTCTGCATGAAATACAAATTGTGGCAAAAAGTCTATGCTACGCTTTTCTTTTGTAGGGTTTCCTATGATGTGCTTGCAGTGGGAGTGTAGTTAATTCACACTCTATGTATCAACTGATTGGGAAATGCCAGCTACAGTTACATTCACATTCTTGAAACTTGATGAGCACGACAGTAGTTGCCTTTATGTTGCACTTTTTTTGTGTATTTCTTTTGAAAAAAGCTGTTTATTGAATTAATTGTGCAGGAAATATTTTCCTCGCACTGCCACCTGCTGGTCATTCAGGTTGACCATTATGCTGTTGTGTTTTGTGAAGCTGACATACTGTGATGTTTTGTTGTCTCAGGTCTAAACTGCACCATTTTTTATTAAATACATTTGAAGAAAACATTTCAGAAATTTGGGTCGCAGTTTGTCAGTAAAGAGGAGGTGGTGGGTCCTGTGACTAGAGCAGTTAAGAACCTCTGATTTAGACCATTAATGGCTGTCAAATTAAAAGCAACAGACTCTTTAAATCATCATATGAGCAGTGATAATTTATGTTACATGTTTCACTTGTTTGTATCCACCCAGGCATGATCTGTATCGAGCTTCTGGAAAGTTTGAGCTCCTGGACCGCATCCTGCCAAAGCTTCAGGCCACCAACCACAGAGTCCTGCTGTTCTGCCAAATGACCACCCTCATGACCATCATGGAGGACTACTTCGGGTACCGCAACTTCCAGTATCTACGTCTTGATGGTGAGCTTACACCTATACTTCATCTACAAATATGCTACATCATTTTACATCTCAATAATGTGTCTAATATAAGATGTTTAATTATTTGAGGTGACCACAGGCTATCATGAGGATTTATTTATGTGTTTCCTTGTGGGTGCTGTTCCTTTGTTTACTGTTTTCTCCACCTCAGCCTGCTTGTGTTGCAGAGTTGCTCTCCTTAATGACAGCCAGGCTCAACAGTGTGAGCAATTGACTGCCTATGCAAATGAAAATTAGTGTGTTAACGTGATAAACTATTTGAGTGCACTGGTGCGAGTGACTCTGTTCTGACACCGGGGTTCACTTTACACAGATTTGCTAAAATGGGGCATTAACAAATCACTGCTTTCACGTCAGAGGAAGTTGGAGGATATTTGCAGCTACACATGTAAGCCCGCACCTCCTGCAGTGTCCATGTGCTGTGTAAAACCACAGGTATAAATACCATAATGCATCAACACACACTTTCTGTGTACCGAGCAAAGAAGAACTATTCTTCTTATATAGAAGAACTATATAAGGAAATATGAACGTTTTCCAACTAGTCCTGGCAACAGGACACGTGATTATAATCTGACAATAAGTCAGATTTTGAGCCCTTATAATCCCTTTATGCCTTTGTGTATTTGGGGTATTTAAAGGATCAATTTCTCATTTCTAATGCAAGACGAGTGAGACTTGTCAGAATAAAAGAATAGTAATCTTTCACGCTGAGCTGTCAGAGTGGTTATCATGCTGAGTGTATGAGATGGGAATACTCTCAGCATCTCACACAAAGAGAAATCCTATCAGCCAGTAGTTCTGTAAACAGGGCCTCGAGGTATCTGAGGAGATGTTTAAGATTCATTTTCCGGCTCTTTGAAACAGAATAAAATGAGCGACGTGATATTGAATTTGTCTTTAAATCTTTTATTCCTCTACCTCTGCGTGTGAGAGACTTACAGGAGAGATACGAATCAGATAGCAGCACATAGCAAACATGAAAAACAAGAGGAGCATTAAAGTGTGGCCAATTAAAAAGTTCTGCTCCAGACACATTTAAAAGTTTGTTAAAACATACTACGAATGATAATACTTTGATACCTTTGAAAAGTGTCTGAAAGCACATCTAGTCCCTCTGAGGAAACACTGACCGACATGTTTTAGCCTCATTTAGACGCAGACTTAGATGTGAAGTCTGTAATTTACTACACCACACATGTGAATGTCTAGTGTGGGTAGCATCTTTGTGTTTATTATGTATATCCAAGGCCTGCACGGTGTGAAGAACATTTGCGATGAGTGGTAACATTGTTCAATAGTGTGGCGATGTGCCTTGTGATAAATAAACAAATACTGTAAATTCTCAAATAAAAGCCAGCTCTCTGTAAATAGCTGGGGACGTGGCCAGCCCCGAACACAGGCTGGGGAAAAAAGTGAAGACAAAAAAAAGTAAAATCAAATCATTTATAGATGTATTTTTTAATTATTCTTGAGTGACGAATTCTATCATTCTTTTTATTTACAAATATGAGCCAATAATCATACAATCATGTTACTTTGAATAAATCAACACTTTGTTTGTTGTGGATTACTCATCTAAAGTGTTCTGTTTTAGTCACTGCGGGTGCGATCTAACCGGAGTGGCAATGAACGACGTCAGGACTTCCTGTTCCACATGCTGCATTGTTACAGAAAAAGAACCCGTTTTTTCTTGTGATTGACTTTAATTAACGGGTCTTACCTTTGCCGAAATTTCAACATCATGATGCAGATTGATAAAAAGTAAAACTGAACGTTTTTTCAGATCTGTTCTCAAGAGGAGAAAAAAAACTACTTTTAAAATGCTCGTTTGTAGAACGGAGGTCGGATCGATCTGATGCATTTGTGGAAGTTGGGATATCTGAGCACTGAATGGCTTTCGCGACACAGTTTCAAGGAATTTATAGAATTTTAGATCTAGCATAGAGCTTTAACATTGATCCGAAAAGAATCAGGAACTGGAAAAAACAGCGCAAACAGAGCAGACCATAGAACAATGAGGCTTCATACTAAAATATGACATGTACAGTACATTTGTACGGGAATTAGTATTACCGGCCTGTCTCTGACATAAGGCTGCTTCATATAAAAGCCTGGTACTCTCTGCAGCTGAGGTAAATAAAGGCCTTGCCACTATTTGAGAATTTACAGTATTGAAGCAGCTATATTGTTACAGTTCTTGTTTCTGCTGTTCTGCATGTTTTCAAACCACCTGTTTGGAACAGGTTGTCTCGCTTTGATCCAAAATAGTTAGACTACAATAGAAGAGTATTCCTTAAGCACACTTCCTTTGCTCTTCTCTCCCCCCCAGCCATCATGCTAGCTTACTGCGCAGTTGCCACAAAACTGGCACCCAATTTAGAGGGTTAGCTGAGGGTTTAATCTGGCCATCTATAATACTTATCATGAATGCATAGCTCTTTTAAAAGAAAATAGTCAACTCTAGTATGTATATTGTTTGTTAGCTTGTTAGCTTGTAACTAACAGTGGCTGACACAGCCTTAGTGGGTGTAAAATAAACAATAATATCTGCTTCAGTGTTATAGATAGGTGTTAGGTAGGGGAAAGAAGCTCCAGAGATTACATCCAAACGTAAGCACTCACTGTCATCCTAGCTGTCAAAACTAATGCAAACTGCCTGCTCACAAGTTTGATATCATCTGCTCTGGAGGTGTCAGGTGTCTGAGTTGGTGTTGTTGCATATTTGACTTTGACTGGCTTTTAAATTAGTTTCAAATCTATTTCGCCCGGGGTTTGTTTGAATCTCAGATTTTGCACAGACAGCTCCAACTTTAATAGAACAATGTGAAAAAACCTCTGTAATGACAAACTTTGCAGTAAGTAAGCATAGTTATATTCGGAAGAAAAGAACACAGTTTAAAGTGGGTAAAGTTTCAATCGGTTTATTTATATAATGATAGTATTGGTCCACAACGAAAGAAAGAAACAAATCAAAGGAATCTGTTACTTATTTTCATAGCCGTTAAACCATCCACACAGCCCTTTCAGAACTAAATTAAACAGACTGTGAACCACTTCATGCCCTTTTCCACACAATACCCCTGAAACAGCTTAATTGGTCAGAGAAATGGCACTGTGACATTTTTACTTTCCTGACAACAATACGCTTCAGACCAAAAGATCAAGACAAAGTTCAAGCAGACTTTATAACAGTTAACTTGATGGACTTAAAATGATCCTTTTTGGTTTTCAGGAACCACAAAGGCTGAGGACCGAGCGACTCTACTGAAGAAGTTTAACGAGGAAGGATCTCAGTACTTCATCTTCCTGCTCAGCACCAGAGCCGGGGGACTCGGCCTCAACCTGCAGGCCGCAGACACTGTCGTCATCTTTGACAGTGACTGGAACCCTCACCAGGTATGTATGTCTATAGATTTCTATTATTATAACCTGTAAGTATGGTACTTGTGTACACAGTGTCAATGTATGATTATAGTGTGTTCAGAGTGTAGTTCTTCTTATCATCAGTTCTTCATTGATGCCACTGATGACCTAAACAAAATAAAACTTCAGACAGGCAGATTTAAAAGGCTATGTTTTAAAGGTATAATAAGTAGGATTTTTCCTTGCATTTTGTTAATAACACATTCAAACTGGGCCCCTCCTCCTGGGCTCTTCATCACCAGAAGCTCACTCTCACTCTTTGTGCAAGAACATGCTCCACCCCGCCGAGCTAACACCGACAGCATCACGTACCTTTGCGCTAACATGCTAACCGCCGGTTACCGTTGTGTTAGCATGCTAACCGCCCGTTAACTTTGCGCTAGCATGCTAACCGCCAATAAGCTTGTCCTACCCGGTTTGAGGCACAGACGACAGTGAAGGTACCGCTGAAATCAGAGATACAAATATTGAAGGAATAAATGCAAATTAAAAGAAATATTCCTGGCACCAGGGTGGCTTTTGAAAGGCAAGTTATAAAACACCTCAGGCAGACCACTGTCGCAGAGAACAATGTGAAAAACCAGGTGTAAAATTTGTTGCACTGATCAAGCAACACACGAGGTTAGAGAGACTAAAATCATGTCAGAACTTTAAAGGGAGGAAGAGAGAAACACAAATGTAAAGATCCATTATAAAGTTATTTTACCAAGCTCTTCTGTCACCACAAACAACACCAACACAAGCAACAACCTGTTATTTTTTCATATTTCTGCATTTCTGTTTCTCAGAGTGTTCTCCTGCTTGTTTTTCTGTTGTTTTCAAAGAGGATGCAATTAAAGCAGCCAGTGATTCATGATAAGCAGGCTGGCTATATGTAATTTCATCTTTTCTCTTTGCAGAAAGAATCAAAAGAAAAAGCTTTCTCTCTCACACTTCTGGTTAATAATTTATTCAAACAAGCATGTTTTTCCTGAGCTGACCACATCATTTACATTTTTCAGCAGCTATTAATACACACTGGCAAAAAAAAAAAAAAACTCTCTTCGACCTTTATTCAAAGTCTGGCAGCAGAAAACACTTAAGTTTTCTGTTTAGCAACTTTCTAGATATGTGCAACATCTGTCACTACAGCCTGGTGCCATAACTTAATTAGCAGCACTTTATGCAAATGAGAAACTGTGGCTGGGCTCATTCACACCTGTATTCTCTGTGAATAGCCTGTAAATACTGCAATAAATTGAAAGAAATGTCGTTATGCATCATTCTGGGCCCCTGATGGTGATTTTGCAAGGGACTAAGTGAATAATATCCCCCTGAGAGAGTTTGAGAAAAATGCATTGTCTCATGTTCACAATCAATCCAGGGACTCACTACAAAGTGGAACTCAGATCAAAGTTGCAGCCTAAGGCTCCTGACTCTACAAGCTATGGTTGGCTGTCACATCAAGTGTCTGTGGGCGACCATCACTTTCAGTCTCTGTGATGTGTTCAGCGCCACTGGCTCCAGTCACCTTTAATCAATGGTTGTAGCCAACTAAACATGTTGGGATTGCACCATCAGACTGCCCAAGTCCAACTAATCCCCCTTTCTGTGTGGCTTTGTATAAGTTTGTGCCCACTGCAGAAGAAGACAGTCTAACCACACCTGTGCAATGCAATGCAAAGAAAACAAAAGCTTAACTTTCCAGTGCTCATAGTCGCTGTATAATAGATATATATTTTATTTTAGAGTGTGTGTTATATCTGAAGCAGGTGCTGCAGGCTTGTGTTAACAGAAGATGTGGGCTGACGCATTGCGTTGCATCATTCATTCTGTCATGTTTTCAATAACTGGGAGAGAGAGAAGGGGAGGCTAAAATCAGGTTGTTTTTTACTTTTTATTTTATAAATGTTTACATGTATATGATGTCCATCCTTCCATTATCTTTACTGCTAACCCTGTTCGGGGTGGCTTGGGGGCCGGAGCCTATCTCAGCTGTGATTGGGTGAGAGACGGGGTACACCCTGAACTGATCACCAGTCAATCACAGGTGACACCACAGCTGACACACAGAGACAGACAACCTTTCACATTCACAGGCAATTTTAGAGTCACCAATGTACAAAAGAGAAACAGGAAGAAAACAAACAAACAAAAAAAAGGATACAGTGTGAGGGCACATCCTCTTAAATAATCCTTCACGAAGCGTCCTCTTCTGCTGATATGTAGGCAGACCGTTTCTCCCTTTTTCTGAAGAAAGTTGCTTCTCTAGATCACAGAGACAAAGTCATCCGTTATATTTAAGCAACTGAAATGAGCTCATATTCCTCTTTCATCCTCTGACTCCAGGACCTTCAGGCTCAGGACCGGGCTCACCGCATCGGTCAGCAGAACGAGGTGCGCGTGCTGCGTCTCTGCACCGTCAACAGTGTGGAGGAGAAAATCTTGGCAGCAGCCAAATACAAACTGAACGTGGATCAGAAGGTCATCCAGGCGGGCATGTTCGACCAGAAGTCCTCAGGCCAGGAGCGCCGTGTCTTCCTGCAGGCCATTTTAGAGCATGAGGAGCAGAATGAGGTAATGTTATTATTATTTAAGATTAAATGCTGTATTAGGCATTTGTATATAATGAATGACGGAGGAAGCCCTAAATACATTTTGACTCTCTAGTTAAAGAACGCTGGTTTTGATTTAATGTCTGCTTTTCCGGAGGCAGCTCTTAAGATACGATCAGAGAGCACTTTTAATATTACATCATTTTGTAAGTCAATGTCAGACACTTATTGGTATTTGATTAAATCTGTATGCCAGCTGATTAGTTTTGAACTCTGCATTTTGGGTTTCTTTTTTGTTGTAACTTTTGAAACTGAAACTCGGATGTCTGAAGGAGACTTTTAATGTTTTTTCCAAAATGTAGGAAGAAGATGAAGTACCCGATGACGAGACCCTTAACCAGATGATAGCTCGCAACGAAGATGAGTTTGAGCTCTTCATGGTAAGAAAAACACATTTTTTGGAGATCAAATAGACTTTAAAATTACAGGTTAAAACTCTTCAAATATTAATTTTCGCAAGAGAAGAAGCCGACATCTATTTCTCTTCCATCTTGTCCCCATCATGTCAGGGCTATTATCTTGTTAAATATCATCATTTGTTCGGGCACTTTCAGACATCAGTCCTCAAACGGTGCTTCTTTTTGCATAGTAAATGACTGAATAGCCATGAATAAAGGACTCACATACACCATGACAGTTTCAACACTTGACAGTTTCAAACTCAGTTTGTGACCCTCTGTGCTTGAAATGTAGTAACACATCTTTCATGCTTTATCTAGCTCCATATCGCTTCCCCATGACTCCTAAACGAAATATAGCAAATATTCGCTGTATGCTTCCAGAAGGATTTTCTCCCAAGGTTTATCTAGTATTCTTAAATCAAAAGTTGGATTATTAGTTATGTGTTAGAGAGATTTTTTCCTTTCTTAAATCAAGTGCGAGGTCTTTCAGTCTAGGTGACTGCACACTGCCCAGACAATGACCAACTCACTTCAACATTGTAAAGTTAGCAGTTGCTGGTTTCAGCCTTTAGAATGTTAAACGTCCCCTGTCTGCGCTTAGATTTGCACAGCTTTGCTCAAACTGCATGCTTAAACTAAATTGTATTGTTGCTACACTGATGTTCTGCGCTCAAGCTGCAGCCCTTCATCTTGCACACAAGCTGCTTCCTTGCACTTGTGAAACATCTGCTCTCAGGTTACCCCAATAAATACAAAGCCAGGTGCAAAGACAGGAGAAAAACTGCCAGGTGCAGAGAGGTTTAGCACAGCTTATGAGACATGCTGCAACTTCACATCTGGGCAAGGGCAGCTCGGTCTCAGTGAATGAAAATACATCAACATGGAAAATGAATGGCAGCATTATCTTAATAAGTAACGAGAGAAGACAACAGTGACCTGGCTTGTAACACGCGAACACAACAGTCGCTCTGTATAACAATTATTATTGCAATTATTATTTTTTTATCTATTTAGTTTGCACATAAAAAAATAATTTAAGATGAACAACAATATAATTGCATGGAAATGAGAGAGAGAATTACCTTAAAACCCACCAAGGGCTTGTAGAGCGGCATTCTCTGAGCAGTTCATAAAAGCAGTGACTACCTAATTTATAAATGAATGAAACATAAATGAAATGAATAAATGAAATTGTAACATTGTAATTTAAGACATAAAAACAAGACAAATCAGGACAGTACTTGACAGCAAGGCATCCCCATATACCCACCTATTGCACAAGAATAATGCATCTGTCATGTGTCTAAACAAACATTAAAGCACAACATGGCCTGATCATTATCCACACATCTGTTTAGTGACACTACCGTGATTTTAACTTGCACAGTAAATTATACCCTACATTAGGACTGCCGTTGAGTCCAGTATAAATCCATCATAAGGGCTCCATTTTTGTAATATAACAAAGGAACAATGAACCTTGTCACCACCTGCTGTTAAAGTGTGGTTTTCCTTCTTTCTGCTCTGTAGCGCATGGACATGGACCGCCGCCGGGAGCACGCCAGGAACCCAAAGCGTAAGCCTCGTCTCATGGAGGAGGACGAGTTGCCCTCTTGGATCATCAAAGATGACGCCGAGGTTGAACGGCTCACGTATGAAGAGGAGGAGGAGAAGATGTTCGGCCGAGGATCGCGCTGCCGTCGGGACGTGGACTACAGCGACGCACTGACCGAAAAACAGTGGCTACGGGTAAAATATACAGTTGTTGGTTCACTAGTATTTTCTTAATTTATCTAGTCATTTATTTGTTGCCCTTGTATGCCTTTATGGACACAGAGAGGACAGTGGATAGTGTCATAAGAGGAAGTGGGGATGACACACAGCAAAGGGCTGAGGATGGGACTGTAGCCTCTGTAGATTGGACGCACAATTTAACCGCCGACCTAAACCGGCGCCGCTTACTAGAAAATGTATTCTCCTTCATCGATCCTAAACAACTTACTCAGCAAGCTGCTCTGCAGATGTCTTATGGCTTTCAGTGGGAACCATTATTGGCCTATTCCCCATTTCAGATATCGCAATCATTGGAAAGGAAATTAATTCAAACATTTAATCTGAATGCAGTGAAAGAGCAGATAAAAAATAGTGCACAGCGGCTGCTATGGTTGACAGACTTTGTTTCCTTTCCACTCGGTGCTTCTGCAGTTAATTGCAGCAATCTTCTGTAATATACAGACTGATTTGATCTGCACGAACTCATTCTGTGTAATTAAAGATACCAAACTTTTCCCTGCACATAGAACACAGAACTTGTTAAGTTTCAGTCTACTGATATGGTCTTTTATATAATCACACATTGTTCATATTTAATACAGTCATTAACCTGCAATTTAATATCTGTTTTGTTTGTTTATTCTCACACTGACAAATTGAAAATCAAGCTGTGTTCACCCTCCAAAGAACAAATGACACACAAGGAACGTGTTCATGTATTAGTCTGTATTAGCCCTGACTGTGTCTCAGACAAAAGCTCATTTGTTTATTAATTCCAAACAGCTACTCACAAATGCATAGTTTCAGTTTCTTTTCAAAGGGTCAGTAATTTCCTTAAACAGCTGCTCACTGTAGCTTTACATAAATGTTACTCAAACATGAGCAATCAACTGTGCCACACTGGAGACTCATCCCACCCCGGCACATCTATTTTATTGACTGGGGCTCAGGCGGTGGGGAAACAAGAACTGAACAGAGAGGCTTTGTGACCTGGGTGTCACACTGTTGGAAGTGTTAGCTGCTGTTCAGAGCGGCTCTAATTAGAAGTAGATAATTATGTAGAGACCTGAATGCACTCAACAAAAAATATTACAATATGCCAAGAAGTAATACTGCAGTCATTTGAAGCACTTGCTGCTGTTATTTGTTCTTATTTCGCCTTGAAAATCATAAATCTCATAAAACAGATGGTTTGTAAAAACTCTTCATTAATGGATCTTAAAATTCCACATCATAAGTGATTGGGGATTAACTACAAAAGCCCTTAGCAGACATGCACCCATACATTATATTTACTCCATTGTCCTGCAATAACAAGTCATTTCTGGTCGTTTATTTGAGATCTCAACTTATATATCCCGTTATCGTGAGATGCAGCACGACTGTAACATCAGATGATCATGAAGCTGCAAAAGACAACAAACAGAAACAGGCTTACCTCATTAGTGTGGACAAAGGCAGCATGGCAAGTCCTGGTCTGTAATATCACAGTGACCAGACTGTTGTTTTGTTTTCTAGGTCGCCAGAAAATGATCCCGTTATCACGAGCAAACAAGCTTTGTTATCTCGAGATAACGAGAAAAATAAGTCGAGATCTCAAGAAAAACGACCACAAATAACTCGTTATCACGGGAAAACAGAGTAAATAAAGTATACGGATTTATGTCCGCCAAGGGCTTCCGTAATTAACCGTGTCTTTGCTGTGGTTATTTTTCAACTTCAGGCCATTGAGGATGGAAACCTGGAGGAGATGGAGGAGGAGATCAGGCTGAAAAAGCGCAAACGTAAGAGGCGTCAGGACAAGGACTCATCGAGCAGAGACGAGGGCAGCTCCAAGGCCAAGAAGAGACGTGGACGTCCTCCAGCTGAGAAACTCTCTCCTAACCCCCCCAAACTCACCAAGCAGATGAATACCATCATCGATACAGTCATCAACTACAGAGACGGGTAAGGACATCTATTTACACCTTGACCTAAAACAAGCTGTTGAGCTACAAAGATCTCATCTACACTTGACACATTTTTTTGCTGCAATTTTGCCTTTGTTGTGATTTTCAATTGATGCAGGCTGATAGTGCAGTGACTCTAGTACAGGAAGATTGCATCTTTATTGTGTATCCAGAATACAGAGCTTAGATTTACAAGATTGTTTTTCCACACGGGGAAAAGCGTGTAAATAGGCAACACCTATCCATCCATCCATCATCTATACCGCTTATCCTGTTCATTGGGCGAGAGGCGGGGTTACACTATGGACTGATCAGCAGTCAATCACAGGGCTGACACACAGAGACAGACAACCAACTAACGAGCATGTCTTTGGACTGTGGGAGGAAGCCGGAGTACCCGAAGGGAACCCACATGTGCACTGGGAGAACATGCAAGGTTTTAATTAAACAATGCATCTTCTTCTGATTACACTGAAAGAGATCATTGAGTTTGATGAGTGCAATCCTCATTCCTGCAGGGATTTGTTACTCCACTCAGCATTCTCACATACCACTTCTGTCTGACTTCCATAGTCTAATTCTTTTCTTCATCAAACCTTTCTAAAAAGCATTCTGGGTCTGAATAACTTCCAAAATGATGAAAACGGTTTTGATTAACCCAAAATCTCTGCTTTCCATCAGTGTTTATGAGGCCAGTTCAACCTCATAATAATGGTGGTGATAACTCAAGAAATCAGCCGCAAAACTTAGCAATTTACAGCACTGGTCACTGGTGTTTGATGGGGCACTGAGAGCTCTGCAGTAATGTGAAAGTGCTGTTCCCTGTGTCACTGATGCACCTCAACCCGTTAATGAGCTGAACGTAGAAACTTATGAGTGGAACATATTTTTACTGGAAAGTGTCAGAAAAATACTTTAGTTCTCTGTTGTATAAAAGCACATTTTCTGTCCTTATTATGGTGCATCTCTATTAAAATTGACTTTGAAGAAAACATCACCTCTATATGTGAGGATGTGCTTTGATTATCCAAGAAAGTACAGACGTGTCTGAGGAACTGAACAGTGTGAAAAAACATCCTTGTATTCTTTTAGTCATTCAGCCCTGAGAGTCTGTGTGTGTGTGTGTGTGTGTGTGTGTGTGTGTTGGTGTTGGTGTGTGAGTGATTTTCTGTGTGTGTGGTTGGTTCTGTTGTGTCTGCGTTTTTCCTCTTTTGCCCGTGTGCAAAATCAGTCTGTGTCCGTCTCTATAATATGCACCCGTGCATGAAAGAACATGTGCATTTGTGTTCCCGTTACTAAACTATGCACTGGCTGACTACTGTGTCGGAGTGTTTCCAGGAAACTACAACCGGCCTTTCCAAAAGTCAAATTCTTTCCTCTCCCAGTTGATGATTGTTCATCCCAGAGCATCTCAATCAAAGCCCTGGGACAGAGTCTGCCATTTCTACTCCAGGACTTCTAAACTAAACTTCAAACCCGCATGAAGTCAACAAGAGTGGAGCCTCTATTTCCTCCATAGTCCAGATTAAAGTGTAGCAGTGTAGAGATTTCTAATGTAAAGAAATTTAAATCCCTTTCATGATCAGGCACAGATGTTGTTCTGAAATCATCAGTTATTTTACCAAGCCATCAGAAGAAACCCTGCTCATTGAAGCCTTCATGATCATGTTTCCGTTCATTCCAGTGGTTTCACGCAAGTCAACAACTTGGTCTGTTCCCAGAGGCCCCCATCGCCATAACGCCGTCCTGAAATGCATCACACTTCATACATCAATATGTAAAAGCCCATTTTGTACATACCGTCCACCTCTGTGGTTACATCACAGTCCGCACATTGGATCTCAGCTCGCAGCACGTGCAGACTTCTGAGGCACCACGGAGGATTGTTTATTGAACAATATGTGAGTCTTCTGAGACCTTGAGATGCGGCTAGACTGCTCTGCTGCTGGAGGGTCAGCCTTTTAGGTGGAAGTCTCTACTTGAGGCTCATTGTTGGGTTTTGATTTTTTAAAGAAAATCAAGGAACTTATTATCAGAATCAGAATGGGGGTTTATTGCCACATAGGTTTACAAATACAAGGAATTTGTTTTGGTGTTTTGGTGCAGAACGGAATTATTGCAATCATAATTAATATTCAGATTTTTACAAAACAGGTCAAATCTGGTAGTAAAACCTTGTCTTCTCTCTGCTGGTCTGTGCTCTTTTCCTGCAGAAAAACCTAAAACATTTCGGTATCTCACCAATTAGAGCGTGTACCTTTTAAGGCCAGCTCAAGCCTTGACTGCATGTCAACCCCCCGGCTCTCTCCCACTTCTTTTTGTCCATCTCAGGCTGTAAATATCCAGTAAAGGTAAAAAAAAAATCTCTCGAAAATATCCATGAAAATGTCTGAAACTGTCTTCCCAGTATGTCACCAATTAGAGCGTGTAACTTTTACGGCAGAGTCCCTATCACTGCAGCCCAGATGTGATTCCAACCCAAGCTCTGGCTGCATGTCAGCCCTCCTCTCTCTCCCACGTCTTTTTGGCTATCTTAGACTATAAATGTGCAATAAAAAACAAACTCCTTAGAATAATCTTGAATATGTCTAAACTTGCAAAGCTCTCAAAGAAAAAACAC
Source organism: Semicossyphus pulcher (assembly GCF_022749685.1). NCBI lineage: Eukaryota > Metazoa > Chordata > Actinopteri > Labriformes > Labridae > Semicossyphus > Semicossyphus pulcher. The sequence goes on along the minus strand of NW_027211737.1, from coordinate 6,066,718 downwards.
AGCCTTACTGTAAATCTCTTATATTCAATGCTTAAGGGTCTGTGTCCACTAAGTTTTTTGGGCCAGTAGCGCCCACAACCTCAACTTCAGAGCGCTTCTCATCGGCGCTTAAAGTTGTCCAGCGGCACTTCCGCTTCCCTCGGTAGTGACCGTTAAGTCTGTTTTAAATCACTCTGTATGCTTAATATTTCATTTTATTCAAGGAAATTTTACAAAGAAAACATAAAAACAATGGAGAGGAATCATGTCCTAGCATTAGCAGCAGCTCTACACCTGGAAATTGTACCCTCAAAAAAAAGGAAAGGATTAGCTTCTCCGCCGCCATTGTTGTTGATAAGGTTAATATTGTAAGTCCCGTTCCTTCTTGATTTTGATTGGTCAGTGAGGGAGAAGTGACATGATGAGCGTGGCATGTGGCAGAGTTACAAAAGTTGAACAATTTTCAACTAAGAGCGCTGTGAGCACAGGGACAAAAAACAGCTGACCCTGAGGGTGTTTTTGCGCTGAGGATGCTGAGCGCTGAAAGAGCTAAATTGGTTTTGTGTAGAAAATAGGCACTGCCATCACAAAAAACAGTTAGTGGACACAGGCCCTAATGCTGTATATGCATTACTGATATTCAGTTGTCTGAATACACCTTCTATATAGAAGTTATGTCAGGATTTATATATTATTTGCCCACATTTCTCTTGCATTGGGGGTCTTTTGTGTCCCCTCTTCTTGCAGAGCAAAGCAGTAATTCCTCACATTAGAGAGGCTGGAACCAGAAAGTTTTGGGCTTTTTTTTTAATAATACACATTTGACAGTAAGTGATGCCGAGCTAGGTACTGTGAAACTTTTTTTGCATCCTTGTTCATCTTCAGATTTTTTTCGTCTCTAAATTGTTCCATTATCACCGGAGAGTTAGAGATTTTTCAGCAGTCTTGTTGTGAGCGGTCGAACACATGTGGTTACAGCGCAGCTTTGAGTATATTGACTTTGTTTTTTACAGTTACTGTTTAAAAACGATTTCTTCTTCACTTTACTTGCAGAGTTTTTCCCTGCTTCTCCAGGATTTGAACTGTTGTTTTGTTGGACAGAGAGGCCTGCTTCTTCTGCTCCTCTGTTGCTTATTAAGAGGCGGTGGAAGAAGCAACAAGCCAGTCTCTGAATGATCTCTACTATGTACGAAATGAACACTAGTTGATGCTAATAACACAACGGTGAGATCGCTATATGTAACCCATAATAAATGAATCAGTCATTAATAGTTTGAGGCAGACGGATCAGTGTTAGTCTTTGCATAGATAACATTCTGAGGGAGGCAGCATTGCAGATTAGCAGCAATTGGTATAATTGACAGGAGCCATCAAACTCTGTTTACAAGGTTGACGTTAAAAACTCTCCTCTCTATTAAGTCTATTCACATTTTCAAACCCTGGGGATACTAGTTGGGGAAAATCACAGTTCAATTCTGTCCTGTCAATGTTTATCCTCAATGCAGGAAGAGGGATTCAAGGATAGTTCTCACTTCCTTGTTAATGTGGGCTCATCCTTGCAGCTGTGCACTGCAGAGGCCCTCAGAGGAACCTTGGATTGGATGTAGCATTGGACATGTTTACTTGGCAAATCAAATCTTTAGGGACAAGTATGAAGTAAACTCTGCTTCTTTTACCTGAAGTAACCCTCATCTGACAGGAGGCTTTTCAGAGTGCAAAGTCTATATATCGTTGTGACCTCGATGGAAAATAGAAGTAGCCACAACAACTCATTTTTGTCGTGTTGTTGAAACAACCCTGTTACAGCTCTGTATGTATTCAACATCTAACTCATACAGGCTTCAATAGATACCTTATTTTCACCCTTGTCGCCATATTGCAATTCTTTCCATGTACTTGTGTTTACCTCACTAACTCAGGCAGATTGGCCCCAAGCAACACTTTATTATTGATCATGCTGCATTATTCATACTCATAACAACAGATATTAAACATAACACTGGCCAAATTGCAATCAATAAACCTAAGGAAGCTTTGGGACTTTGGATTAAAAATACATGAATCACAAATTTTGTACTGTAATTATTTTATTTGTTGTAACACTTTGAGTGTGTCTAATTACTGAGCTTTACTTGTGATGAGTCCCATTGATTTCTTGCCGTTTGATGCTTTTCAACATTGGTGTCCCGTGGTGGTCAATACAGCAGGAGAGAGCAGCGGATTTCACACTTCTAATTCATTTTATATGTAAATTATATATAATATGCTTTTTATTTACCTCTAAAACAGCTCAGGTTTATAAGTGAACACCATTAAAGTTGCTTTATAACTTTAGTTTTCATTATTTTTCTGTTGCTATACATTCAAATGAAGGGCCACCCACATTTTGGTATTTGCTAGTCTGTAATTTCCATATTTTAATGGCTCATATTTGAGATTCCAAACACAAAAAAAGCTTTAAAAAAGTGGACACAAAACTTTCTGGTGAGTTAAAAAGGTAAATTAAAGAAATGAACTGCTTGTAAAACTAGACAGGAGAGAGGACCAGTTTCATAATGATGTGAAAATTATTTTGTGTTACAGGTCAGGAAGACAACTGAGTGAAGTGTTTGTGCAGTTACCATCCAGGAAAGAGCTCCCAGAATATTATGAGCTCATCAGAAAACCTGTGGACTTCAAAAAGATCAAGGTATGCTAACAATGACATTGTGTTTGAGTTTTGGAAAAGTACTTAAAGGTAAGACATTGAACACTGTGAAAATTACAGGAAGAGAAGGCTCACAGATCCTGAGAGGAGTGAATTAAGTTGTTGTCTGTCAACAGGACCGTGTGAGGAGCCATAAATACAGGAACGTGGGAGACCTGGAGAAGGACGTGATGCTGCTTTGTCACAACGCCCAGACCTTCAACCTGGAGGGATCCCAGGTCAGAAACAGCCCCATGTGGAACTACATTCCTCCCTTTTAATACCTCTAATGTCTTTAAAATGTTTTCATTGTGCTTCTACAACTTCTACACTTCTACAAGTACTGCTGAGTCAGGTAACTGAAAATTCATAGTTATTTACCAAGAAAAATGTCCAACACTCTGGTTCTTGCTTTTCTAATATGAATATTTCCCTCCTGCATTACTGTGAATATAATATATTTAAGCTACTGGCTGTTGGTTTAAAAGAACAGTATAATTGACGGCATAAACTTGGGCTCTTGAAATGTATAAAGCAGCGGTTCCCAACCTTTCCCGACTCATATTGGACCTCCACTGACCCGACTCTCTGTCTATATGGCTCTGGATACTCTCGATACTGGGCTGCTCCTCCGCTGTCCTCACCTACATCCGCAGCACAAACACGCTGTCATCAGCCTCATAAGGACAGTCCTTGTAACACATTGCCCACAAAAGCGCACATTGACCTGATGAGGTCAGCAATATACTAGGTTTTGACCTAGTCTTGTTTGCAAATGATTTGGCGGCCCACTTGCAATACCCTCAGGGGGCCGTGGCCCACAGGTTGGGAATGGCTGGTATAAAGGTGATAGTTATATGGCATGCAAAAACAGATGATGCTGCTACATGGTGTGCATCTTAGCCACAGACTGTTTGGAATGAGTGAAAGTAGCCACCATGATGTCACTCAACAGTTTCAAAACATTGAGTTTGGCATTTTGGAAGTTTTTTGGAGACAAAAGTGACCAAATTTGGACGAGAGAATGGAGCTGAGGAGGAAACAGATTGTTACGCCTCTATCCGGGTTGACGGGTCTCTGTGGTAGCAACTTTTGAATCACAGGTAGCCATCCTGCTTCCTTGTCTGTATATCGGAATTGCCTGCTTCATGGTATTTTAATATAAATGGGACTTTTTACACAATTAAAGACATGAAACGAGTGATTGAGGCCATAAACTCATTAGAAAAACATTAATTGTAACAATATTGTTAATCATTTTTGACATGGTTTGACAGCCTAATACTCTCCCTTTGTTTTATTCTTGTACAGTTGTTTTTGAAGGCTCGATTTTGTCCTTACCAAAGGTATCAGTCTGTTATAATTATATTAAACAAAGGAGACAATTTTCCTGTGGACAGAGCACTGTGTCATTGCTTTTAGAGGAAACAAATTATTTTATTGAAGGTTCAATTATCCACTTCTGTAGCCAAAGAGTATCAATAAACCAGTACTAACTCTATCTGAACCTCCCTCCTCTCCCACTTCTCTTCATTAATGCCTAAAAACAATAACAATAACTAAAATGATCCCCAAAGGGAAATTCACTTGTCTGGCATCTCATCTACCTCTATCTCATCTAATCTCTCCTCTGTTATTAACTCTGCACACATCCGCTCTTTGTCCAGCAGGCTCTTCTCTCTCATATTCCCAGTACTGTGTGTCAGGCTGTTCGAGGAACTGTTTACACCATCTGTGTTTTTCCCCCCGCAGATATACGAGGACTCTATTGTCCTTCAGTCTGTGTTCAAGAGCGCCAGGCAGAAGATCGCCAAGGACGAGGAGAGTGAAGACGACAGCGAGGAGGAGGAGGATGACGAGGATGAGTCAGAGTCAGAGGGTACGACACACATCCTCTAGGGCATACGTACAAACACACACACACACACACACACAGTTTCTATTGTCTCATTTAAATTCTACACTTTTGGTCCAGTATATGCTGCTCCATTCACTTTGAGCAGCATGGACTACTGAAGGAATATATTACGAAAAGACAGGAAGGAAAAACAACTGAAACTGCACTTGGGGGCCACTCAGGGTCTTTTTCTTCTAGTTTATTTATTTATTTATTTTTTGGAGCTTTAAACTGCTTCTGAATAAATGTTGTGATCTTACAAATGCCACATATCTGTATATTACGAAAAGAGTAAAACATGTAGAAAACTGTATTTAAATTTTGAGAAAAATATGTTTATTTGTTGTTTCCAATTGTTAGAAATAATGACAACTAAACATCTTAATTTTAGCAATCATAGTTTTCATTATATTTGTCTTTATTTTGTTCCATTTGCTGTACAAAAGAATTTTAAGAAATTGTTGTTGTTTTTTAACCCAACAGCAGTCTGAAACCCCTTTTTTTTCCATCTAAAAAGTGGGCTGCGTCCTATATACTGGCCAAGTATTTTATATATATACGGTATTTTAACCAGATGATGGCGCTATTATCTAGCTAAAGCGTCACAGACATGCGCCGTCATGATTGCCAGTGCAGCCACCATCCTCACAACAATCAACATTACCATAGGCTGAGCTCAACTACCGCACCGGTAGCTAGCAGGATTGAAATTCGACATTGTGAAAACAGATGGTAGGCTGTAATTTGTGTGTGTTTTGAATGTGTTTTAAATGAAAGTGAATTGAAATAGTGTTGAAATAACTTGTATACACATTTCCATTAATGAATAGCTACAGAAAACCTTTTTCACTCTGGGATACCCCCAAAAACAGACTGCGACTTACATTCTGGTGCGACTTATATTCCAGATTTTATGGTAATTCCACATATAATCAGTTTGTCTTCTCAAAACTTAGAGAAGCATCTTATCTGTGAAGGTTCTCAGTCATCCAGGTAATAGTTAGTTATATTATTAGCTTAATCCAGAAGGCAACAGGACTTGTTCTTCTTTTGGATTAAGCTTAGAATTAGATAAGCATAATTTATATTTGCTGACTAAACAGACAATATTGTAACTACTTCTGTAAGATTGTTTACTGGGAATTAAATCACTCCTACTTGTCCCTTTTCTTCATTCAGCCAAGTCGGTGTGGGTTAAGATCAAGCTGAGTAAGGAGGGCCGCAGCAGTGACAAAGGCAAGAAGAGGCAGAGCCGAGGGAAAGCCAAGCCGGTCGTCAGTGACGACGACAGTGATGAAGACCAGGATGACAATGTAGGTCATTCCACCCCACTGGATCATTTACACATCGTTATAACAAAAATAACTTGAACTCAGGAAAAGACGTTCTCTGCTGTTCAGCTGTTAAACTTCATTTCAATATGATTGTGGATGAGGAAAAGAGTAATTACAGCCTTAAAATTATTTGAGTAATATTGACTAGGACAGTTTATAAAAGCTCACAGTAGAAAGTCTTATGCCAGCACTTTGGGTACAAAAATGGAGATTCAGAGTCACACTTGTTTCCTTCCAGCCATCTTATCAGCAGTCGTTTCACACCTTGGATGTCAGATACAGGCGATTAATTGAAGTTAAATCGTTTAAACATTTACAGTAAAATGCACAAATGAGCCTGCCTCTCTGTAAAAGCTGTTGTTACAGCTGTTACTTACAGACACTTCTAAGTAATGAAGTTTAGACCAATCATTTATTTGTTTGGTCAGTTAGATTTAAAAAAAAAAACTGACATAAGTTTGAAGAGCAAAGAAAATGGTGAAGTGAAATTGGTGGTTTCGTCCAATTAACAATCCAAAACTTACACTATTCCATTATCCATTGAATTTCCATTGAATAAATACTGAAGTCTAATTTTACAGTCATAGTTTTCTCAAGCTTTGAATGCGGTTTTGTTTCCACTTTTTAGCTGGTCTGAAGGTCAAATCTGCAGGACGCTCAGAAAGAGGCTTTATCAGACAGTCACGCCTCCATCCTCTAAATCAGACTGAAGCGGGACCTTCAACCGGTGGAGCATCGTGTGAATAATTCAGACCTAATTTACAACACTTTCCATGTAGCAGATAAACAACAGGATTCGCAACACAAAAGGATCTAAACCTGATGTGTACAAGATAAAAAAGGCGGAAAATGAAATAAATACCACACAGGTAATCTTCCACTTAGTATAATTAGTTGAGCTTTTAAGTTGTATGCAATTAAATATTCTATTGTGAAGCCATCTCTTAGTCATTACTCTTAGTCTATTGTGCTTATCCTCCTCTTCACTGAGTTCTAAAGACGCTCCAACATCGGCTCATTTTCTGCCAGCACACAATGAAACCAGTAATTGGAAATTAAAGCCATGGCAACCATCACTAACGTACCAATTTTCATATAATTACCACCCATTTTCCCTTTTCATCATGCAAATGATAAGTGAACGATGCTTCGGGGCATATATTACAGAGATGCCCTCTAAAGGCCTGTTCCTCTGTCCAGGTAAGTGCTGCTGTAATAAAACTTTAAAACTTCTTAAATCAGAAGAGGAACTGAACACGTGTGCAGAGGTGTGGAAGAAGTGCACACATTTCCCATTGTACTGTATGTTCTCCAGAGAACTACTCACTTTTTGTGTCTACCAAGTGAAACACCAAGAATGTTTTCAAGACGAGACTGTTGAAACGTGTGGCGTGGTATCTCCATCATGGCGCACAGCTCATCTCTACTGACCACATTCACATGGTGGCCCTTTTTCACTGACATCAGGCTCAGAGTGCCCAATCAAAGAATATTGTAGTAATTCCACTTCCACTAACTAAAACAAAGATTTAACTTGGCGAAGAAAAAGCAAAGATCCCCCATGTTGGCGCGTTCAACAGCAGAAAAGCTTCTTGTGTTGGTCTGAAGCAGATATTCACAGTTATGGAAAGTTCAATGTAGTGTTAGGGCGGGTTCACACCAGCCTTGAAACTGAACCCTGGAGCGTTTGTCCCCTCAGTGTGGTTCATTGAGGTGGTGTGAACACCGGAATGAAACTCTGGTGCGGACCAAACAACCGGACCATGGTCCACTAGAAAAGACGGGTCTCGGTCTGTTTCCAAACAAACCACGGTCCGGTTTGATTCTGGTGAGAACGTAAACGGACATAAAGTAGGACCAAATACAGGAAACAAACCATAAAACTGTGCATTGTAGTGTTTACGGGTGCTGACGTTTACAGAGACACGCAGCGAGATGAGTAGAGGACAGATGTGGGGGAGCGGTGAGGAAATAGAAATATGGGCTGACCAAACAATTTCACAAATGCTTGTGGAAACGTACGAGAACTGTTCAGTGAAAAACTAAAGGAGAGTGGAACTGATCGATCTGTGGAACAGTGTCCGTTAAAACTAAAAAACTCTGACAACAAAACATTAAAGTCCACCATGTTGAGTGTGATTGATCAGTGTGCTGTCTTGCTTTGTTTACTTCAGGGAGTTTTCCCACTTGGAAATTTCACCTTTGTTTCTTTACTGTGCAGTCTCAATCAGAGTTCATTGAAATTTCAATCTGCCTGTTTATCGAGTAAACCGCAGGTCTCTGTGACTCCTTCCTGGAGTAATTATAGCCTTCCTTTTTCTCTGATGAGATGCATTTGTTTTGCTTTACAACTGCTGAGTGTTTTCCATCCCAGACACAGATCTTCACACCTGAGCACCTATTGATTGCAAAGTTCTTAGTTTCAAATTGGATTCTCAATGGGTGCTTCAATTCAAGTTGTATACGTGTGAGTAAAAGGTCAAGCAGTGACCCTGTATAAAAACACAGAGACAGTGAGATAAATATAGTACAATGACTCACAGTCCTTGCTGGATCCAGGTCACATCCCGGAAATTGAAAGTAAAACACATCTCCCTGTTAACTTAATTCATATTCATCATTTCTAATCTACTCAACTACTCAACGTGTTTATTAAAGCCTGACCCATATGGAACTTTTAAGACGGACACTGATGGCTCCAACTTTGCACACATCTGACTATGCAAACGTTCTCCTAAAGCTGCTTCATTTAACAGAATAACTAAAGAAAGATTTATTTCGTTGATAGAGATTTTCAACCAATTCTAGTGCGGACCACCATCTGTTCAGCACTTATGCTCTGCTACCGGAGATTGAGAGCTGAGTGGAGTGCTGGTAATTTTCTCTGCTTGTCCACGGATCTTTTTGTTGAGCTTTGTTCAACCTTGTTACATTCAGATTTGACCCGCTCCACTCAAATCGCTCAAAGCTGGCTCCCAAAAAGAACATCTGTAGAAGCTACTTGAACCGACCATTCACAGATCTTGGCATCTCTGTAGCCAATGTTTACAAGTGTGGTTACATTTGTAAGGAGATTAGCAAGAGCAATATCTATTGAGTCTTAAACTTGTATCCTCTGTGTGTTCAGTGTTTTGACCAACGTGAACCATTCATGTAAAAACAGCCATCCTCAAGACAAGAGATAACAAAGCTGTTATGTTTTTTTAATATGGTTTGATCACTTGGTGCTTTAACATCGCAAGTACACCTAGTTATATAACTTTCTAGAGTTGTAAAATCCTGTGTGTGAGTATTACAAGCTTATGTGCAGTATTTTGCCCTTAAAGCCCCCCTCCAGTGAAAATCAAGTGTTTAACCTTGTACACATCTCCATGTGGTGTTCTTCATGTGCTACAAGACAAATCAGGGACAACATCAGCAGTCATCTCCATGGCTGGGCCTGTCTGCTTTTAAACTGCAGTGTACCAAGGACAGGCTGAACAACACGTTTTCAGATTGGCAGGTTTGAGACGTCACAAACCTAAGGAGCCAATCCCGTTAATGGACGGGGTGATGCTGTGCTTATCATTATGTGCAACCTATAGCAACCACTTTGGCGATGCGCGAGTTAGCTGTAACCATCATCGTAACTTTTGCAAACTCATTACTGACTACTAACGTTAACGTTACTACTACTAATTGTTTGTCTCAGCGGTATTTTAACAACACAATCCCACCAGCACAGCCTCCTGCAGCACTTTTTGTTCGCTCTGAATCCTCGCAGGATAACTAACACATGATGAGAATAAATCCAACTTAGGAGTGTCAAAATACATACATTTTGATGTCATTAAAACTGCAGTCAGACCTAGTTTCAGATTTAAACTAGAGGGATCTGAAAAGGTTTGTCCTCCGTTTGATTTGGGTCAATATTCAGCAGAAGAGCTGAAGTTTTAGTCTTTGCTGTTTTTTGTTGGATCTGTGTTTTTATTCATGCCGGCGGTGAGCCTGACCTGCAAGGTGCTGGAGGTTGATGTAAACAGCTCAGCTAAAATAAGACCTTTACCTGAGCATGGCCAAAAGCCACGGCTCTCTGAATACAAATGTAGAGAGTGATTTTCTCAGCTGTCCATCAGTCATGGTGGAAAAATCCTCTGCATTTGAGTTCAAATGAAAAGTCCTTCTGTCCCTCTGCTTGCTTTTTTAACACAAATTAAAAAACTAACCTTCCCTCCTAAATTAGTCTTACAGAGTCTTCATCCTCCTTCAACGCTCCTCCTCACTAACGGGGAGGAGAGGGCACTGGTTCACCTCCAGACACCTTGAATCTGAAGAGCTCTCGCTCTTATTTTCTGGTGTTGATATATTCATCTTGTGCTGCCCTTATGCCACCCTTTGTTGATGCTCTCCACACACAATAAACCTTCATCACACAGTGTTCTCCTTCTCTCCGCTGCCTTTGTCTACCCTTAAATCTCCCTCTCTCATCACACTCTCCATCTCTCTCTCTTTCTGCAGGATCAGTCAGACAAGAGCAAGAGCGACGACGAGTGAGGACGTGAGGACATTGTTTATAGCGCTTATAAACAAAAGGACGATATCTTCCATTACTGTCTTTTCAGGTTTATCTTCTGTATTTGTCCATTTGTCCTCTGTGTCAGTCTGTGTCGTGTTTTGTTGCACCTTCACCTACCAGCTTGGAAATGTATTACTAATAATCAATAAGCTACAGCAATATCTATCAGCTTTTGTTCCTGTTTTTAAGACAATTTTGTAGTCTATTTTTTAACTCTGCTTTGAAGAAGATTTAAATTGTGTATGAGAAAAAGGAAAAAAAAAAGATTGGTCTTGCCATAAGCGCTTTTGCTTAATTTGTACTCGCTTGCTCGCACTTTTAGAAAATGAAATATGAATATCCAGATTTTTAAAGATAAAACATATATAGTAATAGCCATGGACATCTAAGTGAATTTGGAGAGCCACTGGTGATTAAAATGATGGCAATCAATCATGTTTTTAATTTTTGGATCAGTTGTTTGACCTTGCGTAGTGCCAAATTGTGGAACGTTGAGAAAGTGACTCTTCGCTAAAGCCCGCCCCCGACCAGTGACTGTCCAATCAACGCTTACAACTGTTACTTGGCACGGCAGGCCTGTCCGCAAGTTAAAACCACAAATAAAAAGCAGAAAGGGCAGAGAATACATTCGACAGTGTTTATCTGTTATATTAATATATGTATTATTTATGTCATCATCATCAACTACTATTAACAATAACTAAAAAAATGCAGCCCTGCTTACTAGCTTAAATTTATTTTTCAGAGGCCAAGAAAACTTTAGGTTACGTAGGTAACCCCGGTTCTCTAAAACATGAGTGAGGTATCTCACGGGCGGACAGCACAAGGAGCGTGTCCCACAGTGAGATATTGACTGAAACGAATGTTGAAAGAGAACCCGCCAATAACAAACCTGACATTATTTTGTTGGTTTATTTAATACATCAATAAACGCCCGGTTCAGGACTGGAACATGCACTGTATACTATTTCTCCACTGAGTAGAAGCTGTTCCCAGATGATACCAAGTTTAGGCTAACGTTAGCAGCTTTGGCTGCTTTTCTATTTTTAAAACGTTTTCAAAAAAATGAAATTGTTCCCTAAGATAGTGTTAAATTAGCATTTCTTAACTTTTTCTCCTTCAAAAGTGAAAAAATATTGTTTGAAAATATGAATAGTATATAAGCAAAGCATATCTCGTGGTGTTATCCGGGCATCGTCCAGAGCAGCTCTGTCACACTTTAGCACGCAGCAAAGATCCTGATGTGTAACTAGTGAGGATGCAAACTTTTGTCCTGGCACATGTAGCTTTAGCTTCTGCCTTTTAGCTGCTAATTTGATCACATCTATACATTAAATGCACATTTAGAACTGCTTTACAAGAGTCAAGACAATGTAGAACAAACAGCTGGAAACTGCCTTTACAACCAACATATTAAGCCAAAGTTAGCTTAAAAAGCTAGTTAGCTATTTACAACTGTTACATTTTCATTGCAAAAATGAATCTTGTCTAGAATGAAAGGGACACCAATATTTCAAACATTACTCATCAGTGAATCATTTACTGTTATTACTGAAAACTAAGACATACAGAGCTTGACAGATGTAGCAACAGTAACTGTGAGGGGCGTGGCTTAGCTAACGGTCATTAACGAGAATTTTGAGTGTTAAAAACTATTTTGGACTATTTCTAAAGTACATTTATTTTACGGCCAGCACAACAAAACGTCAGTTGTTGCTCAATGACTTATAACTGAATTTGATGCTGAGTGCTTTTTTAAACCTGCTTTTATTAAAATGTAACCTTGCATAACGTAGGCAGCACATCATTTAGATATGTCCACGTGTTTTATGTATCTTCTCTAGTAATGGTCTCAAGTTGTGCATCAGAGCAGAAGCTTTGAACTTTGTTGATACAGTTTACTTCACTTAGAAAGAAGTCTTTGGGTTATTTAGATTGAGAGACAGGCCTTCAGAACAGTCTCTCTTTTTAGGTAGCAGATTAAATGGGAAACAACTTGTCCTGTTGAATAAAACTTCAGTAGCAGTTAATGTAGCTTTTCAAAGCGTCTGAAAACATGTTGCATCGTGAGGTTCGTTGGCAGCAAACAGAATGTAAAGAATAAAGTTTGGCTGGATTTTTGCAAAACAGAAAACAATGAAAAAAACAACAAAAAACAGTATTATTGGATTAAAAACTTTGATTTGAATATAACAGTATATTTTAAACTATGTATTGATTTACACATTTGGATTGAGGTGTTTGTGTTTCTGTATTAGCCCTCATTTTATTGATTTGTATGTTGTGCGTAGCATGAACTTGTTTGGCAGTATACTGTGTACATGCATATATCATTTTGTTTGTGTAATTTGTGCTTGCCGACTCTCCATAAGTGTGACTTAATCTTTGCTTTCTTTGCACAGTGTCTTTGTGGTTTTATTTCATAGCCCAGGGCAAATAAAAAATCTCACAGATTTTCAGCACAGAAACGTTTCATTCAATTATTTTTTTGTCCTTAGAACCATTTCTACCATCTGTCACCATCTGTGTGTGCATGTGGTTGAAAAAGAAGTTTGAGGGTGTTTCTTAAGGATCTGGGAAAAAGTTACGTTTAGAAACAGGATGTCTACAGGTACTGAAAAAGTCCTCGTCATGACAGATTATATAAACCTGTTACATTTCACTGTGCTGCTCTTTAGTTGAAAGAATAAGTAGTGTGGTTTTGGATGTGTGGATGAAAGTTTTCTACACACACACAAACATTATTAAGGCTGTATTTTGTATTATTATCTGTTATATAGCAAAGATAATTAACCAATAAAACACTGGATAGTTTCATGATCAAAAAAAATTGTGTTTATTAAACCCTTTTGGAGAACGCAACCAGTGTTGGGCAGAAGCAGCACTACAAGCTACAGCCTTACGAATTTTCCAGCAGCACTACTTGTTCAACTACATTTCCCAGTAGCACTACTAGTTTCACTACATTTCCCAGCAGCGTTACTAGTTAAACTACATTTCCCAACAGCGCTACTAGCTGTGCTACTAGTTTAACTACATTTTCCAGCAGCGTTACTAGTTAAACTACATTTCCCAGCAGCGCTACTAGCTGTGCTACTCGTTTAACTACATTTCTCAGCAGCGCTACTAGTTAAACTACATTTCCCAGCAGCGCTACTAGCTGTGCTACTAGTTTAACTACATTCCATAGTAGCATCACTAGTTTAACTACATTTCCCAGCAGCGCTACTAGCTGTGCTACTAGTTTAACTACATTCCATAGTAGCATCACTAGTTTAACTACATTTCCCAGGAGTTAGTAATGTCACCGTGTCCTGTATCATATAGCTTTACAGTACATGTAGCTTAGCTCTTTTATTTGTCAAGTAGTACTGTAACATCCATATAAGCTACATTTTCCTAAGCTTAACGCCGCAGAAAGCTCTGCTTCACCTTCAGATCTCACATAAAACTGCTAAGGATCAGTCAGTGACGACTTATTGAAAAACGTGCTTAGCTTTTGGTCTGAACTCAGTAAAACAGTGTGTCACTGAAGTGTTTTTGGACAACACTGATGCTCTATGGTGCAAATGGACAGATATATCTGGCTTTGGCTTGTTAGTATTAAATACAGGGTAGACTATAAAAGTCTTAACCTTTCAACCGTTAGAGAAAAAGTTTGGTCAATTTTCAGTCAGACATTGAGATACTTTACAGACACTTAATCATTTGTGATTATCTATATTAGCTCTAAATTATTTCACTATACAAAGATACAAATCTGAAACTATGTATGCTACAATTACTGGAGTTACAACTTGAACTATGGTTCTATGAACTCTGGATAACATCTGGAAACAAATACCTGGGCATGTGCCTTTTCTCTGTCGTCACCCTCAGGTCAATTTTTTTTTTTAGGATTTTAGAATCTCTTAGTTATGGAAGAAAGAGCAGATGTATCTCTCGTGGTGTTGGTGAACATTACAGCCTTTCAGAGCTGCCAGCATGACTGCAAAAGATTAGTGTACTTCTCCTGACCTGAGGCGATCGCGTTTTTATTCCCTACAGTCTGTTTGTTTACTGTACTTCACTGTCTTTCTGGGAGAAGAGGTAAACGGAGTCCCAAGAGAAAGTGGGAATCATGGAAACGGAAATAATTTCATCTGGGACTTCATGTTGTTGCTCTGCTCGAGGCAACCGGTCGCCTGAGTCAAGTTTGAGGGTGTTTCTTAAGGATCTCAGAAAAATTTCAGTTTAGAAACAGGATGTCTACACGTACTGAAAAAGTCCTCGTCATGACAGATTATATAAACCTGTTACATTTCACTGTGCTGCTCTTTAGTTGAAAGAATAAGTAGTGTGGTTTTGGATGTGTGGATGGAAGTTTTCTACACACACACAAACATTATTAAGGCTGTATTTTGTATTATTATCTGTTATATAGCAAAGATAATTAACCAATAAAACACTGAATAGTTTCATGATAAAAAAATTTGTGTTTATTAAACCCTTTTGGAGGACGCAACCAGTGTTGGGCAGAAGCAGCACTACAAGCTACAGCCTTACGAATTTTCCAGCAGCACTACTTGTTCAACTACATTTCCCAGAAGCACTCCTAGTTCAACTACATTTCCCAGTCGCTCTCCTAGTTTAACTACATTTCCCAGCAGCGTTACTAGTTAAATTACATTTCCCAGCAGCGCTACTAGCTGTGCTTAGTTGAACTACATTTTATAGTAGCATTACTAGTTTAACTACATTTCCCAGCAGCGCTACTAGTTTAACTACATTTCCCATCAGCGCTACTAGCTCTGCTACTAATTTACCAGCAGCGCTACTAGCTGTGCTACTAATTTAACTACATTTTATAGTAGCATTACTTGTTAAACTACATTTCCCAGCAGCACTGCTAGTTTAACTACATTTCCCAGCAGCGCTACTAGCTGTGCTACTAGTTGAACTACATTTCTCAGCAGCACTCCTAGTTTAACTACATTTCCCAGCAGCGCTACTAGCTGTGCTACTAGTTGAACTACTTTTCTCAGCAGCACTCCTAGTTTAACTACTTTCCCAGCAGCGCTACTAGTTGAATTACGTTTCATAGTAGCGTTACTAGTTTAACTACATTTCCCAGCAGCGCTACCAGCTGTGCTACTAGTTTAACTACATTCCATTGTAGCATCACTAGTTTAACTACATTTCCCAGGAGTTAGTAATGTCACCGTGTCCTGTATCACATAGCTTTACAGTACATGTAGCTTAGCTCTTTTATTTGTCAAGTAGTACTGTAACATCCATATAAGCTACGTTTCCCTAAGCTTATCTGAAGGTGAAGCAGAGCTTTCTGCTGCGTTCTCACATAAAACTGCTAAGGATCAGTCAGTGACGACTAATTGAAAAACGTGCTTAGCTTTTGGTCTGAACTCAGTAAAACAGTGTGTCACTGAAGTGTTTTTGGACAACACTGATGCTCTATGGTGCAAATGGACAGATATATCTGGCTTTGGCTTGTTAGTATTAAATACAGGGTAGACTATAAAAGTCTTAACCTTTCAACCGTTAGAGAAAAAGTTTGGTCAATTTTCAGTCAGACATTGAGATACTTTACAGACACTTAATCATTTGTGATTATCTATATTAG
Organism: Semicossyphus pulcher; assembly: GCF_022749685.1. NCBI lineage: Eukaryota > Metazoa > Chordata > Actinopteri > Labriformes > Labridae > Semicossyphus > Semicossyphus pulcher. The sequence goes on along the minus strand of NW_027211737.1, from coordinate 6,050,647 downwards.
CTCTAAATTATTTCACTATACAAAGATACAAATCTGAAACTATGTATGCTACAATTACTGGAGTTACAACTTGAACTATGGTTCTATGAACTCTGGATAACATCTGGAAACAAATACCTGGGCATGTGCCTTTTGTCTGTCATCACCATAGACTGTATAAAAAGATGGACGACATGACAGCTCCCTAAAAATGAAGCCAAACCCTCTCTATCGCCCCCTGCTGACTGGCTGCAGTATAGGTCATAAAGCCTGTCTCATCCATGTTAACAGATGGGACATGAGTCAAACTATAAAATCAAAATACACGCCCAATAAATTTTTCTCAAACATGGTTTCTGTCATTATAGTTAGTTCTTATCATGCTGATTTACGTCCAAGTGTTAATTTTTCTGACAAGTTTATGTTTAATTAGTTAATTGATGCTGTCAAAATGATGATTGACAGCTCTGTTGACAAATACGACTCCTGCAGCCGATCAGTTCCGGGTGAGCAGAGCGGAGGACGATCCGCGAGTGGAAACGTAACTAAAACAATCACTACAGTCATTGAAGTTTCCATGAACGTTTACCTCAGACCGCAACAGAGAAGCTGTTCTGCTGTTAAACACGCCAGTGTGCGGGATCCTTGCTGTTTTTTCGGTAAGTTAAGTGTGTGTGTTTGGGTTAGCGGAAGTGGCTACGGCCGCTTCACTCGCCGATCTCTACTGCGCAGTCTCTGGCTTCATATGACGTCGCCATTGCAAGATGGCAGCGCCTATCACAGGGGCTATTTTGGCATCAATTTCGTACATGAGACGCGTTGTCCATCTATATATACAGTCATTGGTCATCACCCTCAGGTCAATTTTTTTTTTGAAATTTTGGAATCTCTTAGTTATGGAAGAAAGAGCAGATGTATCTCTGGTGGTGTTGGTGAACATTACATTAGAGCTGCCAGCATGACTGCAAAAGATTAGTGTACTTCTCCTGACCTGAGGCGATCGCATTTTTATTCCCTACAGTCTGTTTGTTTACTGTACTTCACTGTCTTTCTGGGAGAAGAGCCGGGTAAACAGAGTCCCGAGAGAAAGTGGGAATCATGGAAACTGAAAATAATTTCATCTGGGACTTCATGTTGTTGCTCTGCTCGAGGCAACCGGTCGCCCAGGTCGAGATTGAGTGATGTAAACTGTGGCCAACTCTACTGTGCACAGAAAAATTGACAGGAAACATGTTATACTTCCTCTTGACCATGAATACTTTACAACAACGTCTACCACAATTCCCATTTTTCCCCAAATGTGTCATTATTAAGTCAGATTTTTAAATATTTAATGGCAGGAAATAAAAGTGCTTTGTCTTCTGAATCTAACAAAACCCCAGAGTCTTTCTAATTGATGAATACATGAAATTCATTTATTTCACTGACTTATTAAGAATTCAGACACAGAGAAAACACGTCAGCTGACATCTGAACACTGACATATTTTAAGGGTAACTGTGTTGGTCCCATTGCACATCTTATGATACAGTCCTGTTTCATTTAAAAGGCTAAAATTTAATTAAAATGTTCTTAGATAACATAAAATACTTCCAAGATATTTGGTCATATTAATCAATGTCAAGGTTCTTCAATGACTAGAATCTTAATGTCCATATTTCCAGGTTTTCAAGAGTGTGTGGAAACCCTGAAAATCCTCAAGTCTAGAAGTCATTGACTTCTGCATACTTCAATTACTTCAGAAAATACACAAACAATAAACAACAGAGGGAAAACTTCAATTTAACCTTTAAAAAGTTGCCTTGCCACACCTGTGTGAACCCCGGCTGTGATATGTTTACTGTCTAGTTCCTACTGTATTTCATGGCATCACAGCTATGTTGTGCAGCTCAGACACTGGAGGGCAGAAGACATGCCGTCGTACTGTACAGCTGGCCGGACCCTGACGCTCTGCAGCACATCAAAACAGCTTTCCTTTTTGTATTCCTGCCATTTTAAACAGAGCCTCACTAAGCCAATTCCCCCTGAAGAATGACCATCCATCGCCCCCTTTTTATCTCCCTCTTTGAAGTGCCGAGCTGTTGGGATAGACTTGAGCCCAGGAAGAGAGGGGCAAAGTGGAAGTTAATCCTTGTCTGAGTGCCAGAGATGTCAGCTGGAAAAAGTCAGGTGCCAGTGCGATTTCTGCTATTCCTCTGTAGCTTTTGTCCACAATCATCACATTCTCCAAGCAGCAGATGCAGGTCCTTCCAATCGCAAACTAATTCAGGGAATTTTCCTTCCTAGTGAATCATGAATGGTGATCTGAAAAGGCCAGGTGCTCTCTATTATTAGAGAGTCAGTTTTTATCTGCTTTCAAGGCGGGAAACGGGCGCTATCAATGCTAACTCTTGCACGACTTAAAAGGCAGAGCGGGAAAAGGCTTTGTCTCCCTTCGGATTCCGGGGTTCACTATCAGTTTAACGCATGATCGGGGAAAAGGATCATTTTTCTTTGCAGAGCCGAGTCCTGGTAAGCTGGAAGGCTGCATCAAAGATAGCAGGACAATGAGGGGCTTTATGTACAAAAGAGCATTGTTTTTATGACTGATGATTAGGTCTATTTTGACCAATTGTTAAGTCTATAAAAATGTCAGGGATAAGTGGAAAATTCTCTCTAGTTTCCTAAGGCTGTGTTGATGTCTTCAAGTTGCTTTTCCCAACCAACAGCCCAAAATTTTAAAGATATTCAATGTGCAATGATTTATAGCAGGAAGTTCAAACATCTGACAATCTGGACACAGCCAATTTTTCTTAAATAATAACTTACATATTTATAAGATGATCTATTCAGGGGGGCTGCACAGTGGTGCAGTGGTAAGCGCTGTTGCCTCACAGCTAGAAGGTCACCGGCTCAAACCCCAGTTTGGGCACAGTGGGCCCTTCTGTGCGGAGTCTGCATGTTCTCCTCATGCATGCGTGGGTTCCCTCCAGGGTCTCCAGCTTCCTCCCACAGTCCAAAGACATGCTTGTAAAGTTAATTGGTCACTCTAAATTGCCCGTATGTGTGGATGTGAGTGCAAAAGCTTGTCTGTCTCTATGTTTGGGCCCTGTGATTGACTGGCAACCAGTCCAGGGTGAAAAAGTGCCTATGAGGAGTTAAGTCAAGGATGGACCCTGTAATTTGGAAAAATACACCATAATATGAAATATAAACCAAAATGGCCGACTTCCTGTTGGGTTTAAGGTATGGGTGCAAGAGGCTTTTTTAGAGGTCTTGACATGGTAAATATGCATACCAAGTTTCAATAATGCAGGTTAAAAGTAACTTCTATGCTGACTCCTTTTGAATCTTTTAGGGCGCGCTATATAGAGCTATCTTGCCACACTCATGCTTGAGGCTCATAAAATACAATTTGACTGTAAAAATCTTCAAATATCTTTTTTTCTCCCCACTTCTGACGTGTTTGCAAAGTTTTCTGAGCATATGAGCACCTTTAAGCTGCCAAATATACAATTTTCTTTAGCATGGACAAAAGAAAGGAGGAGAAACATACAGGCAGGTGGATCGTAATCATATCCAGACTCTGCAGCTCCGGAGTGACGGAAGAAGAGAGAAAGCACAAAACTAAAGGAGAGGTGTTGGGTGACTAACATGCATTAATGGGATTAGAGAGCGTATAGATTGAAAAGGAGAGGAAGAGAGACGAGCTCAGTGCGTCATGGATATCGCTCAGCAGTCTGTCTAGGCCTGCGGCAACAAAAACTACAAGAGGTGTAAACAGCACATCAATGAACAGGTTTCAGCCTTGAGCCTGCCTGATGGCACAGTATGACAATGGAAATGGACATGGTGTAAAAGCAGCTAATGGAAGAACGCAATGGTTATTATTATTTTATTTACTTGTTGCCACCCTGTAGGAGGTCCAATGAGTTTCTTTGAAGACTCAGGGATTCCCTTATCTCCCCTCTCCATGGAAAGTTAATATAATAAAATGTTTGGCTGAGTTTAGTCACTCGCCTTGTGTATTTTTAAAACTATTTTCCAGACATCTTTCTTGGCTTAAATTGAGCAGTTGCTGGCATTTGTTTATATTAATTTGTTGTGCTTGTTGATGTGAACGGCTCAACATTATGATGTGATTAATTATGACTTGTATGTATGTATTCTATGTCATGAAAACAACCCCCTTCCCTCCAAAAATATCCATAGACTGTGTATAAGACGTTGAAATAACCACCGAGACGTTGTCATTGATATGTTAACGGCTGTTTTACAGCCTTGATTTTGGCATTGTGGCAGTCGCCATCTTGCTTGCAAATGATGCCTAGTTATCCAAAATAAACACTTACCCCGTATGCTAAAGACAAATTCATAAGCTGGCCAATTAGCATTTCACACCACAAACACAGCTGAGATGTCAAGTTCAGTGACTTATAGCTTAGGTCACCTGTCACTCCATGCCCCTTATTATGCGTAACTTTAAGCCATCATATACTCTGCAGCAGAGTTATATCACAATTCAATCTCCCTACTGTTATCTTGAGAAGAGAAGTTAACTATAGAGACCATACCCGTCCTTTGTACCAGGATGTAAGCATGTTTTATTCTGCTGTAAAGTTTAACATGGAGGTCTATGGGGATTGACTCACTTTTGGAGTCAGCCTCAAGTGGACGTCTGAGGTAATGCACTTTTTGGCACTTCCAGGTTGACTTCTTTTTTCAGTCCCAAGGGATGCTGCTTGAATTTGACATAAAAAATGCTGTCACTCTGACAATCCCGTCTTTTCGAATTTGATATTTGATATTTACCATTCCCCACAGTTTCAGTTCCTTCTCAGTCAAATCAATCAGCATGATATGCAGCATCTTCACTCCTCAGTATGTCATCTAAACACCCTTACATTATGCATGACATAAAAGCCTGCATTGTAATGTAAAGCCAAATCATGAATCTTTAGTGCATTTTAATTCCCACTCTCTTTGCTTGCATTTTAGATTCTTGTTATTTTTCTCCATACGCTGTTGCCACGACAGGAAATGGACTCCTTTCAAATTAAAATCATCCACACAATCATCCTTCAGCCAGAGACGGGATAAACATAATCACCCGAGAGAAAATTGCTGCACTTAAATTATTGAAGCAGAGAAACATCACGGTGCATCTCAGTGAAAAAGACATCGTCAGACACGACCAAGAGCTGTGCATAAGCAACAATATGCTGCATACAGCAATTTAAGGTGCTTGTTTAAGTGCCATGATGGTACAAACATAAACGTAGCACATTTAATTCAGCCGCAATTATAGTTGATCAACCATGTTGATAACTACAAGCTTGTTTGCAGCCAGATGGGAACAGTTTGTCTGCTAGAGTGTAGTGTTGTCACGTTCGAGAACGATCTGATTCCTCTGAATGGCTCTTTTGTGCGAACGATGGGAGTCGTAGGCGAGAGACGCTCTTTTTTTCCCTGCCCGCTCGAGATCCACGCCCCTTTATGCCAAATTACCACAGGCAGCTTTTATCAACTGCAGGACTGCTATACGAGGTCACGTGCAGAATGATGAACGGTTCTCGGGGAAGGAACGGAGCCATAAGATCCAGCTCCCTTCAAAGAGCCGTAATTCCCAACACGACCAGAGTGAGATTAAAATCAAAAGTTCTTAGAACTTTTATGAAAGTGCATTTCACTTTCTTTATGTTTGAAATATAGAATTCTGTATTATTTCTGAACAGGACATTGCTGTAAAGACAGGAAGTGAACTCATTTCAAATGAAAATCATCCACATAATCATCCCTTAGCCGACAGGATAAACATAATCACCTGAGACGAGACTGCCTTGCATTAAGTATTAAGCAAATTACCTTAAATACATAGCGATATGGCTGCAACAACATTATTCTGACCACATCTGTTATGGCCTCTCGGAAAAGCAGCAGACCTGAACTCATTCACTCATTTTACATTCTGTTTAACTTGTTTTGTGCGTTTATCCTGATTTATCTGGATGTACAGCGACATCACAACCAGGACAGAAGCCTATGAAACTTAATCAAATCTTTTCTGTGTAAATCCCCATTTTATACACCGATATTAAGCACTCTGATATCCACAAAGCCAGATTCCCCCGTGTTGCAGCTTACATTACTCCTGCCCTCTGGTAAAATGTCACACCCTTCAGACAGATTATCCAACAAACTCCTACACATGGTGGCCTCGTCGCTTCAGGTTGATGGAATGGATGGGGGCAGCTTCACCCTCTGTGACGCCAGCTGAAGGTTAGCACATGATGCTGTATGAAGCCTGATGTGCATTACTGCTCCAATGCCTCCACAAACAAAGTGGGGTAATATAGGAGTCTTTTCTGGTGCAAGTAGTCAATTTATATATTTTCCCACTGTCCTCTAACATCACTCTTCTGTCATGAACTGATGCACTTTGTTAAACCACAGCTGCAGCTCCTGATGTGGACAGAAGGGTGTAGGTGGAGAAACAATAATGTTAAATAATTGTACAGATGTATTAACTGATAGATACATATTTTATGTGTCATATCTTGCACACACAAAGACACGAACAGGGTCGAGAGGTAAAGTTAGCTAAAGTGATGTCACCACCCACATGCCTCTTAGAGCTGCCCCACCCCTAATTATGCATCATTTAAAGTCTTAATATAATTTAAACGAGCGATTTATATAAAAATATTGTAATGGTTAGACCAGGGGTACCAGTACCAGGCCGTAGGTCGTTTAGTACCGGGGCCACGAAACCCAACAGATGTCTGTGACATTCCAAACATACGCGGAGTCAGATGCGACACTGTCTGGATATCTGTGAAGTGTGCTCCCGCAATTACCATTTATCGCCATAGGTGCCGCCAAAGAGAACGAAGCTGAGATCTTCGAGATTAGCACTTTAAGTCAGCGGTTCCTGTTGTATTTTTTGTAGCCTCTTGTTTTTGATACTTTACTTCCTGCCCTTGTGTGTTTCCCACCTGAGTGAGTGTGTGCCTTTTCCTGATTGTTTTCACTTGTGCAGTGTAAGCCTCACCTCCACCTCCACCTCCTGTGTGTCAAGAGTCAAGCTTTTCTTCTAGTGTTTGTGTTCCTGTTTGTTTTTTTAACGATCTGTACCTGTTCTTACCTGCTCTCTCGGATTTATAAACCTGTTTGGACTGCCCTCTGTGGCTTTGACCATTTCCCGCCTCAAATTATTACAACAAGGTTGTTCACTGCTCGTTTGTTTTTTAATAAACACATTGAAATGCACCTGCTCCTCCTCAGTAGTCTGCATTTTGGTCCTATCCCCTGTCTTCCTGCTTCCCTGTTTGTACAAACTGTTTCAGACTATATTCAGAAAACAGAAAAGATGGTTGGTCAAAATTCACGAAAGCAGAACTCCAGTATGACGCTGACGGGGATCCAGGTGTCATGTCTGCTCGTTAGGTTAAGTTGTCTTTTATTTGTCCTCCTGTTTCATGTCATATATATCCTGTTTTCTTGAAATCACTCACCCCTGTCTCTGTTCCAGGTCTGTGTCCTGCCCCTCCCCCATCGTGTGCTCACCTGCTCCTGATTGTGCTCTCTCCAGCTGTGTGTCATCAGCCCCATTAGCTCGTGTATTTTACCCTCTCTGTCTTCCCCTGTCTCGTTGCCAGTTCGTTTGTACCTCCGTGTCGCGTTCCAGCATTCTGTTTCCTAGCTCTCGTTTTTTGATTACTGATCTGACCCTGTTTTGCCTTCTGACCTTGCCTTTTTCTGCCTCATGTTTTTGGATGCCTGTGCCTGATCTGACTGCTCATCTGTGTACCGAACCCTGTCATTAAGCCGTTTCTGAATTTGGATCACCCGGCTGTGTGTTTGCAATTGAGCCCTTCCTCGTGGTCCCCGGTTCATGACACCAGGCCTCACAGGAGTGCTGAGCGACAGCTGTACAGACAGTTTGACCCACATTTAGCACATATCTGCTGTCCTCATCACAGGTGTGTGTGAGTGTAATCAGGATGACCTCCAGATTAGACGTCGTGGCTTCCCTTCAGTATCATTAAATGTCTCAATTAAACGTCCAGTATAAATAAACCATGACTGATTCACTGTCTGTTTTAATTATGCAATAACAGATTAGCTGAAGCTGTGACTAATCCACCCGTTCAACAACATGACAGGTCAATTCATTAGCTACAATTCGTGAAAGTAGGAAACTAATTCAACATTGCAGCAAGCAGCTTATCTGCATTTGGAATAATGGTGCAGTCTAAAGACAGAACAGCCAGGCTTCTTATTTGTCTGTTCACGGCTGTGCTCGAGCATTATGTGCGCTCAAACTATGTATTTTATCGTAACACTGAAGTCTTAAATGCTAAAAGACTAATCTAACCAGTTAGAACACTTCATTGTCATGTCTCTCTGAGCTATTTCACAATAAAACTTTCTATTAGGCAGCCTGCGAGTAGACAGACTCTGCTCCAGACCTCGATGAACCCACAGAGGACCTGCCAGCTTCACCTAAAGCTTTCATCAAGTCTCAGACACAAGAGCGCTCTCAGATGAACCGATCACCACCGACACACTGTCCAGCTGATTGGAAGGTTATCTCAGTTCAACATGAAAAAAAAGGATTTGCAGCTGGGGTCGAGCTGATCAGTTGGGGTGGATTTAAACTTTCACCTGAGGAAAGAACCTGACAGTGGCTGGTGTGGAGTGTGAACGATGGCAGCATGTGCAGCTCACGTCCTTGCATGTATGTAACGCTTGCCTCTTCCATCTTTCAGACTTCATTTATAGAACACTTTGTATAGAACTGCTTCTTCGTATTTTATCACAATATAAATGTCATGAGTTCTATTGTTTAGTTCTGTATTTAATATATTCTGTGTTCTTGTCTTTTTTAGTTATGTAATTCATTAGTGTTTCATTGTTTAGAGATGATCTCCTGGAGATCTACTGTCAGTCCTGAGTTTGGTTTGTAGTGTTTCCTGTTTTCTCTTGTAGTTCTTGCCCCGTGTATGTCGTCTTGTTTTACTTCCTGCCTTTGTGCGTTTTCCTGCCTGTTGGATTGTGTGCCCTGCCATTATTGTTTTCACCTGTGTCCGATTAGTCTCACCTCCCCAGTGTGTTTAGTCTGTGGCTGTGTTCGAAATGCCGTACTATATACAACATACTACGTACTATATACTATATACTATATACTACATGCTATATACTGCATACTACATACTATATAGTACATGCGATATATTACACGCTATACTGCATACGGTGCTCAGCGGTAGTTTGTAGTAAATTCGTTTTGCAGTTTCCTACGCCAGGTGGGTGTAAACAATAACCGCCACTTCTTTAGCTATAGCGCCCCCTTCTGCTGGAATGTGGCTGCTGTCAGTCATTCCAACTACCGCTGTGACGTTCCAGTACTTTGCATTGTGGGATGCAGTAGGCGAGGTAGACTGGTCCAATGCATACTGGAGATTTTCTCCGAATCAGTACGACATCCGGGTATTTTTGGCATACAGCACATTTTGCTTGCATGCATACTGCATTATGGCCAAATCAGTACGTACTGCTAGTATAGTATGGCATTTTGAACACAACATGTCTTCCCATGTCCCTGTGCTAGTTTGTTGTCGTCTGTCCATGTGCAACCATCAGAGTGTTAGCTTGTTCTCAGTGATCTCTGTTCTCTGTTCCCTGTGTGGATTTTCTTCGTTGTTCCTTCTGTGGTTTTTCACCTTCCGATTTATTCGGATTATTTATTGCCTGTTTTGTTGGACCTTTTCGCCATTATATTTAGTTTGCCTGCCCCCCTTGGACTCCTTAAATCAGTAAGCCTTTTGTTTTCTTCCTTTTTGATTAAATACAGATCATTTTATATCAGTCTGCATCTGGGTCCTCAACCTTTTGTTTAACTGGAAACCCTGACAGTAAAGCCCTGTTCAATCAGGTAAATATCCAGAGAGGGAGGTGAAAGGAGGCCGGGTTCATTTGTCAGTTGTAAGTAATTTAATTTATTGCAGATGTGTTTGGAAATATGACACATAAAAACTGTATAAGAACATCAAGCTGAACTGAATAAAGAGGTCCAGTCTTGTTTAGGGGCAAACTCTTGTTTACATTGCTTTGTTATTTCAGCTGATACTTAAATGACACAACTCAGACATGAGGTTTAGATATAAATCTGACACAGGTGTAACAGTCTCTTCACTATTCAACCCTTATAAGGCTTCAATGAGCTCACTCCATTGCACTCGGTTCTTGGCAGCATGTTGGGCCTCTCTCCATGACAGGGTCATTTTTTTCAGCTCCTGTGTCACAGTTCAGCGCCAGGTTGATTTGGGCCTTCCGGGTTTTCTTTTGCCTGGTGGTGTCCATCTTAAGGCATGTCACGGTTTGGGTAAAAATAAAACGGTAAAGGACCCAGGTGCAGACTTAGATATATGATTTAATTAACAAACGGCAAAAATGCAAAAACAAAATCTCGAATCCTACAAAAGACAAAACAGAAAACCAAATGGTAGAACAAAAAAGTCTCACAGTCAATGTAAAAGAATAATCCAAAGGAAAAACTGGAAACACATAGTAGCAACAACGGGGAGCCACAAGGGAACAGGGAAAATCCACAAGGATGACAAAAGTCCACAGGTAACAAAACAAAGACAATGAACCAGCACAGAGACAAGGGAGCACAGAGACTAAATAAACTTAGGAGGTGAGGCTAATCAGACACAGGTGAGATAATCAAGGGGCAGGTGAAAACAATCAGGGCAGGGCACAGAATCAAACAAGCGGGAAACACAAAGGCAGGAAGTGGACCAACACGAGAGACATGGTGACAAAGTAAAACAGGAAATGATCGAACCAAAGAGACACAAGTGAAATACTAAACTAACCAAGACTAAATGACAAGAACACAGAATAAACTAAATATAAAACTAAACGACGAGAACTCATGACAATAGACAAGGTAAAACAAGAAATAATAACCTAACACCGAAATACAAGACAAAACCAGAACTAAACTAGAATCTCATGACAAGGCAACTCTGGGGATCCGGTCCTGCTCCACTCTCAGCACGTGGCCTAGCCATCTCAGACGTCTGTGTGTGATTTCCTTGGTGATGCTCCGGCTACCTGTTTTCATGTACAGTTGATGGTTGGAGATTTTGTTTGGCCAAAAGATCTTGCCAAAAACTTCCACTCTCTTCATACCAGTTTTGACCACTCGCCAACTCTCCGAACCACATAGCAGAACAGACTTTTGTTGTACTAGAGAATCTTTGTTTTAAGGCTGTGTTGCTTGGAGAGTTGGGAGAAGGCACTCCCAGCCTTGTTTTGACGTCTTTCTGCACCGCACTGTCTGTTCTGATGAGGCTGCCCAGGTAGGTGAATTCTTCCACAAAGGTCAGTTATAGCGATTTAAAATAGAGGGTCTCTGTTAGATTTGTTTATAACTTTGATTTAAATAATCAGATCAAATCAGTGCAATAGACCCGTGGTGGAGATTAGCAGCTCTATGATATGCATCTTTAAGGCACACATGAGCATCCAGATACCACAACACCATTAAAGAAGACACACCTGACACTGACAAGATGCAAGAAATTCAGAACACAAAGTGCCAGTGATGAAATGCTAAAGAAAATATTTATGTATGGTTTGTATTATGGAGCGTAACTGTGCATGTCTGTTCATCCAGAACAATGTTTAAATCAACCTTCTTTTCCCTGCAGAGGTGCAGACTGTGAATCGCTTTTTAGTGGAGGATTTATTCATGCGCCTCATGAAGCAAAAGTTTGAAGGATATTATGAAATCTGCTCATCTATTGATGCAAATTAGCTTTCATATTGCACAACTGCTGCCAATGTGACTGTTCCAAGCTCCGAGGAGAGGCTCATCTGATGACAAAACACCCGGCGCCCGAGGTAACAGCAACGCTTCTTCCATTTTTATTCCCATAATCACACTGGCAAATCTTCCACATCAGGGGAGTTGAGCAAGATTTTGTGCTTCACTTTGTGTTTCTTTTAATGCAGCACAGTTCTCGATGTATGTAGGTGCATGCTGCTTCTAATCTATTAGACGTTAATGCATTCATGTCCATCACTTTTTCACCCTGGGAAAATTATTGATTTGTTTCCTTTGAATGCATTCACTACAGTGAATGAGCTGAGGTATTGCTTCTCTTTGTGGAGCCAAGTGTTGATCCCTACTGCTGTTTTTTATTCTGTGCAAGCATACTGCTGCTTTTGTATGGAAATTTGATGTAGAAAAAAAGCTGTTCTTAAACTCAACTCTATCAACTTGCCTTCTGCTTCAAAGAAAGAATTAGACTTTTGAACTGCAACTTTTATTTTATGAAGATAAAGGAATAAAATGAGTCTGCCTATATTGTTACTATAGAAAGGGTAATCTTATAATAGAAACAGGTTTCTGGTACTTTGTTTTGTTTGCAGTCTAAGCCATTATCATGAATTTCAAAAATGCATTTTAGAAATAAAATTAAGAAAACCTGCAACAAAGGCGAATACAAAAGAAAATTATTACTCCTAGGAACCTTGCTGCAAGTACACAAAAGTGTATGGTTGAATATGTACGCAGGTGTTTCTAGAAAATATTAACAATCTATCTGTTATGGCCACAGCTACAACCAGAGCCTGTACAGAGAGTTTTAAAAAGCATTTAATCAATGAAAATATAAACAGAAACTCGACAGGGCAAAAAATAAACAATATCTTACATTATCTTAGCCCATTGAATATAGATTCAAATTACATGCCTTTATTTTGAAAAGCTTGATAAGATTGCTTGTGGTGGAATCATAATCAACAAACAGGCAGCGTATTTTGACTGACAACTTAAGCATCCAACAGAATTAATTGTCGCCGTGTCCCAGCCGTTAGCCGTTAAGGGGGCGGGTCTCGAGATCTCAATAACAAACCTGATTGGACGATCTCTGCCCTTACACGTACGTTAACGTAGCGCTTTGCTTTCTGTCACAAACGGTGATAGCTAGATTTGTTGACTTTACTGACGGTGTATTCGAGTACGTTTTGAGCTGTTTTTTGTTGCTTTTATTTAATTGAAACCAGCCGCAAAAAGAGAACAACTTTCTCAAACGGATTGAAGGGGATTATTTGGATGCAGAGTGCAACGGGATGATAGATTTTGTGGAAGGCTAAGCTAGCTAAGACCTGCACTTGATTGACATGTAAGTACTAGTACCTACAAAAACCATCACAAAACACTGTATGAAACTTGCTCTATTTAACACCTGGTCATTAAACAATAAAAGTCTCATCCTGAATGAATTTATTACTGAAAATAACCTCGACATCCTCTGTCTCACCGAAACCTGGCAAAAACCCCTGGAAGATTTTTCACTCAATCAAACAACCCCCACTGGATATCATTACCTGGACAAACCACGCCAGGACTGTCGCGGTGGTGGAATTGCTGTCCTCCACCGCCAACACATTAGAACCAGCCAGACTACCATCCAACCCCCATCCTCATTCGAACACCTAACCTTCAAACTTCCTGGTCCCAAACCCCTGGTCATTTCAACTATCTACCGCCCCCCCAAACCCAACCCCGCTTTTCTTTCAGACATATCTGAATTTCTCACCCAACTCTGCTCCATCTCACCTTCCATCCTGCTCTTGGGCGACTTCAATATCCACATCGACTCTAAAGACTGCAAATTAGCCATAGAATTTTTGGAAATACTCAAATGCTTCAAACTCAAACAACACATCAACTTCCCCACCCACAACCGCGGCCACATTCTCGACCTGGTCTGCTCTACAGAAATCAGCATCAACCACCTCTCCAGCTCTGACCTCACCATCTCTGACCACCTAGCCATCATCATGAACATTGATATCCCCGTCCCAGAACCCAAACACTCACGCACCATCACTTTCCGTAACATCAAGTCTATTTGCCCCTCATCCCTGTCAACCTGCCTTACTGAAAAACTTTCCTCCCTCACCCCCTCCCTGAGCACCTCCCCCACGGACCTGGTCAACCTGTACAATAACATCCTATCTTCCTGCCTCGATCAGCTTGCCCCCCCTCAAAACCAGATCTGTCTCCTTCACCCACACTGCTCCCTGGTACACCCCTGAACTCCGTCAAATGAAATCCCGAAAAAAATCAGCTCGAACGACTCCTGTAACTCCTTTCTATCATTCTATCAAACTAAAATCGAAACAATCTACAACCAACTGCCCACTCCCAGCTTCACCCTCCCTGAATCTCCCACTCCCCACCTAACTGACCGGTCACTCTCCCAATTCTCCCTGATCTCCCCTGCCGACCTCCTCAAATCACTGTCTGGCATGAAGACCTCCACCTGCGCCCTGGACCCCATCCCCTCCTCATTAGCCAAAGTCTGTTTTCCTGCTCTCCTCCCCCTCATCCTCACTGTAATCAACACCTCCCTGTCTACTGGCTCTGTCCCCCCTGCCCTCAAACTCGCCTCTGTAACATCCATTCTCAAAAAGCCCGGCCTCGATCCTGACATCCCCAACAACTACCGTCCCATCTCCAATCTCCCCTTTCTGTCAAAAATACTGGAACGCACTGTCGCCTCTAAACTCAGAACCCACCTGGACTCCAACCAACTCTACGAACCATTTCAATCCGGCTTCAGATCCCAGCAAAGCACAGAAACTGCCTTAATCAAAGTCACCAACGACCTTCTCCTCGCTTCTGACACTCACTCCCTCAATATCCTCATCCTACTCGATCTCAGTGCCGCCTTTGACACCATCAATCACTCCATCCTCCTCAACCGCCTAGAGTCATCCCTCAGCATCACTGGCACCGCCCTCTCCTGGCTCAAATCCTACCTCTCCAACCACCACCAGTTTATAAGTATCAATAATTCATATTCAAACACAGCCCCTCTCTCTCAAGGTGTCCCTCAAGGTTCGATGCTTGGCCCCTCCTCTTCATCCTCTACATGCTTCCCCTTAGTCACATCATCCGCCGTCACGGCCTTCACTTCCACTGCTATGCCGACGACGCCCAGCTGTATATCTCCACCAAATCCATCACTGCTGCAACACACTCCACCATCACTTACTGCCTCACAGAAATAAAAAACTGGATGCAGGCAAATTTCCTTCAACTCAACAGCAACAAATCTGAAATCCTCATCATCGGCCCCAAATCACTCACCTCATCCTGTCCCGACTTCTCCCTCTGCATCGATGGCTTCACTGTTCCCGCTTCCACACACGTCCGTAACCTTGGTGTCATCTTTGATCAATCCTTCTCATTTCAACGTCACGTCAACCACATCTCAAAAACTGCCTTTTTCCATCTCGGAAACATTGCCCGTCTTCGCCCCTCCCTCTTGTTCTCAGCAGCTGAAACACTCATTCACGCATTCATCACCTCACGACTGGACTACTGCAACAGCATCCTCTACGGCACTTCCTCCAAAATCCTCAATAAACTACAATACATTCAAAACTCTGCCGCCCGTCTTCTCACCCACACCCGCACCAGAGATCATATCACCCCAGTCCTTCAGAACCTCCACTGGCTCCCCATTCAACAAAGAATCCAATTTAAAATCCTCCTCATCACCTACAAGGCCCTCCACAACCTAGCCACCCCTAACCTCACTGACCTCCTTCACCAATACACTCCGCCAACAGCAACCTCCTCACTCCTCTCACCCGATCCAAGCACCAGACCTGGGGGGACAGAGCCTTCTCTATTGCTGCCCCCTCCCTCTGGAACTCCCTCCCCCATCACCTCAGACACTCTCCCTCACTCCCCTCTTTCAAAACTGGACTCAAAACTCACCTTAACAAATCTTTTTTAAATCTGTGACTGTGTGTTTAGTTGCACCTTGATTGTTTTATACTGTATATTGCTTTTAATGTCTTTGCTATGTTGTTTTTACATGTAAAGTGTCTTTGAGTACCTTTTAAAGCGCTATATAAATAAAATGTATTATTATTATTATTATTATTATTAATGTTTCTAAAACGTTTTGACCGTTTTACATATTGTTTTTTGTGTTTATTGGAAGGAAACATGAAGTGCTGAGCTGGCTACCTGCTTTGTCTCTCAATTATTGTGTGTGTTGTAAACTGTGGTGTGATTTGTAGTTATACCACTGCTAATTTTGTACAAATTAAGCTAGCTGTGCAGCATACCACTAGCAGTGACAGAGTGAAATAATGTACACAAACGAAATAGTCATGAAACAATATCCTAACACCATCTTTTCTATCTTAGGTTTACCTTTACATTTTATATAGTCCTGAGTGAAGGTTAATATGGCAAAATAAATGGTTTATCTTAACATATATAGAATTAATCTCTTTTTTTGCCTTGATGAGAATCATTTGAAAATGTAATTTGAAAACTTATGAGAACTTTCTATTAAATTCCAATATATTTAAAGATGCCACTACAAGACTTTTTCTCTTTACTTTTGGAGACAAAATATACTTAATGTAAAACTTTTAGCAGCCATTTAAGACACATTTAATTTGTCCCAAAGTCCCTTTGGCGCAATAGAAGTCCCAAAAGCCTGAGTATAATTATGACATAAAACTTAAGCTCAGAACCTCTGCATTAAATGTAGCTGTATTACAAATATATAAATACATGGACAGTCCAGAATCCCAACATGTATAATATATTGTTGCTGGCACAAAATCTCAGTGCACGTTGTTGGTGTAGTTAAGGCCCTGTGTCACTTTGTGCTCATGTGTTTAACTTATTTGTTGACATTTATGAAACATTTCACGAGTTGCAATGTGTGGTGATACCATAAACTGGCCTTTTACTATAATTATATTACTGTCAGGTGACTACTTTTTTTTTGGTCTACTTTACTGCACAATGTTCGTTACTGTTAAATTGGGATTTAACAGCTAAAGGTTAACGTTGTAGAAGTGAATCAAACGGTACCAACAGCTTCTTGTCTGAAAGAGCAGATGCTCTTTGAATGACTGTCATGTGAAAACATGAGCGTGCCTTGGGGTGCCTGTGGTGGATCAGGAGTTAGAGTGGTGGTCCGTTAAGATCTACGGTTCGATCCCCAGCTCTTCCTGCCCACATGGTCCTTGTCTGATTAATGATAAGATACTGAATGCAAATTTCTTCTGTTTTGTGACTGTGTGTGTGAATGTGTGAATTCAATCTTAAGAGCTGAATTAGATCGGTCTTCTTCAGTGTTTGAATGTGTGTGTAAAAGGGTGAAAGCAGAGTGCCCATCTTGTGAGTATAACCTTGTTTTGTCTTGCTTAGAGAATACTTTATCTCAACCTCGTGGTGTTGCACAAAGAACCAATCAAAAAGAGAAGAAAAGACACTTTTAAATGAGAAAAATCGATGTTTTGCTCAAGGTGTAAAGGGGTTTTTCTTATTTAGTATTTGACAGATTGAGTGCACATTTAACTTAGAGTTTTTCATTTCCGTGTTTGCCCTCCCTGTACACGAGTAGCATCTTGTACTCACAGCTATGTTGTTTTCAGCTTTATCACAAGTACCTCAAGCAGAATTTCTCCACAAAGCTGCTCTCTTCTCTTCCCAGTGTTGTTTGTATCGCACAGTTTAGCTGCAAAAAGTTCAGAACTGTCAAACTGAGTTTAAACTATTTCTGAGGCAGCAGTGAGGTTTGAAGCTTCAGTGTCATAAATCAAGTGGTACTTATTATTTGTCTCAAAAACATAATGTACTGAAACAGGAGTTTTAAAAAAAAGCTTTGGCACCCAATTCTACTACCTTCTCCATCCTGGCACATGTAGACACTGCTAGCAAGCACTGAGGAATTTATTGCTTCAGTTTTCTACATCAAACATCAACACTGATTGGACGCATCAAATGTGCACCTCATTTTAGGGATATTGATGCTTCCACTTCAGAAGACCCTGAATCTTTAGTTCCTTTCCTCTACCATCATCTGCAAACCACGACCAGCTTCCAGCAGTCTGCTGCAGCAGCTGCTTGTCCCAGAGGACTGATGCTTCAGCCAGGAGACAATCAGCACATGGAGCACCTTGGAGGACTGGATCCCACCTTCGGCTGGAAGATGATGTCAAACATTGCAGAGTCATTGTAAGTGTCTAGTGTTACCTAACAAAGGGATAAAGTCATTTTGTATGTACATTAATGATTCATATTTACTTTAAAGATGAGGACATATTTCTCATTTATCTTCTCCCTTATATATATCAACATTTTCCCTTCTATTGTTTCACGTCTTGCAAAATGTCTCATTAGCTCAGATAGGTTAGCTGATCTCATATCTACTGAAAATCGCAAATTACTGTTTCGCTATTTATTGGTTGAACCATCAATAGGACAGGATGGGTTTGACACGCAAACTGATGCTAAACTATGTTTACGTTTTTTGTTACTATATTTAATTTTGAAAGTTCAACAATAGATTAAATTTCAAGTCTGTGAACACTTTTGCAGATTTTTTAACATTTCCTACATAATATTATTTAACATGTAACAGTTGTAAAATGGATTGACTTTAAATTAGGCACAGATAGGCCCATTTGTGGTTCCTAGAGTAGTGGTTCTCCACTGGGCTAGCCTCAGGAGCCACCACCACCTTCTTAATGACAAGTCACAACCCAAATTTCCAAAATTTCACAACCACTCAGACTTCTTTAATGAAAAATGTGCAGTTTGGACCTGACACGGAAGACATTTTTTTGCCACCATTTTTTTTCCCAAGCACACATTGACTGAAAACAGCTCTGCGACCAGCTGAAAACCACGGTGCTAGAGGATGACGTGTAGTTCCTTTGGTGATATCTTGACTTTCCTCCAGCGCCAACGTGATGTTTTGTGTAAAATATCTCGTTAACTCTGGATGAATTGCAGTGATATTCATTTTGTGAAAACCTTACTGATATCTAGGGTCATTGTAAGATTGAGATTTCTACTTGTGCAATACTTTAGTTTATAAACATTCCTATCAGGTTCTTTGTTTGAGTGCTGATTAACAAATGACAGTACGCTAACACACTTAATTTGATTGTGAAAATAGAGAAGATTATACCTGCTGTATGACACCGTCTTTTGAAATCACATCATTTAACTAGATGGAGGATTTCAGACAAAGTAGCTGCTTTGGTCAGTGTTGACACTAGTTTTAATCACGGGGTCAGTTTGTTTTGTGGCAATGAACTCCTGTGGATCGTCCGACTCCTGGTAAAAACGTCAAACACTACAGGGTCTTTTAAGGCTCCTTATGTAAAGTTTACAGCATGCTCCTGCCTTTCTTTGTGTACAAAGGTACAGTTAAAAAATAGAAGTGCATTCGGCTGTGTGATTCGACTGACAAAATACAAGTCATTTCCTGATTGATGATTTGAATCAACGACAGGAGGCAGCCCTAGAGATGATCACATCCAATGATTCATGCTGTTAGATTTTGGTATGAGCCATTAACCATGTAGCTAAGATTTATACTTAGAAGTCTTGAAGCATTGAGAATCTCACACAACAAGATGGACATTGATTGAAGCTAATTAAAAATAGATTAGAGATGACGATAAAACCATCCTACTGAATATAATAACTTATCAGAGAGATGTAATGTGTCTACTGGGCGATCCACCTCAGTACAGAAGACACTGGTGACCTTCTGTTCCTGTGAGCTCTATATTTAATGATGAGTGAGACATTGAGTCATCCTGCACAGGACGCTCACCTGCCTGTCTTGCATGTGTGATCTCGTGCTTTGAGTCATAACAAAGAGCTGCTACAGGAAGTTGTATCCTGTACGACAAGATAATAACTTGATAATAATAATTATCACAAGTTATTATCTTGTTCGCACAGGATAATATCTTGTTCGCACAGGATAATATCTTGTTCGCACAGGATAATAACTTTTTCACACAAGATAATGATCTTTTGGCATAAGATAAAAACTTGTGATAATTATTATTATCATCAAGATAATTATCTTGTGGGAACAAGTTATTATCTTGTACTGTATCTTGTATTATCTCGTGTAGATAAAATATTTCAACTTTTGGGACTTCAGGGGCTCCATAGGAAACACTGTCACAGATTTAATGATTTACTGTGATGAAACACCAGACAGAATGACAAATGATCCAAAACTCGGTATTTAAAAATCCACCTGAAAGTATAACACTCACAAATATAAAAATTTATCGACTGATAAATATAGGAAAATAATTTAAAAATAAGACAGAAAAGGTTGAATAAAATAGTCAGAAAAACACAACTCCAAACGTGAGACTATAAGATAACATAATTAGTCGAGCAACTGACAAGAGTCACCAGTTTTTATAAACTGGTTAATCTCAATAATTTATCAAACAGTAATGCCCGATTTTAGCTTCTCTAATGTCAAACAAATTTCAATGAATAGCAGAAAATCTTCAGAAGCCTCATGTTTTTTATTTTTGTATCCAACATTTCATCAAACAATCGTTAAAACCCGTAAAGTCTGTGTGACCAAGTGGACTCAACTGTGCCATTTGTCACTTATGTCACAGTCATTTCACATTAATCTCATTAACACTCATCTGTTATGTTAACCTTTAAATTCTCTAGATAACATACACAATCCTGTCCCGGGTCTGTTTGTGTTAATTGTTATATTTAGTAGATATGTTCACCTTCTCTAAATGCAGGTTGACACAGTTATAAAAGTAATTGTAATAACAACCATGTTTGTCTAAGTAGTTTCATTTTGCAATTTGCCATTGAGTGAAGTAAAGTGTACTGTAAGTGTACTGTGTGCCAGGGAGGAGGGTCATGAACAGACACCAGGATTTATGCTGTTATGAGTGTATTATTCTCGGTTTCTTATGTTAATATTTTGTGTCCACATTTTGTTGCTTTGCATGTTTCCTGGTTGTGCTTTTAAATAAATAGTTGAAGGTCCCATCAGTATTTATAGTCTGCCTACTACTTAATCATAAACCCTCTAGCAACAGTATCTTACACCCCACATCAAATTTAATCTTCCTGGTGTTACATCCGTGTCCTCAGTGGAAAGAATTAACACTCCCAAAACAATCAGTCAGCTGAAGAGTATTAGCTTATTATCTTAACTATAGACGATAAGTTAGGGATGCACCGATCAGGATTTTTAGAGCCAATACCGATTTTTTTTTAAAAATGAGATATGCTGATCACCAATCTGATCATCGATTTAAATGCATTTTTCCAACCTTTCAAAGGATATAAAAATCATAACACAGAAAGAGAAATTAATACATTATGATCTTAGTGTTTATTAGCCATTGCAGGTGATAACTGCACTGTTCAGAACAATAATATTACTAATATTTGATCATAATCAGAGCGCCACCTACTGGTAAAAACTCCATATTTCACATGTTTGATGAGAGCCATGTGAGGACTGCCGTTTCCCCTGCCCCCATCTTTGAAACATTATTAATGGAACATGAAGCTTTTTGTCCCCTTGAGATGTAGATGAAAGATAATGTATCACAATAGAGGCCACGTTCTACTTAATCTATGGATATAGCCATGTGAAGATGCAGAGAGCACTAACAGTAACATCCACGAGAATCTCTGACCTGACTAGCTGGCAGGAGAGGCAGCAGGAGGGGAGACGAAGATCGGAAAAAGGCCTTTCAAGTCATCTCTTCATTCAGCTGTTTGATCCTGATGTGCTCAGAAGGAATTCATCGTCTGAAAGAGAAGCGGGATTTAAAACAATCGCCGGAGCAGGTGGCTGGATTGTCAGAAGAGAGACGGTGGCAGCCTGTTGGCTCAGCGGTTCAGCCCTCTGATAACATTTTCCCTGCAGCTGCACCATCTGGGATTAGATGTAATGAAGTTGATTTTTTTCCCCTTAACAGATAGTTAGCAGTGCTGCCACATATGTCCTTGTAGTATGAGTCAATAATGCTCACTGCCCAATGTCAAACTGCCAATACAAAGTGAGTGACTGCTATTTCAGAGATAATTATGCTCAAGTGTAATGGAGTGTTCAGTTTTAGTTAATTGCTTCCATAACATTGCAGGACTCCATGCAGTGGAGCCCGATCATCTTTTAATTCACTTCTTCTTCTTCCTTGTTAAAGTTACGCCTACATTACCCCCAAGGCAATCTCTACACCCATCGGTTATCATCCGAGGCTGATGATCTGCTCATTGGAAAATCATTTCGTGATTTTTGTGCTTCTACCACGGCTGAGCACACTACTAAATTAAAAGTGTTCTTTTTTCAAGACTTCAGTGTGGAAAAAAACGGGAGTCTGTACCGGTCTGAACACGGTGCTTTATTTTGAAAAGACCGGATACTGTATGCTGTTTTCGTGTGTGACTTCCTGTTTGGAACGATCTGCTCTGTTCCGCTTGATTCGTGCTTGAAGCGGCCTCCGTCAAAAATAGACCCGGTGCATATCTTAAGCGGATCAGAGCGGAGACACGCTTCTGGGACCGCGGCACGTGCTGTGGAATCACAAGCATTGACTTGAATGGGCGCGATTGACTCTGGAGGTCACGGCGCACACGGAACGCGCCAGAGACGGATCCTGTGGAATTTGAGGGTAAGAATGGGTTGGTAGCAGATATGCAGATAAACACTACCAGTCAAAAGTTTGGACACACTTTCCCATTCACTTGTATGAGAAAATGTGTATATTTATAGAGATTCATGAAAAGCATAATCATAGCATGCAGCAAAGGGCCGAGGGACAGAGTTGAAGCCTGGCTTGTTGCGTTGAGGACTGAGCCTGTGTTTTAACCTCTGAGCTAAACTGACTCCCCCACACCGACTGTTTTTCCTACATGCAACAAAAGCCTCTTGATACGTGATTGGTCAAAACTACTCTGACTACAAACGCACTACAATACAAACAGTTATCTGTAAAAACATTTTTAACTGTTACTCAGGATGGGAATGAAAGTCTGGACGAGCTGCTCTTGCTGCCTCGCTCCAGGGAGGAAGCTGTGTTATGGAGTGTGACACTTTTATCACATCTATCGATTAGGGATGGGGACGAATACTCGAGTACTCGTTGTTGATGTCATTATTTGAGTAATGTTACACTGCACCTGCGCATGCGTTGTTTTCAGCAAAAGTAGTTTAACTCAGTGACATGCACCATGTCGGACGTGACCAGGAAAAGTTATGTTAGAAGTACAACGTGCTGTGCAAGATATGTGCTGTTAAACTTGTTTATCATAGAAATACTTGTTCGATGCTTCACCACATGCGCTTAGAGCACAAGGAGAAGCCAGCAGAGACAGACAACAGGAATTACATCATTTGCTAGCCCTGTTAGCACACGTCGTGATGATACCAGAGCGGAGGAGATTAGCCTGCTAATAATGAGCATGGTGACTGGAGACATTAAGTGTTGTGGAAGGAGAAGGCTTCCGTGTGCTGATGGCGTTTGTTGAGCTGGAGTACGAGCCACCATCAAGCCACACAACAGCTACGAGAGCAGAAAACAGCAGAAAAGGTAATTAGATTACTCGAATATTAAGATTACTGGAAATGCCCATCCCTACTATCGATTCTGTTTACAGTCTCAACTAAAAAGAAAAAGAGTTGCCCCCCTTCCTCTCCTAGATCATCATCTTTCAGGGTGAAAATGAACCCAGTCAGCTCAGTGCAGCTCTAGAGCTGTAGAGTTTGGACACAAGTGCAAATTTAACCCAATTTCAAAACTTCATGGGGGTGTTTGTGCTATTAACTTAACTTTTGTGAATCAGACCTTGAGATGAGGCAGATGGTGTTGGGAAGTGATGCACAAATCGTGGTGCCATCAGCAGCCGCAGACATTCTGTGTAAATAAAGGCTCTCAGACGTAAATGACTTCAGCTCTGTAGTGGAGTTTTCATGAGTCTTGTGTTTAAAGTTTATTGGTCGGAGGCACAACAAAGAAAAACACCATTAAGCTCAAGCAATTCAAACATAAGCCTGAGATTTGCTTAGAAAAAAATGTGGTCGTGCATCTCCTTCAGCAGACGAGTGACTCAATTATAAACTTAATCTACCTTTAGATTCATCCTGACCAAAACTGGCACACAGAAGGCTTCTTCTCAAAGGGGCATTAAGCAATATAAAACTTTTAAACCAACCTCTGTCATCGAGCACAGAGGCTCAGGAGAAAAGTGAGTAAGTCACAGCACAAGGTAACTTGTGAATTGATCTTTTCTACTTCTGTCCGTTCCAAGTAAAGAGGCAGGGAGGTAAAACAGAAATTGATGGAACACAAAAGGTGAAGAGGATTGTTGTCCTAAAGTGAACTACACCGCTGTGAGGTAAAGTTCTTTTTCTTTAAGCTTCAAAGCAAAATGTGTTGCTGTGCGAGGGGTCAGAATGAGTCAGAAAGTTTTATGGAACAAAACTTTACAAAAAAACTGCTGAAGTTACTCAACAGACTGGAAATAGTAAGAATTATGTGGAAATAAATTTTCACTCCCAAATGACCAAATTAGTTCCAGCTTGTTTTTGTTGGTATCCACATTTATTTTTGAACAAATATGACGCTGCTGTCTTTCGCTGTATTTCTTATTATAAAAACTGACTGACATGGAAGTAGAGATTCCATATTTGTCTCCTTCATCAATAATGAAAGTACATAGTCTGAGCTGGATTCATTCACAGTGACAGTTAGAAGCCAAACATGTTAATTAGCATCAAACTGGTGTGCCAGGAGAGTCAGCCTGCTGAAAGTGGACTTTTAATCTTAAACACTGTGGAGTTGTTTGGAGTCAAAGGTGCTCAGAAGGTCAGAATCATCTCTAACCTCAAGTAGGTGAAGTCAAGTTCTCTCCGAGCCCACTGAAACGGAAAGTGAGAGTTACAGAAAGTTGGCTGAATATGAATAAAACATAATAAGTAATTTCGTGTAAAGCCACGATTATGATCTTGGGAAGACGGCTGGCTTTTAGTGGACAAGCACGCCTCTCTTTGAACTTGGGTAGTTACAGAGGTTTTTCCACCAAATCTGGGCAGACACTGACCCCTTTATTAATCTTTTATCTTTTTTTTAACTCACACTTTTTCAATCGGCCTTTCATTTTTATGTCTAAACTGTATGGATTAACTGATTATCTATAATTTGGCTGCTCATACTGAAGATAAACACAGAACAACTGGTCGTTTGGTCAAGCAACAAGTCCCATGAAGTCAAACAGGACACAACCGTGTCCTCAACAATGTGGACAAAAAGACAGGAAGGCTGCACCACTTTTTTTCTCCACATTTTTACCATAAACCGAAAGTACAAATAAAAACGGGAATGACATTGTAACCCTCAAATTCCACAGGATCCGTCTCCAGCGCGTTCTGTGTGCGCCGCAACCTCTGGAGTCGATCGCGCCCATTCAAGTCAATGATCGTGCCGCGGTCCGTCTCCGGCGTGTCCCAAAAGCGTCTCTCCACAATACTCAATATTATTGTATTGTTTGTGAATCAGATCCGGCACAAAATGTAAGGCCTGCTTCTCATGCCCATGCTTTAACTTTACACCAAGTTTTATTAAAGTTTGGCACAAACTTTTCTCTATAAGTCTTCTAACAGACAAACAAACAACACTTTTTTTTTAGAGGTAATAACAAAACTGGCAAGAAGGTAATACACAGTGGATTTAAAGGATGAGTCAGACAACACGCACTGCACCCTAACTTAGTAAAAGCACTAAGTTACTTTCCAGCTCCATAAGCTACACACAGGAATAAAACCACACTCTAAAATATAACAACAATATGATGCAATCTATCGACGCGAAGTAAAGGCTGCATCATGGCGCGAATGAGTCATCTAACAGGCAATTTAAAATAAGGCTACATCCATCCAAGTGTTCACTGGAGAAAAAGGCATTTGGTGACATAAATTGTCTGCACCAAGTGTTCAGCCTTCTCCGGGCCAAAATCAGTTCTTTAACCTGACATAAACTACTGCTAATGTGGAGAAGTGTTCAGCCTTTCATCAAGCGCAGTTTCTGCAGGCTGAAGGATTTACTTGAATCACTTTTGACTTATCGCACAAGGGGGCAAATACCAATTCAGTGCTGGATAAAAAAAGCTGAGGGAGAGTTTTTGTGAAGCAAAGTGGCAAAACACTCAAACTTCTCCACTTGGCATTGAATAGAATGATAGAATGTCGTCACCTGTTTTCTACTGCTTTTTTTAAAGGCCTCGGGTTTAACATTTTGCCGCTGCCATGATGTATTTTTTAAGGGGCCAGAAAAGACCATACTTGGACCAGAGGGTAGCATGGAGAGCAGCGAGGAGCTAGCAAACATCTATGAAGTCATTTAATGGTCAATAAGATTTTGAGCTTGTAAAATAATGTTCACAGCTAGCAGTTGTACTTTACATTTTGTGTGCATGTAAAAAAAATTGCATGAAAGTATCATAAAACTTGTCCTTGTGTGGTGTAGAAATATTTTGTGCACGGATTTACAAATGTGTAAAATTTTGTAGCTTTAGCAACTATTTGAAGCTACAATCTGTGAGTTACAAGCACTAATTTGACCATTTCTTTACAGCTAAGCAGCTCACCCCACATTGTCTACTGAGCATCCAATCAGAGGAAGCTAAACTGTCCAATTATAGCACAACTGATTCTAGCCTGCATGTTCTGCAGATCCAGTCAACGCAGCGTAAGTGCTCCAGGCCTGTGAGGTTGCTGGATGTAACGGCTAAGAGCAAGAGCTAAGTTAGCCGTGCAGCTAGCAGAACTCGCTGACTCTGCCCGGTGTCAAGGCTCTGAGCACAGGGGTGTCTCAGTGTTCACTCCTCAGAATCGTTTGACCATTATTTGACTCCATAAACATCAGGCTATCAATGATATACAGTCTGTGCCTGTTGCTAATAATTAGCAAATTAGCTAGTTAACTGGCAAGTCAGTTAGGTAACCATTATGTTTCGCACAAAACCAGATAACTTTTTTTCTGCAGTTACTGATCAGAGTTGTTTTTGTATTAGGCTAAAGAAGATGGCAGAGCTTCTGGAACGCGACAGACTTCGGTAACACATCGGTAAATATATTGAGACTTTTACTGACCCCATGGAGCACAGACTTCTTGAACTGCCTGTAAGTACAATGAACCGCACAGAAAGTCAGAATGTTTGACTGATATTTGCATGAAAAACTAAAAGGCACAAACTGCAAACACGGCCTGAAGGGTTAAGTTTAGGGACAGTTAGCTGAGATGACACCTAGTAGACAGCTAGCAGCTACTGTCACTCAAAGCACATCACCCGTTATGAATTTAAACATTTACAGAATTATAAGTGGAAAGTTATATAAATGTCCATCCCTGAGCGGTTGTCATGAATAGAAAAATAGCTGCCAGCCTGTAAACATGTATAAACCTGCTGTAAAGTTGGCTCCTTTAACATGTGGCCTAATGGGGATTGGCTCACTTTTGGTGTCAGCCTCAAGTGGCTGCTTGAGGAACAGCAGTTTTTTAAACATCTGTGCCAGGGTCATGATTCGTCACACTAAACAGTCACAAAAGCAGAAGTCCACAGACTATTAGCCGTTACTCTCCATGTCAATGATTCAGCACTGAACTTCAAAAGGACAAGTGGTTTCAGGTAAAACTGGTCCCATTTGAAAAGCCACTGATGTTACGGAGGTTTTTCCTTCATATTTCACCCCAATTAAAGTCTTTCATGGTGCTTTAACAGACACTTTCTATCACAGAGACACAGAGGGACAATTGAGGAGGGAAAGGGCTATCAAAGAAGCTGCTAAATGAGCTTTCAGAATGGCTCACAGGAGATGAACGGCCTCTGAACAGGAGACAGAAGTTCATTCTGCAGCCTGCCCACACATACCCTCCTGACCAAATATTCAGCAGGCATGTAGGGAAACCATCTATCTGCATTCCTGCAATCCTCTGGGGTCTGCAGAAACAAGAGCTTCATGGAGATCACACGAGGACTGTGAAAGAGCACTTTCTGAGGGCTGAAAAATCAAATAGGTTTATTTTGAAAGACACTCTATGAATATATACATTAAGCTCAGTGTCCAACTCCTTCAGCGTGTAGCTGTGAATTACACTTTTAAAAGGGAAAATTGTTATGTTTTAGAGGAAGGCTCGACTTGAGGATGACATCGAGGCTCGAGGGTATAAAGCAGAGCGCTGCACAAAACAGTTTCTCATCCTCATTTATGTGTCACTCAGTGGTTTTCACTCTCAGCTGTCTGAAGAACTAAACCCTCGTGCCCACAGGCTTTGTGTCAGTGGAAAACAAGCGTGGGAAACACACGCTGGAAGTAATTCATCAACTCTAGAGTTCTGTAACTGTCAGACTGCTGAAGAGCACGTTTCACCATATTTTAAACTGTCATGCTTGTTCTTAAAGGGTATACAGCATTTTAATGTTGTATGTCATGTTATTGTTGGCTACAGTCCTCGATGGAGATGTCATCCCCACTCTCTTCCCCTGTTTCCAGCACTATCCACTGTCCTCTCTACAATTTATCTACAAAGTGAAGTAAATATTGCACACAAACCGAGCTTCTTTGAAGACAAAGGAGAAGCGGATCTTTCTTAAAACAAGTCTGAACACTTTAAACCAAAATTACAAAGAAACAAACACTGGGGCCTTGAGATAATAGACACGCGAAGCTGAATGGGCACTGACTGCCTCCTGTCTCCTGCTCTTTGTGCTCTGGCTCTTGATTGTTAAGTAGTCACAGGTGAACTTAATTACCTGCTGCATCAAAGTTGAGCTGCACCAAACAAAGGAAACACAACACAGCACGAAACAGCAACATTTCAAGGTTAACACAACAACTCTTGTTCATTATGTACAGCATCTGTTCGAACCTTTATGTAAACACTAAAAGACATTTCACTCAGTAACGATGAAAAGGGACATTAACTCTTGTCAGCTTCATTAGTCCAATAAATGTTGTTTCTTACTTTCCTCGACATTTTGTTTAAAAGGTTTCATTTAAACATTTAGGTTTTTATGTTCTTTAGTTAAATCAAATCATGAGAGCATAACTATTTTTTATGTGTGCATTCATATATTTATATGCTGGCAGGGAAGGTACTAAAGGTGCATCATCTTCTAAAGTGTCATTAAAATTATTCAAGGATTGTAAAAGAAATCCTCAAATATGTCACACTGACAGCACACACAGCACAGCACAGCACAGCACTGCGGCCCCTTATCTAATTTAAATGCATGGATTATATTCCACATTTATTATGCGTACCATATCTTAAAGTCATGTATCTGGAGTGAGCAGAAGGAGCAAATGCCTTTGAACTTTTTTGTTCAGTGCACCTTCCGAAAATTGAGACGTATTTCCAAAGGGAGGTTCACTGCTGAGACGGTTCGAATCCAATTCTCCAAAGTCAGACTGTAAAGTTTCATGTGGAACACTCAGACTGAGCTCTTATTGTTTTTAACTCTTGTCATGTGTTCCTATTAAAGGGCCAGTTCGCCGATTTACAACCTCAGTCCTATCATGTTATTATGAGTAGGAAAAAAATCCAATTTGGCTCTGTGCCTTTGGAGGACGATATCCGCTTCTCCAATGGGCCCTGGAAAACCTCCGCCAGACTACGTAAAACGCATCATCAGGCGGAGGCCAGGGAGCTTGCTAAACTACACTTCCTCAATCGCCTCCGATGTCTGCCGTGTTTAGATGAAAAAACCACATATCATAAAATGTTATCATTGAGGAAACGCTGCATGCTCTCCTGTATTCCCTCCCAGACATTCCACATTTATAACTGAGTCATGTCTCGTTAAAAATCGTCAGGTTTGAAATGTAGACTGCAGAGCCGAAGTTTTTTAGACGATCCACCGGTATGTTCTCGTCGTAGAGTTCTGTACCGCTCTGAGCCGTATCATGAAATGAAAAAAAGAGTGGATTTTTTACATAGAATTAAAGTTTTATTGTTGCACTGTAACTATCATAAATGCAAAGTATAAAATAGACTCTAAACTTTAAAGGGCAAACAAATCAAGACATCCAACATGAATATTTTTTACAATTTTCTTGCATTTATGTATATTAGAAAAAGACACCAAATCGAGCAAGCAAAACACTGAAAAATATATTGTGTTAAACTTCTTACACATGAGATGCAGCTCTGTATCTGTCCAAAAAATAACTTTTTATCTTCCCCACGACCCAATACCCATTTCAAGGTTTTTTACACATCATAATGTGTGACGCAACAGCCACAGCTGCCAGCACAGAGGAAACACGATCTCAAGTTTGAGACTCAAGTATAAGACAAGGACATGTGGAATGAATGCAATAATTTAATGCTGCTAATTACATGGAATCATGCACTGATTGGTAAGGACCACTGTAATAAAATACAGCTGCTAATGCTCTCAGTGATCCTGCCTGACATCCCAGAGATTTTATTTAGATTCTGAATTCTTGGGATTTGTTTTGCACCAATTTTATGCCTCAATTTATTCACGCAGTTCTTGTGCTTCATCAAGATAAAAGCTCTGTGCTACTGTTTTGTTTATAAATTAACATGATTTTAACTGTATTACTTTATATACTGCAGGGTATCTATGAATATCCTCCTGGGGATCAATAAAGTGGTGCTGATATAGTCATGTCATAATTTGCTTGATGGTTGTATTTTGTATTCTTAATCTAGAAAATAAGAAAAATAAAGATAAAATATATGTAAAATGTATTGTGGTGATACTGTACAGTACTTTGGTCTGAATATTAATGGAGCAGAAGTAGCAGAACTCATGATGCAATAACTCAACACTCATGATTTGAGGGAGTTAATAAAATAATTGAACAGTATGATTTACGTATTCATGCATACAGTTTGTTCGTGCCATTGAGCATCTCTCAAAGACACAATGGGCCTCATGCAGCAACAGTCTCTTAAACTTCTCTTAAATTTTCTGTTAAGAGAAAAAAGTCAACACCAGCTACACCAAACGTTCTTAACCATCCAGCTCTGCTCTCACCCAGGTGAGCTGAATGATGAATCCCACTTGATCTCAAATTAGAGTCGCATGGTTGAATTTTTTGTAATTAGCATAGGTAACGCCCCTTAAACACCTTATAAGGGCAGGTGCATGTTGTGTTGTGCAGGCACAAGGAGAAGAAGAAACGCCACCAAAAGGCAGTAAGAAGAAGAAGAGCAACTGCAGTAGTGAAATTGAAGTACTTTTAAATCAGCTTAAACAAAGTAAACATGTGATCTTCCTGAGCGCAAGCAGTGGCGTTACAGGTACATCAAAAATGCAGCAAAGGCAAAAGATCTGTGATGCTGTGAATGCCGTGTCAGCCGAGGGACGCACGGTTACTGAAATAAAGAAAAGAGCTTTGGAGAGGTGGCAGTGATTTTTATTTTATTTATTGATTATCAAGACACAACAAAAAATCCAAGGGATATCATATTAAAGTGAAAAACACTTATTTCCAACATGGTCTGAAGGTGCAGTCAGATGCTCCACTCGACAGTGATGCTCCGGGTGTGTCTGAATCCCCCGACACAGACCAAGATCCACTGCCGGGCACATCAAGCCCCCAATAGTCTCTTATCTCTTTAGCCCAAAAATTAAAAAAATTAAAATTAAGTAATCCATCAATATAATTCCCCTAAAAAGATAAAATAATCTAAATTATATGATGCATTTTTTATGTTTCTCTGTTTTAAAATGTATATTTCCGTGCATTGGACAAATAATTTATGAGGTTTTTTTTCTTACCTTGGTAAGGTTGCTCTCCACCAATCATAAAAATGTCTCTTACCTGAGAGAAGAGCAAAAATAAGAACTCTTGCTTCTTGCATGAGGCTCAACGTCACACAGATGTCACAGTGACTCCGTCTTTAAAAACAGACTGACTGCTCGTTCAGACTTTCAGGAAGCATTATCGTCTCTGCTGTGAAATATTACATATCACGTCCCATCTTCTCTCTGCGTCCTCTAAAACATCTTTCATCTCAGCCTTCACATCAGCTCATATTCTGTTTTCTTCCAGCTCTCGTTATAAGCATTGAGGATGGCTACTGTTTGTTTTAGACGGAGTCCGAGGGTCAACTTCAATCTAAACAAACAGGGAATCTCCTCAATGTCATACGACAGCAGCAGAAGATCCATAGAATGCAGATAGCAATTGCTGTATGAAAGGTCAACATGTCCAGCCTGCTTTCTTCTGCAGCGTTGTAATTGAGGACATTCATGTGATTTCTCTCACTCTTACTTTTAAGAGATGGTTAATTTGAAATAATTCTTAAATAAAGACAAATAACTGGTCCACATGAAGCCCTGGATCTCAGTTCCCATGCACCTTTTCTCAACAAGTATTTACTCCAATGCATTTAAAGCTGGGTCATAAGATGCTTGACCACTAGAGGGCAGCAAAAGCGACCAAAACAATATCACATAAATGCAGTCCAGAGATACTATTGACTTATCAAGTTGTTATGGCTCACCTGTGGACTGAAGTTATATATACTATATATATACTTACAGATTAACAAGTCCCAGAACATCAGCATCATCCTTTTTTAATAGAAATATCTTAAGACTCTTATTCTTGATTAATATTCATGCAAAGATCATTAAACCTTTGGCCACTTTGGGGTTTAAAATACAGGTTTAAATTTGACATAGCATCAACTTTTAAGGAGACTTGGCAAACTTGTTAGGAAAGAGCTGACCCTAACCCTAACCCTAACCCATGCAGCAGTTACAGAGCAACATTATAATTGATGGAAAAATGTTTCTGGCCACTTTAGTAAATGTAAGTCCATATTCACTCTTTTAGCTTTGTTTTGGGTCTCCACCATCTGCCGAGGGAAATTTAAGCGCTAAATATTTTCGTATATATATATTTTTTTGGCCTTTTATGCCTTTACAGAGAGAGGACAGTGAATAGTGTCAGAAACGGGAAAGAGAGAGTGAGAATGACACCCAGCAAAGGGCTGAGGGTGGTAGTCACACCCAGGGCTGTAGCTTCTGTATATGGGACACGCGATTTAACAGCTGAGCTAAACTGGCGCCACTGTTTTCATATATTTGACTTAAATAAAGAGACAGGTTTACATATGCACTGCTGTTAAGAGAGTCCAGTGAGAATAGCCCATATCAACCTAACTTCCACACACAGTGCTCAAGCTGTTAAGACTGACAATTATACCTTGAGGTGGACAACCAGTCCACACCGGTGACTGTAAGATGGAACACTTCTCCACCTCCTCACCTACATAAAAATAAAAACCAGCACGTAGTTTCTTTCAACAGCAGAGCAGCTTCTTGTGTTGGTCTGAAGCAGATGTTGTAGTAACGTCTCCTCTCCTCCGTTCATCCTCTACTCTGCTACTCGGGAACAGAACGCTGGATTTGTCAACAGAGCTGTCAGTCATCATTTTGACAGCATCACATAACTAATTAAAATTGAACTTGTCAGAAAAAATGAACACTGAACTAACGATAATGACAGAAACCATGTTTGAGAAAAATTTAGGGAGGTGGGCTTTATGACCTATACTGCAGCCAGTCAGCAGGGGGTGCTAGAGAGGTTTTGGCGTCACTTATGGGATAGCTGTCATGTCGTCCATCTTTGTATACAGTCTATGGTCTCGCACCGTTACTTGAAAAGTTTGCAACATAGATAAAAATAAAGGGAGTGCTGCACTGGGTAAAAAAACTGGTGGATATGATCTTGCAGTGAAAAATGAAAAACCAGGTGCTCTTCAAGGATAGGGCAGGTAGTGAGTAGAACAAAGAAAAAGACTGTCCAGCTATCTGTAGGTAAAAGAATCCTGGGTGTGGAGAGGTAGTCAAGAGGCATCCAAGGCACTCTGATGTAGAGTAAAAATCCTTTATTAAATCATGTTTAGGTCAATGCGTTCCATACTGCCTCTCCACACCCAGGATTCTTTTACCGACAGATAGCTGGACAGTCATTTTCTTTGCTTCTATAGATAATCTTTGTTCCGTCTACACTCGGTGCTGTGGGTTACAGCCCGCACCAAGCACCAACAACAATCTGCACCAAACATCATGGCTCCACTAACCTCCTCATCCGGCCTGTGTCCGTCTTGGTCAGAAGATTGTGGAATTAGAAGGGAGAATTTCCACATTATACCAGATCCAGGAAGCAGAGAAACTGCTGGATACCATCATAGTTCTTGGCTCTGCGCCAGTTAACACCACGTCCACAGGAGAGATGGACTCCACCGCTCCATGTTCTGTCTCTGCTGCTGCTGCTGCCACGGCCACTGCCGGTGCAGGCTCTCCTGCTGCTCCAGTCTCTGCCCCCATTGACGATCACTGGGTCCAAGTGGGGTCCAAGCTAGACCGAGAGCTCCCATCAGCTCCACTCCACTACATCCCGAGTCTTGAACCGTGGTTGGCGCCCACAAAAAACGCTGGACGGGGAAGAGGACTTCTCCAACCTGTGGCATCCCGCTGGAAAATAAATCCAGCATCCTTGATCCCCATGATTTCCCTCCACTGGTTGGTGACCCGTGTCCTCTAACCCCTCCTGCGCGGACGTCTGTGACATCTAGGTCTCCACCATCTGTATCACCTCTGGCTGCCCATTCAGGAATGCCGAGCAAGTCGGACAAGCTCGGCCGATCCACTCTTCCCAAAACCCGCCGCTCCGAGCCCAACTTCACCGCAGTGCGGAAGCCTCCGGTTCACTCCATGCGCGTCATCTCCCGTGCGCTTCTTCACCTGAGCTCCGACCTCCACCACGAGCCTCTTCTCCCACTACACTAGTCATTGGAGACTCAATTGTGAAGAATGTTAGGAGAAGATCTGCGGAGACCCACTGCTTTCCAGGCGCAAGGGTCGCTGACATTCTGGAGTATATTCCCGACCTCTTAGCCAAATACTCTGACGTCAGGAATGTAATTATCCACATTGGCTGTAATGATATTGCCAGCCAGAGGTCTGAAGTTTTAAAGCAGGATTTTAGCAGGCACTTAGATTTCCTTAAAAACTGTGGCAAATGAGTTTTTATCTCAGGCCCCATTGCTCCCTTCAAGAGAGGCATTGGTCGTTTCAGCAGGACCTTTAGCCTCCACACCTGGCTGCAATCTGTCTGCTCGAACTTCGGTGCCATTTTTATTGACAATTTTAACCTGTTTTGGAATCGCGCGTCCTTCTTCAGGGTTGACAGCATTCACCCCAGTGGCCTGGGTGTACGGATTTTAATGGACAACTTATTTTATGTAGTGGTAAATAAGGCTTCCTCAGAGTGACTGTCCAATGCCTCATGTTCAAATTTGGAGATGGCCACTTCCGGTTACCGGTCACATGCTCCCCCCCACACCTCACTCCTCTCACCCAACCCAGCCACTTACTCACTAGCTCCACCTGGTGATCACAAGTTTCCAGTCCCCTGTTGTAACACTCTCCCCTTGATAACCTCTATGCCAACAACTCCTCTACTCAGGATGCCTGTCCTATGGAAGCCTCGACCTCATTTGAAATGCTTAAAACGCACTGCAGTTATCTCAAATTTAATTAGAGGTCCCCTTCAGTCTAATACTGCTACCCCCTCATTGAATGAACTTGGGTCAACCCCACCCTCCTCACTTGATCCACATACTTTTAAAAACAGAAATGGTTTGGGTCTAATCCATTGGAACATTAGAAGTCTGCTTCAACACCACAAAATTGATCACCTTAAGATTCTGGTTTCTCAAACAGACCCTGATATTTTGGTGCTGACTGAAACTTGGTTAAAGAAACATGTCAGTGATTGTGAGGTATCTTTAAATGATTATAACTTATTTAGAATTGACAGAAATGCAAGAGGAGGTGGGGTGGCTATTTTTACTAAATCACGTTGTTTGGTCACAGTTCTTAATGCTGTTACCATACAAAAATGTTTTGAATTCATTGCTCTGAAGGTCAATTTAGGGCCCAGTAATTTAGTTGTGATTGGGATTTATAGACCTCCATCTGCTGAACCTGATGCTATTGATAAACTGGCTGATTTAATCTCTCAATATATAGATTATAATTTTGGGTGATTTTAATCTTAATTGGTTAACCAGTGTGTCTGCTTATTGGAGGGAGGTGTGTTATAATCTCAACCTAACTCAACTGATTACTGACCCTACTAGGCCTAATCTAAAAAACAATTCAAAGTCAACCTTAATAGATATGATTCTGTCAAATAGGAATGAGAAAATTGTTGCCTCTGGTGTCTTTGACCTTGGAATAAGTGACCATTGCCCCATAGCTTACATTAGGGATACGAGAATACAGAGAACTAAATCGCCAATTGTTGTGAGGAGAAATCTCAGAAATTTCAATGAACAGGCCTTCCTACGTGATCTCTGTCATAGTAATATTTCAACCATATTAGAAATCTCAGACGTTGAATTAGCATTGGATCATTTTATAAATACCTTCAACTCAGTTGTTAACAAACATGCCCCTTTTAAGAAGCAAAGAATCAAAGATAGATCGAGTCTAGAAAATCTGGGGATCCTTCACATTGGCTTGCTTTTAAGCAGCTAAGAAATAAATTTACATCGCTTGTGAGGAAAGCCAAATCTGATTATTATTTAAATACTATCTCTAGCTGTTCTTCAAACCCAGCTAAATTCTGGAAGGTAGTGAATTCTACTAAAAATAAACATACTGTTTCTCTGCCTTCACATGTAACCTACGATCAGCATCTAATAACAGATCACTTGGAAATATGCACAGCTTTTAACAAGCATTTTGCAGCAGCAGGTCATCTTTTCAAAAATGGGAATATGGGTTCTGGGGAATCTATAAATTGTCCAGAATCTGATGTCTCAGTATGTACTGTAAGACACATTCCTCAGTTTACTCTCCAATTTTTCACCCCTAATGCAGTTACTGGAGCACTTCTTGCCATCGACTCCAAGAAAGTAACTGGAGAGGACAGTCTAGACCCTTTCTTTCTCCGGCTCTCTGCATTGACAATCTCAGAATGTGTTACACATATTTTTAATTTAACCATTCTATCAGGTACAATTCCCAAAGTATGGAAGGTTGCGCATGTTACCCCATTGCACAAAGGAGGAGATATTAATGATCTTAATAACTACCGACCTATATCTAAATTGTCCTGTCTGTCCAAAATACTTGAATCGTTAGTAAATAATCAATTGTCTTTTTTAAAGTCTTTTTTAACTACATATTCTGTACTGAGCCCACACCAGTCGGGTTTCAGAACTAATCACAGTACCATCTCCGCAACATCTCTAATTTTAAATGATAATGATGTAGATGATCATAAATATTGTGCTGCTCTGTTTGTCGACCTATCAAAGGCTTTTGACACAGTCGATCATTCCCTGCTTTTACAGAGATTGTCAAGTATTGGATGTGACGCTAATACTCAAGGATGGTTCCACAATTACCTCTCAGATAGACGGCAGTGTGTAAAGGCAGGTAATGCCTCCATTTTTATCGTTAACAAAAGGTGTCCCTCAAGGCTCAGTTCTAGGGCCTATCCTTTTTACAATCTACATTAATGTATTGTCCAGGCCCTAAATACTTGTACGGTTCATTTATATGCTGATGATACCATTTTATATTGTTGGGCAGATTCAAAACAATTGGTCATTGACAAGCTGCAATTTTAATTTAATATTCTACAGGAGGCACTCATTGGCCTCAAACTCACGTTAAATGCACAAAAAACAAAATATATGGTATTTACAAAATCTAGGAAAATCGATTACAGTATATGTCACATCAGCACCTTATCAGGCACAGCGATCGAAAGAGTCCCACACTACAAATATCTTGGCATCTGGATTGATGAGAAACTCACTTATAAATTTCACGTTAATAATCTGACTAAACAATTGCGGATGAAACTCAGCTTTCTCTACAGAAACAAATCTTGCTTCCCAATGTTAAGTAGGAAAAGAATTGTTGAATCTGTTTTACTCCCTGTTCTTTATTATGTGGATGTAATTTATAGACATGCAG
This sequence comes from Semicossyphus pulcher, assembly GCF_022749685.1. Classification (NCBI taxonomy): domain Eukaryota; kingdom Metazoa; phylum Chordata; class Actinopteri; order Labriformes; family Labridae; genus Semicossyphus; species Semicossyphus pulcher. Next base: position 6,012,774 of record NW_027211737.1, on the reverse strand, counting down.
CTGTTACAACCCTTAAGCCCCTCGATGCACTTTACCACTCAGCTCTTAGGTTTATCACTGGCGATACCTACAGTACCCATCACTGTGTTCTGTACAATAAAGTTTGCTGGCCGTCTCTCTCTATGAGACGAGACCAACATTGGTATTTACTTATTTACAAAGCCCTCCTTTGTAACAATCCTAAACCAAGGATACTCAAATGCAGAGGAAAAATCCAGAACACAAAAATCCAGTAGCAGGAAAACTTCGACTTAGATACAGGCTGGACTAATTATCAATGGGATACAGGTGTAGGGAAAAAAACTGGCGGGAAACTGAACAAAAGCACGGCAGTAACACTAGACATGATACACAAGCACCAGGATACAAAATAAAACAGGAAGTGAACACAGATCAAATTAAAACAAACAAACAGGTTACACAGAACATTACATCCTTAACAAATTACCAACTTACCTTACATCTTTATTGCACCTAAGGACAGGAGCTTATCAGACCAGGTCTCAGGACTGGATAACACTTCATGTTCCTTGTGTCAATTCTGAACTAGGAAAGACTGCTTTTAGGTTCTGTGCTCCTGACTCATGGAATAACTTGCAATGCACTTTACATTTAGAGTCCCTGATAACTTTGGGAGATTTTAAAAACGCGCTTAGAAGTTTTAATGTTCTTACATGTACATGTTTAAACTGGGAATTATCTTAATCTGTTGTAGAATTCTTATTGGCTGTTTATTTTATTATCTTTCTGTCTTTTTCTTGTTTTGTTTCTATTGTATTTCTGCTTTGCTGCCTAATGTAATCTCAGCATCATTGAAAATGAGGGCCACCCCTCAATGTATTCCCGAGAAATAAAGGTTGAATGAATGAATGAATATCTGTGAAAAGGGATAGTAGCGCAACTCTTGAATCAAACTGCAGTACAAGAGCTGTGATGAGCACCTGTAAAAAGCTTAAGTATCAGTAATGATAGAGGTTCTACAAAGACAATTACAGATACTCTGGAGACGGAGATAAACTGCAGCTACATGTATTCATGAGGCTCTGTGCCCTTTTGAAGGATATATTTATATATCTGTTTAATTGTGTGATTCAAAGTCAATTTTATTCACAATGTCGGGTTTTTTAAAAACAAAAAGGAGGTAGAGCTTCCCTGTAGATATCGTTTATCTCACAGTAACATCCAGTCTCATTAAAAGGAGATCTAAAACAATCACTCTGAGGTCGCCTGCATGACAGAACTGCTGTCACCGTTCCGTTTTAGGGACTTGTTTTGATGAGACGAAATGATCTGAATAATGACATCTCCACAGAATAACAGAGAGGGTCTGATACGACTCATTATTCACTCATCAAAAGGTAAAAAAAAACGCCTGGCTTTTGTTACAAAAGACAATGAGGGGAAACAGGAGACTACTGCCAGTTAAACGAGCTAGAGATGTTTGATGGAATTTTGGCTGAGGCAGGTATAAAGAGAGTTGGGGAAGTGTAAATAAAAGTATGAGTAATGTTTTCCAAATCAGTGTGACATGAAAATAACTTGATTTAGTTATATTTCTGAGTTGATACAAGCAGGACGACTCTCCTCGCCTACTCATCTGAGGTCAGGTTGTGGTCAGTGTGTGACATTGCCACAAGGGTGAAGGGAAGAGATAAATAAGTGATTTTAAATAAAGATGCTTTCATCATAAATAAACGGAAGCCCTAAGTGGACATGCATCCATTTTATTTATCTCGAGTTGCCTGCCTGAACTAGCTCGCAGGCGTCGCTCCATTTTTGGTGTTGATCTGGATACGATCAGAATACTTCCTAACCCTCAAATTCCAAAGGATTCGTCTCTGGCGAGTTCCGCGTGCGCCGCAACCTCCGGAGTCGATCGCACCCATTCAAGTGAATGCTCGTGATTCCACAGGATTCCACCGTGGTCCCAGAAGCGTCTCTCCGCTCTGCTCTGCTAAAGATACGCCCCAGGTCTATTTTTCACGGAGGCCGCTTCAAACATCCATCAAGCTGAACAAAGCAGATCGTTCCAAACAGGAAGTCACACACGAAAACAGCATGCAGCATCCGGTCATTTAAAAAATAAAACACCATTTACAGACCGGTACAGACTTTTCATAACAACAACACACTGAAAAAAGAAAAAAGTGGTGTACTCAGCCATGGTAGAAGCACAAAATTCACAGAATGATCTCCAAATGAGCAGATAATCAATTTCGGAGATGCAAACTGAACTGTTGTTTGCTCTGTGTAACATTGATGTTATCGCATGATTTCTAAATTCTCGCACGATACCGCAGTTTTCCTGTGATCTTGTGATCTCGCGAATCCAGCTGCTCGGGCCAGCGCTGAGGATCAGACATGCTTCCTGTGGGCGAAGGCTCGCCGTGCCATCTGACAGACCAGAACTGCGCCACAGACGGAACGCACCGGACACGGATCCTGTGGGTTGAAGGCATAACAACTGGTCCCTGCTGAGTACGAAATAATGTGTTCATTTTTCATTCAACAATCTGACAATTGACTCATTGCTCTATTTAAAAACATGATACCGAAGTATGGGAGGCTGTGACCTACAAAACTTGATTGACCAGAGACTTAAAATCATAACTAAACCTTATTTCTCACTGGGAAGAAGCAAGGGTTAAACTGGGTTATTGAGATGAGGATTGACAGCGAGATAGACCAATCGTTTCTTGTGCCATCGCCACTTAATCGGTGAGCAGGCTGCTGACATTCTGCTGGGTTAATTTGCACGAATCGGTTTGTATCCTCTGTTTTGTCCCCCGCTGTAATTAATGATGATAATGCAAGATGTATGAACACCACAGATAAGTGTTTGTGACTTTCCTGTAAATTTTTATTCATTAGTTTCCAATCAGAACTGCAATTAACTCCAGCTGGCATCAAAGTGCTCAGATAATGAACCCTCTGTAGTTAGCTTGTTTTCTTAATTACCGACACTACACTGATAATGAATGCAATCCTGTCAATTTAACACATTTCAGGGACAATCTCTGTGTCTGAGCTAACAGGAAGTAATCAGTTGGTTTTTATTTAGATGAAATGCATGGTTATAAGAGCATTCATCATTACGCTGAGTATTCAACCTTTATTAACTCAGGGAGACTGATCAAGTTAAACAGCTGATTTTATTCATAACAGGTTTTTGATGCTCATTCAAACATGTGCTATGGCAGGGAGGAATGTGGGGTTCACAAAGATGAAAGAGCTGGGTCTTTAGCTTCTTCTTAAAGGTGAAAGGGACTCTGCGGACCGAATGGAGTTTGGTAGCTCGTTCCACCACCGGGGGACTACTGAGGAGAAGAGGCTAGTTAGAGACTGAGGGCCGTGTTGTGATGGGAGTACCAGGCACCTTTCATTGGCAGAGCGTAGTGGGCGGGACGGAGTGTAGACCTGGATGAGGGCGTTCAGGTAGGCAGGAGCCGTTTTTGTTGCTGTTTTGTAAGCAAGCAATAGGGTTTAGAATTTGATGCGAGGGATTGATGCGAGGGATTGATGGAGGGATATGAACAGTGGAGTGATGTGTGTCATTTTGGGTTGATTGAAGACCAGTCGCGGTGCTGCGTTCTGAATCATCTGCAGAGGTTGGAATGTGCATGCAGGAAGGCCTGCCAGTAGGGAGCTGCAGTAATCAATGCGTGATATACGAGAGCCTGGACCAGCAGTTGTGTTGCATGCTCTGGAAGGTAGGGTCTGATCCTCCTGATGTTGTACAGGGCAAATCGACATGACCAGGCAATCGAGACCACATGAAGCTTGAAGGTTAGCTGGTCGTCAATCATGACACCCAGGTTCCGGGCAGACTTTGTGGGCATGAGCTCAGTTGGTCCAAGCTGGATGTTGATCGGTGGTTGAAATATGTATTAATTCCTTTTATAAAAGGGTAATAAAGTAGTGGAAGACAGTCTTCCAAAGGGTTGGGCAGAAGTGAGAGGTAAACAATCTTTAGATCTACATCAACACGTTTCCTCTCAGCGAAATCTCCCACCATCACATCTCTTATCATCACTACGCAGACGATACACAGATTTACTTTCCCTCGAGATCATGTGACCCAAAAAGATAAGCTGCTGTTTTTCTCAGTGATGTTGGCACTTCATTTTCTCCCACTCAAAATCAGAAATCATATTGTTGAGTAGTTTTAAAACATAAAAAAGCACTGACTGACTCTTAAATGTAGTTCTCTTTTTGTTACCCGGTGGGTAAGCCTCCTTTGTGGTACAGCACAGGGATGAGGACGATGTTTACTCCTGTAAACAAACACAAAGCTCATGAATAACTTCAGAACAATGAAACAAAACTACATAAATATAGAAAGACATGAGACTATACAAAGCCTGGCAGTGTGTTTGTTTGTTCTGAGCCTTTTGCAGCCAGAATAACATTTTCATTGGATTAACAAACGTCATCCAAAATGTGGTTAATTTCCATCTCTAAGGACCACATGACAGTGAAACTGGCCTCAGCATGGCAGCAGCAGGCGAGCGGGCGTTACAGCGGGGAGTTTCCTCTCCTGTTAGCGTTCAGCAGTGGATGAGAGATGATCATTATGTGATCAGAATGGATCGTCAGCGGGGTGCAGCTGAAGGCTGGGATTAGTCTGAAATGACAAGATGAGCTGGTGTGGAAAAGCTTCCTCAAGAGAAATGATCCTGAGGATGAATTTAAATTTAAGAATGAAATATAGCGTGAACATCAAAAGCCATTTTATTTCGTTATGGCCACTTCTCAAACAAATGGTTCTTTATCGCTCTTTAGCTCAGCTGTTTGAGGATCTACTCAACTGATGACATGCCTCCTTAGATCAGCTCTGCAGCAGAGACATGCGGACAGTTAATCTCTGCAGAATTTATTTTTGAGCAGAAGGTTTATTTCACTAGGGCAAATCAACGATAATGAAATGTTTTCTAATTGGCACATTTTGAAAAGACCCGCTGCATTTTATATTTCAGCTGTCCTAATACATATTTCTATCAGAGAAGTTTTACATTCCTGTTAGAACATACATGTTAGAACATACATGTACACACTGTGGAGCGAGGAGAAGCGACTGTGTTCATTGCGGAGCTGCAAGCAGGAGGTTATTAGCCTAGCTTAACAAGAAGACAGTAAACAGGAGGTAGCAGGTAGCTAAAAAAAACTCATCCACAAGCAACTCTAAAGCTCACACATTAACACTCTCTGTCCTATTGGATTATTTTGTATACAAACAGTTACACTAAAACAACAACGTGTGGTTTACTGGGGATGTATGTCCCCCCAATAACTATTTATTGGCTAACAATTGAGCAGTGGCCTCCCCAAGTTTTGTCATCATCAAACTCAAACGTCATTCCTACATTTCTGTTTATGGACAGATTAATATACATACAGTATATAGTGTTACAGTATAGAGTGTTAATGAGTGAGCCTTAGGCGAGCTGCGATAACTTTGGACTGAGAGAGGCTAATTACTGACGAGCTAGTGCTAATGAATCCTAGCTCTTTTCTTAAAGCGAGGGCAGGCAATTTATTTTAATCATACTCTCTTTACATCTCGAGACTAATCCATAAATCAAATGCTAAGAATTGCAGGCCTGTTAAATGTTTTAATTCTGACTATATTCAGACCGTCTTCCTGTTGTAGTTGATGTAACAGGAACATATGTTGTTGTTGTTGCTCTCTTTGCCTGTCTCTATCCTGCTTCTCCCTCTCTCCCACTCTTCGGCCCGTCCAGTCGAGGCAGACGGCTGTTCAACACGAGTCTGGTTCTGCTCGAGGTTTCTGCCTGTTAAAAACAAGTTTTTCTGCCACTGCTGCCAAATGTTGCAAAGTGCTGCTCGTGGTGGATTCAAGTTGGGTCTCTCTCTAAATAATATAACAGTATTAGAGAGTACAGTCTAGACCTGCTCTGTTTGTAAAGTGTCTCGAGATAACTTTGGTTGTGATTTGGCGCTATACAAATAAAATTTGATTGATTAATTGATTGACAATGCAAAAAATCTGCTTCTCTAAGTCAGCTTCTCGAGGGCGGCATAACCTGAACACGCAGAGCCTCAAATCTCGAGCCTGGCACAGATGGTGTTTGGTTTCTTTAAAGGTTCATTCGTTCTTTAATAATTGAATCCAATTACAGAAAATCTCCTAAAATCATTTGTAGAAGCAGTTCGCCTCCATTTCCATCAAAATACATGTTTCATACGGCTTCATCAAGGCTTTGTTAGTCATTTCAGGAACAAAACAACAGCAGCTTAATTTAAGGATTAATGAGCTCCAGTAATCCGACATCACTCACAAAAGCAGGAAGATTTTTATTTTTATGGCTGACCGGTCTGATGTGTGTGGTTGTGGCAGTCTGGTGTCGTTTGCATGTGATTTAATGAAGGTAAACACACTTGATGGTTTTGTGTGATGGTACAGCGCTCTGTGCAACTGACAGATTTATTACCATCCTGCTGTTTTCATATGGCTGCATTGATTTTATGAACAGAAGCTGAAACTTTTCATTAAAATGCATGTGTGGAAAACAGAAAAGTAAAGCTCCACACGTTACAGCTTTCCTGCTTTACTCACATCAAATGCTTTTGATGCAGGTTTATACACATCTACTGGTTGTAAAGTTTATTAAAAATATTTGAATTGAATGAACATTTTAATTATCACATCTGTTATCCACGGTGCAAGAATATAGTTTACTCCTGTTGATAAGATCTCCACAGTGGCAGCTCGATGAAGTCACCAAAATACCAACAATTCCCTTTACGCTGCTTCATTTGAATAAACCTCACACCTGTTTGCACCTCTCCTCTCTCCTGTGCACAACACACTGAAATACCACACAGCTTAGCAAAGCTAACTTTAAGGTCAGTAAAATACCAAAGTGTCTGAGTGCATGGGAAAAATAGATCCCAAAGACTTGCGTCTCAAAAGATAACGACTTAATTCCTGAAATGCAAGAACTATATTCTTGAAATGTCAAAATATCACAGCATTTTTCTCACATACATTGGACTTTATCAATTAAGTGATTACTCATAGCATAATCCGTTCATCTGCTTATCCTGTTCAGGTTCACAGAGGGGCTGGAGCCTATCCCAGCTGTCACTGGGCAAGAGGCGGGGTTACACCCTGGACTGATCGCCAGTCAGGGCTGACAGACAACTTTCACGCTCACACTCAACTTACGGGCAATATTAGAGTCACCAATAAACCTAACGAGCATGTTTTTAGACTGTGGGAGGAAGGCGGAGTACCCGGAGAGACCCTGGGAGAACATGCAAACTCCACACAGAAAGGCCCACTATACGTCTGAACTGAACTAGGAACCTTCTAGCTGTGAGGCAACTACACCACCATGCAGCCCTACTTATAGCATAATATCAAAGGCCAGAAATACCTGGAAAGGATGTTTGATAAGGAGATTTTTTGATGCTCATTTCTTTCTTTTTGTGCCACCCTTGTTTGAGTACTTTGAGCCGTTCAGGGAGAATCAGCGCAACACTGACAGTCTCGTCTCTGTATTTCTTCTGTCTGCCAGTCACACTCATCTCAGCCAAACCACACTGCAGTGGAGCTCAAGTGAAAAGTTCAATATTGGACTTTCCTGTGAAGCTGGTTTGGCGACAGCTGCCTTGTGCCAACATCAGCACAAAGGGATGAGGGCAGCGAGGAGCTCTGCCCGCTCTGTGCCGAGCTGTGTTTGAGATCCTCTGCACACACTCACAAATGCTAATTCATAGTTCCCTGTCAGTGATGCTGTTGTAATTGTACCTCTCTCAAGCTTCATGTGCGATTCTGACTCCTCGTGGGGGTTTGTTTCTTCATCCTCTTCCTGAAACACGCTCACTCATGCAAACACATTTCCATTTTATTAAACACAAGTTGAGAAAATCGCAGAAAATGTGAGAATTTCACCCGAGAGAGTTGCTGATGCACTCGCCAGCGATTGCTTATTTTGTGACATTTATGCAAAACTGTTGATTCCAATTAACAACTTGTTTTCCAGCAGTGTAGCTGTTAGTCTCAGCGGATTAATTTGAACCACAGAGGGTTTTCAAACAGGAGCCAGTGAAGTGAGACAGGGGTGTTTATTGTGAGTGAGACTCACACCAACAGTAAGCTCATCTGAGATAATACTTTAATTCTCTCCTCTCCTCTGCTGCTACCACTGGTGCAGAAGACAAGACGCAGTATGGGGGAAAAGACACGCTCGTCCAAGGCCTTCATCACCACTTCAAGCTGGTTCATAGACTGACATGAAGAATTTTGTGATTTATTGATTATCGGAAGTGTTGTCAATTAATTTTCTGCCAGAGAACCGCTTGCTGTTTCTTCCATTAGTGCTCTGCAGTGAAATCAGGGGGCAACATGGCTCAGCATCACGTGTGTTTGTTTGTAATTCATAATTGATCCCATCACTAATGACCAAACTCTTAAACACCAGTCGATGGATTTCTTCAGCTTCATGGATGATTGCATGTCATTGCTCATTTGCAGCATGTTTAAAAAAAGGAGCACTGGAGGAGAACTCGCTGATTTGCATCGTTTGTTTAACTAGATTTCTGTCTCTCATAAGTTGAGGGTGTCTGCTCGTTTCCTGAAGAGGTTTTCCTGGACGATTTCCACCAGGATTGAATATTCTGCAGAGAATGACTCGGTTCAAGGAAGCATGACATGTCAGTAACCTTTGTCTGCAAGAGTTATTTAATAATGTGTGGAAGGATGTGTTTTAGCCTGAAGGGCTTATAGGAAATCAAATATAATGTGGAGATGGAAAGACTTTGTCTGTTGCTCTTTTCTCCCTCACACACATTGTTATTGTTGGTACCAATGACTGTATATATAGATGGACGACGCGTCTCCATCTGCTTGCATTGTACGAAAGTGATGCCAAAATAGCCCCTGTGATAGGCGCTGCCATCTTGAAATGGTGACGTCATTTGGAGCCAGAGACTGCGCAGTAGAGATCGGCGGGTGGAGCCGCCATATCCACCTCCGCTAACCAAAACACACACTTAACACTTAACTGAAAAAACAGGGATCTCACTCACCGGCTTGTTTAACAGCTGAACAGCTTCTCTGTGTTGGTCTGAGGTTAACGTTCACAGGTATGGAAACTTCAATGACTGTAGTGATTGTTTAAGTTACGTCTCTTTCACCGTTCCTCCTCTACTCTGCTAATCGGGAACAGATCGGCTGCAGGAGCCGTATTTGTCAACAGAGCTGTCAATCATCATTTTTACAGCATCATATAACTAATTAAAAATAAACTTAAATTAAAAATAAACACTTGGACATAAATCAGCATGATTAGAACTAACTATAATTTGGTGTGTATTTTGATATTATAGTTTGACTCATGTCCCATCTGTTAACATGGAGGAGGCAGGCTTTATGACCGATACTGCAGCCAGTCAGCAGGGGGCGCTCCAAATGTTTGGCTTCACTTTTAGGGAGCTGTCATGCCGTCCATCTTTTTATACAGTCTATGGTAATCATGAGGAAAGTACCAAAAGGTTTATTTTTACATGCACAGTCACAATGCTGCTCTTATCACAGAATCCTTGCAGACATGCATCATTCCCTTTTAGTTACAGTCAGGAATATACATGCTACTACAGACCACCTCCAAATGCAGAACTATGTCACAGGTTATTCTTTGTATTTTATGTATTTCAATGCTCAGATATAATTTCCTGTTTTATTTTACTAGCCTTGTGATGTTTTATTCCTGCCTTTGTGTGATTCCGGCTTGTTTGATTGTGTGCCTTGCCCTTATTGTTTTCACCTGCTCCTTGATTTGCTCACCTGTGTCTGATTAGCCTCACCTCACCAGTCTATTTTTGCTGCATTCCAGACAACTCGGAAGTCGAGTTTTTCCGACCTCCGACTAGAAACAGTGCTCTGGAACGCCATTGAAAATTGTGAACTGGGAGCTGATTCATCTACCCCGACTTTGGAAAATGTTAAAAACAAGTTAAATTGGCTAAAGACTTGCCAAAGAAACATCAGTTGGTCACGGTCGGCCATGTTTTGTATTTACTTTTGGCGTCGTGCACCTGGAACGCTCTGGGTTTGGAAGTCAGAAATTTCTACTGGGAAGTCGTCTGGAACGCAGCATTAGTCTTTGTCTTCCCATGTCTCTGTGGCAGTTCGTCTTTCATCAACCTTCCATCAAAACTTTTGTCAGCCACTTAGCGCCTGTGTTTTTGCCTGTGGACTAGTTTAGTTTGGTTCCTGGACTCTTGTGATTTTTCCTTGTGGCTCCCTGTGTGTTCTCCATTTGGTTGGATTTTTAGGTTGGGCCTTTGGTTGGATTTTGGATTCATGGACTCTGGACAGTAAGCCTTTGTTTTGGCCTTGTTTTGTGTTTTTGCGTTTGAGTAAATATCCTCATCGCATCTGGGTCCTCTCCCTTTTTCTGTTCATACCAAATGTGACAAAATATGTTGGAGCTAAACAGGGCCAATCGGAAAAATGTTGGTGCAGCACTTTAATCAAAAGAAAATCCTGTCTCTTCTTTATTCAGCTTGTGTCTCTCCCATTGTCACACTGATCCCTTAACTAATTAATTATCAGAGTAACCTTCTAAAATATACTCACCTTATAAATTGTCCCCTTTGTGTAGATTTGTGTGGTGGACTGCTTGTTACAGAAAGTATATGTGGGAATCTGTTGGTGCGTGTTTCTGCTCACCTTAAACTTGAACTCAATAAACTCCACTTCTGTTTTTAACCGTCTCTCTCCTCCACTCGTCTCTTTAATCCGTGTGCACTCGTCTTCACCTGAGCGGCTGCAGGTCTATCCAAACTTGCGGCTGGTCACGCACACTTGCATCTTTCAATCGACTTTACATGCAATCACACAGCATTCAAACTTCTCATAGGGCCTCATTAAAGCGGGGAAACGCAGAGTGAGTTTTGAAAGTATTTAACCCGGAAAACTGAAAAAGCAATCCCCTGAATAATGAACCTGCACCGCCTGATCACTGAGGCCGAACGAGTCTATGAGAGAGCCTCGGGGAGAGGAACGCTGTGCATCGCTGACATCACTCACCAGGTCAAACTACTGTTCTCTGCCATTCGTGTGTAGCTAGCTCACTAGATTACGCTTGATGAAGACTGAAGCTTGTGTGCTAAAAATGCTTATACGTGTGCACAGGAAGGCGGACAGGCAGGTAAGCCATCTTACCTTTTGATTCTGTATAAATTGACAGGCCGGCGACAGATTTTATTTTTGCTTTGTTTTTTTGCAGAGTAATTCATTTATTGGCTGTTCATTGATTGGCTACCCATACTGTAGATTAATATCTTATTGTAAATATCCTCCAATAAGAGCAGCCCTGTTAGCTGTAGAGGTGAGAAGTCTTTTCTTTTATGTACTTTTCTCCTGTTTGTTAGGAGGTGAGATCCCTGCATGTAGAGATTGATTTATTTCTTGTTTGTTGCCACGCTCTCCCTGAAGCCAGTCTATGTGTGTGTTGAATAAAACAACCTTGATTTGCTCCTCCTGTGGCGCTGGTTATCCTTACGAGCAGGGAAAGAGGAGAGTCACTCCGGTTTTCCCCTTGGCCGAGCGCAACATAAATTGGGGGCTCGTCTGTTTTCCCTCATGTTTCATTGAGTTTGGTAAGACTTTTGGCACATTTTCTTTCCATATTTATCGTGTCACTTTTTTCTGGACTGGCACTGTGGAGTTGGATTTGGTGGTTTAGCAATTACCAGAGCTGTTAAACAGCTGCCATGAGAGTGAAACAAAACAGTGAAGTCATGAACAGGAAAACCAAAAGAATGATCTGAAAGAAAATATAAAGATCTGTAGAGCTAAAAGGGGCTGGAGAGTTGGATACATCATGCTGTTCATATAGCGCTCAATACGACTGCTGTGACGTCGTTGACCTTTACTTTCTTCAGTCAATCCTGTGTTAGCTGTCCGTTTCCAAACATGTAGTCTGGGGAAGTCCTCCTACAGTCAGAGGAAATGTTGGCTATCTGCACACGTCATTCTCAGCTCCATCCAAACAGGAGAAGTGTTCCAGTGGGAGGCGGGTAACAAAATACTTTCCCTGTTCTGTTATAACTCGACGTAAGTCAGCAGCATCTGAGCCAAATTACATAATGTGATTCAGAGCAGACGAGGATGTTCCACAGGAGAATGACTTCACCTTTGTCTGCAGACGGCTTTTAGAAACAATTGTTTTTATCAACTGTAGTATTGGGGCTGCACGGTGGTGCAGTTAGCAATGTTGCCTCATAGCTAGAATGTTCCTGGTTTGAATCCCACTTTGGAAGTAGTGGGCCTTTCTGTTCTCCCCGTGCATGTGTGGGTTCCCTCCGGGTACTCCGGCTTCCTCCCACAGTCCAAAGACTTGCTCGTTAGGTTCAGTGGTGACTCTTAATTGCCCGTAGGTGTGAGTGTGAAACGTTGTCTGTCTCTATAGGCTCGTTCGAGATGAGCGAGGCCTGTGCAGAATCGATCGTCGCCTTTCTTATCACATTGCATGACGGTAAGTTTGTTGTCCGACTTGCTCTGAAAACCCGACTGCTCGAGGCGGTCGCAGTTTTCAGGGCCAGGCGCCGCAGGTCTGCGGTTGTGAGGCCGTATGGATGTACTGCCAAATTCTCTGAAAAGCCTTTGGAGACGACTTATGGTAGAGAAATGAACATTCAATTCACGGGCAACGGCTCTGGTGAACATTCCTGCAGTCAGCATGCCAATTGCACGCTCCCTCAAAACTTGCGACCTCTGTGGCGTTGTGCTGTGTGATAAAACTGCACATTTTAGTGTGGCCTTTTATTGTGGCCAGCCTAAGGCACACCTGTGCAATAATCATGCTGTCTAATCAGCATCTTAAAATGTCACACCTGTGAGGTGGATGGATTATCTGGGCAAAGGAGAAGTGCTCACTAACACAGATTTAGACAAATTTGTGGACAATATTTGAGAGAAATAGGCCTTTTGTGTTCATAGAAAAAGTCTTAGATCTTTGAGTTCAGCTAATGAAAAATGGGAGCAAAAACAAGTGTTGCGTTAATATTTTTGTTCAGTGTAGATGCCTGACTTTATGACTCCTCCCCCGACTGCAATCGGCTACTCTCGCCTGTTGTCGAGGCCAGCCGGCAGTCATCTGAACGAGCCTTATGTGTCAGCCCTGTGATTCAGAGCGAGTGTAACCCAGCCTCTCGTCCAGTGACAGCTGCAACCCTGAACAGGATAAGCGATATAAATAATGGGTGGAACTTTAGCGTCTTTAATTTTAATTTGTGAACCCCTTCACATGCAGTTTTATCATTTTGTGTCCCTTGAAGTGGCTTCAAAGCTTTTTTAAATGATCTTTAACCACAGTGACAGTATTATGCAGATTCTGTTTTAGCTGAAGGTTTTCTGTTTCAACATTTAAAGCAAAACCTCAATGCCTCTAATGTCTGCGCACAAGATACTTTTCATTGCTGCAATAAAATGCAACCCAGAATTGAATCATCACCTCGCTGAAAGAAAAAAAATAGGTTGTTGTATTCGATTGCATCAGATTGTAAAGTTGTTCTTTTATTATGTCCACTCTTTAAGCTTTACCAAGTGCTTAAAAACATCCCGCTGAACTCACACTGAACTGCAGTACAAGCCGAGAAGTCGACGTAAGAAATTATTCTAAACTTAAATTATAATAACCCAGGTGGTCTGCAGCCCCAGTTGCCCTTTCCCTCACACTGCTCGCGTGCGTGATTATGCAGCATGTTTATGTATTAAATCTGTGGCCTTTTCTCGTCTTAGCCTTTTATTACAGGAGCCTTGTTTTGCATTTGCACTGTCTTCCAGTTATAGTCTGAATAATGCCCTTGTTTCTTGGACAGTATTAATGTATGCATAAACATGGGTCTGATACACAGCCCTGGGCAGCTTATATGTTAAAATGTTCCTTTGCTTCTGTTTGGGCTGGAAGGTGGACAGATCTGCTCCAGGGGGGTGATTCTGGAAAGGTTAAATGTGTGGGAAGTCTCACGATAAATGAGGTGGACAATATCAGAGAGAGCGTGATACTTAAACAGAGAGAGAATTAAAACAAAGACATGAAACAATCACAATCACAATCAAGTCACAATAATCTCCCCACAAACTCTTGAACAGTTCACTCTGCCACTTCTTTCACGTTTGCTTTTCTTTTACTCTGACGAGGCCGGATTCAACCACGTCTCTTTATCGCACTCATAGTTGGAAAAATGTCACTCAAGACTCTTCAAAACTTTTCCTAGAAATGTGGTGTAAAGTTGGACAATAGATCACGAGAACAAATGCTTTTTAAAATTTGATTCCTTAATATTGTGAGAGCACTCACTGCAGAGTTTATATGCCCAGGCTGCACAATCCTATGAACGTGTCTTTTAATAAAAACAGAAATCGTAGAACTAATATTTTGTAATCTGCTTTTTGGTTGCAGCAAAGTTAAAAACAAGCAATTTAAAAGCATCGCCTTTCACTCTCTGAAGTTATAACTGATATTTCTCCACTATTTTAGGACCAAGCAATCACTTTATTATAAAAGAAACTATTTGGTGAAATAAAAACGTCTTCTTTACTTTGACTCTGCAACGCTGACAAATCCATCCTACAATCAGTTCTACACAGAAGACAAACTGATTGTGCCCATGAATTCAACATGATAAAGTCTCTTAGGATTTTTGTGTCCACTTTGCTGCCTCGTCCCACCATCCACGTCTGCAGCAGGATCAGTGAAAGAAAGCCTTTTGTAGTGGTACTTGCTGGAAATTACGCTTACAAGACCACATCACACACACGGGCTTACAAAAGACTCTCTAACACAACTTGTCGACATCATCTGTATACGTGTTCTGCAGTGGGAGAGAAAGTGCACAACACAGCAGCTTCAGGACATGACTAATGCTTGGGTGGTAGTCTGTTTCATCTCGTGTTTACAAGCTGACGTGTAAAACGAACAGACAGGCCAACATGACCCAGTTCCAACTCCATATGGGGGCCACTAATTCACCTCCTTCGCAGTTTGGGCTCAGTTTATGGCTGTTTCCGCTGGGCTTCTTCTGTTCAAGTGAGACCCATGAAAGCAGAGGCGAGACAGGGGGTGAGAGTGCAGCGCTCCACTCTCATTAGCCACCATTGTTTCAGCGACACAGTGGAGGAAGTAAGGGATGACTGTGCTCAGCAAAAGAAAAGCCACTGACGGCTGCAGGAGGTCTCCAAGGCGGGTGTCCACAAACTAAAACATCAGGACAATTTAATCTGACACGAGTTCATGTGCTAATAGGACAGGACAACAGCTTCAGTCTGTCAACAGATGCTAACATGTTCACAAAGAGTCAAATCTGAGCGGAAAAACGGTTTATAATTTAAGTGTTTTCAGTTTTAATTGATGTACTTTCTGCCACTTTTAGGTTTAAAAACATATATAATATGTACATATAATTTCATTAAAGCTGCATTGATTAAATTTTGGCCACTAGGGGGCAGACAACCCCCACAGCAAGATGACAAACACTGCTCTGACGTATTACCTTTAAATGTTCTCATGGCGAATATGTTCGCAAACAATTTCTTATTTACTCATAAAAAAGGTCACAGATCGAAATAAATACATTTGAAGTCATTTTTGGATCTCCGGATAAATGTTACTCCAAAATCTTTCTCAGTTTGTTGTATGAGCATCTTTTTATCAGAGTGTCAGCTGAAAACAGCTCGATGTCTGACGAGAGCCGTAGAGCTACTACTATGCAATACATTTGGCCAAAACCAAAAAAAACCCAAAAAGTTCCACAGTGTCACTTATGGTGCTAAGAGGGAAACAGAAACACAGGGGAAGTGGGCCCAAAAGTAACAGTGTTGGGACAATACAACCAATAACAAGACTGTAAATAGGATGACAAGGGTCGAAACCAGGAAGTCAGAACAATGCAGGCAAACAAATACACATGTAGGGCAGACAAACTAGTCCCTCCTGGGGCTGCTGCATTGAGGACTGTAGCGTCGGCTGAGCTAAACCTGCGCACTGTTAATTAACAATTCTTTTGTTCTTACTCTGAGAAACACTAGTAGTTATTGGATTGCACAAGAATATTAAAATGTAGTTTCTTTACGTAGAACCTCCTGTATTCTTGGCTGACCACCGGGGTCAGCCCTACACATGGGTCTGTATGTGACTGACTGAGTAACTGAGTGAGTGAGTGACGGTACTTTCACAGCCATAGAGAGAGAGTCGCGACATCGCAATGGTGGCTCATGGAGCATATTGGACCTCCACTGACGCGACTCTCTGTCTATACGACTCTGGATACTTTGTTCCTCCGCCGCTCGTCCGCTGTGCTCACCTATGTCCGCAGCGCACACCTGCTTTCAAACATGTTGTCATCGGCCGCATAAGGACAGTCCTTGTAACACATTGCCCACAAAAGTGCACATTGACCTGATGCGGTCAGACACATACTAGGTTTTGACCTGGTCTTGTTATTTAATTGTCTTTAAGGCACATTTGATCCTAAGGCAGGTGTATGTCTTTGTGAGCTGCAAACAAAATGAGCCTATGTCTGACTTCTGGGATGAAAATCTGCAGCAGAAGAAAAAGTTGGATCTTCTGAGCGATGCAAACATGAATACGTGCTACACTGATCGCACTTTTTGGTAAGTCAGACTTCACATATTTCCTTTGCTGCAAACAAACAAACTGCAGACAGTTTGACCTTTTTGAAGACTGGACTCGATCTGTTTTTTGTCTTCCAAGCTGTGAACATGTTTATGAGCCGCAATGTGATGAAATATTTCAGCATTTATTTAAACTACATACAGCATGAAAAACGGGTGAAAGCATAATTTTACTTGTGCATTTGGAGCACGATGTTGAGCTTGGTAAATTTCAACCACCTGGGTTCGCCCTCGTTAGTGGAAGAAAAAACATGCACATGGCAGCCGCCCGAGGCAGCTCGTGAGAGCTGGAGCTCATCACAAAAGCCTGTAAATTTTTGGAGTTAAAGCAGGAAAATCAATGTAAAAATAACAAGTTTTTTGAAGTGAATTTTAAAACTAATTAACACTTGGGGGCAAAGCAGATAAAGGCTTTTTTGTTGTGATAAAGTAAATATGAGCTTGACTTTACATGTAACATGGAGGCAGAAATGGATTTAATCAGAATAATGGAGCACTCGACGGGCTGGTGGTGCTTGTTAACAAAAGTAGCCCAATTAAAATAATGTCTCCTCTAATTAACATTATTATAATATTTATATAAAGGTAAACCAGTTTATTCGGAGGGTTAAATAGACTTTACTTAAACCTGGAGTTTCCCTTATCATCCTGCAGGAAACTGGCACTAAATAATGCTGTGCTTCATTTAGGATTATTTCAAACAGTGTCTTAAAAATACAGCGTGGGTTAAAGAGCCACTCTGATCGATAACAGAGAAACTGACCCCCCCCCCCCCCCTTTTTTTTAAAAGGTTCTGCCCAAATTTCCAGGCAGGTTTTGTGTGTCGTCAAACTGATATTACGTTGTCTTTTCTTTCTTTAAAACTTTTACTGTGATTGATTTTGAAACATAACAGCTCCTAAAAGGAACAAAAGTACATAATGCAAGATCAGCCCACCCGTCCCTCCCACCACCGCTGACCCCTGCTCAGGTCCTACAACTCTTTCTTCACTGTAGGCACAAATTCAAAGACAAAGAGACACATAGCCTCAGAACAGCCCCGGATGTTACAAAGAAAAAGATAAAACAAGATAATTGTATCTCAATAGGGAACATTTAACAGCCTACATTACTTCATCCAGCAAATGCTGGTAACTTTTCATCTTTGCATTGCATAGCTTATCATTTGTTGGCTGCAATAGTGACTATTCACCATTCATTAATACATTTTTGGCTTCTATCATTGACGTCATCGCTCAGCAGGGTTACTTTTGTTCTGTGGGGTGGTTAATCTTTTCATTTCTTAGGCATAGTGAATAAAGAGGTCCAGTAATGATTTAGACATAGGCAGGCCAAAGACATATCGGTGTACCTGCCACACGTCTTGGGCTGAAATGGGAGTTCTGAGACTTTATTCTGTGCAGTCTGTCGGGGGTTTGATCTTAAAAGAGAACTATTGACTACCAATAAGTTTCACTCCTGAGACTTTGCTTCATAGATCTAAAAAACAGTTCTACATCCATGGTCTTTGCCGTATGATTTTTAAAAATTCCTAGAATAAAGGTTGATATTCTTTACAAAAAGTTGCCTATAAAAAGATAACACTGAGTTTTTTGCATGTGCAGTAAATAGAAGACACAGACAAAGGAAAATGAGGAAACTCACAGCTGCATGCAAGTAAGTTGGAACATGTGTCAGATAATATAATATATCATGTCCTGTTCAGTTGTAAACAACAGTTCAATCAGTTTAAATGTAAAAAGCTATGTACAGCAGGCCTGGAAGAAGCTAGTGTTAGCATGCCCTGCTGACAGTAAAGCCTGGCAATGATACGTTATCTTATCAACAAGTTTTTAGCAGCAATATTTTGTGGGTGATGGCTGGCGACTAAAAGCCTATCAACACTTAATAATAAAAATGCTAACATATCATAGAAGGGTGATATTAGCAGCTAGCTACAACTAGTCTACAATATTTAAGTAAAAACAGTATTTGCTAACAGCTTTTTGGCTAACTAGCTCTACCCTGATATACAACAATACTTTGGCACTGGCCATCAACTGATGAAGATTTCCACTTTACCTGTAGGGACAAACGTTAGCCTATAGTACCTGAGTATAATAAAAAGTGCTTAGTTATCTTCGTTTCATGTTAGTTGCTAATGTAATAACACAGTTTTGCAGGGTTCTCATTTTTCATATTTAGGTCAGAAACATTAAAAAGTCAGCCAGAGACAGTTTTGAAACAATGAACAACCAGGTTTATTAGCTAGCTAGTTAGCTACAGCTTTTTAAAAAATGCCAGAAACAGTTGTATTTCCAGCACGTAAAATGAATGGTTACAGACTAAAATGTGAATTTTGTCTTAAATCAGGGACTACTTTTATTGAAAATTAAGCATCAACTTGGCCGTTGTTAGCTTAAACTTCACACATCTAGAGCTAGCTTGGAAAGCTTGATAGCAGATAGCAACAGTAGCTAAGCTTTGCTAGCCCTTTGGCCTCACTTCAATTCTTGATGTCCTAATCTGTCTGTGGAGGCATTAACTGACATTAATTTAAAAGATATTTCATTTAAGATTTATCACATCCCTCCGACCACACAGCTGCCTCGCTGATTTTTCAGTGTAGTTTAATGTGGAGACGAACAGAAAACAGTGAGTGTCAAAGCCGTTTCTCTGCTAAATTCAGTCACATTTGAGGATGTTGTTGGTCAGCATGTCTGTGTGCGGGCTGCTGCCTCTGCCAGGGCTGCATCAAATCCTCTGCTGCCGAGGGTCGTTGAAATTCACAGACCGTCAGAGGCTCTGCTTGGTCTGTTTCCTTAGAAACTGCAGAGGGATGGTGGGAATCAAGGAATGCAGGACACCAGGGGTTGCATTCCCATGTGCTGAGAGATCCATTCATCTCCTCTTTTAATGGAAACAAAATGCAAAATAATGTCGAGAATCATCACCTGCTGCGCCCTGACTCAGTTATTAACTGTTTTTAGCAAGTTGTTTCACACAGGAGGCAAAGAAGCAGAAACAAACAAAAGATGAATTATTTGAAAAGAAAAACAGTTTAAACTATAAAATTCATACATTTACTTTTGAGTTTTACCAAAACATTTACATAAATCTAAAAAAAAGAAACTATCATGAATCAGCATTAAACAAAAATACATTAAGCTTTGGTTTATTTATACATAACAGTGCGTGATACATCGTAAATGTGACATAAGAGGAGAATTATGTAAAAAAAACCACATTTGCTTATCAAAGAAAAACAGACAAAAAAAGGAAAGTAGTCAAAAAATACAAAATTCACAGATCTTCGAGCTGAGATGCTGATGTTTTGCTTGTGTGAATTTCGGCTCTGGGAATAATTTGCTACAGCCTGCAATCACTGATTTCCTCTCGGTACGGTTAAAGCAACTAGTGCTAATAAAAAGTGATCCATTAGACAAATATGAGGCTTTTAGTGGTGTCTAAAATGAACATAAATGGAGTGTTTGAAGCCGAAACAAGCAGAAGAATTCAGGTGTTTATTCCAATCAGAACATTTTCTCCTTCGTCTGCACAGCTTTTGTTTTGACATGATTTTAGAGAAGTGTTGCTAGTTAACAGGTTTTGAATGATTTTGCTATTCCCTTTATTATAGAACAAATAAAGGCACACATTGTATCAGCACATGATGAGTCTTTCACACATGGATCGGCAGTTATTGCATGATTGCGACCAATGGCGATAGGGTTGGTTTTAGTGCATGTTTTACAGCACTGACAGCAGCCACGACCTGCAGACAAAAGCAGTGCAAGAAACGGGGTTAGAGACTTTTTAGTGATCGAAGTGAAAAACCCACAAAAGTACATCAGTCATGCCTCTTTCGTCCTTTGTGTTATGCTTCAAATCAACTCACAAACAATTTGGATCTCTAGCTTCTTGCAGACGTGCATTTCTGTCGAAAAGATGTCCGGTCTCGCCCATTTTCTCAGATCCAATCTGGTGAAATCTTGAAATATCTGACCACAGCTGCCTCATGTACTCACTCCTCTAAGGTGCAAACACAACAACTTCATGATACCCAATTATAAGACCGTTGGTCATGTGATCAGTAGAGCAATCTTTGAAAACCGTGTAATGGTGCCCTGAGGCAACATAGCTTCCCTGTTCCTGTGGAGAGGATCAAGAGAGAGTAAAGGCAGTCAAACCTCTGTAACCAGGAACACACTGGGCATCACTTGTGTTCAAGACGACGCCTGTCACAAGCCTGAAGATACAGGTCATAACCAAAGACCACACCAGGAGTCAGATGAGGAAACAGCCCTTTCATTGAAGCTTTTTCTGGAGCTTTTGATCATCTCACATGGCCGGGGTTGTGGATGTTCAAAAAGTTCCTTCTTTTCTTTGAGCCCAAGTTGAAAAGTAACAGAGAACAAACATGATGGAAAAAGTAGATCTATTGCAACACCAGCTCTTTTTATCGAAAAAGAAAATTTGTGTTTGTACCTATCAACACCTTTGCCTTCCAAAATGGTCAGACATTTAGCTGGACTTGTTTTTGTAGCATTACCCCAGTAGTTTAACTGGTGTAGTTAGATGGAAAACTGAAGACAGACAACCAGGCGTATTAAGGATTGCTACATAATTGTATTACATACTACAGTATGAAGGACGTATCACAAAGATAATAAAACATTCGCTCATGTAGATTCAGAGAACAACAAAATTAGATTGCGGTCTGTCTTGTCATTCCCACTGATCTTTGACAATGACAATGCCTTTGTCCATGCAAGATGGCTGACAGCCATCGACCATGGAGCCCTTTATCATTACGATATCCTGATGTAAAAGCCCCGCTGTCTGTGCTATTGTTCTGTGGTTTGTTTCAGCATCACACTTAGCCTACATTAGCCTTCACGAGCCTTGTGTTTTACCTGTGACGCGTTTTTACGCCATTTTGTTCTTACCTGCTGTGAAAACATGACATTTCTACACATTTAGAGGAGGAAAAAATGTACTTCTCATTCAGTTCTTCAAATTCCAGCACATCACTGCATCTCAGACATCAGCATATCAAGGACATCAAGGATGTCAGGCAACGTACCCCCTGTATGCCTGTATGTGATTTTACAGGAGGAGAGACGTCTGAGCGGCCGACAGACATTGGACCGTCATGTGTCACTCTGTCCGGCATTGTGCTGCATTATATTTCAGATAAATCACCTTCCACCTCTTCCACCACAGCGAGTTTTGTGTGTGGTCATTTTGAGACTTGGTTTGCAGGTGTGCACAACGAGGCAGCTAAAAAAGTAAAGTGTCGCCACTTTCCACTAAAAACAACAATTTTGTCATCTGTTGTGATGTTCGCTCTGGACATTGTCAAATGCCAGTTTATCAGATATCATCTAACCCATGTGCACAACAAACCTAAAGAGATCTGTGGTACTCAAACTGAAACTTAACATAACATAACTGAAAATCTGATTTTACATGATGTAAACATGTAGAGATTTTTGATTAATGTTTTCCAATCTTTCTGCCTGATCTGTCTCTGCTGTAGTAACACGTCCTGTTAAGAGTGCTGCAACTCTCCATAATGTACATGTGCTATACTTATTTTTATTTATTAATGTGCAATATCACCATCTCGCTTCTCAACATGTGCAATACTTCTCTTATATTATTACATCAGGTGATCTGTTCATTCATGCTGTACAGCTGCTGACTTAGTTTTCCATTTGGTCTGTTGCATGTTTACGATACATTGTTCGCTCATCTTATATTTTTTAGGATACACTTGTTTAGTTACCTATTTTTATACGCCCTTTATTGTAATGCTGCACGAGCCACTTGCTGCTGTAAGTTTCCCTGTTGTGGGACGATTGAAGGATTATCTTATCTTAACTTAAAAATAAAAATATAAAAATAAATATTGAGAGTAAAATGTATGAAAGATAAGATACAAAATATTATGGACCATGTTCTGAGGCACATCGGGATAATTTTGAGCCTTAAAATGGTGCTAAACGTTTCTTTCCACACCATATTTAGCACTCCTTTGATCCTTCAGATGTTTCCCTAATCACTTCCCCTTCATTCACATGCACATTGTAACACGCTACACTCACCCCTGTGCCCCCAATTCAATTGTTGCTCTCCTGTTCCAGCACAAACCTATTTAGCAGCCATCACGCTTACGTAAGAGCCGCAGAAAATAAATGGTTTCCACTCGGGAGGAGGGGGCTTCCATTCAGAATATGACAACCATGTTTTAAATTATGTCAGATCCCAGCGCTCCCCTCCCTCTGCTGGAATGTCTCCTTTAGCACCGAGGAATTTTATGGCCCTACCTTCCCTCTGTTGTGGGGACACTGGGGGACAAAAAGCAGCGCTGACCCCATGGGGGGCATCTGCTGGGCTCACCACCTAGCCGCACATTGTGACTCCGGCATAACTTGGCTGTCAGACGTCACCAGTCATTGTGTCGCGGCGTTTTTTGTGTCTCGGGACAAAGCGTGAAAGAGAGAAAAGAAAACAATCCAGATGCCTTCTCTGAATCGGCTCAGCTTGCCCCCTTTTATAATGCGGGCGGGGGTCAGCTTTGTCCGGACGCGGTGATAGTTGTCGTTGTAGAGAAAGCAACTTTGAAAGCACATACCTACATGTTGTAATTAGGTTAGCCGTTCCCCTGGCTGATGGCTCTGTCTGTGGGGATTAACTCTCACAGTGATACAAATCAGACTCGTGTGTTTCAGCTGTATATTCACTCTCTGTGACTGAGCACCAGTTGTCCAAACTGGAGGCACGCACACACTGTGATAAAAGACTGCTCAAACAATGGGCTGACACCACAAGTATAATTATTGTTTTTCTTCTCAGCCTCTCTGTAAATATCTGACAGAAACATTTTCCTGTGTGACAAATAATCTGTCAGAAGATGAAGAAACCCAGAGAGCACTCATTTTCTAAAGAGGAATTTCCAGATGTAGTTCATTGAATTTAAGAGATTAATTATAAGCTGCTGAATTTAATTTGTCCTGGAACAAATAAAATAGCTGTCACTTTAGTTTTAATGTAGGCTACTAGAGGACTGAAAGGTTTTAGAAGGAAACCCTGAGACAATTCAATTTTTCCTCTTTTCATTTTTTTCCTACATTTTTTCTCATTATTACTCTAATTTTTTGCTCTCTTTTCAGTGTTATCATGTATTTTTTATTTTAAACTTCATCTGGAGTATTTCACCATACTCTCAATCAGTGGCGTACTCAGGCTGTTTGAGGGGCAGGGGCAAAAAAGAGGGGGCACCGGGTGTATGCTTGTTACGAAACCCTTTTAGTAAACGTTGTGAAACAGATGTTTAGATACCAGAAAAGATCGCGGTTTAGGTAAAAAATAATTTCATTAGTATGTTTTGTAACTAACTTGCAGTGACTTGCATGATGAACGATGTGTTTCTAAGTTTCGTACGTGTTGAAAAAGAAATTGCCTTCTGCAAAGTCCACACTGACTCTTTGTTTGGGAATCGAACCCTTTATATTTATATCCCTTCTCTCTGCACTGAAGTCACTTTGAAGTTACTTTATGTACGTCATTATTTATTCAATTAGTCTGATTCTGTTGATGTTTGTTTTTAACTTAAAAAAAAGTGTAAAAATCTTTATATTTTTTTCATTTGTGCTAATTTTTTATTTACTTTCATTTCATTTCTGGCATTTCCATTCTATTGTTTTATGCACAAAATGAAAATTTGCAATTAGATTGATTTAAACGCACTTATAGACATGAAACTTGACAAATGGTAAATGGACTGTTCTTATGTAACGCTTCAAAGTGCTTTTACACTACATGTCACATTCACCCTTTAAGATAATCCTTCATTCATCCCACAACAGTGAAACTTACAGTGTTACAGCAGCAAAGTGGATAGTGCAACGTAACAATAAAGCACATATAAAAATAATTAAGTAAACAAATGTGACCTAAAGAATATAATAAGATAAGTGAACAATGTATCGTAAATATGCAACAGACCAAATGAAAAACTGACGCCTGGATCCTGCTGGATCCGTGTCCGGCACGTTCCGTCTGTGCTGCGCTTCCAGTCCGTCAGACGGTGCGAGCCCCTGCCCACAGGGAGCGTGTCTGATCCCCAGTGCAGCGGAGCGCTGGCCCAAGCAGCTCAATTTGCGCACAAGATCGCGGGAGAACTACATTATCGCGCGATTATTGCAAAATCACGTGATAACATCAATGTTAAACAGAGCAACACACAGACAACAGTTCAGTTTGCACCTCCGAGGTTGATTATCTGCTCATTTGGAGATCATTCTGTGATTTTTGTGCTTCTACCATGGCTGAGTACACTACTTAATTACAAGTTTTTTTTTAAAGATTTCAGTGTGTTGTTGTTATGAAAACGGAAAAAAACGGGAGTCATTACTGGTCTGTACATGGTGTTTTACTTGGTTCCTGTTTGGAACGATCTGCTCTGTTCAGCTTGACGCGTGCTTGAAGCGGCTTCCGTCAAAAATAGACCCCACAGAGACGGACTGCGGCGCGTGCTTTGGAATCATGATGATTGACTTGAATGGGCGCAATCGACTCCTGAAGTCGGGGCGCACACGGAACGCGTTAGCAAGTTTACAGCATGAATGAACAGATCACCTGATGTAATAATATAAGAGAAGTATTGCACATGTTGTGAGATAGGGATATTGCACATGTACACACACGTTCACACACTGATGGCAGAGACTGCTACGTAAAGTTCCCAACTGTCAGTCATCACATTCACACACTGATGGATATGCCACCGGGATAAATTTGGGGTTCAGTGTCTTGCCCAAGGACCACCTTGGAGATCGAACCACCAACCTTATGACTGATAGTCGACTGACTCTATGACTGAGCCAAAGCCGATAAGGGGCCTGAATGAGACAACGCTAGTCTGGGAAACTTCTGGTTTAATCGTTAACACTGCATTGAATCACATTACTCTCCTCCGTTTTTTTGAGGTAAACCATTAATCTGCAAACTAACTATTAACTAAAACAGTTAAATGAATGAACTGGTGTCACTTGAGTAGATGTAGTTACTCTCCACGGCTGAATATAAGTTAACGGGAGTGAGAAGGGAGTTTTATAGGAGCAGCATGAGAAACAGGAGATAGAGAGAGTCCTGCTGTTTCTTTAGGCCCACATAAAACATAACGACAGAATCTTTACATTGAAACACTACAGGAATTATTTTATTTGTCCCCCTCAGAGGAATCATAGTGAATTTAGCCAACTTTAGCTTGAGCGACAAGTGAAAGGCGAGTTGTTAGCACACCTGTGAAAGCATTAAACATCTGTTCTCTCCACTGAAATCCTCCAAAATACTTGAAAGAGAAACAATAAAATCTTTCCCTGAAGCCCCTCGAGTAACATCTTTCATTACAGTATCTGCATAGAAATCTAATTTGGCCACAGAGGCCTGCTCTCAATCTGCTTCATGTGATTCGCTGCCAATTGTAACAGCAACTTATTTGTCTGGATCTGTGGCTGCGAGGAGGACCAGATGTTGGACTCAGAGGCCACATGAAGGAAGTCACAGGGTCAAGGATGGACAGGATGTTGATAAACTAACAAACCAGGAAACCTTGACTCCTCACTAAATGAAAAATCACTCTCTCTCCTCCAGCTGTCCTCATCTCCTCCTCCTTTTTCCTTCATCCCTCACTTCCACGTCTAGACCTCCTGGCCCCTCATTTATTTTCCCCTCGTCTTGCCTCTCCGCCGAACCCCGTCACCCAGTTTCTCTCACCTTTCTCTGCCTGTCTGTGTCTCTCTCTCTCTCTCTCTCTCTCTCCCACGGCGATGAGGCCATGAGGCGTGCAGATGTGCCACTTAATTAGGTTTCCTTATCTGCAGGCAGCTCACCTACAGTCCAGCCGAGCCAGGTCTGCAAACAGGAGCACACAACAACGATGGTGACGAAGGCAGGATCGTTATATTTCCTCCTTCTTATCAGGTAATTTTAATGGATCCTGCAGGAGAGGGAGAATCCTGCTCCGTGTCATCGCAGGGCAGATACAGAGAGAGAGAGAGAAAAGGGGGAGGCGGGGGGAGGAAAATGAACAGAATGTCTTGACACAGACTCTGACGGCCCTTTAGTTGGGCCCAATAAAAGCAGTGATATATGTTCATGTGTCTTCCATGTGTGATGCAGCAGAAGCCTCACACAGCGTCTCAGGGCTTCATCAGTCAAGGGGGGGGAGGGGACTTGGGAATTAATTTGTTGCTTCTTATTTCTTGTTTTCTTTTACAGTGAACAGGTGAATCTGGGGCTGGTCAACAAAACACTACAAACTCCCAACAAAGTATTGTTGTAGATTCAGTGTTAGAACTTGGCCAGATTTAGCTAAAAGAAGACGTTTATCAGAGATGTGGACTTGAGACTTGGTGGTTTGGACCCGAGTCGACTCGAGTCACTGTTTTGATGACTTGCAACTCGACTTGACAAAAAATAAATGACTTGAGACTCGACTTGGACTTGCAAGTTAATGACTTGAGACTTGACTCGACTTGAGGCATGATGACTCGGATGACTTGTGTGTGTTCATAAATGTTAGCTGTTAAATATAAAATGATAAAATGCAATGTTGGCAAGTTTCTGTCCTACTATCAAGTATGTACACAGCGTAAACTGGGAATCATGATTGGACGACTCAAAAAACTCCCGGGTATGTGATTGTCATCATTGGCTGTCAGTCAAACTCCTTGCTATGGCAACAAGCAACATCAAAGCCCCCAAAGAGAAGCCTCATCAGTCGTACTCGTTACTACTCAATACGGCCTCAGAGCAGACCATCATCATGGCTGCGTCTGTGCCAAGATAATACAGATACAATTCACTGTCAGACTTTTTCAACAGCTTATATAAATTGGCCAATAATATCTTTATTAGACAAACTAATAACACCTTGTCTTTCCTCTTTATAAAGAACGGATACTTCAGGTAAGAGTGCTGTATGTTGGGTGGAAAAAAATGGACTTGCTTTAACTAAGGACTCGACTCGACTCGACTTGCCCAAGAACAAATGACTCGAGACTTACTTGAGACTTGAGCAAAGATGACTTGGGTACAACACTGCCGTTTATGTACAGCTCTGTTTTAGTGTGAGCCTGGTTTTAACACGGTTATGTTTTAATGTCAAACATCTCCTGGGTACACATTGAAATTCAGTTAAAGTAATTTCTGCAGAGCTGAGTCCAAATTAATCCAAGTCTAGTCAATTCACATGTCTTCTTGTACATGAAACTGAAAGTCAGTGTGCTGGTGTTTCAACAGCCTGAGTTCTGAATATTAAAATGACACTCCATTTTTTCTCTTTAACCCTCATCCTACCAAAACATCCATCCATTGTCTACGCTGCTTATCCTGTTGAGGGTCACGGGGGGGCTGGAGCCTATCCCCGCTCTCAATGGGAGAGAGGTGAGGTACACCCTGGACTGATCACCGGTCAATCACAGGGCTGACACATAGAGATAGACAACCAAGCGGCAACCTCCGGTGTTAAGAAATGAAGCCAATGCGGCAAAGTGCAAAAGAGTGCAGTTCCTCAAGTGGCCACTTGAGACTTCAGAAAACAAGAAATAACATTACGGCAGATGGGAAAATGCCAATTTTTACAGCTGAAATAAACATATTTACAGCCTGGTACAAGAAACGGTTTTGTTATAAATAGCTAATTTTATTGTTCAAGATAACTGTACGGGGGGTGAATTTTTTTTATAACACACCCGTTTTAAATATATTAAGCTTTAAATCATAGGGGCCGGATCACTTGATTGACAGGTGGATCCTGCTGGCAGTCTGCTGGACATCAACACAGACACAGACACTGAGCTTCACTTCACCTGTTTGTGTTGTTGGAGCACGTAACGGGGGAACTTCCCCCTTTACAAAGTCAAACTAGCTCATTCATTATTTATACAGTCTATGGCTAATAACCACTAGCTACGCTAAGAAACATATAGCCTAGCTTCATAGCTTCATTCATTCGTAGCTGACTGATTCATGCGGCCCGCCATAGTCCTCAGCCATAGGCTTCAGCTCAGTTGCCCTCCGCCTCTGTGCCTGCCTCTGGATTAGCCGGCTCTGGCATTTCCAATATGGCGACCCCCAGCAGAAAACCTTTCACGCTCACATTCAGACCTACGGGCAATTTAGAGTCACCAAGTAACCTCACATGGAATGGAGTGAGGAAACCCACGCATGCACGGGGAGAACATGGAAACTCCACACAGGCCCCCTACATCTGAACCGGGATTCGAACCTGGAACCTTCTAGCTGTGAGGCGACAAACATTATAAGACATGTAATTAATATCATGTCAAAAAAATGTAGTCATAGTTAATTTGCATACACTTGTATCTCCTTTAAATGAGTTACAGCCCACTAACTCCCCTGATGGTGTGTGGTATTTATCATTAGGAGCCATGGCAAGAAATGCCTCCATTTATAACATAAGAAAATGAAGAATGAAAGTCACGAAATTTGGTGTGAAAATGTACCACTTGTGTCCGCAGGTACCCCACTCACTTGGATAAGAAATTGAAGCTCTATCGATAATAGTCCCTCAGATTGACACCTGTCCACAAAGGATCGCGCTTATTACACTTATTGCTGCAGCCCATCCAAGCAGCTACCGGGTGAGAGGCGGGGTTACAGCCTGGACTGATCACAGGGCTGACACATAGAGACAGACAACCTTTCACGCTCACATTCACACCTACGGGCAATTTTAGAGTCACCTATGAACCTAATGAGCATGTCTTTGGACTGTGGGAGGAAGCCGGAGAACCTGAAGGGAACCCTCGCATGCACGGGAAGAACATGCAAACTCCACACAGAAAGGCCCATTTCGTCCAAACTGAGATTCGAACCAGAAACCTTCTAGCTGTGAGGCGACAGCACTTACCGTGCAGCCTGAGTTTAAACATTATTGTTCATTATTGTGTTTCTGATGTTTAGGTTCTCCTGTTGTTGATACAATTATGGTCTTGTAAGACAGTATGAGCAGATCTTTCTCTTTTTCTCTCCATCTTTGTTGTACCCCCCGGCTTGCCTTCAGGCTCAAGATAATAACTCTGAATAAAACGTCTAACGAGTAACAAATGTCAAATGAGTGTCTGATAAGAAGAAAAGCAACGTGTTTGATTCTCTTCTCATATCTGGTTCTTTAACTTTAAACAGAAAATTGAATATAACAATGTGCAGGGCTAGCTGTAAGACTAGCTTTTATGCTTTCTCCATTTATACTTCTATCTCTGAACAAGACCTCTAATATTTGAACAGAAGCAGCTCTTTGTTCGATTCCAGCAAAGCCAGAGAATTACAATTAAATCTTTCCCTCAATGTTAGGATATTAAGAGATTCTTGTAGAGGGAGGTTAAACCGCAATCGCTGCTGCAACAACAGCACGGCTAATGCCCCTGAAGTATCGACAGTGAGAGCAAAAGTTCAGCTTCAGATCTGAATGAAGCTTCAAGACCGTCAGTCAGAAATGCAGAGGCCAAAGGTCAAAACGTGCAACAAATAGTGTGGAGTATTTCTCTCTATATATCAAACTGCTTTTACCCTCTGGAGGGGTCACTGGGTTAGCTGCTCAGGTGCATTATACAGCAGGTGAGATATTTGGCTTCAGGACTTTTAAATACTTCATTACACTTTTAAAATACTTACTCTTCTTTCTTGTTCAGTTTTATACCTCTATATTCTATTAAAATATTGCACTTTTTTTTTTGATGATTTTAGTAAAGATATGGCAGGAAGTGTGGGGAGGAGAGGGGGGGGGCATGCACCAAAGGGCAGAGGTCAGAGTCGAACCAGGGGCAATGCAGCAAGGCCTGCCCTTCCGACTGAGCTAAACCAGCGCCCTCAATATTGTACTTTTTACTACATTTTTTGATGGCTGGAACGACTTCTACGATAACCTTGTCCTAGTTCCTAAAGGACCCGACCTTTCAGTTCGTCCTGCTGTTTTTATTCCCATTGTCTCCTCTTTGTGATTTCTCATCCCTCCCCTCGAGGTCCTCACACTTTGCCTCCTTCTTCCACACCCCCACAGCCTTCTACTCAACTGTCTCCTCTTCACTCGTCAGCCTGACACACACTGGATCACTTCCTCTATTCTATTACCAATTTGTCCCAGTTGCCGTGTTCCTGGTTTTCTGTCACCCTTAACCTGCCTTCCTTCTGCTACCTGTTATTCTGCCTGCTGTTCCACCTGTACCTGTCTGTAAGGCTTGTTTTGTTTCCCTTAATCTCTGAAGACAGCCTTCTGTGTGCGGTCTGCATTTGGGTCCTGCCTACGTATTTAACCTATAAGATGATCTGTAAGGACATCTCTGTTTTAAACTTTGTTACTCGACTAAATTTCCATGGTGCTTTATTTTAAGTTTAAGCTATTAGCCGACTTATCTTCACACGTTTTTTTATAATTATCAAGTATTTAAATGAATGTTTTTGCGTGGAGGTGGCCAGCGTCTTATGCTAATTCAATTAGCTTTAGCCTTAGCTGTTTACTACTTGCTTCTCCAGTCTGGGCTAATACTGCCGTGAATTGTCTCAGTGATGTTGAATAAATCAGGTGCTTTGTTCACTCAGTTCAGCAAACACAATATAAGGCTTTATATACATATTTATACATACTAAAGCTAAACAATATAACAGCTTGGAAAGCATATTCAGTTTCCAAAGTAACAGGTTCATATATGTGTGTTCAACCTGTGGGTAGGGGCCCCCCAGGAGGTCACAAGAAAACTCTGAGGGGTTATGAGATGACTGACAGGTGATTACAGTCCTGAATTA
Source organism: Semicossyphus pulcher (assembly GCF_022749685.1). Classification (NCBI taxonomy): domain Eukaryota; kingdom Metazoa; phylum Chordata; class Actinopteri; order Labriformes; family Labridae; genus Semicossyphus; species Semicossyphus pulcher. The sequence goes on along the minus strand of NW_027211737.1, from coordinate 5,981,288 downwards.
GACAATGTTATTCCCTGAACACTGTTGACAGAGTGGAGGTCAAATTGTACATAACAGCTTTTAAAGAGTGTTGCATTATGGGTGGATTTTACCCATAATGTTGCTTGGCTAACAGGTGTCTTCCTGTCTTTTTAAGGCCAGTTCAGATCAGTGATTCGCAATAAGACTGGATGCAACTGGTAAAAGAATCCCTCGACATCTGAAATGTTCTAAAACTGGGCCGTACACATCAAAGCAACGCAACGCAGCTGACCGCTTCATAGCAATGACGCACTGACATACCCCACTACTTCTGCGTTAATGCTATATAATAACGTTAGTATTAGGCCCAGGTTACATGAATTATCTAGCTGGATTTCTGTTATCGTTATAAAAAGAAGTGGATGACAGTGACAGTGACATGCTCACAATGTTAGCTGTAACACTGATTAATAAACGTCGAACACAGAGAGTTTGGAAAGAGAGGATCTGGAGCCGTCTTTGGCTACTGCAGCACCAGAGACAGGGTGCTACGCCAGCTTATGCTGTTTCCTGATTGGCTGAAGTGAAACAGCTACATCATTCAGTTCTAAAACTGCATTTGGGAATTTGACAAATCAAATTTTTTGAAACTCCAGGCAACGGCTTCAGACGCTCTGCAACTAACCAGTTCACACCGCTGAAATTTTCTCTGCAACATTCTGAAACTGTTTTGTTGCGTTGTGAATCATTGATCTGAACTGGGCTTTAGAGTCTGTCAGCTAGCTCCATCTCGACCAGCTACAGAGGCCAACGTTAATCAAACTTCATAATGTGTCATTAAATGTTACGTTTATGCATTTTTTGCAGTACTTATATGTGTTGTTGTGAGTTTTTGAGATTGTTTTATTGTTCCGTTTGGAAAGGAAAGGATCCTAAAACTTCCTCTCAGTTGCTCCCCTGCTGTTGGGAAATTAAAACCCAGATCCCTCCATGCCCACCTGCTGCAGTCTGAACATCAGTTTGCAGGTTGGAGGCCTTTGAACAGAACGTGCCCTGTTCATGTGAAGCCATCAATATTCATTAACAGCATTATGATTCAGAAGGTGTGGGCCTGAACCATTTGCCTGCTTGTTACTTCGACATTCAATGGAGACATTTGCGCTGTCGTATTAAAGTTTCACAGGTCTGGCCGGCGGTGTCCCCATTAGCTCGGCTGAGTTTCTGTATTAATATTCAAACGCTTTACTGGATCCGTCTTAAACCTGAGGTCATGACATTTATACCTCAGAGAGAGCTGACACGGCAGAAGACGGAGAGAGAGAGAGAAGACAGTAATGAGGCAGACTACAGTTCACATTACTGCAAATGATTGCTACTGATTTAACATGCAGCTCTCGCTGTTTGGATCTCTTGAGTCAGCTGAGAGAAGAACTGTGCCACTCTCTCAAATGGTTCTTGTCAAATGTATTCACTTTTTGGGACTCAGAGCTGCAGAATTACAGAGAAATGTAGCTGAAGAGGAAAAACTGAACAAACAAAAGATTTATTATTGAATATTAAACCGTTTAAATAAAGATTAAAGTATATTTAATAGTGTATATATTTTGTGTTATTATTGCATGGTCAGTATTTGTCCTCTTTCACTTTTCCTCATCACTTTGGGTTGTAGAAGTCGGGTGCCTCTCCTGGTTCTCCTGTCCCACCATGTGTTCAGATGAGGAAGGGTAGGCACTGTAATTATTAATGCACTTCTATCAGTATTAACCTGCAGTGTTCAGGACCTCACCAAGGAAGAAATAAAAATAAACCACACTTAATTATCTTTACATCTGTTTGCATTTACTTGTAACACATTGAATACTTTCCTCTTTAGGCACCTAAAACCCATCAAATGAAGCAATCTGAGAATAAAAATCTGGTTGAACTGCTCACAAATAAAGGCAATAACCCGTGATAGGGGGGCACAAGCTCGCTATATATAAGGAGAAACAACTCAAAACATTTGGCATCAAAGGAGGCTTTGACAGTGAATTGAATGAAGTATTAACATCCGAAACAATCAGATTGACAGATATTCTACTTAGTTTCGGTATTAGTTTGCAGGGTTGAGGTGTCATGGAATAATCGCCATGCACTGTTAAACTTGTACAAACCACGTTGGTGGTCTTGCAAATAAGGATTAGTACTAAATATAACACAATGAAAATATAACACAAAATGTCAACAACTAACGGAATAGGGGGTTTAAGATACGATCTCATCACTCCTCAATTTCTGCATGTAAAATAAATCTGCGAGGAGAGATGAGGTCGGAGCCACCAAACACAAGCTATGTTCTGCTGCTGCAATAAACATTTCAAACTGTAACAATGTGAGTTGTCTGCCTGAAATGAGGTCAGTTAAGCCTGTTTCTATGTTTGTTTTGTGCTTTCTGAGGATTGGAGTTAGGATGATCTGGTGGTGCAGCTTTGTTATCTCCAGAAAACAACTGCAAATGACTCGTTATTACAGGAAAACAGAGTAAATATGATGTATGGATGCATGTCAGCTTAGGGCTTCCGCATGTATGCAACCTAACTCACGTCAGCTAAATCATTCAAACTTGATGTCCTGGATGAACGGCCTGTATGTTGACCTCATCCTTAACCCCCGACCGCCACTCTGGAGGACTTTGCTGCTCTTTATACTCCGTCACAAAACTTCCTAAAGCTTCTGTATCAAAGGTTCGAATTATACTCTGAGATTTGTGCTGACTGACACACAAGATAGGGAAACTTGTGTCCATATTCATATGTATAGATTATTATATTTATGTGACATATTCAACAACTGCCTTTAGAGTGGGTTAGTACATCACATCTGGCTTGGAGGCTTGTGAATATCTTGATCTATAACATCGATTACATTTTGTACTCAACTTATTTGAACATTCAGGTAGGACTGCTCCCATTCAAATATTTCCCTCTGAAATATAGAGGTATACAGTAGCAGAACATTAAGTACCCTCAAAATTGCACTTAAATTGTACAGTATTTAGTGAATATCTACTTTACACAACTTCTTTTGTATGATTTTGCAGTTAAAATAACGTTTTCACATATTTTACATGGATATTGAGGCTTCTATCTCTGCTGGTCCTGTCCTGGGATGAGTTTAAGGAGGTGGGGTTCCTCCTCCTCCTCCTCTGTCCCTCCATGTGTTCATTCTGGAGGAGGAAAAGGCGGCGTGACGTCACACTAGGCTGGTCTTGGCGTTTATTAGCCAGGGGAGCCAAGTGCCAGGTTGCACGAGCTCCACACTGCAGCTCTGTCCGGCCAGCGGCAGAGGGGATGTCCTACTAACTCCTCCAAAACTTTCTAGAAACTCAGTCAACAGACAAACACTGAGCCTGACTGACAAAGTGTCGCAACTCGCCTCACTCCTCTTCTAATGAAACTTTTAACTACTTTTATGTGTTTTTCTTTTTAACTAAAGTCCGCACATCCACTTTGACAAACTTTTTGAATGAGCCGGGTCACGCCTGCGTAGAAAGTTTTCCCGATTTTTCCCTTTTTTTATTTTTAATTTGCCGTTTGGATAAAAGTTTTATCACTTAGAAACTCGTGATGGCTGTCCTGTCACTAGCGTTACTACTTGTAGGATTTGTGTTGACTTCAGCTGACAAGGTAAGTGCCTCTGCTGCTCCACTGTTGCTTTATTTCAATCTAAAATGTGCGATTTAGCTTTGCCTTTCAAAATAAAACCCCGTTAATTTTAAATACGTGCAGATGTGAAAGCGGAAAAGTGAAGTTTCCCGACGCAGCGACAGGTTTAAGTGTCTCAAACTTTCACGTTTTTTCTGTAAATGCGCACACTGCTTCCTCTGTGAAATCCATGTTGACACTGCACACGCGTGTTACATAAGACATGAAGTAAAATAGAGGCATTTTTGTTAATTTTTTACAAGCAGCTCAGCCTGCTGTAAACTGCTGCTGGACATCTCAGACTATCCTGATTTCCTCCTGGCTTGTATACGCATTTAACGAGCTTTCTTTCCCCTCCCTCTTGCAGGCTGGTGAAGTAGATAGAGAGGGTAAGTACTGCTTCATTTATTTATTTGTTGTAGTCTAGTTTATACAAAGTTGAGAGAAAGTATGAGATTTTCCTCCTCACTGATAAAAACTCACCCTTCATGCACTGAGATCAAAGTGGGAGGGCAGTCTGTGTGTGAGGAGCTCTGTAATACACCTCCCACCCCCATTTACCCTCCTACCACCCCACAGCTCCCCTCACACACACACAAAGTCCTTCACCAACACACACACACACACACACACACACACACACACACTTATATTACATGAGCGAACTGCTTCAAGGGCTTTGTTATACAGGAAAGAAAATTCCACTTGTGAATCCTGCACATCTGTTATCCATTGTGAGGTTAAGAAACAAGTGAGCTGCAACAGTGTCCACGTAGGATCCTTTTACACCCGCTGTTATCTCCTGAACACCTTGGAGGGCCCTCACACAGAGAAGTGACAGCTGTCAGTCAGGGCGGGCAGGATGTTCTGTGATCCTTTGTAGCCTCTAGTGTGCCACCGTGAGCCCGGCTTCTCCATTATCAGCCTCGTAAAGCAGTTATTTCTCCCGTTCTGTGTCCTGTCTCTTAAAAATAACCTTCGATGTTTCCTCTTGCACACGTCTGCAGGCCTCAAGCTAGAACCAAATCTACGAATAAAGATTTAGTTCCTAAGTGGTTTGTACAGATGATTAACGAGGACTTGACCTATTCACCGATGTTCTGGTATTTGCAGTTCCTCTTGGGTGAGACAAAAATTCTGGAGTCATGAAAAGATAATCTGACATTCTTTATACTAATCAGACTTTTTGAGAGAGAGAGAGAATCACTTTTAAATGTTGTTTCTGTCTGTTGCACCCCTGAGTATACATCACCCTGTATCTCTGACTGTTGTATCGCCTTGACAACCAGAATTACTGAGGCCATCACCCTGTCTTCTCAGGTATTTTGAAACTTATTACATCTATATATCATCCCAGATGTATTGTGCAATTGACGCAAAGGGGTTAGCGCTGTCGCCCCACAGCTAGAAGGTTCGAACCCTGGTTCGGCTTCCCTCCGGGTACTCCGGCTTCCTCCCACAGTCCAAAGACATGCTCTTTAGGTTCACTGGTGACTCTAAAATTGCCTGTAGGTGTGAGCGTGAAAGGTTGTCTGTCTCCATGTGTCAGTCATCATTTCAATTCAGAAGTTAATTTCTGCCTTTTGGCGACTTGGTGACATGTAGCTTAATAATAACACAGCGAGATCGCATTTCATCATCAGAGTTTCCTTCTTCTTTGTTCAATAACTACCACTGACAAACCATCTGACATGGTGTGAAGCTATGGATAAGCGGGACAGGATAACAGGATAAGCGGGATAGATAATGGAGCAGCACAGTAAACATCTACTGCAAATTCTCCCTGAATAAAGCTCCAATCTTTCAGAAAACAAAATACACAATTTAACTGCCAATGAAGATGATGATAAACTGCAGAAAATAACCCCAAAATGCTAAATAAAAACGGACGTTCTGATCCAGTTTAGGGAAAGTAATGTCCACAAAACTTGTCACCAAAGAAGAAGACCTTTACACTTTGGATCTCCAAGACCTTTTAGCTGTGTTGGTAGTTGTATTAGAAATACCCAAAGGAATTAGAAAATACTCCATTTGACCATCCCTGTCTCTGTCGATGGTGTCAAAGGTTGTATATTAGGGATGGGGTTGATTCACATGAACGTCTAACACCTTCTCAGGCATCGTGCTCTGGGAAATAGACGTACAGAACTTTGAGTTGTAGTGATGGTCTGTTTCATTCCCCTCGTCTCTTTTATCATCCTCCTCCTCAAAACGCCTTCTGCCTGCGGCTTCAGTTGACTTTTGTTACCATCAACGTCGATGCAGAGAAAAATCTTCTGTGTAAACCTTCCTGACCTCCTTTCACTTTGACAGAATGCATCATTTTAAACAGACTCAGAGAATGAGAGGTACTGTAAGTGCAAACTTGTATTTATGGTTTGGTGACAATAACGGACGTGTTTGGCCTCGCAGTGTATCTGTATTTTATAATTTACGCGTTAGTACCTTTTGAGAGCAGCGTTGCAGTAAAAGTGTGACTTTGTAAACCTCCAAACTTCTGACTTTTCTAGCTCGTCATTTATTGTATAAAGCCACAGAGACATAATGTACTTGTTGGCTGTTTTGTTTTTGTAAAATAAACTGAATCCAATCCACAGTTCAATATCTGCAGCTCAGAGCAGCATATCTCCCACATGGCTCTGCCAACAGAGGGTTTTAATGTCTTTTTAAATGTCATGTTCTCTATAAATGTTCACATTTTATGAATATGCTCATTCAAAAATCATCATTACTGAGATTTTTAGGCAGAGTATCTTTCCTAACTCTGCTCTCATGTCATTTCATTTGCTCGGGCCGTCCTGTAAAGACTGAGACTACTTTTTACATGAAAACACTATGAAGAAGATCGAACTTTGTCAGATTGTAATTGCAAACTAGAGATTTCTGTATTTGTTGTGGTTGGGCATGGGTGGGGCTAAGGTGGAGGCTGTGATGTCACCAATCAGGATGTTTTTAACCTTTAAACCCAACGTGATAGGGCTGTCACTTTTCAATCGGCATTCGATATATCGTTTGAACCTGGTGAAATATTAACAGTTCGAACTGTAATGATGCGATTCATAATTGAAGCACGCTTTCCCACGAACAGATGAGTAATCTGCTGTCCAGAGTCCCAGAATGCATCACGTTTAAAGTAGTGTCCCTTGTATTCCAACAGATGGCGATAATACGCCGCCTGCTACAAACCAATGGAAGAAACTAACGAGCCGAGCCGTTGTTAACCTTTCCTGCTTCAGCGTCCCGTCCGTAGTCAGAAAGCACAGGGGAAGCTTATTGTTCTGCTCTAGGGCCGGAGCTGTAGCTAGCTTCACTTTAATACACCAGCAGAAAAAACACGGGAGCGCGGCTTGAGTCTTGAGGAGTCGTAGGCTTTAATATGCACAAACACAGCCTAAACTGTACATGAGTTCTGTTGTTTAAACAGCTACTGATCACTCTTTTCTCTGCTCTTCCGCTGCTCTGGTCCCTGACGCTTCACATAACTCATGCACACACACTAACGTTCTCTCTCACTTGCTCTACCACCCCACTCTCACGCACTTAGCTCTTCACAAAACAGAGCTACGCTTCTAATGTAAGACTGTGCTACAGAACTGATCAACTCAACACCAACGCACCTCAGAAGCGCTGTATGTACCACTACGTACCCAATATGTAGTGTACTACTAAGTACATTTAATGTGAGGCAGCAGCTGTAGTAAGTTTCAGTTTTGTAAGCAGAGTTTTATAACAACTCAGAGAGGACGTAAGAGTTAAGGTGACCAAAATCAGTCACATTAACTGGACTGTTTTACGTGCATGCATGGCTTTTCAGTGAATTTAGGTGCAGCAATGGCCGACTTTAACAACAACAATTAAAACATCTTTATTGAGATTTGGCCTAAATGTTCATGCATTCAATGTCAGTTGCAAAAAAAATGCAGACAATATAAAGTTTAAATGTGTGCATTGCTTCTCTGTGAATAATACAGCTATAAAAATCACCAATTTTCAACATTATTAATAACTTTAGCAGTTTTACTTGGATTGTTACATATATTATCTGCAATACTCAATATTATGCAGACGTATAATTTATATACAAGTTGTCTGGGGCTTTAGAAAAGGTTAAAACGTACCTGCTTATAAAGTCTGAATGAAGTCGTCGCACGAAGAAATCTGCTCTTTTCTTCTTGTGAGAGGGAGAAGTGACTCTTGAGATAAGACGAGGCTCTTGAGGATTAAGCAGCGTAAACCTCGTCTTCAAATACTCACTAATGAAAAGAGGTAATTCTCCGCTCCTCTTTGACTTCTTCCTCCTTCTTTAACTTTTTATCCCTTCAGGGTTTTGTCACAACGACTCTAAGGACTTTGGGGAGAGTATGTCAAACTTTATCCAAACTTGCACATGTTCAAGCTTAACCTTTTCATGTATCGCTATCAAACAACTAACTCTTAGTCATTCATGTGTGCAGAGAAGTTAACTGGTTGTGAACATGCAAAAACTTCAAAGGGCTTTTTGTAGGAATACCTCACAGTTACATCCACAGTGATCTGCAGGCATGTCTCTGGTTTCAGAGGTCTGATAAAAACTGCTGTACACTTTTTTATCTGTACAAACTTCACAAAGTCAGTGTGATGAGCTGCTTTTATCCCTCACAGGTTAATGCATCAGCATCATCATAACATTTGCTGTATATTAGCTTGTCAAATGCATGTTCCTTTACATCACATTTGTCCAGAGCGTGCCCTGTAGCTCTGTGATTACCAAAGTGTGTAATTTCCTCACACGTGTAATTTGAGTTTCAGCATTGACACCTGTTTGAATGTCTTCTAGTCAAATCCTACAAGATAATTGCACGGTTTCAGTATTTATGTTGCATTTTTTCCGACCAAAACCAACCAGAAATCTTTGAATGTGTCGGCCATCGAACGCATTTGGAAAAGCAAACCAAGCTTGGGTGGAAATTTCCTTTTAAACCGAGTGTTTCGAGGCCAACAGATTTCCTGGTACAACTGAGCTGACCACAAATAATCCAATGAACAAGGGTTGAGGGGAAATGAAGCAACATGTAAGGATGATGCTGACTAACGCCTGGCCCACACCAAAAGATTTTTCAAATCTTAGATGCTGAAAATGTGAGAGAGCCCACACATGAAGATATATAATCATAGATTGAACAGTTTTGCTCCTATAGTGTGTGGAGGGCAACGATTACACCAAACCGGCACACCACACACTCACAGATTCCATTCACCAACAACCAGAGTCCGACTCTCACAACTGAAATCTCGCAAATCTTACGGTCAAACGTGACTTAGAGTAAACAAACATGGCTGTGACTGTGGATGAAGCGGTGGAGACGGCGTGACCATGGGCTGTACATGTTACTTTATGCTACCCATGGCTGCAGTTGTTGTGCTTCCTTCTTCAGCTTGCTTCCCCATTGGCTATTGTTTCGTTCCACGTGACGATCCACAGACCACGTGCTCGGCTGTCATCGGGGTTCCCCCCCACGCAACAGGATAACGGATCGTAAATACTGGACATGTTTAATATTTGAAATCAGTGTGGTCAGGACGGCCTTCCAAGCAAATTGGGGGAAGTAAAATCACTCTTAAAGTCGAGCTGAAAGGACATTTCGAGAGTATCTAGCTTCCGTATCGTGACTTATTTCCGAGTGAAACAGGACGTACAGGCGGGACATATCAGAGGGATTTGATTTGATCGTTGAGAAGTGGGCGTAGACAGACGTTCTCCACAGCGCAGTAGCTAGCTAACTGACTGAGCGTTCTTGGTGCTCTGCGGCTAAATGTTGCAGATTGATTGGTTGAAATTGTTTGGTGCTAACTTACGTAAGCACGAGTGAAATTTAGTTTTACCAGAAGAAAAAAATGATCAGATTTTGATATAAGAATACGAAGAAATGGATTTTCTGTTTGTTTGGTTTTTTTGCCTAAATTGTCAAATAGATGCGCAATATTACCGGGGATGTGATCTAAAAGGATTAAAATGACATTCTTCATTTCACCTCGACTTTAACATCCCTCACACCACAGGAACGTCAGGCAAGAGCATCTTTAGAGCCATCGAAAAACTCGGGACTTTGCTAATGATTGTCAGAAGGGGGGAATCTTTCCTGCTTTAGATAGAATCATAGTCTACAAATTCTTTTTCACAGTCTTTAGTGGAGACTCAACTCAGTTTGAACCCTTAAAATGTAAAATGAATGCTCCAAGTGAAACCCTGAAATCTCACTGCCTATTTTAGTCAAGAAAAATATTGTTACACATTATCATCTAATTCACAATATTCCCGACCTTTGAGATGCAGATCGGGGGTAGTAAAATCACTCTTTACATCCCTCACACCACAGGAACATCTGGCAAGATCATCTTTAGAACCATCGAAAAATCAGGACTTTGCTTACTGTTGTCGGAAAGGGGGGGGGGTCTTGTAGTGTGTACCCCGCTTGACATCCAGTTTATGTATTTTTTAAGTTAGGTGTTAAATGTGACACATCAAGAACTTCTGGGAGGAAGGTTTGTTCTTCTCCTCTGTGCTCTCTTCAGCCTGCAGTTGTATTATAAAGTTTCATGGCTTCACAGAGACATTGGCAGTGTTGATTAGTCTTTCAGCAGAAATTCTGTAAAGGAGAAAAAGGCCGAGCATCGACCTTTAATAGCACTTATACATCTCTGCCTCCTCGTTCCTTTGAGAGACCAGTGGATTGGCACAACGTAAGAAATGCAGGGTCATCAGACAAAACTTGTTGTCATAGCTTAACTTTTGCTTTCAAACATCCATTGAACTGGCCAATCAAATACATGCAAGCTGAGATTCAAGGTAGAATACTTCAAAGTGGGTAGCATTGTGCTAAATCTATGAATTAACTATGTTTCAGGCGGGGAGAAACTTTTGCTATCTTGATAAACTTCCATCCTTGTACAATCCTAATCCTGCCTGACGCAAACTGACATTTTATCATTTGATGCTAATGAGGCTGAACCGGACTCAGAATTTGTCAGCTGAATCAGATTTGGCCTTTGGATTGCCTACACAGCTGTGAATGTTGGCCTTTTTTATCAGCCTATAAGTCTTATGTTTAACATGTAAGACTCAGGTTTATCAGAGTTTTCCATCTCCAGCCCACTACTAGGAGACCTCACAGATAAAAACAACCTGAGCACCTACTGATAAGCTAGTGGTAGCTCAGCTCGCAGCCCCTCCTGACATGAGACACTGATTTTTAATGTGAAACTACTTTATTTCGTGTTTTTATTGCTGGGTCTGTTTGATGTGAAAAGTAAAGGGAGCTTTGGGCAAAATTCCAGCATGAGATTTTCTGCCTTGTCTTTGGTTAATGTAACTATAAATCATTAGGTTTTAAAGACACAACCTCAACCTCTTTTCCTACTTCCTGCTTCCTTGTTTTCCAGGCCAGCTGAGGAGCCGGCTGAAGGAATACGGCCTGGTCACTCCCTTCAGCACCGACTCACATGGACACTACCTGTCACACCTGCTCTCCGCCACTCACAAGCAGCGCGTCAAGAGGGAGGTGTTTCCTTCTGGTGAAAATGAGCAGAAACTTTTCTTCAACATCTCCGCCTTCGGGAAGGAGTTCCACCTCCGCCTGCGCCCGAACAACCGGCTGGTGGCCCCCGGTGCCATGGTGGAGTGGCATGATGAGGTCCAAGGCTTTGGGAATGTCAGCAACAGCACCGAGGACGATTTCAGTTCAGGTGCCAACCAGACTGAATCCACCACCGGAGCGGAGAGGATACTGCGGCGTGAGCTACTAAAGACGGACTGCACCTTTATCGGTGACATCACAGACGTCCCCGGGGCCGCGGTTGCCATTAACAACTGTGACGGGCTGGTAAGTCCTCTGCTATAAAGCTCCTTCCTCCCCTTCCCCCTCAAGCCGTGTCTTTTCATTACCAAAGTGCCATGACCTTATCAACTGACGCTAATGGATTTAAGATGTCCGTAACTCCTGAGTTTAGCCTTTCTTTACGTCAGCACTCGGCATTTTTACAGCACATTGTTCTTGGAGATATTCTTCAGCCAGGCAGATGGAATAGCAGAGGTTTGTCACGGCTGAGTGGCCATGCATTGCACCCACAAACCCAACGGATTTCCCCCCCATCCTTTTCCCAACATAAAACACCAGTTCCTTTTGTGCTCCACAAAAGTCTGCAGTCCTATCCTCCCCATCACCCTCATAAAACACTTGAGCAGTAATTGAGGAATGACCCAGGCCAAAACTTCTTAAAGTAGGCCAAGGAAACATCTCTTGGTTTGGAGTTCTCTGCTAAAATGTTGCAGACTATAAAGTAACACAAAGCATGTGCTGCTCCATGTGACTCATTAGAAATCAATATGTTGAAAATATAACACTGATGGTTCTTTATCTTTTCATAAATAACAGCAATTTTGAAAAGAAAGCTGACCCAACAATGTTTATTTTCCTGCTAACAAGTCCGTACCCATATATAGCTCAAGTGTTCTTTATTCTCTAAGAGAAAAAAGGTGTGCTACTCCAGCACCGTTAGAATCTGTAAGTCCATTACTAAAACTCTGAACAACTGTTTGATGGATTCCTATGATTGCTGGGCTTTTGGTTGGAAAATAATGGTTCAAAAATGATGATTATTTCTTTTTTTTTTTCGAGACATCTCCTCTTTTTCTGCACCACTAATTGCTGAAAATGTTGGGTTTGAGTGAAATCTCTGCAACTACCAGATGGATTGCCAAATTGATACACATGCTTGGGGTGTTCTGATACCATCTTTCTCCTTCCTGATACTGATTCAAATACCTAGACTACAATAGAGGTCTTCACGGGTCCAACATTTCGTGCCTGAACCCTAAGATACCCGTAATTTTGTGACCCAGAACCGAACCGGACCAGTCTATTATTTGATAGCTGGGACCTGGACCCGTGCAGAACCGGGAAATGCCGGACCCGTCTATTATTTGAAAGCTGGGGCCCGAATGGAGTTATGTCGGACCCGACCCCGGCCGGACGAAACAGACCTGATCAGCACCGACTTCACAGCTTGCTATTAACAAGTTAGTCAGCTGTCACAACAAACCTTTTTGTCCTACCTGTGAGACGCAGCCTTCTCCCCTGTGCCTGGCGGTGCATATAATCCATCCTCCGCCAAGAAACTTCATGAAGCACATCCAGGTTTCCTGGTATCCATGTCGTGTTGATAAAAACAGAGATGCTAATCCACTAGTTATTTCAGATTAAAAGTCCACTTGCTGTCACACAAACGGATGACAAACGTGCGGCTCGTTTAGAAGCCACACACACACGTGTTTCTCTGAACTTTGCTTACTTTCTTCTCTTCTTTGTCCAAAATTTGCATAAACGAGGTTTTACCTCTTCATATTCATTTTCTTTAAGCTTTTCTGTCCATATCAGCGATGAAGGTATCCATCATTACCGGCTTTGGCTTCAACTTTTCTCTGAACCTGCAGTCACGTGACATGACACTCAACTCGTTGCTCTTTCTTATGTTTTTTTCCACTTTAATTCCTGCACGTTCTCACGTGAATGACACATTGTTACAAGTTAAATGACACACACAGACACACAGCACTTTAATCATGAACCCTTTCTAATCACGGACAGGTCTTCCTGGATCCATTCAGGTATTATAATGTTGAACAGACCTGGAACTGAGGATTATAGAATGAGTTCCGACCCGGACCCGTTTGACCATGTAATACGTGGACCTGAACCCATATGGGCCCGGGTCGAGTCCTGGGTCCTCGGGTTCTGGTACACCCATGAAGACCTCTAGACTACAGCGTGATACAAAGTACCCTCTGATTACAAAATATGCACATACTGGACAGGGCAAGTGGCCGTTCACCAATTTGTCTGGTTCTGTTTAAAAGGAAGTTTTTCTTACTGTTGCCAGAAGCTTTCTCATTTGTGGATAATTGTTGGGTTTCTGTTAATAATACAACAAAGAGGCCGTTTAGATCTGCTCTATATGTAAAGTGTCATGAAAATACTCTAGTTTTGATTTTGTGCTTTATAAATGAAATAAAAATTGTATTGATTGATATTATAGCAGGAAAAACCCTGTTTGCTAACATTTTGCTAGCTTACTGTCTGCTGGCACTGCACTATTGTTGTTTGTTATCATCACCTGAAACTATAGTTGATTTTTTTTTTTTGCCTAATAAGATTTGGTTTCATATCAATACATTGACTTGCATACTTGCCAATTTCCAATACCGCATTTTAGGCAGTATCGGAGGCCACCAATACTGTTATTGGTAAATGTAGTTTGATTCACCTCTAACATTCTTAAACTATGCTGCATTTTGCGTTTTAGCTTAGTGCTAATAAGCCTATTTAAACATCTTTTAGCAGCTAAGATGTTGAACATGGTTGACATTAGCCTACACCTGCCAAACAACATCATGCTAGCATTGTCGTTGTGAGCATGGTAGCTAGTTAATTTTAGCTTCTACCCGGAGTGACTTTGTGTTTTAGTTAAGTAATTAGTTAATCTTGGCAGGTTTTAGCTCCTAAGATGATAAACATGGTTGACACACAATCATGCTAGCATTATTATTGTGAGCATGTTAGCTCGTTGATGTTAGCGTTTAGGGTGACATTTCAGTGAAGCGGTAATCTTGATGTGTTTTAGCTACTAAGATGATGAACATGGTAGACATTACAGCTGCCAAACACCATCATGCTAGCGTTGTCTTCGTGAGCATGTTAGTTTGTTGATTTGAGCTTATCCCAGAGTGACTCTGTGTTTCAGTTAAGTGGCTAGCTAATCTACTAAGATGATGAACATGGTAGAAATTACACCTGCGCAGGATGAACTTGTTACCATTGGCATTGTTAGAATGTTAGCTTGCTGATGTTAGCATTTAGCATGGAGCACAAGTGTGACTTGTACACCCTCACGATGCAGGTAACAGGCTGTAAAGTCTTTGCTCTGGTAATATTGGAGACAATGGATGTGTGGTCGGTGTTTATCAGACTGTGAGTGCACAGATACGTGTTTGTAGGATACATTTGGTTTTTTTGTGTGTTTTCAGGGGAATTTTTTATTATGATAAAAACAGGAAGTAAAACAAGCCGTATTCTTTCTTCTGCCTTGTTTTGCAAAGTCTTTTTATATTTCTCACTGCTAAATAATTTTTTTAAAGGTTAAGATACCGCAACATCAAGTCCAGCATATCAAAAGGCTGCATATCAAAAGGCAGCACTTGTGAAAGCCGTCCCTTCTGGACCACTTTAAAGAGTGAAACATGGATATGATGATAGCGAGAGAGAGAGAGAGCCTCAGGGACTTACTTCATTGTGCAACATGAATGCAAAGCCTGCATTTTCTTACAAATGTGTGTGTTTGTGTGTGTGTCCACAGGATTTGATTCTCACAGGGTGGCCATAAGGTGCTCTGCAGGGTTTCGCTTTAATCTCTCCACATTACAACATGTGTAAAAAGGCAGCACATATGGAGAGTGAGTCTCGCAGGCAGGCGTGGGAGTGTGAGGTTGTGATAGTGCAGCGGGCCAGCAAATACTGAAGCCAGTGTGTGATATTGACCTGCGTTTTCATGAGGTGGTGGGAGGAGATTTACATGAAAATATGAGCTGACTTCCCAGGAAAACTTGACAGGTTGATTCCCAGGAAGAAAGCTGACAGGTTGTGTTTTGGGTTTATATGAAACTTGAGCCAACCCTCATATGATGCCAGCTTTCGGCCTTCATCTTACAGTAAGCAGACTGAAATAAGAGCTCCTGACAAACAGGAAGTCAAATTCTCATGGAAATGTAAATTACTATAATAATGATGATAACTTATACAGTACTTTTTAAAAGCAATGTTACAAAGTGCTTTTACAGATGAAAGGGAATCAATCTCACAGTTTTCCATTAAATGCATGTTCCAGTAAATAGGAGCTACAGTGAATGCACCTTAAAGGCCTGTCTTTGATCAAAGGAGCTTTTAATGTTGGAAGATTTCCCTAGTTTCTGCTCTTCAGGAAGCTCTTTCCATAACTGTAGCATCCTAAAAGTGAAGATCAGATTTCCTCTGGTTGGAAAATTAGATCAGGATATAACAAGATGACACTTTTTTGCAGCTCGTATCTCAAACAAAATACGAAAAACTAGATCTGAGACCCTCCTTTAAAACCACTTAGCATCATGTTTTAGGCTGAATCTGTGAAAACAGTTTTGGAGTGGCAAAGCTCAAATGAGAGATGACTTAAAGGCTTTAATGTTCAAAGCAATTAACATGCCACTTATTTTAGAAGGGCTGAGACAAACAACTATTTATTTAATACGGACTTTTCCTGCAGATTATTCGCCCAGTAAAGGTCAGCCCTAGTAAAGCTTTGAGGGCATGTAAAGTATCAAGTCTTTGGTAGGTTAATGCTAGTAAAGCTTTGAGAGCATGTAAAGTCTTAAGTCGTTGGTAGGTCAGTCCTAGTAAAGCTTTGAGGGCACGTAAAGTGTCAAGTCTTTGGTAGGTTAGTCCTAGTAAAGTTTCAAGCATTTACAGGACAAGTTCTTGTCAAGTCTAAAGTCTTAAGTGAGCAAGTCTGAGTCACTCTAAAGTTTCTAAAAGGGCAAGTTTAAGTCAATACTTGACTTGGGACTTGCCCTCTAAAGCCTTGAAACTTGAGTCTTCAGAGTGAGGGTCTAAGTTAAGTCTTTATATCTTGAGCTTTTCAGCACATTAGAGGTTAGACTTCAAACTGCTTTAAAAGATAAAGAATAAGCATAACTGGAAGACAAGCTTCACTTTTTGGCCTTATCAGTAGATTTGAGCTTGGTGATGTAGTGACTCCTGCAGGGCTAGTTGCCACTGTCTGTAGCTAGCAAGCTAACTGTTGGAACACTTGGCAGTTTAGGAGCTGTCAGTTTACCTGAACAATACTGTATTTAACAACTTGCTAACTGTCTACTGTCTCGGTTGTTCTTTGGAAAATTAGGTCACAGATTTTCAAGATGTATTTTCATTTATTCACTGAGATTTTCCAACTGTGTTAAAAGAAAATTCACTTTCCTTTGTTATGCTGCATAAATGACGTATTATGCAGGAATAATTGAATGTCAAAGCCACTGAGAGGGAACAGACACAACTTAAAATATGATAATAATACCAGTCCAACCGCTTCATTCTTCTGAATTGAGCAGCAGCAGCGTCTCTGTGTGAACTCCTAAATATAACGTCTAAAAATATTACAATGACAGAGTCAAGCTCGTCTGAAACAGATAATGCCGCTGACCTTTGAGTCTCTCCTCGGCTCTGCAGGATTCGTCCGTTTCCTTTGATAGGAGCAGGAGGAAGCAGTTCATCACTTGGGCACGTTCAGTCTCTCTAAGACATTAATAGTTGAACCTTGCAGGGGATTCGGGGCTGAGAGGGGCCACACAGGATGTGAGAGTTTGGCTTAGTGAATTCTGTTGTGGCAGGATGTCACTTTGAAGACGCCAGCAGCCATCAAAGGTCAGTTGCTCTGCGCAGTGGAAGGCTGATTTAAAAAGACTGCTGCTGTGTACACACTGTATGATGTCACACTAAAGTGAATCATACGATTATTTTCGTCTGATTTGAGTTAAGAGATTCTGGCATGGCGGTAATCAGTATCTGATTTATCCTTTTTTTGTCCTTTTTCTATGACTGAGCGCGTCTCTTAGGATGAACATCAGAGGAGGATGTCTTTTACTGTAAAAATAGAAGCACTATGTCCCAACAGGAAACAACTATATTTGGATATAACTCAGTTTAACCTGACCTGCGCAACCTACAGAATTAAACCATACTAAACTAACACACAAAAAAAATTAAGGGATTTTTAGAACTTGTGTCATTGTAAAGAAGTTAGTTGTAAAATGAACAATAATAAAATATCGACACAAAGAACACATTTTATTCTGACCTTTTTAAAACAAATTAAAATACACAGTGGGATGTAGACAGAAGCTTATTTAACTTATTTGACATTTTTTTACTGTTATACAACAGTTAGTTCAGACCAAGTAATCTGATTGGATAAGAGGCATTCCATTAGTGCCGATATAGTCAAGCAATATCACATGAGAGCGAGTGATGTTCTGAATAATATCACGGCACGAGGCCGCAGGCTTTTTGTTAGACGAGCTGCAAATAGTCGTAAACAGTAATAATCAACAACAGATTAGTTTTTGCTCCAACAACTCAACTAGTTCCACAACTTAGCTGAAACTGGGTCCAGTTTCACAAAGATAGACTCTGATTATGGCTTATATATGACAAATAGTCAGACTTCAGATAGATGTCCAAATTAATCCGTTTCACAAAGCAGTTTAGTTCTTGACTCTTTTAAACAGGACTATGGTGCATTGAATTCTGGGTAAATTAAGACTTTTTTCAAAACAAAAAAACGGCTGACCGAGTAACCCACATCTTATCACTCAAGGCAATTTACCCCAGCAGACAGTTTGTCTGTTGGAGGAATTCAACATTTTTAAGGGTGTTTCACTTGGAAAATTCAGCCACAAGTGCAGCAACAACAACAACAACAAAACTGACATAGAGAAAAATTGCAGCAACAGTTAACACTGTTAATCCCACCATTGAAAGGACAGTCAAAGACGTTCAAAATTTGGTGCTATTGGTTAGCAGCTGTCACTGATTGTTACCATGGTAACATGGGTCTTAGAGCTGAGCTAGCCTGGGGGTAAGGTGTCTTTTTTTGTCTTTTTTTGTCTTACTTGTCTTTATTTTTGTGAAACTTGCAATAGACTAATCTATGGGCAAAATTAAGACTGGCCTAACACTACAGACCAGTCTAAACATCCCTGTGAAACTGGCGCCATGACATTTGTTGCCAAGCCACCCAAACATTCTCCTGTACTCTGTGTCTACAGGTGACCACAGATCAGCGACTTTGTATGATGTATATTTATCTGTTTGATTTGAATTATCATCAACAAGTGAAGTTAGAGTCTGCTGTGTGATTCAGAGGTACCAGCCTGATCAATGTAGACATACACAGTCTGCTGTCATGTTCATTAACAGTATTCAGAACACCTGGCTGAGGCGGAGTGATACACAGAGTAAAAAGTCCCACTGATGTTGTTCTCTATGTCACCACTCATGGAATGCCTCCTATCCAATCAGACGACTTGGTCAGAATTAACTGTTGTACAATGTTTGTGACTGTTTACGACCGCTTGTGTAACTGTTGTATAAAAGCAATATCACACTCTGCCTCGTGCCGCAGATAATCAGACAATCAAATAATCAGATAATCAGATAATCAAATCATCAATAAATGCTTTGTACAGTACTCCATTACAGCAGGAAGACACATTTTGGATGTGTTCGGACATAGCCTACGATCTGTTTAAAGTACTTTACTATTTAAAAAAAAACTTTGCTAAGAAAGTCAAGGAATTTGAGTCTGGGTAGTTTGACTTAAGAACAGAAAAAGGATCAAATCTGGCAAAAAAAAGATACAAAAATTATTTGGCTGCTCACACAGTTTTCTGTGCAGCACTTTAAAGAGACTCTTTCTTACTTACTTTCTTTTTTCACTTTCCATTACTGGAAGTATTTTCTGAGTTGTCATCAACAAAAGGATTTTATTTATTGTAAACTGTGCGCTGTTTATTTCTGGGAAATAAACAGTTTAAAACAATAAGAAAAAATCTCTTCCATGGTTATTAGCTCTATTTCTGGAGGCAAACATGAAATATCAACATCACTATAGAACTTTTTTTATCATAATCATGTTCAGGTTCTGTTACGATGGTGCATTGATGTTCTGGGGTCATTAAATAACAATTACTAAAAGGTAAGTTTAGAATCATTAAATCAGGTCTAAATCACTTTAGACTGTTAACTGAACTAACAAATAACCGATTAACTTCCACGATACAACAGATATACTTTACTATACAGTTTGGTCTGTTTTGCTGCTGTAATGCAGAACATGATCGTGTTTCTCCTCCTGTTGTTTGCAGCCTGTTGCAAAGCGTGCAGGACTGCAGAGCTCCACATCAAACGCTCACCAAACCAGTTGTTGCTGATGAAAAAGCCAGTCGTTGAGGGCCGGTGCTCTTTGATCTCAAGTGGTAGCCCGAGCCCTCACTAGGTGTATGTTTAACTGTTTCTTAATTATAGCCAGGCTCCTGTCTGGAAGTCTTTACTGGAGCAGGCAGGCAGGCAGGCAGGCTGCTAAACGCTTATGAGGCAGATACTTCCTCTGCCTCAGCAGCAGCAGCAGCAGCAGTGTGGGGGTGAGGTGAGGGTGATCTGTGCTGGCCTGTGTGGGAGACGGCCTTCATACTGCATGCATGTCAGACAAAAAGCAGGGAGAGGGGTTTCTTGATGAAAGTTGATGAAATATATTCAGCGCTGACTCCGTTTCCTGCCTCTCTTGGTCCTTCTGTGCAGAGCAGAAACAAATCTGTCAGGGTCACAGCAGTGGGAAGATTCAAATATGATGCGAAGCAGAGTCTGTCGGCAAATAAGTGCATTTATTTCACATGTTCACGTCGCTGATTTATGATGACAGAAAACTGGTATCATTTTTAAAACTCATGAAAAGATTTAGGAATTATGAATGAATCTGACTTATTGAGCACTTCTTAACAAGTGGAAACATTTCACAGTATGAGATATTACAAAGTCCAAGTGGTGACGTTTTATTCGTGTCACAAGTTGGCCTCTACATCCTGTTAACCTAAGCCGACATGCATCCATACATTTTTTTTCCTCTGTTTCCCTGTGATAACGAGCACTTCCCGGTTGTTTTCTTGAGATCTCAACTCATTTATCTCGTTATGTCGAGATAACAACGCTCTTCCACCGTAACGTCAGATAATTATGACTCGTATCCTCAAAGCTGCAGCAGCACAAAACAGACCACCTTGGTGGAAAAAATCACAAGCGGCGCCCAGTTAGTGACGCGTTTTCCATCAGCCAGCAGTGGTTGGTCTGCCAGAGAGGGTAGGCGGAACTAAGCGGCTGCTTTTCCGCTCTCTGCAAGTGTTGCGAGTAAACAGTAATCTACTATGGCTGAACAAACAAAGAAAAGATCGATGACTACAGATACAACTTCAAAAATAAGTGAAAATACAAAGAAAAAGAAACAAATTCGAAGCTCAGATGAAGGCAAACAGTCTGAAAAGGAAAGTCAGTGAGGAAAATCAAGAATTACAACTGTAACAAAGGGGAGCCAGCTGTAGACGTCTGGTTAAATTGGGAAGTGTGCTCCTGCAATTACTGTTCAACGCCAAAGGTGCCGCCATAGAGAACGAAGCTGAAATGTTCCAGATAACATGTTTAACTTACCTCATTAGTGTGGGCAGTGTCAGCATGGCATGTCCGTGACCAGCCTGTTGTTCTGTTTTCTAGATCAGCAGAAAATTATCCAGCTATCGAGAAAAAGAGACCAATAAGTCAAGATCTCGAGAAAACAACCGGAAATTACTTGTTATCACAGGAAAAATTCAGGCCCATGAATGTCTGAGGATCAAAATAAATCAGCTAAAACAAGTGAAATAAAATGTTCACGATATATGTTCTGGTTCTTTTTTGCGTTGGGACAACTGTATATAAGACTGTCTGGAGTTCAGGAACTTTATTTGAGATACATTTGCGCTTAAATGTTGATTGCGCAGATGTTCTACTGTTTTGGAGAAGAACAAAAACGGCAAGTTTTGGGAGGGCTAAAGAATTGGGATATGGGATCAATGCATTGACTGGCATACTGGCCGATACCTGATATCACATTCTGGCATAGAAAACACTTTGGACCAGTTCATCCTCTTTTGCATGTAAGGATCAAGCAGCAGACACACAAGCTTGCATCAGTCCAAAGTCTTTAAAACCTGGACTCTCTTTGAAACCTGCTCACTGTTATTGGAAATCTGTGCTCCATAAAGACGTTTGCTTCCGTTTATGGGATATAATGACAGTGTCGGTTCCTCCAAGCACACCTGGTATGTACGCAGGTTCTTTTTGTCTAAGGATGGTGGTTTTACAATTACAGTACATCCATCATAAACATGTGAGGCTTGTTTCTTCTTCACGTGGATGAAAGTTACAGCACATGGTTCTGTTAAAAAAAGCTTTAAAGCAAACAATGAAGGAATGCGACTGACCTCGAAACATGGACGTATACTTTATCATGCCCATCCTCCTCCTCCCCCGACATGACTCGAAGTTCACATCCTGCCTTTCCACATGCACACTCGCAGGGTTCCCTTGTCCCAGAGTTGAGGGTTCACATTCTGCAGATATTTTATTGTGGACTCGTTACCCTGAAAGGAAAAGACGGGGAAGCTTCTCACGTCTGATATATTTTTGGACTTAACTTTTCTGTCCAGCTATGCAGAGAAGGGACGGAGATGGAGGAGGATGAATTAATGATCTGTTTCTACGAATGATTTAAAGTTATTAATAACACCGCTGGTAATGTAGCCGCAGGCCTCGGAAATCATTCAAACTTTTAATTTTTACTCTCAAGCCTTCAGAGGTAAATGCTGGAGCACAGTCATCCCCCAGTGAGCTTCAGTTTAGTAGTTAAATTGATGCAGGTCTGGTGTTTATTAATATCTCCTCCAGGATGTAACACATGTCTTACATCTGAAGCTAATCACAGCAACTCTGAGATGAAACACTTCAAAATTAGGAATTAGGGCCTGTGTCCACTAACAGCGTTTTTTTCACGACCTCAATTTCAGAGCGCTTCTCACTGACGCTTACTGTTGCTAGGTTACGAAGGTTGTCTGGCGGCACTTCCTCTTCCCTCAGTAGTAACTGTTAAGTCTATTTTAAATCGCTCTGTACGCTTAATATTACTGAAAACACTTTGGACCAGTTACTCCTCTTTTGCATGTAATGCCAATGTTTGTGGTTTTGAGGGAAATGGTTGCAATTACTGGATGGATTCCATTTAATTTGACAACTGAATAAAAGGCTTTCTTAGATTATGCATACACTCATATTGTGGAAGATGAAGGCTTTGTTTGTGGTCACATATGCGCTTTAATTGTGTGGCTGTTTTATGCAGATAAATATACAGTTATTAACACACTAGTGGTTTAGCCGTGGACTTCTAGAACTCAAACTGGAATGGGGACGTAACAATGGAAAAAGGCATCCCTCCTTGTTGTCGTTGCATCACAGCCTGCCTGTGATTTAAACCGTATTGGACTTGCTGACGTACGTCCATGTGGCTCAGAGCTGCATGCAGGTTTTTCCAATTCCTGCTGATTACCGAACATCAGATCGGTGTCATATGTGAGCGGAAAAAAACACAAGATCAGACTTTTGTGCACTTTCAGCTGCAGCTTAAAGTACATCTCTGAGCCGTGATGTACCAGCTTTGATTTCATCTGGACAAACAAAGTGTAAGCTGCCTGGAAATGCCTGAAAGCAGCCGTGAAATGCTGCTTCAGCCGTGCTCGTTTGTTTCCATGAAGCCGGACAGCTGGAACAGAAACCTCCTCTCGCTCTGTGCTGCAGGAAGTATTTTTTTTTCTGCAGATGAGCCACGATCGAGTGACAGATCCAGACAGACAGAGGCACAGCTGACCTGGGAACAGCACCAACGTGCAACGTCCTGACTGTGGATGTTAACCTTCACCTCGCCGGCTGAGTAAAGCTTGGCCACCTCTTAATGTGTGTCATGTTGCATAATCGACTCTGCCAGCCAACAGGGTGAGGCACTGCTGTGTCTGCGGCGTGTGAGACTCTCAGTGTAAACACACTGTGGGCCTGATGGGTAATGCATCAGTTAGAGTATCCTTTCAGAGTAAGAGCCTTTTTATAGGACATTTTTACCCTCTAGACCCCAGAAGAATTTAATAATGTTGCTGCAGTTCACTGAGCAGTTTTTACTCAATCCAGACAAACGGCTTTAACCCAAAAACTGTGTAAAACAAATTGAGTTTAAATGATGCAACAGAAAAACAACTAAAACTGTTATATAATATTCTCTTGAAACCAAAAATTTCAATACTAAAGAAATATTTTCCAAGTATGTGATCCAACACATTTTTGTGAAAGTTGACTTGGGAGAAAAACACAAAGTCAGACAACATAACAGATCCCTCTCTGGATAACACCAGTCCTTCAAAATAGAAGAGAAGTGTCCCAAACGTCAGACCTCACAGCAAAGTTAAAAACGTAAAAACGTGTCTGATCACTCAATCGTTTCTGAGCGCTCCTGAACGCAGCACAACACAGAGCAACACGTCAGTGAGGGAGACATGCCCGGACTTGTTTACTGCAGCTACTACGGAGACATCAGTGATCGCAGATGGACTCTTTTTATCGTGTGTGTGCGTCAATGAATATGTAAGTTAGTTTTGCACTGATGTTTATGTTACACTCTGTTAGCGTCGGCTTTGGCATGTTGTGTTACAGTATGCCTTTCCCTATAAGTCTGTGTGGCTTTGTTCTTCGCGCTATGAGATCTCGTGGCCAAATCTCGTTAAAGCCCAGTTCGTTTAATCAAAACCATGAGCCAGATGTTCAGACTAAAAATCTGAACTGGAAAAAACGTTCATAAGCTGTCTGATTCATAACTTGTTTGATGTAACTTCTTTGGGGTCAATTCTTATTGTAAACATCAAAGATTTAGATAATGCACCAGGTTAGAGGAGCACTGATATTGTAACTGAAATACACCTAACACAAATCGATATCGAATCGAATCGAATTGAGAAGTCCTTATCGATACCCAGCCCTACTGTTTACCCACGGTTATTATGCATACGTTTTCGACACTGTCTTACAGCTTCCATAGGTTTTAAGGATGCTTTGCTGGTGGAGCTGTTTCTACATTTCCAATGGAAACCAGCAACAAACACAAAAGACAAAAACAGAAATCTCAACTTCACAAAAAATATTTCACGTTTCAGTTATTGACGACAACTCAAAGCCTGGGACTTAATTTTCTGTGTTTTAATGTTTTGAGGATTAAAAATGGCGGGAACTCCTGGCCCTTTGTCAGGGGTGATGTACAGTGAGTGTGGTTGTTACAGTGGGAAAACCCTGACAGGGTGATGCAGGACCCCAAGTCAAAGCTTGTTACAAAAGAAATCAATAGTTTGACTCAAATTTTTGAACTGGAAAATATTTTATTGATTTTCATACCTTTATTGATTTAAAACCTTTTTTAAATCAGTTTACTTACCTGTTTTTACTCACATTAAACGGAAACATTTCCACTGATGTTAAGACACGGTGAACGGGAGCACAGGAATCAGCGCAGCACCTGATGGAGGTTTTCTGTCTCGTCACTGTCAGAGTCTGTTGACATTTTCTTTTCCACTCACCGCCGTATCCAAAACCGTGTTCCTTTTTAGTGATTACTTCTGTTTATTCCCTAATTTTGTCAACTTCTTCACCATCCTCTCTTGTTTTCTCAGTTTTTTGTCTCTTTTCCTCGCGGTAAACGGGCTGTCAAATTTACCGGACTTCTTTCTGTGGAAGGATATGATAAGAGTTAGTCCTCCAGAGTCTGTGCGTCTCTAGCGAGGGTCTGTTCTTCAAAGCAGTGGTTTGCCATGCAGAAATAGCAGACCTTAGAAGCCGTAATTGACCAATCAGCTTCAAGAATTCAACACAGCCGTGTAATACCATGAAATATTGAACAGGTTCCATGAAGCTGAGGGTTAGAGGGTTAATCAACTGTCCATCCAACCAGTTCAGAGCTGCACCTCCTCCTTTAAACTCCTCGTTTACAACGCAGAGATTCATGAGGAGTGACAAAATGAGCAAATAAGATATGCTGATGTTTTGCTGAGAGCTACGTGTGTTGAGCGGCCTAAACTTTTGGCCTCTGTGACATAAAAGCACCTTCTGGACGTGCGCGGCTCCTGACATATCTGCAGTGAAGAAAAGCAAAGAAAATATCCTATTTGATTAGAAAAAGAAAGTGAGCCAGTTCCTCTTTGCAGCGAGCTGCAGCACGGCACAAGAGTTTTATTCACTAATAGTTCTTAATGTTCCTTGTTGACTCAGCCAAGGCTTGTTGCAGAGGCTTGACCCCAGAGTTGTTTGGGTATACGGTTTGAGGTGCAGGAGGGGTAAAGATATGCAGAGCCAAGCTATTTCTCCGCAGCAGCCGAGGGTTGAGCTCAGTGTGTGCTGCCGGCCTGCTTTTATTGATATTTATGTGTTTAGACATTTTTAATCATGACCTATATAAACTTAAGAGGAGCCCACATTTTCTGTTGTCGTTACAGACGCACATTGAGAGCCATTCACCGGAGCGGGGTTTTATTTAAAGTCTAGTTTGGACTCCTCACCACCTCCTCAAAGCGTGTGCAAATGTTTGCTCTGTTTGGTGGAGCAGCACAAAAAGCAGAGCTGAAATAAACTCTGATATTGTTCCTGTATGTTTTACCCCTCTACACTTTGTAAATAGAAAGTCAATCTTTGAAATAATTATTTTTAAAGGCAAAAACAATCTGCTTAATCTGATATTGAACTTCCAACACAGATATGCTGGAGAAGATGCAGATAAGAGGATTTATTATGTAAATTTTTAAGAACACCTCTGAAATATTTGTTCTTGTAAAGCACCTCAAAAATAGTTTATTCTTGAGGGGTTGAAGACTTTCAGCTCCCCCCGTGAATCACAAGAAATGAACGTGTGTATTTCCTCCCCTGAAGTTGCCTTAAAGGCCGCTGGATGAAAATGGCAGGTAATGATGACGAAGGTTTGCTCACATTTTTAAAGCAAACACACCTTTGAACAACACCAAGGGTGAAAGGTGGCAGTGTCCGGGCTGAATTCAGACCTTTTTTCAACGCTGCACTACCTCAACTTTTTTTTTTGAACGAAAGCACGTTCATAGCGACCTCCTTAAGAAGTTTAGACTGAAAGAGACTGTTTTTGAAAAACTGGAGCCCTTCAGCTGAATCCCATATGTTTTTCTTGGCAGACGAGTGCTGTCTGCTTGGCCGCGGCTGATGTTGGGGATATTAAACTGATGGAACACAGGACTCTTGATCCCTTTTTCTGAGGCTCGTGTTTGGAGGCTCTGTCAGGCACCTGCCATTGTCTCCTCTGGTATCGGATCAGACCCAATCCTGGGTGGCAAAAATGTGCCATCAGTGGGACTTTAAGTCTCCTTTAAAGGTATAATAAGTAGGATTTTTCCTTGCATTTTGTCAACAACACATTCATGCTGGGCCCCTTCTCCTGGGCTCTTCGTCACCAGAGGCTCACTCTCTCTTGCGAGAACACGCCCACCCTGCCGACCTAACACCGACAGCATCACGATTACCTTTGCACTAGCATGCTAACCGCCGTTTACTGTTGCACTAGCATGCTAACTGCCAGTTAGCTTGTCCTACCTGATTTGAGGCATCTACCTGTCCAACAGAAAGAAGGCCAACTCTGCATCGCTCTTTCACCATGTTTGCCGGTCTGAATGGGGCCCAGCTGCTTTGTTCGTTAAAAAGATTCCTTGATGATATTTTTGACAGTAGTTTGGATGAGGAGGACTTGACGTGTGAAGATTTTAAGTGCGGGTTTGTTCATATTTGTTTGCACACTTCACCTTAACCTCGCTGATGTTCAGCTGATTGAAAAAGGGGAAAGGTTGATGCAGGTTTTGCTGAGCTGTTGATGAATGATAAAAGGAACGAGACTCAGGACGGGTTAATTGTGAAGCACACAACATCGCCTTCACTGTTAGCTGCAGTCCCTCGTCACCAATAGCACACACTCCAGTTTCACCTGTGTTTTATTTGATGCATTTTAACCTCCCTGAAGAGACGAGATTATCTGATAATTCACAAGAATAATGATGTCTCTCGGTGTGGATTGTTCTTATCAGACGAGGCAAAAACATCGACTTTCAAAACAAAAGCCCGTAATTAAAGAAATAAAATAAATAAAAAATTGTTTTGTCACAGATCAAGAATCATTTTAATTTCTAAACATCTTCAGTCCTCGTCATTCTCTGCACCAGCATGTCAACAGATGCATCTCCAAGGAAAGTGTCTGTTCACTAGCAAGGACCACACCATCACCAGGATATGATTGAACAATGTATTGATTAATGAGGTTTATGATGATGATGCTTGGGCCATGGAGAGGTCGAAGTTATTTAGGTTAACATTTTGGGGAAGCTTTACTGGGGATCTGCCATATTACCCGGGCAAGACAACCCCCTTAGGGTTGGGAGGGAGGGGTGCAGGAGACGAGAGCGATGGGGAGGAGAGGGGTAGGTTTGAATTTATGGGAATGCCGGTAGAGGCGCGGTTGAGGTGTGGTCCTGCTCAAGTAATAAAACTAGTGAAGCTAGTGAAAAGCTATTGAATGGGAGCCTGAGTTGGGATTGTTCTCTATTCATCCTCGCTGATCTTATTGTTTTTGGGAACTTTTCCACTGATACAGCTGATCTGGAGTCTGTGGATCAGGGATCAGTAATTAACTGTCCTCAGTGAGTTTACGAGTGATTATTTTCAGTCAGAAAGTAGATAATGACTCTAGATCTGGAAATTCGCTCTCTCAGGATTTTGTGGATGGTGCAACTCGTCACCAAAGAACAGAGACACTGTTGTCATGTTGTTTATTTTAAAAGCATCTTCTGGAGCAGGCAGCGCTGCAGGGAAACACCTGCTTGTACGTTAAACAGCAGGTGTCCCAGGATACCGCTCATTTTCAGCATGTAGTTGTTGACACCGCTTCCAAAAGCTTTCCAAAGTAGAAGCTTAAAATATGTACACAAAATATACACGTTTAGGTTCTTCTTAAATCCCAGGCCCGGTTGTATTTGGTCGTATTTGGAAATCCCATTTTTTGCTATCCAGGATCAGCTAATCCATCCTTCTTTTGTCCTGGTTTTTCAAACTAAAATTGGATCAACCTGATCTGGATACAGTCTTTTTTTATAAAGTCTGGAATCGTCAGTGCTCTAAAAGTGCCTACACACTACTTACTTTGACCACAGGGGGCGCCAAAATCCACACAAAAAGAAAGCTCCTGACAGTCTCTTGACATTATGTATTTTATGTTTGATATTTATTAGTCGGTGGGGGCACATTCCACTATGTCTTTACCATGTCACTGTAGCGATACAGCAATTCAAGTGCAAAATATACAAAAAGTCTACAGAATAAACTACTTTTAAAAATGTTTGTTTGACCAATTTTTTGCTGCAATCAGGATAGTCCTGATTTTAGGGATCAAATGCTCCCCTGAAGTTTGAACACAAACCGGAGGTTTAATCCAGATAACAACTAAAACTGGTTAAATCACATTTACAAATCCGTATTTCTTTTGAACACCCTTTCTCAAGATTTGATCCAATCTGTCAGCTGTAGTCGGATCATTGAAAGCACCGGCTCCTGCTGCTGTGGCTGAGATTCATCATGCTTCTTATGAACTTGTTGTTTATGTGATTTGTCACTTCCTGTGAGCCATGAGGGCGTCCTCTCAGTGAGGCGACAGTGCTAACCGCAGCCACGCTGCACAGCTCTTATTCACAGATAATTACTTTATGTTACTGCCGGTAAAATAATCACTCAAGTATGCCCTCCAATTATTCATCCAGCAGCCGCCAAATGACTTTTCTTTGTGAGTCTGAGTAATTTCTTCTTTAATTTCTCCCCATTTAACCTTTGATTGGTCTTTGTCATCGTCTTTAACTCACAGGTTATGAACCATGCTGAGAAAAAGAAACATCTGGACTGTGCTGATGAAACCCTCGAGCGATAACAGCCATGATATAATAGCTGTGACCGTTAGATTTGTTCTGCTTCATGGTCGCTGTTACAGCGAGCTGAAGAGCCTGTAGACCAAACGTGACATTTCTGACATGACATTTCTAACATGTTGTCAGCAGTGTGGTAAATCCTGTCTGTAAATCTTGCTGTGTGAAATCATGTCACATACAGCAGAGGGAGATTCCATATCACAGTTTTTTAGTGTACTTTAACAATACTACATTTTTCCAGATGCTGATTTTATCTACAAGGAAAACTCTGTTAGCTAAGTTTGTTTATCGCAATCTAAATACTTTTTAATGGTCATAAAACCTTCTCTTGTTGTTGCAGCTGACAAACTCAACTTGTATTACATCTACTTAGTCCGACTCCGCTCTGAATTCAAACAGTGTTTAGTTCTGCAACACGTACAAGAGAGTAGGGGTCTAACAATTAGTCGACACTGTCTACAAAAATCGATGACAAAATTAGTTGCCAACAAATGTTATTGTCACTTATTAGTCGGTTATGTCATTGCGTGTGTTAATTACATAATTAGAGCTGAGTTTGCTGAGGGGTGAGCCATCTCGCGCCATTACTAACTCTGCTGAGTGTTGCGCATGCAAAACAGCGACCGGGAAGCGACAGGTAAACAAAACAGAGCAGATTGGCGGCAGCCGATGCAACACCATCACGTCCTAAAACTTGTGAAGTCTGGGAGCGTTTCACCCTCAACGCTGCAAAGAAAAGGATCACCTGCAGGATTTATAAAGCAGACGTCGTTATCGTGGGAGCATGTTGATAATGCACGAGCATTAGAAGACTTTTTAAAACATTTTTATATCAGCACTTTGTCTGTCGTTGGTTTTAAATGGACAAAAACTTGATTTTTATTGATCTTTTGTATCAGTAGGAGCCAAATCAGCAGCAAAGTTTAGTAAGACATATTTTTACTGTAGAAACTATTTATTTATTTAGTGTAAGTCAGCACACGCTGAAAAGAACCTCCAACTACATTTAAAGCTGATAGCTAAATAAGCTAAGCAACTGTTCAGTTCGTTGTCCGATAAGTTGATTCATCGTTTCAATAATTGATGACTCGTCGTTAGTTGCAGCTGTACAAGAAAATCATGCAGCCGCTTTAGTAACCGAAAGTCATTAACTGTTGAATTGACCCTAAAGAGGGGGTATAATGCTGTTTCACATGTTAACACATATATATAATGTTACAATGTTGGATGTCCAGACTAAACATGTGTAAAGTTTCAAATCTGTAGGTCAAAGTATGTTGGAGTAATCCCCAGCCTTCTCAGCTCAGTCTGCAGGCTGCTGTGAACACCAGGTTTCACACAGGTTTTTCTACACGCTGCACTTTGTGTATTATTATTAGTATTATTATTATTATGTCATAATGTGTCTCAACGTTCATGGTGATCGCTGATGTTACAATAGTGGTATGTTTTCCTGCTGTAGTGTCTGAATCCTCATTGTAGCACAGCGGTCTGAAGGACATGAAGGAGCACTACCTGAACACGGCCTCAAACGTCCCATCAGATGGTTGAATTGCTTCTTTATGGTGGTTAGTCAGCTCTAATGCCCGTTTCAGGAGATAGCAAAGCAAATGAATGTGGAAATATTCATGACTTCAGGTAACAACGTCCCTGGGCGCCATTCCTCAGGCCAATTCTACTTTTTCACCCCACAAATGATGTAAGGATAATGAAATAGTCTCTCCTCTTTTCAATGCATGAACATCACAGCCTCATGAGCCCACACGTGGTGCTGTGGACTCATGCTGCATTCAAGTGCTCCCGACTGGTCCCATTTCCAGAGCTGTGAAGTCATTCTTCCTACTTAGCACTCGTAATGTTTCTGTTCTTGTTGCCCTAACTCTTATATTTTAGTATTGATTTTAACCTTGTTTTTGTCCAGCACTTACTGTTGCTAGGATACGAAACTGGTCTGGCAGCACCTCTGCTTCCCTCGGTAGTGACAGTCTGTTTTAAATCGCTCTGTTTGCTTAATATTTTCTTTGATTCAAGGAACATTTTACAAAGACAACAAAAAAACAATGTAAAGGAGCCGTGTCCTGGCGTTAGCAGCAGCTCCACACCTGGAAATTGTAGCCTCGAAAAAACGAAAGGATTATCTTCTCCTCCGCCAAGTTTATATCAGAAGTCCTGCCCATCTTGATTTTGATTGGTTGGTGAGGGAGAAGTGACACTTACAACATATTGCTTGTCATCAGAGTTAATGCTAATAAATACTTTTTTAAAGCTAATCCAGGTCGCTCTGGGGACACTAACTAAAGGGTGTAAATAATACTTTATTAAAAATGACGTGTAAGCAAGAATTTATCTGCAGTAGGACTGCACGAACTAATAAAGACTTTGTTTAAACAATATTTA
Source organism: Semicossyphus pulcher (assembly GCF_022749685.1). NCBI lineage: Eukaryota > Metazoa > Chordata > Actinopteri > Labriformes > Labridae > Semicossyphus > Semicossyphus pulcher. Next base: position 5,949,539 of record NW_027211737.1, on the reverse strand, counting down.
CGTTTGTCCTCCATGTTTTTCTTATGAGGCTGTGAAATTGGCAGGTCACCTGAGTTCACCGCTGGGAATTAACTTTTCCGATTATTCTGATGCCGTGTGAATGCAGGGTCAGCACAGTGTCACTGTTGTGCAGATTTTTGGAGTGCAGTGAGACCCCTGCTCAGTACCTGTTTGTTTCCAGAAAGGCCTTTATAAGACACAGTGAAACATAGCATGGGGAACCTTTTCCCAACATGTAGAAGAAAGCCATTTATCATCTGAGTTTCAGAGGCATTCAACTTGCTCTCTCTTTTATCTTACATGAAAGCGAAGCAGTTTGGCTCAGCCCGCCCTGAAGAAGATAAACTTTGCAACAAGCTGAAATTCGTTTCTAAGCTTCTTCCTCCCCGAGTGTTGGAGAGCGTTAGCTGAAAGAAGAGACTCATCCTGTGTACACAATATCTCTGCTTTAAGGATTTCTGAAATAATTAATTTCAGGGCCACAGTGTCCAATTGCTTCTGTCTTTCAAGATGAGAGCAGGTGAGAGCTCAGCACTTCCTTTGGTCCACACGGACTACAGGAGCATTTTGCTCTTTGAGACGTGAGGATTTCTGAATTGTTGCTGCTAAATATTCACACAACACAGCGGCCTCTTTTTCTGTGCATTTACATAAAGCAAAGAAGGGATTTAACAAACTTGTGTTTTTTATCATTTGGCATGATAGAAACTTTTGAAATCGCAAGCATCGACTGAACTGATGAGAGCTTTCCTCTGACGGCCCACTTCTTATCCCCGAGAGCTGCATGAAGAACCTGCGTTCTTTTTAAAGCAGCATCATTCAGTCAAAGTGCAGACCGGCTCAGTTACAGTGTTACAGAAAGATCTGTGCTTGTGCTTCCTGCTGTGCAGCAGCTTTGATCAACATTAAAATGCCAGCTCTCAGTCTCATTATAAACACTCTTGCATGATGTTTGTTTTTTAAAGTTGGACTTGGACTCCTCTCACTATTTGCCTCTTAACAAGAAGGCAGCATCTTCACGTAGTTTATAAGATGCTTCGTATTAAACAGCAGCACTGGACAGAATCAAGACTTTTATCCAATTATCCATCTGTCGGTTTGTTTGCAGAGCCGCAGAATCCCACCTGCACCTGAAGAGGCGCTTTAATAGGCCTGCACCCTCATTTATGACGTGTGAGAGTGGAGATACAGATCTGGACTCTGGCCTCTCGTCTTATTCTGAAGGAAACGCTGCAGCTTTGCTGATGCTAAATTGGTTTGCATGGTCTACTGAAGGCAGACGTAGAGGATATGATTATTAGGGTCCTCGGATCTCAAGCGATGCGGTGGAATCGCTGGGAAGAATCTTTCTTTCTTTGTTAAAGTGAATCACATTTTTAAGGGGCTAAAAATCAGAAGTGGGGAGACTTTACATTTCCTTTTTTTTCTACAGTGCATGTGTAAAAATATCTCTATAGCGCTCCCTTAAAATTTTCAACACAGTAGTCCAATCAGTACATTTCACCTACATGTATGAAATTAGGCAGGCATATGCATCATGTCAAGACCTTTGAAAAAGCCTCCTGGAGCTACACCCAAAATTTTACAGGAAGTCAGTCACTTTATTTTGAAATTGTGGTTGTTATTTATTTTTTTGCTGTTTACACAGATCATACATGAATGAAGTCCTCCCGGGAGCTTCATCCAACCCACCTGAAACTTGGTTAGCGTATTGAATTTTAAGTTGTTGAAGCGTGATCTTTGAAGGCCGTGGCCACGGTGTGCTGTGCCCTCCAAGGACTTATACAACAAAACAGGAAGTTGTTGTTACTAAAGCATACAGTGTAAAATCTGCCACAAACTTTACATATTTGATAGGAGTCCTCACGTGAATACATTAACATGACTGTTATGAGTCACAGAGCGCCACCTACTGGTAAGAGGAAGGGAGCTTTTGTGGCAAATAATCAGATTTACTCATATATACATTACATATTTGCTGTTTCCGTATGAGTGTCACTGTGTGTGTGTGTGTGTGTGTGTGTGTGTGTGTGTTTCTCAGGTTCCACTGTCTGTACTCAGGTTGACAATCTGAGTCTACACTTGATGTACAGCGACGTACTGCATGATTACTGCATGTTCTCTAGTGCCACACAGTGGACACAGGAAGTGACATTTCATTCGTTCATGCTGTGCCCAAAACGTATGTAAATTTAGACTTGTGTTTTACAGTGAAGCTCCTGTGAGGAACTTTCAGTTTGTGTTGATTTTGGCGCCCACTGTGGACAAAGCCGCACCTCTTATCTCTTTGCTGATTTTGTCCTGTACGTGCTTAAGTGGTGGTTTGTAACAATAAATCTCATCCTGCTTTCTTTAACAGTCATATGCATCACTGGAAAATTTCTGGAAAATGTAAACAAACGCAGCGTGCAGTTAATCGCTTCGGCATTAAGAATAACTGTATAGAAATAATCAATCTTGTCGCTGATGGTCTGGTTTGTTTCTGTAGGTCATATAAAGGCATCAGAACTAATTTCAATTTGTTTCATAACCAGTGAAAATCTCCTCACAGGAGCTTTAACGTGATGACTTAACTGCTGCACCACCATCAATGTATGCACATTGGGCCCACTCAACTCTGCTTGCAGCTTTAATCATCAGTGGTATATGAATGCATTACCCTCTGAGACCTGCGCCTTCTCTGGTTCTTTGGCTTTTACATCTATGGGATCATGTACGTTGAATTAATTTCAGTTTAATGCAAAATCTGCCTCCAAGCTTTTTCCCAGCAAACACTATATTCTTAATGTGAAGTGTTCAGCTGGCAGGCAGGACTCAGTCAAGGTGTGAGATGAGCTCAGAGTAAATAAAGAGACAGGAGGTGGCCGTGGGTGTTACAGCAGGAATAATTGCTGGCATGACAATATACAGACTCGTCTGTGAATGCTTCTGCAACTGAGGAAGTGGTAATTGGTATATGGCTAGGCACACTGCGTTACACCCAGACGATGTATGCTGACATACACACTATTTATAATCTCTGTTTGAGAGTGATGCCTGCAGGTGTGAGATAAATCCACACAATGAGCCGAGGAGAAAATCCCTGCTGTAAATATGTTCACAAAATGTTTAAAAATGTCAACTCACCTGAACTTTTTCATCACTGATTGTTGTTTATTTTGTGTTTTTTTCTGTTAATCTGACGTAACAATTGAAACCTTAAAATCAGGAACGTTCATTTGTCCCTCTCTGACAGCCGCGTATTCACGTCTCTCTGCAGGAGATGCTGCTCTCTTTGATAAGGCAGACGTGTCAGGGATCACTGAATGTCTCTTACTGTTGTTTTCTTTTCCTGCTCCGCATCCATTCATGCTGTGATGATCTTTGGCTGTAATCAGAGCGGTCCTTTGAATATGAAAGGAAAAACTCGCTGCAGATCTGTCCTTGGATTCAAATCTTCTTTCAGAATGAATCTGTAATATTTGCCACAACCTACGGCGCACATTCAAGGCTTTGTTTGGAGCGATTACAGAACAGCGTGAGGCTTGTCGGGGAAATGTGTTTTTCTCATTGTCAGTTTTCTACATTTTCTTTGGATTGAATGCAGGTATTTCTTTGTCAAAACAGCTCCAAACAACTTCTGAACAAATGTCAGATTGTTGTTTGCATTCTGGATGAGCTGTGAGCAACACTTTACATGGCTCTGATACTACCTGGAGATGTGCATGTTTCTGCATATTTAATGTGTGGCCTTGATAAAGTGCCCTTGATAAAATTGGGTAAATTAAAGTTGCTGTTATTTTTTAGCCCAGATGTTTATTCCTTTTTTTACTACATGTGTATTTTTAATTCTAAAATTGGACGCCTCATTTAAAAAGTTAAATCTTGACCTTAAATGTAACGTGAGGAGTTGTTTTCCCACTACTGGCACTATAAAGCAATGTTTTAATGAATGTGATCATGTTTTTAAAAAGTGTTATTTATCTTGTGCTCAGAAAGAACCCACTTTAGGACACGTATGTGCCCGCATAAGTATAAGTAAGTACATTTCTCCTAACTGTAGCAGGTGGTAATGTAAAGTCGTGCACTCAAGGCAGATAACATAACATAAACGCATCAGTTGCTTGTGATACCTGCTGGTGTCCTAAAACAGCATATGTTTACATTAAAGTGACAAAGCCCTCCAGAGGATGTTGTAACGATGTCAGGGACCAAAGGGAAGTGAGGTGACGTCATAACCCTTCCACAGGATCCATCTCCAGCGCGTGTGTGCGCCGCGACCTCCGGAGTCGATCGCGCCCATTCAAGTCAATGATAGTGATTCCAGAGCACTCACCGCGGCCCGTCTCCGGCGCGTCCCAGAAGCGTCTCTCCACTCTGCTCCGCTAAAGATACGTGCAGGGTCTATTTTTGACAGAGACTGCTTCAAGCACGCGTCAAGCTCAGCAGAGCAGATTGTTCCAAACAGGAAGTCACACAGAAAGCAGCATACAGCATTTGGTCATTTCAAAATAAAACACCATGTTCAGACTGGTACAGACTCCCGTTTTTTCTGTTTTTTTTAAGATCAACACACTGACACTTGAAAAAAGAACACTTTTAATGAAGTAGTGTACTCCTCCATGGTAGAAGCACAAAAATCACAGAATGATCTCCTAATGAGCAGATAATCAACCTCGGAGGGGCAAACTGAACTGTTGTTTGTGTGTTGTTTAACATTTATGTTATCGCGTGATTTCGCAATTCTCACGCGATCTTGTGATCTCGCGAATCCAGCTGCTTGGGCCACGGAACGCGGGCAGATGGAACGCGCCGGACACGGATCCTGTGGGATCGAGGGGTCACGCTCCGTTTGACGTCACACTCAGCGGACTGAAGTCCTGAATATAGCGTTAACTTTAAGACGCTGACATCAGTTAATTATTTCATGTTGATCTGAATGAAAGCAGTTCTCGTTTGTAGGGGTAATAACACGGAACTTTAATTTACGTCTCTCATCTCATGACGATCGTAACACAGCGTTACACCTGGTCAGTGAGTCAGCATCGGTGCAGACCCGCTGGTGGAGGGCTTAACAACCCACTCCCACTCCACACTCAGAGGTTTGGGACGGCACTCAGTGTGACGGACCCTCCATGCGATCACGCAAACTGGTGCAAGTGCGTCGGGAGACAAAAACATGAGACTTTAACACGAGAGACTGATGTTAGTTTCCAGCTCCTTTGAAAAGCGGTCATTTGATGACTCACCTTAACCAAGTAGTTTTAACCCATACCACATGCTCATCTTTGTCCCTAAGCCTTACCAAACCTTAACTATAGTGTTGTCTAATAATAAAACTGATTTATTTTCATCAGTGATTGTAAGTCTTGGCACAGACAAAAGATGTGAGCCTGCAGATTGTGGCGTCAGGGTTGAAAACGCCTCCATGTGTCCTTCTGCAGACACACATCTGTATTGTTATTTAAATGTAGAGGACTTGTTGAATGAGATGCTGTTTGACTGTGAATAAGTAGTAAAGTGTGAGACTGAGAAACGGCATAGCACTCACAGAAGCAGCAGGACATGAGCAGAAGAAAACATGCAGGTTGAACAGTGCAGGTTGGAAAGTATTTAACAATCACTTCATGAGGACGTAGAACATGTTTTTAAGCCTCAAGGATGCACAAAATGTGCTTACAAGAAAACTTAACCTCAGCAGGTGTATCCAGGTCTCCAGGAGTGAGCGGGCCATATGTTTAAGCAGTGATTTGACAACTCAGTTTTAAGTTAATATAGTCCGCTTTAACATCATTGAAGTCCCAAGTGGCTCAAGGAGGATGCCAGAGAGGGTAGGCGGAGCTAAGCGGCTGCTTTTCCGATCTCTGCAAGCGTTGCGAGTAAACAGTAATCTACTATGGCTGAACAAACAAAGAAAAGATGGATGACTACAGATACAACTTCAACAATAAGTGAAAATCCAAAGAAAAAGAAACAAACTCGACGCTCAGATGAAGGCAAACAGTCTAAAAAGAAACCGACCTGACCGTCAGCCAGGAAAATCAAGAGTTATAACCGTGACAAAGGGAGCCAACTGAAGACATCTGGTTAAATTGGGAAGCGTCTTGACACAATCACTGTATATTGCCATTAGTGGCACTCAAGAAAACGAAACTGAAATCTGTGAGATTGTCAGTTTAGGGGCTGTAGCTCCTCATGTTTAAATCATATGTTTAATCATGACCTGGTTGGAAACTTCGACAGGAAGTAAACCTGATTTTGTTGCCTGATCCTCTTACACTGGAACAAAGAGGAGAAACACGGCTGTACGGCAACAACATGAGGTCAAAAAGTAGTCGTAAGCACTGCTCAGTTTTAGGATGAACATGTTGTCTCTCCTGCCGCAGAAGTAAAAGGTCATTTAGATGCCAAACGTGGATTTAATGTGACTGGCAGGCTGTCCACCCGTGTGCAGCTAACAAAGATGAAGGTCCTGTTAATGAATGTGTGTATCGATGGCAGTGGGGAGAGTCTGTCGCTCACTATCAGAGTTACATGTAAACTTGAATAAGAACATAAACTGGAGCGGGTTGTGCGTGTAAAGAGAAGAGGAGGATGGGGGAGTGTTGGGATGTTTGGGGACTCTGGGAGTTAAAATGAGTTCAGTGTGCGTGTTGGCTGCAAAGCACCATATGTGCTCAGTCCAGCAGAGTGTGAGTGAAGAGGCCACAGCGAGGTACGGCCTGAGAGGTGCAGCAGTGGAGCCAGAGCGAGCGAGCGGACGGCTTAGAACTGCAGCAAATTCCTCTGGAGCTCAGAGAGAGGCGGCTCTGTCTGCGCACAGGTGTACTGTAACTGTTTTTTAAGTCACTCTTTAATGGATGAAGTGATTATTAGATATTATATCATCAGTGTTCCTCCTGCCTCACTGGATGACACTGACTGAGGTCGCCTCTGAAATGGGCCGTTCAGAACAGCGTCGTAGAACCTTGTTTTCAATGAAATCGACCAATCGTCGTTCACCTCCGGCTGCCTTCTTGCACAAGCTTGTAGTCAAGTCGTTTCAAGATTTCAACTTCCCATTCCGATACCTCCTGGTGATTCTGGCTCGTATGTATAAGGCCGAATAACCGATCCTGGAGCAAAGTGTAGTTCTAGGTCACATGCTCCTCAGTAGCAACTAATCATACTAACACTTGGCTTGCTGCAGCTTTAACTAGCCTCCACGTGCGTGACCGCTGCTTCAGCTCGCCATTTGGATGTGATAAGCTGTTTGTACGTCTTTCAGTGTGATCGTTTCAAACTGCGAGCATGACTCGGTTCTTATTGCAGGAAATCTGCGAGGGGCAGGTAGCGATCGCAAAGCAATTTCGTTTTTAATGTGTCGCAAATGATGAGGAGCTTTGTGATCACCACCTGCAGCGTCAAGGTAACCAGCTGATGATTGAAGGCAGATTGAAAGTCGCAAGGAATCAAAAACGTTCAACAGTGTCACATGGAGAGACCCAAGTGCATTTAGTCAGGCAATCAATACTTTGTTAGATATTATCACATAATATCTGTCATTTCATTGTTTCTGTTACTAGGACATTGGTGAGATGTTGTGTTGCCATCGTGTTGTTTTCTGTCTGTCTGTGCACAAAAATCAAGAACAAAAATGAAATTATTTAATTTTAAGCCCTCATGAGATCTTTAAGAACTTTGCCGCATAAATTTACATAAAGAAATGTAGAAAATGCTTCACAGCTTAATGCAAAAATGATCTTTATGTGACCTTATTAGCATAACTGCAAGTGCTTAAAGATCATGGCTGATTAAGGTGCGACATTAAGGTTAAATGCCTCTTTCTGGCAGTTAAAGAACTTTCATGCTGTTTAGCAAGTTTGCAGAAAGGTTCACCTTCTGATGTGCTTCTGCACCCTCACCGACCCTGTGTTGTGTTTCAGGCCGGAATGATCCGCACAGACTCGGACGAGTACTTCATCGAGCCGCTGGAGAGAGGAGCTCAGGAGCTGGAGGACCAGGGCCGAGTTCACGTGGTGTACCGCAGGTCGGCTCTGCTGCAGGCCCCCTCAGACATCCCAGAGGACTTCACGCTACAAGGTAAGACGCAGAGCCAGGATGTTTACTGCTGCTGGGACTGGGAGTGCTGCTACTTATTCTAATGCTGCTGCTGCTCCTTCTAACTTTGACTATAATAATGCTCCTTATGTTTCATGACCATATGTGAAAAAACATGAATTCTTTCAGACTGTTTAGAAAGAGAAGTTATGCCAAATATGCCTTCAGAGCCACAGAGCTGGTTAGCCCTCAAAATGCTCAGTTCAAATATCACACCAGGACTCTTCAATATAATAAATTCTCTAAAGGTTAGTGGAGCCACATGAACATTACTGACAGCCCGTATGAGCTGCACAACGGTCAACAACAGGCGTCTGTCAAACCAGAGTCCTCATGAGATGAAGTTTCTGTTGCATCTACAAACAGCCACTAGAAACTTGTAATGTTACAAAGCAGGTTGACGCGCTGGACTTTAAATGATGTTGAGTAGGGGTTGAGTACTCAAAATTCATGGTTTGGTATTTACATAAGAAAATGTAGAAGTCTCCATTTTTGTCGCTTGTTTTGAAAAATGTGAACGTGTACCTTTCTTAGTGTCACAGTTAAGGGCTGCACAGTGGTGCAGAGGTTAGCGCCCTCGCTCCACAGCTAGATGGCTCCTGTTTCCAATCCCAGTTTGGACGTAGGAGGCCTTTCCTTTTTGAAAGGTTTTTCTTATTTGGCCTTTTACGCCTTCATTCAGAGAGAGAGGGGGCAGGGGATAGTGTGGGAAACAGGGGAGGAGAGAGTGAGGAGGCAGGCGGCTGAGGATAGGAGTTGAACTCGGGGCTGCTGCATCGACTGAAGCCTCTCTATGTGAGACACTGGATTTAGCAGCTGAGCTAAACTGGCGCCCCAGTAGGAAGCCTTGCTGTGTGGAGTTTGCATGTTCTCCTCCGGGTACTCCGGCTTCCTTCCACAGTCCAAAGACATCGTTAGGTTAATTGGTGATTCTAAAATTACCCGTAGGTGTGAGAGTGAGTGTGTGTCTCTATGTGTCAGCCCTGTGATTGACTGGTGATCAGTCCAGGATGTACCCCGCTGGGATGGGCTCCAGCCCTCCTGTGACCCTGAGTTTTGTCGCAAATCCACAGCTTTGTTTTGGGCCTTTTATGCCTTTATTGACACAGATAGGACAGTGGATAGTGTTGGAAACTGGGGAAGAGAGACTGGGGACAACATGCGGCAAGGGGCCGAGGGTAGGAGTTGAACCCAGGGCCGCCACTTCGAGGACTCAAGCCTCTGTATGTGGGGCGCGGGATTAAACCGCTGAGCTAAACCAGCGCTCCTATCCACAGCTTTTAACGCTGTGTCGCATTACTTCTTACTTTGTCAGGGTTTGAATCTGTAAGCCAGGCGCTGCAAGTGTCCTGAAGGGGCTGGGCTTTGGTGACGACCATGTGACACAGATACAGGTCATTACTGTCAGTGGATGTTTTCCTTTTCAAACTGCTTTAACTACCACTAAACGCTAATGCTACAGAATGCACTCTGTAACATGGGAAGTTGTAGATGATCGTATTTGAAGACAGCGTGTCTCACTGAGCGTTCAGCCACCACAGACCTGACTCAGGCCAGCGTCATTTAACATTTGATGAAAACTGACCCACTTCTATTTGCCAACAAAGACCGAGAGGTGCATTTAAAATGCACTGAAAAGCTTTTGTCAGACAAATGACGGCTTTTACTTCTGCTGCTGCTGTGACCATTATTATTACTATGATAACAGCTGTCACCGCCTGCTCTAAAAAAACAGTTTCTGCTCTATTTATACCAAACAAATGTCACTGCATCCACTGTGAAGGCGGCGTGTGTTTAAGAACAACAAAGGTTGGACTTCCATGAGTCATCACTTTATCAGTGTGCTCTGAGTAGAAGGGAAAATGGAAATGTACCTCTGTGGCTTAGTGGTAGATGTGGTCGTCTTTCAATCACAAGGTCGGGGGTTCGATCCCCAGCTCCCTCAGGCTACATGTCGAAGTGTCCTTGGGCAAGACGTGGCATAGCCAACGGGTATGAATGTGTTATCTGATTGACAGTTGGGCACTTTACGTAGCAGCCTCTGCCATCAGTGTGTGAATGGGTGAATGTGACATGTAGTGTAAAAGCAGCTTTGAGTGGTCGCAAAGACTAGAAAAGCGCTTTATAAGTACAGTCCATTTACCATTTACCATACTTAAACGCGTCACATTATTGCTTGTCACTGAACTTGAATTGAATAGAAAACATTTCAGTGTCATTAAGGGTCAAGTGTTCTTCCACAGAGTCACATTCAGTGTGTCAGTGCCCTCGGCTGTGATGTAAACAGAGCAGCAATGCTGGTTAAGAGCCGGTCAGGCTGCGTCATCATACACATGATGTGCATATGCTTGCTGTCTTAATTAAAGCCTGCTGGTACGTACATGTGAACTTGCCACAGCAGCTTCTGACGGACTCTTTAAGTGTTTCATTTCCTTTGACATCTCTCTCTCTCTCTACATATGATCAGTTGCCAGCAGAGATATTTGCCCTGATTGCTGTTGTGGAAAACGGTTTTCTCTGACTGGATGGGACTGCAGACTGACATTAAAGGAAAAAGTCAACACAAAGCAGACAGTTTTTAGCAATCAGCCGCACAGTTGTTAAATTCCAAAACTACATTTTAGTTCCTATTTTCCCTCCTCTTGCTGGCACACAAGCTGAGAAAATTACTGTATGAATATTTATTTGCAGCCTCTGAGAGATTTAAAGGCCGACGCTGGCAGAAGCTGCTCACATTATATTATGCGGGTTATTCACACACACATTTTTTCCCTATAATAATGCATTGTAGAACATTTTGGGTTGCATAAATATTTCACATGAAGGCTTTAACTACATGTTTTTGAAACATTTTTGTTTTTGAAGGGTTTCACATGTCATGCTCACTTAAATGTAAACTGTTGTGTCTGTTGGCTGTTAGTGATCAGCAGGAGTCCAGCAGGAAGTACTAAACACCATCCTGGTGAAAATCAACACAACAAGGCTGTAACACGCAGGAGGCGACAATACTCTGCTTCTTTAGTGTTTGTATTATTGATGGAGAAGAAATCAAGTTTCAGTAGCTGCAGAGATTGCGGTGATCGCAGCGTATTGGTATTCTATGCTGTGAATGTAAACAAACAAAATAATATCAGTTACGATGTGGAGAATTTTCTCAACTGGTGGAAAGCCAATTAGTCTGACGTGAAACGGTTCATCGTATTCCTTCATGTGCTCACTCCGTTTAGAGAAACCTGGACTCCATGCTGTGACCTGTCTTTCTTCGTGTAGCACCCCAGGGAGCAGTAAACAACATAAACAACAACTCATGTTTTGATGTTAACGCCGAAATTGACTGCACTTGAAGCTCCTTTCTATTCTGCCGACCACTCAAAGCGCAGTATTGTTTGTACACTCATCCTATTCTAAGTCTCACATCCATTTCTAATTACAAGCAGTGAGAACGAGCGAGTGGGCGACTCTGGTAGTTTATCAGATCAGATAGTTTCATATTTACTCAAAGAGGATGACCTAACCTGCTCGGTGTTTCAGGGAACAGGCTGAGAGACGACCACCAGCCTTGGTTCTATTTCTGCAAAGTTTAGCACACAGGTGCTTCATTTGTAGAGGAAGAAAACGCAACCAAAACCAAAAAGAACAATACCACCCCTTGCAACACTGCAGCCTTCCTTGTAGTATATCTGGACTAGTCGCGTTCATTCTGCTACAGTTTGCTTGCTGTATCGCTGTGTGTTAGGAGATGTAAGGCCCAATCCCCACGACACCCTTTTGGCTCTACCGAAGGTTATAACTTGGCAGTGACCCCACAGAATGGACACATTTTTAAGTCATATTTTTCATGCGTCATACATGCTTTATATAAATGACTGTGCTGTAACTCATAACATTGTAAATGGTAAATGGACTGTACTTATATAGCGCTTTTCAAGTTTTCCGACCACTCAAAGCGCTTTTACACTACATGTCACGTTCACCCATTCATACACTAATTCACACACTGATAGCAAAGGCCTAAGTGCCAATCTCCAATCTATGCACATTCATACCCAATGGCTCTGCCTTCATGAGCAATTTGGGCCTCAGTGTCTTGCCCAAGGAGACTTCGACATGTTACTGTAGTAGAGCTGCCCCCTGAAAGTTGACAAGTCGAATCTCTGTCTGTGACCACTCAGTCGAAAAGCCTTCGTTTTTTGTTTTGTTTTCTCCGTGACATGCGCTGTTGGTTAACTGAAGAGAGATCACAGAGCTGTGTGTTTTTCATGCTCTGTACCTGGCTCATAACATCGTTATCTGTCCGGATTTCCATTACTTTAAGGTATATAGTACGTCTCACCATGCTGTGAATGACACTGTAACCTGCGATCAGTTCATCAGAGTTAATAATAACGCAGCGCGGGGAGGACGCAGACGCTTCATAACGTGGATCTGTGTTAATCACGCGGATCTTTCTGTCTGTCACTGTTAACAGAGACTTCAGTCTGCTGTGTTGTTCATATATTTCACACACACCTTTAGAGGAGCATCAGGCTTCATGATCAAACTAAACTGTATATCACGTCATCACTTCAGTCTGCGATCGCCCACTCCCTCCCTCTCTCTGTGCTCTCCCCCTCTCAGCGCTGCATCACAGCTTTTATTATATGTTGTTGTTTAAGGTTAATGAAGGTGAATGAGGCTCCTTGTATATTCACAGGGCCTAAGGCATTACCCCCCCAACACTGCTATATCTTCTTATCGAACGGCCAGATCCGATTTGACTCAAAGAATCCTGATTCAGGTACAGCCCTAGACTGTAGCAGTCAGGGATCGAACCCCCAACCTTCCCATTGAGACACTCTACCACTGAGCCACAGACGCCCCTCCTGTATTGTCTTTACAGGAACTTCTATTGACACAGTGAATTGTATAAAATGTTTGTTATGCTGATCCGCTTCGTTTTGCTTCACATTAACATCGAATTAAAATGCTTAAAAAAACTTTAGCATGAATTATTTTGTGAAGGAAAGAATCTGGCAACAGCAGCCATCTTACAATTTTTCATACTGCCAATATTCTTCAATTTGGCGTTTCGTTTGGGGTTTGCATTTGAGAATGCCCCATTGTGCGGGCCGTAGGGAGGGCTAGTTTACCGCTACACCATCAACAAAAGTGGACTTCATCTCCATCAAAACGGAGGTGTAGGGCCAACTTTGGTGTACTTGAATGCAGCCTAATACACGTTCACTCGCACACTAATGGCGATACCTTCTGGAGCAGCAATATGGGCTTCAGTATCTTACCTGGGGACACTTTGACATGCGTGTTGACGGAGCCAGGGATCAAACCGCTGATCTTCTGATTGGTGAAGGACCTGCTCTATCTCCTGAGCTGCAGCTGCACATGCTTAAGGAGTCATTACAATCTCTTCTTCACTCTGCTGATGTCTCAAACACGACATGCTGTCAGGAGAAAATCCATTCCACTCAGCACCTCATGTGTTTACAGCTGTAACATGTTAAGCATTAGGGCTGAACACGACTCTGAACAGAGTCAGTCGAAGTGGATTTGGCTTTTTAAAATGAAGCTTCGACCACCACCTGTAAGAGGCACGACAGCTGCCAACCGTACAGTTTGACATTTGCAGCAGACTACCTTCTTATGGTTCCAAGTCACGTCACTGTCTAATTAAAACAAATTAACTAACTTGTTAAGTTTGAAGTACTTCCTGATAGAAACAGGAAGTGATAGGAGGTAGAGACTGAACTGGCTGAACTGTATGGCACAACACTTGTGACAGAGTAGGAAGGACATGGGGGAAACAGAGTTGGGTTGACATATGAAGTGGCAGGTGTGACATTAACGAAAAAGCAGCAGGTAGAAGAGGTCGGCGACAGTGCAGCACCTTTTCAGTTGGGATTCAGCCACCACAAGCCAAGAGAAATATGTGCTTATGTTAACGATGTTGTTGCTACACGTGGAAATCTGTTTACCGTCTGCATAAAGATAACAGTTCAAGTCACCATAAGATAGACGTGAAGCTATCTTGACAGAATGATCACAAAGAAAAACGGTCTTTTGACAATAAGGGTTCACTGTATTTATTTATTATATAATTGTACTTAATTTTACACACAAGACAAACCAGGGCATCACTGTGAAAGGGAATAAGGCACAATAATAATTTGGATCTGGATTATATTTTTTGCCACAATTCCTGAAAGCCAAAATCATAATTTGAAACAAATTTTGATTAATCGCTCAGACCTAGTGTAGAGAACTACAACTCCCAGGAGGCATTGCTTGTTGGCTCATTGTAGGACCATGCTGTAGAACCCTTTAAATTCTTGGACATCATTTACAGCAGTTTAGATACATTTTCTTTCAGATTCTAGGTCAATTTGTGGATAAATGCAGCTCACTGGCTCAGTGTTCTGATCTTTAGTCCAATGACGTCTTATTCTAAAAAATGCTACGGAGCAGATTTGAGCCTCTGGCGGGCTCGTCATCATAGCGAGCGCTGCTGAGGCTTATAGATATTGTATTTACAGAACCTTTTCATGCCAAACTGATGTGAAAAATTTGATTTCTATGAAATAATCAGGCATATTCTTCTCTTTTTGTAGATGGCTTGGTAATTTTTCTATCTTTGAGATAAAGTAATCTAAATATCATTCCTTGCCGTCCACATTATGAGGCTGGAGATATTAGATTAGGTTTTAGTAATTAATCTAATGATCATGGACCAGCATTTAGAGCTGGACCCGACTTATCTTGGTCAACTTTGGCTGCTCATTACAAAGTGTCAACTGTTCCTTTTTTCACAGTTTAGGGCCACACCTAACGCTGACTTAGATTTAAGCCTAAATGACTCTCATCTTCACACACTGGCTGTCAACCAGATATGAAAACATGTCCACAGACTACTTTCTTAGTATTTCAGCTCACATGTCCCTTTTGACTTTATCAATGAACTGGATGAAGGATTTTAGTCTCTCTAGCTAAAGGTAGCGACAGTTTGCCTCACAGTCAAGCTAGTCCCTCAAATGAGCGTGGTAGAGACACTGATTTTAAGATGAAACTGCTTTATTTAGGGTTTTTTAGGCTTTACTTACCTAGTCTGTTTGTTTTGAAGAAATAAAGACCACTACAGAAATTCAGCTCTTGGTAAAAACCCTTATGAAGAATGAAAACTGAAGGAATCATTAGCTAGCTAAAAAAACAACAAACCAAACAACCAGAAGAGTTTCCAAGAGACACTGACTTTTAATGTGAAAATGCTTTATTCAGTGTTTTGGCCTGTTACATGGTCTGTTTGTTTTTGAAGTGGTTGAAGTTCTAGGTAAAAACCTTGTGAACAACGAACACTGAAAAAACTCTAACCTATAAACAAGTTAGGAACCATAAAACAAGCTAGCAGTTGCTCCACTAGCAGACCCCGGGCATTAGTGAGAAACTTACTTTTACGTGAAGCTGCTTTATTTATTGGTTTTACTGGTTTTAATAACCAGGGGTCCGTTTCAGAAAGCGGGTTTAGTGAAAACCCCGGGTTTGTTAACCCTGAAATGAGGGAAACGTCGGGTTTGCCGTTTCAGAAAGAGAGGTAACTTTAACTCTGAGCTGGTTTCTATGGTAACTGTGTCTGTGAACCTAACCTGGTCGGGAGCAGGTTTTCTTCAGGAAACTCAGAGTTTCGCTCTGTCTCCTCCCTCTAGAATATAAAACCCTCATTCGACTTCCTCATTCATTCAGCCCGTCTCACGCGTGTGTTTGAGCGGTTACAAATTAAAAATAAAAAACGTTACGTCTCTGTGCTGCTCTGACCGCTTTGCAAAAGTCTTTTATAATTATGATAAAAAAATCAAAAGACAAATCTGTGTCAAAGTCATCATTTTTAGATTTACCACCGCCACTGTCAAGAGCGCTCAGATAAGACAAATTTAACTCAGAGTAAGTTAAACCACAGTCCGGGGTTAGACTGAGGCTTTGTTGAACCTCCTTTCTGAAACGGACCCCTGGTCTGTTTGTTTTGTAGAGGAGGAGACCTCTATAGATAATGTGGCTCCCAGTAAAACCTTGTGAATGAATCCTAACTTAAACTGAGCATGGTCAAACAAGCTAGCAGTTGCTCCGTGAGCAGACCTTTCTTGATGTGTTGTGGTGTCCAAAGAGCATTTTAAAGACATTGATTTTTAACATCCAGTGCTTTTAACTGTTTTCATCACCAAGTCTTTTTTGTTCTGAAGAGGAGGAGACCTTATTTGGCTTCTGGTTAAAACTAAATCTGTAGAGATTCAACAGACAAAATGTAAGCCATGAGCAAGTTGCTTAAGTTTACCTTAAGTAATAACCTTAAGGAATCTAACAAACAAGGAAAAACACAGTCTTCTCTTGGCTAATAATGGGTTAACATTGATCCAGGCGGCTGCTGTGGGAGATTTTTTGCACTGGACAGTGGCGCCTTTGCTGCTGTTTGATTCTTTGACTCGTGCTGCCTCCTGTGATATGTTGGTGTTGATTGGATTTCATACCTCAAACCGATTTAGTCGCAGGATGTGATGGAGGCCGAAGGAATGTAAGATTGATTTTCCCATACTCACTCTGGGTGATGGCAGCGGAAGAGTAATTCCTCCCTTTTCTTAACAAACACCGCTGTGATGTCTCCGAGCAAGGCACGTACCGCCTTCCAGGCGCTGCTCAGTGGGAGGAATATCCCGCGCAGGTGTACTCAGCAGAATTCAGTGGTATTTTTTTGTAAGCTTGAAGGGCACTTTCCTCAAACTATATTACATTTATCTCAAACTTATTTTATTAACAGTTTCCCTGTTTCCTTTAAAGTTAATACAAAAGAATCGAAAACTTCAGCATCTGAAAGGGTTTGAAACGTGTTCATCTTCTGTCTTGATATTTGCTGTTGTCAAGGCAGAACTGTTTACGTCTGTTACACAGAGCGAGCTGAGGGAAGGTAGCCTTTGAGACTTTTTGCATTTAATGTGAGTGCTTTTGTTCCTGTGAACATCCACCAGGAATAGATTTTTTTCTGCAGCCTTTGTTAGATAAGTTAACCCTCACTGTGAATGGGCTTCAGAGGAACAGTGAGGGAGAGGTGGAGGCTTAGAAAGTGCTGTTCCTTACAATCCCCCTGATCTCAGCAGTGTGTGTGGTTAAGACGCTGTGTTTGTTTCAGCACCTCTTATTTCCTCTCAAGACCTGAGAGTCAGATAAAGAGCAGCGGGGGGGTGTGAACACAAAGATGCTGAGGAAACTGTACCTCAGCGGCAATTGGCTTCCCAGTGATGAGGAACAATAAAGTTTTCTTACAAAACTTGAGAACAAAAAGCGTAGACAGAAGAAACTAAAAGCAAGGCTTTAGTTTTTACTGAAGGAAACTGATTTATCGATATTTTATCAGAGTATTCAGCTGCTTCCTGCTGCTTCTAAAGCGAATGGTCTTGCTCAGGTTTGTTGTATATGTGGGGGAAAGATCGTCCACACCAATGACTGTATATATATAGATCGACGACGCATCTCCATCTGCTCCCATTGTACGAAAGTGATGCCAAAATAGCCGTCGTGATAGGCGCCACCATGTTGCCACTAACCAAAACACACACTTAACTTACCGAAAACACACCAAGGATCCCACTCGCCGGCGTGTTTAACAGCAGAGCAGCTTCTTTGTGTTGGTCTGAGGTTAACGTTCACAGCTATGGAAACTTCAATGACTGTAGTGATTGTTTTAGTTACGTCTCGTTTTAGTTATGAGGCGGGCTTTATGACCTATACTGCAGCCAGTCAGCAGGGGGCGATAGAGAGGGTTTGGCTTCACTTTTAGGGAGCCGTCATGTCGTCCATCTTTTAATACTTTTATTAAAAGATGGATTTAATACTATTTTAATACAATAGTCTATGGTCCACACCAACACTTTTTTTTTTTTAACTCTAAACCTTTAATCAATTGTTCCAGTGCTGACACCAGTATCAGAAATGTCTCCTATATAGCCCTAACTGTGGGATTGGGTATGGCTAGTACAACAGTCTAGCACCAATCAAATACCGTAAATTATAGATATAAAGGTTTATTTAGATGTGTTCTTTCACAGTTAAGTAGTCTCTATTATTAGGTACTTCTGTTATTGTTGTTGCCGTCTGTCTCGCTGGTTGTTTATCATCTCTTTCAATCTGTCTGTTTCGCAAACCGGCCGATAAAGGCCGATGGCTGTCCATCTATGAGTCTGGTTCTGCTAGAGGTTCCTTCTTCTTTCATTCTGTGTTTTCTCTGTCTGGCTGTCTCTAGATCCATCTCTTGCTCTCCGTCTCTCTCTCTATTTGTTTCTCTACATGGCTCGTTGCGGTAGATGGCGTTCCACCTGGCGTGTATTTTCAGGCATGTCAGAAAGGACAGAGATCAGGTCTGAAATGGAGCTCAAGCGCTTGTTGAATGGAAATCCTTTTTGATTTAAACCCTCGTTTAAAAAATAACAGTGAGCACTTCTCTCCTGTCTTTATCCAACGGTGATGTCAGGGATTGGATGTGAATGGCCTTCAGCTTTCTTCATTGGCACACTCACTCCCGATCGATGACCCTCTAACCTTTCCCAGTCAGTGCTGTGACTGGTTTTGGTTCGACGTTCACAAAAGGCTGATAGTGTCTGCTCCTTCAGTCTCTTGACAAGAGTCCTTGCTCTTTCACAGATGTAGTTTACACCACATCTGTTGCAAAAGAAGAGCTGACACAAAATCTTTAAGAGAACCTTGAATTTGAAAATGATTGTTTGAGTATCACAGAAAAGCGTTTCCAAGGTCAAGAAGGAATCTCAATCCAAAATACTGACCGGCTTCTGTAACAGCTGCCACTTTTCTGCTTTCAAAAAATGCAGCCGGACTTTATCACATTAAAACAGCAAAGAAAAACTTGCATGCATTGGTACAGTGGGGGAGCCAACACAGAGGGCCGAGCTTAAGCTTGAAAGGAATGTTGCTTCACAATTTAACCAAAGTTTCGACTTAGATTATGTGGATGTGCACAGTCCAGATAGATTCGTTAATTGTTCACATTTAGTGTTTGTCATTACAGCAGTGGTAACTCTCTGAAGTTTGAAAACCCTATCTTATAGATGGAAAACTCTTCTGAAGGTATGCTAGTAGTTGCATTCAGCTGTATCACCTGATCTTCATCCACAGTTGGAGTGTCCTAAACTGTCATGGAACAGTAGATGTGCAATTTTCCAATGTTCCTTCCATCCATCTATTATCTATACCGCTTATCCTGTTCAGAGTCTTGGCAGGGAGGTGGAGCCTATCCCAGCTGTCATTGGGCGAGAGGCGGGGTACACTGATCACTAGTCAATCACACGGCTGACACAGAGACAACCTTTCACGCTCACTCTCAAACCTACGGGCAATTTTAGAGTCACCAATGAACCTAACGAGCATGTCTTTGTACCCGGGAACCCACACATGCACGGGGAGAACATGTAAACTCCATGCAGAAAGGCCCACCGTGATACGAATCAGGAACCTTCTCGCTGCGAGGCGACAGCGCTAACCACTGTGAAGCCCTTTCCCAATCTTTGTTGTGTTAAAAAAATTAAATATAGTTCTTGACCTTGGGCACTGAGTTACAAACCAATCTCATCTCAACTGGTCTTACGAAAGAAAGGACTTTCAATCCCACCTTCCTTTTGGTATTTGAAAGTGCTGTTCAGTGTTTTAGCATCTGACAAGCTTTCAAACTCACGGATCTCTAAAACTGAGCCTTATTGGGATAATTTTTATTGTTTCATAGTTGTACCGGCAAACAACTCCCAACAGTTTTTAATTTTTTTAAGTGTTTGTGTTCTCCCTTATCCCAAAAGTGTTTGATGGGGTTGAGTTCAGGTTCTTCCACATAAAACTGTGAAAGTTTTTCAGCAGTGCTTCTGATACGAGTCCACTTGGTGAGGGAGTATTTCAACTTTCGCTCAGGTCACCTCGACTGTGGGAACTGTTCCTGTTGCAGCCCCACCTATAACAAAAGATTATCCCGCCGTTTGTGGAACAAGATTCTGAACAAATAATTTTTTATATCTTTGCTTAATTTCTCAGTTTTATGAATTCAGTTTGTCGAAACGAGATTCTGCTGGCTCTCCTGCAAGTCAAACAGCTGTAAGCATTTTCTGTTTTCCTATCAAACACTATTTCTCTGACATGAGATGCCAAAGAAATCAAACAAAAGCCGCAGGATTACACACGCAAAGGTGCTAATAATCACCCAGAACCCTGTTTCTTTACAGAGCTCCACTGCATCAACAGTCTCTGTCTTGGAAGAGATCTCTTATCTGAAACAGACTCTTACAGAAACAATGCTGTCCATGATGGAAGTCCAGAAATCTGTCATGAAACCGCCTTACTATAGGGTCTCAATAGTTATCATCTGACAAAAATGACTTAATGTTTATAGAGTAATATCTGTACAGAGAAGAACAAGAATCATGTTGGTGGGATAAACTGAGCCTTAGTTATATCAAAATGTCTTCATAGTGCAAAAATAAATAATTTATATCGCAGGAGTAACCGTGATTTTTATACCTCCATGAACGTGATAGCAATGGCTGACATATTTTGGGGTTGTCTGTTTGTCTTATTCTTGAGCAGATCTGGGCGACTGTGGCTCAGTGATAGAGTTGGTTGTCTCTCAAATGGAAGGTTGGCGGTTCGATCCCTGACTCCTACAGTCTACATGTCCTTAGGAAGACACTGAACCCCAAATTGCTCCCATAGCCATGGGTGTCCGCATATGCATAGATCCTGATTGGAGATTGGCGTAGTGGCTTTTGCCATCAGTGTGTGAATGTGTGTGTGAAAAAGGGAATGTGACATGTAGTGTGAAAGTTCTTTAGGTGGTATAAAGACTAAAAAGGCGCCATATAACAACAGTCCATTTACCATTTATCAGGAAATATCACCCTTCGAATCTGGCACGAACGTCCACATGGTCTCAAGGATGAACTGATCAGATTGTATTTGTCAAAGGTCAATAGTCAAGGTCACTGTGGCATGTTATTGTAATATTGCAGCAACAAGTGGTTCCAATTTATTTCCTGTCTTTGAGAAAGTGTTGAACAGATGATCTCCTTTTGTGTCTCAGAAGAAGGGACACTCTCATGCTCTGCAGTGAACCACTCACAGAGAGAGAGAGAGATACGTCCTCTGGTATTATGGCCCTCCTGTAAATGATTGCGGTGCTGCCTCTCCTGTTTATTGTCAGCTTACCTATAGAGTGTTATTGCAAATATATTCACTACACAAACCATCCCTTTGATTTTGACACAGCAACACTGATATTCGCTGGGAATCACTGATAGATGTAAACTGCAGCTTGACTGGTTGGTGGATGCAAACAACTGTGAGGCAGAAATTCGAGTTGCATTTAAACAGGACATTTTTAACTTTTGCATTTTGGCAATTTTGCAGCAAAAAAGGTCCAGGGGTCCATTTCAGAAAGCGGGTTAAGTGAAAACCCCGAGTTTGTTAACCCTGAAATGAGGGAAACCTCGGGTTTGCCGTTTCGGAAAGAGAGGTAACTTTAACTCTGAGTTGGTTACTATGGTAACTGTGTCTGTGAACCTAACCTGGTCTGGAGCAGGTTTTCTTCAGGAAACTCAGAGTTTGGCTCCGTCTCCTCCCTCTAGAATATAAAACCCTCATTCGACTTCCTCATTCATTCAGCCCGTCTCACACGTGTGTTTGAGCGGTTACTGAATTAAAAGAAGAAACGTTGCGTCTCTGTGCTGCTCTGACCGCTTTGCAAAAGTCTTTTATAATTATGATAAAAAAAATCAAAAGACAAATCTGTGTCAAAGTCATCATTTTTAGATTTTCCAACACCACTGCCGAGAGCACTCAAATAAGACGCCGTAAGTTATTGGATTTATTTTTTTTAGACTAACACAATTCAGTTTAATCAACATGAATTATAATGTATGTGAAGTCAGCATCATGTTAGGGATAAAGCTAATGCACATTGAAACAGCCACTGAATGATGTTTCATTAGTTTGATATTGAAAATCTGATTGAAGTGAGGTTCAGCCATGAGCCTGTTCTGCCTGAGCCGCACCTTTGAATGATGTTCTGGTATTTTATTTTTAACTGCTTCCATGTACGTTTTTCTCCCGCTGCATTGCTCCTAAATTAATATACATTTTAGCTTCCGGTCGTGATTAAGTATTAAATAAATAGACCAGTTCAAACTTGCAAATTTACTTGAGCAGCAGTTTCTTCCCACGCCGCTTCTCTCTCTTTTGCAGCTGCAGCCGTGTCACTTTATTTTTCTAAAAACATGCTCGTATTCGCTGAACGTCCGCGTGAGGATCTCGAGCTCCACTGGTGTGACGTAGGAGGACCTCTTTTTGTGTACCGTTGCCATGGTGAATCATGGTGTTGGGGCTCCATTAATGCTGGCTTTTTATAGTCAGCGTGCATGCACTTAACTCTGGCTGAACCTACTCAGAGTTGATTGAACTCCAACAGAGTTTTCAGTTCCAGAACAGCCGATCAGAGTTCAGGGTTAGACTCAGAGTTTGTTGAACCTGCTTTGTGAAACGGACCCCTGCTGGATTAGGAAGAAGCAGTGCCTCTTTGCATTGCTACATAAACAGATAAAAACACTGGATGACTGAAAACTAAACCTTCCAAACGGACCATTCACAGTAAGATCTGAAGATCTGAAGCTATAATGAGCGTCTTGTTTATGATGATGAAGTGGATTTAAGGAAGTTTAACCACAGTGGACACCAGGAATATTGAAACCCCAGAGAGTAGAGTCATGTAGAAACAAATATAAGTGTAACATATCTGTATGTATTCGTTATGACTCATGAGAAACAGTGTTTAAGACCATTCAATATCATTTGCATCGACTGGGCTTTAAGGGGGAAAGCCTAATATGTCCAAGTGCCAATAATAAATATTAGAGTTGAAAAACTACAATTCCCTAAAAACAGGGAAAACTCTGTCCTCAGGAAGATCATGTGACATGTGAGCTCTAGAATGGCTATTCAGTGGACATTGTACAGGGCTGAGTGGGAGTTATTGTTTTTACATTGATTACAAAGTGAAATCAAGCTGCACATTTTCCGTCAGTAATGATTCTGAGATAACACGTATCCCAAACTGATCCCTCCTCCGTCCTGTATCCATCTTGAAAAAAGCAAAGATTCCTGTGAACGCTCTCCCTCTCCGTGTGAAAACTCCTGATTTCCCAAAGGTTTTAAAAACTCACAACAAAAGATCAGAGATGCTCACTCTAACCTGAGGAGGTTTCTGAAGCCAATTTGACAGAGGTACAAAGCAATGAGAAACGTGCCTGGAATATCAGAATGAATGGGATGGTTGGGATGTATTGGAGCCTCCACCTGGTCTGTAAGAGAGGAAGTGTCCGGGGTCCAGGTTTCCAGGTTTCCTCGGCATGTCTGTATTCCTCCTCTGGGATTCTCCAGTGATTTCCACAATCCTCTCTGTGTTTGAAGAATCCATTGTTAATAGATCAGTCACTTTCTGTAGATGCTGGAGGAGAGAGGAGGGACAGTTCTCATCCAGCTGAGACTTTAACCCTTACTTTCATGTATGTCACAGAATTTCTACATTGATAAAAAATAGAACTAACATGTCTTAGTATACCATTTCTTTTCTTTTTTAAGATTCTTTTTTTTTATTTTTCCCTTATTTATAGGACAGCTGAAGAGAGACAGGAAGTATTGGGAGAAGAGAGTTAAGCCCGTTTTTGACCTGATTTTTGAGACGCACAACTTCCCGTTTCGTTGGGCGTATTTTTCCATGCAGTCTACAGGGGGGGGCGAGGGCCGATCATTTGCTCCCAAACCACTGTCGGATAGTCGGATGTATTTCTGACATGTCAGAAATTTTGGTCGGCCGACAAAGGCTTTCGCACAGTGGAAGCAGAGCCTCGAGCTGATCGGAGCATTTCTCCCTCAGTGCGCCCACGCAAAGTGATAACTTTGTAATAATAATAATAATAATAGATAATAGATAATTTTGCACCCTGATTAAAACTGTTGTTAGTGACTTGTAACGCAAAACGTAGAAAGTCAGATTTGGGGATAATACCGCACAACAGGGAATTTTAGCGTAGCGTTTGTTATCAAGTTTAATGTAGGCTTACCTCCAATTCACGTTGTAAAATGGACAACCCGTACTGTCCACGTCTGTTGAGCCATCTCTGTGTCCAGATGCGCCGGCCCCTCTTCTTTTTTGAGGTTTCAGCGCACAGTACCGCGGCAATCAACAACGCAGCCTTCTTCTGCTTGGTTAGCATGTTGCTAATAAACAAACCAGCGTCGGAGCAGCCGGCCCGTCAGCAGCCGTTTTCACATGGTTTTCACCCGTACAGTGTGAGCTCTCTGGTCGTGTTCGATGATCGGACCGTACAGTGTGAGTACATAAATCGTGAGCTTTGGCCGTACATCGTAGACAATTACTCGTACAGTGTGTGTTGGTATTAACAAGATTTTCAAAAATCGTACAGTGTATGCCCGGCTTTAGAGATGACATGCAGCAGGCACAAGGTCGGGAGCTGAGCCTGTGGCCGCTGCTTTGACACCTGTAGCCTCAGTATGTGGGCCGCCTGCTCTGAGCTGAACCAGCGCCCCAGTGTACATTTTATAATAGAGAAACTTTCAGATGTTTTGATCCCTTTTGTACGTTTTTATTTCAATCAGGAGAGACTTAATACGTTTGAACAATTATTTATTTACAGGTTGAAATGAAATGTGCAAAGTCTTTGGCGATTAGACTCCATCGTGATGTCATCGTGAGCTGGAGGGGTGTAGAGGCTGAGAGCAGGATAGGATACCCCCCCGATGGAGTCTAGACACTGGTGGTGATGATGGTGAAGAGAGGATGCAGGATGAGCTGAGCTGACTGAACACTGATGAAAAGGATGGAGGTGACTGGGGTGGAGGAGGGTCGCAATAATCTTCTGAAACGATGAGCAGACTGCGGAAGGGAGAGGAGCAGATTTAAAGTTTGACAGCAGTAAGATGATTGGTTCACAGACATCGTGTCTAACTCTGGTTGGTTAATGCTTAAATGGGAACGCCCATAATCAGCTGATCGCGAAACAGGAACAGAGGGGGGAAAGAGAGAGAGTGTAGTATGAATGAAGTTAATGATGAATGAATGAATGAATGAATGAATGAATGAGAACAGTCTTCCTGCTTGAACTTTCGCTAAGCTACATTACACTTTATTAAATTCTACACTTCAGATAAAAAACATTTAGCGTTTGAACATCAAAGGCAGACATGAGGACTGTTGAAAATCTGATGAAAAGTATGTGATAATATTAATTGCTTACCATAACTGCATTACATTAACAAATATGTTTTATGTTATATAATATGTACTGTTGTAAAATGTTTTATACTGTTAAACTACCAAGTTGAAAAACAAGCTTGTCAGTGCTCTCTGGTGGACGACTGATTTAATGGAGACACTGATTAAATTAAAATAGAAAATAGTTCAATTGTTGGAACACCACCGTGCTCGTCAATGTCACTTCTCCCTCACTGAGCAATCAACTGCAAGAAGGAGCGGGACTTCAGATATCAACTTTGTCAACAAAAATGGCGGCGGGGAAGCTAATCCTTTCGTTTTTTCAAGGGGACCATTTCCACATGTAGAGCTGCTGCTAACGCCAGGACTCGATTCCTTTCCATTCTTTCCAGCAAATATAAAACATACAGAACAATTTGAAACAGACCTAACGGTCTCTACCAAGGGCAGAGGAAGTGCCGACAGACAACTTTAGTAACCTAGCAACAGGAAGCGCCGGTGAGAAGCACTCTGACATTGAGGTTGTGGGCGCTGCCAGCAGTTAGTGGACACAGGCCGTAATGCTTGTTTATTATCAAAATGCAGATTTATCCAGTGAGATTTTTGATGCGTTGCAGCAATAACGAATACGTTTTATTTCGGGTCATAAAGACGTAATTCGAGAGAAACTAGTGATAACAGAATCACTTACACTTGATTGTAATATATAGATAACATTCAGTTACTCTAAAATGTTACTTTGATTAGTTTGTTAAGTGTTTATTCTTCATCAATTCCCTGATCTTCTCTTTTTATAAATGAAATGATGCAACAGCGGATGTCACGTTTGGGGTTCAAACAAAAAGGGAGAGGAGCCAGATGCAGACTACAGAGGATTGATTAAATAAAACAAAAGACAAGGTAAAAAACAAAGGCTTACTGTGTATAAAATCTGAAAGAAAAGGAAAAGGTCCAACAAAACAGGTGAGAACACAAAGGGAATCCAAAAGAGTCCAGGTAACAAGCTTAAGTTGTCCACAGGAGAAAACACGGACTAAAGGGTAGACAAACGGTGGTCTGACGAAAGGTTTCATGGAGAAGACGATGACGAAGTGGCACTGAGACAGGGGAAGACTAATGCTGCATTTCAGACAACTCCAACTCGAGAACTCCCGTTTCAGGTGCCGTTCAAGGTGACAAAGTAAAACAGGAAATGATCTAAACAACAAAATACAAATGAAATACATAGAAGAACTCATGAGAGCAGATTGAACATTGGAGATGACTGATTTTCAACACGTCAACTTCTGACCTCACATCTAACAACTTTAATATCCAGGTTATTGTATGATTAAGATCACACAACATGTGAAAAGCCCATATAATGCAATGTGAGCATATTCTCTCAAATCCCCATACACACACAAACACACACACAGCCAATCATGCTGACAGATGGGTGTGTGTGATCGTGGGGAAATGGGAATTACAGTGCGAGCAAACGTCTGGCCTCCTTACTGTGCCCCTGATATCTGATCTGCTGTTATCTGGCCCGACGCCCAGGTGAGGGATTCACCCTCTGCAGCACTCGGATATTAGGTTTTATTTTCACATGGTCGTGAAAATACAGTGAGGAACGAGCGAACGGCGTACCGGTGAGTTTCAGAAAAATAAGCCAAGCTCCGAGAGAGAAGGACAAAGGAAAACAGAGACACAGAGATCCTTACTGTAAAGGAAAGTGGTGATTATGTATTTGTCACTCAGATGTGTTAGGCAGAGTGGAGGCCGGCTGAGGGTGGAGGGATTTGGTTGGCTGGCAGAAGGAGAAGAGACAAAATAGCCAAAGAGAATATAATCTTGAGGGTATGTGGCTGAAAGCGTGATCCAGTAAGAAAACCGCAGGCCAGATGAGTGAAACTGGCAACAAAGACAGGTTGGAGTAAGCACTGCCAAGCTGCTTACTGCTGTAATTATTAATCTTTCACTGTCGCAGCAGAAGCAGAGACAATTCTTCGTACTTTTTAGAGCTGGTTGATGCAAAACCTTCTTATTTTCCCCTGTTAGACCCTCATATCGAGGCACGGGCCAGAGGCAGGTTAGAAAATGTATGCAGAGCACATCTCGCAGGGAAATTGATTTTGAGTTTGGGACAGGTGATTACTTTATATATTGTATTTAGGCTCCTCTTGCATTGTGGTTAGTCTCGTTAGAGGGAAATGAAGGACTTAATCTGCTCTGTGAAGTAGGGCACAGCTAAACGTGCTCGTGTGTGCTCTGCAAACCTCGCCTGGAATCAAAAGGTTTCTGTGCCTGCTTCGCTCTATCTTTCTGCTTTTGTGTGGAGGTTAAATGTGTGCCGCCCGGACCTCTTATTTTCTTTGCTTTCGAAAGCAGACACAGCACTCGGTTCTGAGAGGATCAACAAAGCCGTTTCTGCTCCAGGATTCCTTTGATTTCCCAAAGAAAAAGCTCTACAAAAGCTTCCAGAAGTCTGCGTCAGACCTGCGCTGTCGGTGAAGGATGGATTCTGTGTGACCATCTGTTTCCAGGTGGAGCAGACGGAGGCTGGGCTTCATTCTCTGAAGGGTTTTATGTCTGCCAAAAGAACTGGGCCGCAGGGAGGATTGGAACATCTTGCTGGTTGTTGTAAGAGACTGGTGCTCTGTGATGCAAAGGATTGTAATCTTAAGACAAGATAGAGGAGGAAAGCCAAGTTGTTAAGTGAAGTGGTGAGGGTCAGCAGGTATACTCCAGAGACAAGAGGCAGAATCTGCAGGAATGTCAGTAAGACATCTCTAACTGCTTTCATGGAGCTGCTAAGTGACCTATATTAAAAGAAGACAGGTTGTTTCAGGTGTTTGCTCAATATGTTTCCCTGCATTCATGCATCTTCAGATGTTTGCATTTCCCAAGTTAAGAAGTCCTTCTCCTTCTTTGGTGTGTCATGAGCTTTCACTTGTATGTTGGAATATAGAAACAACATTAGTGCTACAAAGAAGATGGCTCGTTTCTATTGCTCGGAACTCATCCAGGTCAATCTAAGTGGACAGCAACTAATGGTTATAACTCTGCTGGAAATTAAAAATGAGCCTTAGAGAGAGGGTAAGGAGCTCAGGCATCCGGAGGGAGTTCGGAGCAGAGCCGTTACTCCTTCGCATCGAAAGGAGCCGGTTGAGGTGGTTCGGGCATCTGATCAGGATGTCTTCTTGGCGCCTCCCTGTGGAGGTTTTTGAGGCCCGTCCAACTGGGAGGAGACCCCGGGTAGACCCAGAGCTCGCTGGAGGCATTATATATCCCGTCTGGCCTGGGAACGCCTCGGAATCCCCCAGGAGGAGCTGGAATACGTTGCTAGGGAGAGGGATGTTGGGGTTTGGGGTCATGTTTGCTTAGCCCGCTGCCACTGCGACCCAGCCCCTGATAAGCGGAAGAAGATGGATGGATGGATGGATGGATGGATATTCATATGCAGCACCTGAATTTATAAAACATTTTTCACCGCCAAATAAAAATGTACTCTGGTCTGCCATGGCTTTTGCGAAATATGATGTCTTTTTTGGAACTTTCTGAGTTGTTTTTCCAACTTCAGGGAGCCTTTACTTTTATTTTCGTACTTAAAATTCCAACTAAATTTCAACACAGCGTTAGTTAGACCCTGATGTCTTGTTCATGTAAGATTTATTGTGAATCAGCATATGAGTGCAGATAAAAATCCAGTTCAGATGTCATATTTTAACTCCATTCTTACATCCCAAGGTGCTAGTAAATATTGTTTTAACTGCCTAGCATGGAAGAGATGGTCTTGTTCCTGATATCTGCTAGTCACTTATCTGGATATTTCTGGTTTCACTTAAGACTGAAATATTGGCCGATGAACTCAGAGGCTAAATTGCTTTCAGACGACAGCTGAGTGGTCCTGGGATCGACCTGATTTTAACATGCGTCCTGGGTGGAATACACGGGTAGGACAGCTCAAAGTTCATGTGTGGGACACCAAAGCTCCGATGACGATGAGGCCACATTCAGAGGTAGACTTGGCTGCATATCTTCACATTATTTCAGTAGTGTGTATGTGAATGTGTCTTGTAACCACGTCATTGTAAACAGGGCAATGTTGAGGTTTAGTGCCGGACAACCTGCTCGTCATCCTTGCTTTAATACTTCTCTGCTACGTCTTGTGAAACTCTTTTGGTTATATTACTTCTCATGTCATCCCAAGCTCAACAAAGTGGATGCTTTAGAGCGGGCTGTGCGTGACATACAGGACATATTGGGTTCCATACTTATTCAGCAATTCTGGACAATCCTGTATTGTAAAAGGGGAGCAGGCGAGATGTCCGGACATGTTTGAGAGATGTGAACCTACAAGCAGTCATCATAGTTTATCATAACACATGGCAGTGAGAGAACGGATGTGTCAGAGAGGAGATGAGTGTATAAAACAGGATGTATCTTTTTATTAGCACTTTACTGAGTGAACACACAACTTTACAGTAAGTTTTAATATAACACCTCTCCACTTGAGCTCTTTCACTCACTCTCGAGGCTAGGTCACTCTTTTCTTTCATCAATGGATGGTTTTTATTCTGAACACGATGAATGTGATTATTTGCATAAAGACCGGGGAAGTGAGACGTGTGGACAAGTGGTCACTTGAGACACATTTTAAAGCCGTCTTGTGGGCTGACATAATCAGAGCTGTCTGCTTGTGATCAAATCGCCCACGACTCAGGCTTTAAGAACACGTTTCTGCTGCCTGTTTTATGATCTGTTAAACTACTTCCACTGAGTTTTTTTTAATACAGAGATGCACTCGATCGTGTTTACCTTCCCCAGCTTCTTAAACCCTCCTCACAGAGAGAAAACAGCCTGCAGGTAATCCAGGTCCGCTTGAGTGAGATCAGATAATACGCTGCAGAGGTGTGAAGAGGAGGTTGTGCTTCAACAATGGGATTCTTATGTGAAGAGCTAAACCCCCAAAAAACAGTCAGCATATTCCAAGAGATATCAAAAGGAAGCACCGCTTAGACTTTCAAGTCAAAGGTGAAAAAACACTCACAGTTTGCATGTTTATTTGGCTCATGTAAGTGTAGAAAACGCACCTTTAAGGATTATTACACTCCTTAAACTGGTCTGTGGTCACACATAGCTTGTGGGTGTCATTGTGCTACATTTCTTTGGTGCTTTCAGCTGTTTATTTTACTTTATTTGGGCACTGATGAACTTTCAAACTGTGTCACATTTCCTGCAGCTGCTTTTAATCAATTATCTTGAGTTTAAATGCAAAGATATACCACCACAGTTTGGGCAAATAAACACTGTGCATGTGATCTAATTTATACTGTCCTCATTCCACAACAGTGGCCACACTTGCTGCACAAACAGCCAAACAAAGAGCGCGTGCAGTAATTATCTGCTGGGCCGAGTTTCCTTTAATGGCTCTCTTGTGTTTGACGACTGATGGTGTTCTAATGGCTTCTTTTATTTCACACTCAGTAGTGTTGTAGTTTCCCTTCGCCGCACAGGAACCTGCTTCTAAAACATAAAACACATCTGCACTTTCCTTCCTCCCCCTCTTTAAACACGACGGAGCTTGAAGAGCTCATAAAAAAAAGGTACCTCACCATCTGATCTCTATTGTCTGGGCGTGCGGCATGTGTTTTAAAGCAGGTGGATGTGAGCGGCGTGTTTAGTGATAAGGAAAGCAATTTACCTCTTGTAATTCAAAAACATTAAGGTCATCAGGTGTGCGCTTTGTGCTGTCGAGGAGGATGCTTCTTCTAATGTGTTGCAAACAAAAGTAATTTTAAAGGTGTCGGAGGTGAGAGGGAACAATCAGCAGCCTCTCCCTGCAGGGGTGTGCGTGTGTGTGTGTGTGTGAGTCAGTGCAGCATCAATTCAGATATTAAACAAACACTGAATGCACCGAGAGACGCCCCTCTTTCTTCAGCATTTTAAGCAAAGTAAATCGTTGTTTAAAGCCTTTGGAAATTTGTATCAAATAGTAAAAATGTATGATATCAAATTTGAGAGTCTCTTTAAGTATCTGCAAAAATCTGATTATTAGAAAAATGTAGTTTTGCTGTAAATTTCTCAAGACTATGGAGGAGTGGAGGGGTGACCGGACTCCCTAGCTTCACCTTCAGCAACAGCACACAGTTAGCGTAGTGCAGCTCTAAACTGTGTTAAAGTGTCTGAGTCAGAATCAGAGGAGGAAGCAGAAGCCCGTCTGAAAATATTCATCTCAACATGTCACTGTGTACTCACGCATTATGCCGTTTGCCTGATTACTGCTTGTCCTTGGTTCCACCACCAGTCAGTCGGACCCACCAAACTTTGTCTTTTGGTGTGGACAGTCTTTAACCCAACGATCGAGCGCTCCACAATTGTAGCAACCATCGTTACGCCTCATGCCTCGTCCTCTGTTTCCTCCTCTGCCACGACCTCTGCCCAAAAACACACATAGGGCAAGACTCTGATACCTGTGAAGTCGGTGCACCAAAAATGATGTGACCTACATCCTGGCACCCGTTTAGTCGACTTGGGTGTGGCCTAAGTGAAGCAGTCTGCTTCTTGCTGGTCGTCAGCATAATAATCATGATCCCTATTTACTGGTGTGTGGAAGAAAGGAATGGACCGAATTAGAACGACTTATTGCGTCCTACACCAGCTTATTCTACATCGGCTCATGAACATTCACCAGTTGAGCTGAAACGACGAAAGAGAGTTGTTTGAGGGCATTAATGTACGGATGAATTGGAAATGTGGTAGGGGGACAAATTCAACAATATGTGCTACTGAAATCCAAAGATGACTCGACTACAGGTTGGGTTCCTCCTTATCATGAGACTGAAGAAATTATGTAACTTTTATCTCTGAGATTGTGATATTTTATTATTTTAGTTTATGTTTTGACTCAAGAAAGTTACTGTGCGCATTCAGCCAGAAACATTTGTTGTTGCTGGGTTAATGGGTCCACTCACAAGTGCAATAAAAGTGAGAGTTGCTTTTCCTGTAGTCAGTCTTCTGATTTCTGATCTTTGCTGATTGTTCTAGAAATTACCACGACAAAAGACAGTTAGCATAGTTAGCAGTTAGCATGCACTTGCAACATTAGCTAGGGTAACCGGTGGACTTCTGTGTTGTGTTGGATAGAGTTGACAGACAGAACCCGTGACAGAGAGGATGTCTTTAAGGTTGACCGCCGTTTATTCTGATAAACACATGAAGTGAAACAGAACCTCGATGTTAATTCTGCCTGCTCCGTTTCCTACACAAATAAATATACAAAATGTTAGCTTAACTAGCCCCAACTTTAAGCTAGCAGGAGCCTCTCCTGAAACAACTTTTTCTCAGTGCAAGTTGAAATCAAGACATTATGATATTGTACAAAACAAATGTAACAAAAGAATGTAAGAAATTAGAGGGTGGATTTGGATATTTAAAGAGGAGGGACTCCAAACTACAACACCTGTGGAGTTTGGAGGAGCTACAATCAGGTAGATTTTGTGTCATTATAGCAACAAAATGGTAAAGGTACACGACCCTGTCACACTGTGATAGCCCTGTTTATTCTTTAAGCAATAAATGCAGTGCTAAATGATGGCTCTAAAGTGTTATCTAGTACTATATGATTACAGAAATAAACTCGCACTGCCGACACTCAACACCTGATGCCCAAAAATAATTATATAAACCATACTACGTTCCCACAGCCTTAAACAGACAACCATATTCTACAGCACCTTGCCCGTGGAACGTGCTAATGCTAGATGTAAACAGCTAAATAGCTGCTGTGTGACTTCTCATAGGATTGTTTTGTGTAATTTCTTGCATAATTTTTTATGGTGCTTACTTTTGTGTCCGCAAGACCCTAAACTATATAGTCTAAAGGATGTTGTGGATTTGAGTGTCCAGCGGCTTAAATAAAGCTGACTGTGTCCCGTCTGATATCTCAAATGTTCCCTATCTGTGTGATGAACCAGCAGAGATTTAGAAGTTCTTATCCACATCGCCTCACATCCTCAGCGGTATGAACCCTGCATGATGATTTCTTTCCATTCGAAACCTGGTGATAATTAGCGTCTCCGGCCCGGGCCAAGGATCTGAAGGGAGGGTGGAAAAGACCCTGGAAGCATTGAGCAATATTTTGAATTGAGAAGCGCTCGGTTGTGTTCGTTCGCTGTGATTCATGAAGTTTGCTTTCCAAAAGTCACATGGCAGCTGGAAGAGGCTCATGAGCGTCTCTGTCTTCTTTCCATCCAGTCTGTCTGCTGGCTGGAACCAAATACTTTGAATTCTTGTAGATTGTTGTGATGCGACATCCTCAGCGTCCTCTACAGAGACATACTCATCCAGAGAGGCAGCATTACAGCTGTTTGTGTGTTTAGCATTCCTGGGAATTGCAACACTTTGGTATTCATTGCCTGACTCCAATGTTTTCGTATTGTGTAAGAATGTGAGAGCCGCAATAACACTGCCCATATGTGTGGAAATGACACCATCCACCATCAAAGGAAAAGCGTCTTGTGATTAAGTGTTGTTATTGTAAACTCTGCTTTCTCCTCGTGGTTATGATCACTGACAGGAACTGTACGGTCTGTTCTGACCTCATGTATTTTTAACTGCTGTTACTGCCGGGATTTAGGTTCAATACCAAGGTTTTAACTTAGAAATAAATAAATAAATACTCAAAGTTAAAGTTATAAAGGGTAAAACAAAAAATAAATAAATAAATAAATAAATAATAATAATTAAAAAAAAAATATATATATATATATTTTTTTTTTTTCTAGAACTTCTAAAGATTCTTTTTTTTTTTTTGCCTTTTATGCCTTTATTGAGAGAGAGGACAGTGGATAGTGATGGAAACAGGGGAAGAGAGTGAGGATGACACGCAGCAAAGGGCCGAGGGTGGGAGTCAAACCTCGGGCTGCCGCATACATGGGCCACTATATAACCACTGATTGGCTCCCACTCTATATGTTTTATACTACTTTTATAGTATAGCCAAAACATCATAGTGTGTGGTTGTATTTGTTCAATGTAAGACCTAACATTAGTACCTCACAGCTAGAAGGTCACTGGTTCAAACCCCGGTTTGGGAAATGGGGCCTTTCTGTCGAGGTCTGCATGTTCTCCTCGTGCATACGTGGGTTCCCTCCGGGGTCTCCGGCTTCCTCCCACAGTCCAAAGACATGCTCGTAAGGTTAATTGGTGACTCTAAATTGCCCATAGGTGTGGGTGTGAGTGTGAAAGCTTGTCTGTCTCTGTGTGTCAGCCCTGTGATTGACTGGCGACCAGTCCAGGGTGTACCCCGCCCTTCGCCCAATGACAACTGGGATAGACTCCAGCCCCCTGCGACCCTGAACATGATAAGCGGTCTAGATAATGGATGGATGGACAAGAAAACATCAAATCTCAAACTTTTATGGTAGACCAGATGTGCCATTCTTAAAATGTTTCTCCTTGAATCTTTTGTGTAGTGTGTAGTGTGTGATTAAAATCCTGGTGTAAGATGTGTTAGGTAATTTACGGATGTAGTCCTGGTGATTCAATTTAGATTAAAAGTCTGTGCGTGTGATATCTGTACCTGTACTCTCCAACTTCAGGGTGTTGGACGACAGGTTACAGCAGTGGTTCTCAACTGGTGGGTCGGGACCCAAAAGTGGGTCGTGGATGTGTGCTTGAAAAAAGAAGTTGTGGCAGAAAGTCTATGCTGCGCTTTTATTTTAAAGGACATGGGTTTCCATGACGACTGTTTATACTACTGTATTAAACTGCTCCATTTTTCGTTAGATACATTTGAGTAGTTGAAAAACTTTTGGGTCACGATTAGTCATTAACGAGGTGGTGGTGGGTCCTGAGGCAAGACCAGTGGGTTACAGGACAATCCTAATTTAAAAGTTTTGCCACCTCAGATCTTTTGATTAATCTTCTGACTGATGTAACAGAAGTTTTAAGTTGTACATAATTATCTTATCACAGAATTCATTTCCCAGCGTTTACAGAGCTTTTTTTCCACATCTACATTTCTTCATCGGCGGATGGCAGCACAAGTGAAAGCAGGAACAGCAAAGTGTTGGCCTTACTTTGTCAAACTACCATTGCCACGGTCAAGCATGAACTTAAACAAACAAAGTTTTTAGGGATGGCCATCACTGAAAGGATATAAAGCAGTTTAGTGCCAGTAGAACAGTGCTGATTGATTCTGCTATTAAGGTTGTGTACGCAGGCTGAAGCTTAAACATGAGATCTGGCAGTGCTGCTTTAGCTTAAAGCGCATGCCCCGTGTATAGAGGCTCAGGCCTCAACACAGCTGCCCTGGGTTCAACTCCAACCCTCTGTCATTTGCTGCCTTTCATCCCATCTCTCTTCCCTTATTTCTATCCTCTGTCCTATCTAATAAAGGCAAAGGCGAAACATAATCTTAAAAATAAAGAAAAAAAAATATGAGATCTGATCTGAAAGGGAAATCGCTGCAGACTGCGACAGTGTCCTTTACTGTCCTGTTGTCATAAGAGGGACAAGATGCTCATCTACGCTGCCTTGAATTAATACCATGTGCTCACAGACTGTAAGTTTTATGAGCAGAAGAGTTTAATCTATCTGTGGCTTATATAGCCATGCAGTCTTACGGCCGTACACACAGGTTTAAGTCAGTTTTCCCTGAAGGCAGCAGAGGACAGTGTTCTGTGTAATATGTCACAAAGTTCAAGGCCTCTTCCAATCAAAGTGTATTCAAAGGAAGCTCCTGCACCCGTCTGTTTAACCACTAAACTCAGCAACAGTTCGAGGCAGCAGGAAACATTTGGACTGACCAGACGAGGCGATGGTGCTGTCTGGCTGCCTCGTTACTTTCGGTCTGGCCGCACTGTCTCCTCATCCGCCAGGCCGGAAAAACTCATCAGGGAGATCAGCTGCAGCCGTGATTAGTTGGAAGAGCCTGCAGACTCTCAAACCTCTAAATGCCAGAATGAGACATTTTATTTCTCCAGTTAGTAGATTTAACAATTTATTACCTCATTACAAAAGGTTATGTTTTATATCCCAATTAGACGGACATTGTACTGATGCTGCAAATGACACAAAGATAAAAGAAGAGAAATTAAAAAGCAAATTGTATAACTTGATTTATTCTGGGTGTGGAGTTGTAAACAGTCCATGACCTTGTACTCCCTATTTTGTTGTGGTCTGTTCAGTAGTTTTCAGTAAGTTCTGCCAGATAAAATGACACCTACAGGAAAAAACATCCAAGGTAGAGGTAAAAATAGGCTCCATTCACAATCTAACATCCATTTCTCAAGGCTTCGGGTTCTCAGATTCCTGTATTTTATCAGTGGTGTTGGGCTGGGACAGAGTGGAAACAGTTTGTCACTTGACCTTTCAACGATGACATTGGGTTGTTTGTTCTTAGAGAGAAAGAGAGAAAAAAAACGGATGCAGGTCACTAAAATATATTGAACTCCCTGAAAGGAAATACAGTGAGCGTTTCTTCCAAAAAGGCAGTTCGCACCCTCTCATGAATGAAGCCTAAGTTTTCTGAATGTTGTAACTGACCGACCCCAACAAGGCCCGCCGTTGTCTGCTGCAAGACTCTCTCTCTCTCTCTGCCTCTCTTTACTCACACAAACACACTCCACACAAGTTTGATATTCTGCTCCTCAACAACTACGACAAGCAACACAACGGACACAGTAAGAAACGCAGAGTGTGAACTGTAAGCTGGTTCAGACTGAAAGAAGAGTTCGACTATTTTGATTTCTAGATAAAAGCAAATAAGAAGATTGACTTGTGTGTGGGGTAGACGGTAGCTCAGTCTGTCGGGACTTGGCTTTGGAACCGGAGGGTGGCCGGTTTAAGTCCAGGTACGGACTAACTATGGAATTGGGGCTGGTAGCTGGAGAGCTTTCCTGGGCACTGCCAAGGTGCCCTTGAGCAAGGCACTGAATCCCCCGACTACTCGGGGCGCATGTCCATGTGCAGCTCCCTCACTCTGACAACTTTCCATTAATGCATGTCCATAGTGTCCTGTTTGTGCATGTTTGTATTTTGGGCCTATGTCTGTGTAGCATGTGTGTACTGACAGAGTCGTCATCTTCTTCTTCTTTGTCTTCGTCTTCTTAGTACTTAGCTTGAAACAGGACATGGTTTGGAATAGAGGTCTTCACGGGTCTACACAGAGCCAAGGTACCTAGAATTGACCCAAAAACAGGACCCATATGAGTTCTGGTTCCTGTTTTGTTATGGTCCATTGGGTTTTGTTTGGTCCTGTTCTTTTACCGCGGGTCTGTTTATCATTATTTTTTGGACCCTAGATCCGAGAAGATCCGGTTATCAATGCTGATCACCTTTGCATGATAATTAGACTTAGGTCAGATTGCAAGAGTGAC
The DNA here is from genome assembly GCF_022749685.1 of Semicossyphus pulcher. Lineage (NCBI taxonomy): Eukaryota > Metazoa > Chordata > Actinopteri > Labriformes > Labridae > Semicossyphus > Semicossyphus pulcher. Next base: position 5,911,781 of record NW_027211737.1, on the reverse strand, counting down.
GTAAGGTCACTCAAGTATAAAAAATGACTATAAAGATGTCAAACCTAGAAGAACCTTCTCTGTCTGGGCCACATTCATATGCTGGTGGTGGACAAGGACAAGACCAAAAGACAGGAAGCAGCTAAAATCACAGTAACAAGAACGACAAAATAAGTGACACTCAAAAATGATAGCATTCCCAATAGACGTCTGAAACTTTATTAACCATTACATACACTAAGATAGGTAAGAACAGTGTGTTCTTTCCGACATAAGCAGCACAGCAGCATTGTAAGTAGTAATTTAAGAAATCCAAACGGATAAAAGTCCTTTGTTTGTTTGACCCGTCCATCACATACAACGCCACTCCAAGAAGACTCTTCATCCGTCACTTGAATTTAGTGCCACGTCACAACTTCACATTTTGAAGCGCTCAGGACCAAGCTGATGTCTTTGACAACTTGGGAATGAAAACAGGCTGGGGAAGTCACTGTAAACCTTTGCTGGAGGAATTCTGAGAGGTCGTTGAAACACAGACATGTCATAATCATTGCCCTTTGCAGATCACAGATCCTCGTACAACATAGAATGCCATGGCAATAAAACGGGAGAGGTAATCAGCATAATGATCTGAGCAAATTATGTAAAAGACCTTTGCATCTCTTAATTCACTAATAATATAAATGTACTGATTAGCTGGCTGCGCTGAGCGGTGTCTTAGTAGTGTCTAGTTTGAAAAAAGGAGCCTCTCAGAAGCACTGTAAGTCATATCAGAGCTGATGTAAATTTCTGTTCTGAAGTGAGAAACCTTCCTCCAGTGGATGGACCATCTTCATTGTGATATTTTACCTTGAAATGTTTCCTGTTCGCTTTACATGCCTCCACAGGAAATCGTCAGTTATAGCTGAACTGGCTCTCCGTTAAGACCAGCAGCATCCCTGAGTCTGTTTTCCAGCTCTGTGTCCAACATGCAACATTACTCCTTTGGAAGTGGACAAATAGTCAGATACCACCTTGGTCTGTTTACTCCAGTATGTGGAAGTGTTATTCCTGCCTTTTCATGTTATCAGTTTTGCCTGCTGACTCACAAGTCCTGCAGAGCTTTTCATTCTCATATTAAAAGTTTTTATTCGGTCAGAATAAAACAGCAGCTCGTGGAGACGGCTTTGGCTTTTAGCGACAAACATCGACTTTGAAGTCATATCCTTCAGCAGGTGGTTGAATTGGAATTTAATGAGGTAGTGAAATTGTATTTTAATGAGGGTCCATTTCGTTTTTTTACCTTCACTCTCATTCAAATATACAAACATGGGTCTAATGCAGAACTGCACCTCGGGTACAATATATCCGGCTGCTGCAGGAAATTTAAAAAACATGACCTAGCCTCCACCTTACGTGCCCCCAATCAGAGAGCCTGGCCCTGAGCTCTCCAAGTGAGGAGGCTTCTGTTCATCTTGTTTAAGTTATTTTTACATTCCTTGCTTCTGAGTCTGTTTGTAGTGTTTTCATTACTATAAGTGGCATTAATAGATATTATTAGCCGCTTGAAACACAATACTTACATATTCGACCTGTAAGTGGTTTTGGTGAATTAGCTAAGCGCTGCTTATGTATGCTAGTCGTTGTAAAGCAACTGTAGCTTTCAGTTTAGTTTCCGTTTCTTCTTATCTTTAATGAAAGAAGGCCAAAGTAAATATTCCTTTTTTGTTTGCAGAAACTCTTGAGGAAAATATCCAGAAGCAGTGATAATGAATAATAAAGTGAAGCTGTGTGCGCTAAAAACATCGCGGTTGATACATAGAGGGGCGGCTGTGGCTCAGTGGTAGAGTCGGTCATCTCTCAATGGTACGGCTCGATCCCTGACTACTACAGTCATATGTTGAAGTGTCCTTAGGTAAGACACTAAACCCTGAATTGCTCCCAAAGGCACAGCCATAGGTGTAAGCTTGTGTTATGTTAGCATGTGGTGATGTTATCGACACTTGAATTTAAAAGAGAATCTAAATGATCTACTTTTGGACACAAACCTTTGGAAAGTTTTGTACAACAAATTATTTAAATACCATTTAAGTAGCAGTTTTACAAGCAAAATATGCTACAAAAGGTGGTTACAAGCTGCAGTTTTTTGTCATGTTTTCAGGAACATTTCTATTAAAATTGTCCTTTACTTAATGCAATGAAAGGTTGTTAGTATAATTTTCTGAGGCAAAGAAGCCAAGACTCAGAAATCATTAGCAGTGCTTTAATATAAGGCCCAGTGGGAGCAGGAGTGTTGGCTTCAATTTTATGCCTAGAGCTCCCTACGAGCCTTTTAATAGTGTTTCAGAAGCCTCAGGTGGGCCACAGAGAATGCACGTAGACACAAATACACCTTTTAAATTCTGCACCGCACTTTAACACAGAACCACAAACCTGCATGGCGTCTCCATCATGCGAAATGCCTCGGCCAGCATCTTTTCTCCTGTTGCGGCGCGCTGCTGGTAATTAGGCTGCTGTTGTTGCTGCTGTCACCACTCATTTTCAACTCTATTCAGGCAGAGGGAAGAAAAAGGCTAAAACAATATTGCCTCAGTCATAAAACCCCGTGTAATTATCCCAGCTTTTTATGTGCCCTAGGGAGTGAAAAATTCCCTTACATGACAAGAAGCACATTGCCAGCACTAAATCAACTGCAGCTTCAGAACACCCTGGTGCTGCAACCAACACACTGCCAAAATGATAAAGCTACACATTGAGGTAATTTAGTTTTCAATTCAGTGATAGCCACCTGATTCAGGCAACTGACACATATGTCAATGAAAGCAATATTGAACAAACAGCATAACAAACATTATTCAAGGCCACTGCAATATGAGATGTCAACCGTGAAAGATTAGTGGCTTTAGTTGCTTGGACACACATTGCTTTCTTGGTAGGCAATAATGGAGGATATGCATGAGACTATTTGTGGTTTCACATAAAGGAATATGGGAAGAAAGAAAGACCTAATCAGCAGCATGTTCGGCCCTGTAAACAGCTGCCACATAGCTGCAATGGGGCCTGTTGTGTCCCAGTGTTACAGCTGACCAAGCAGACATTAATGTCAACGGCCTGTGGTTGATTGGTGTATTGTGCTTTCAATTGAATGTGTTCAGTTTGGTGTGTCTCTGTTGTTTACATTGTTTTACTTGAATGCTTCTGACAACATATATGGACAATTGTTGTAACAGCACAGGGAACAGGATGGTGGAGCAGCCATTAATTAAAAAACTCTTTGAATAAGCAATAAGCAGTTTCTATGCAACAAACCTGCAGATATACAGACAACAATCATGGGTTTACTTTGAAATTCAAGAAAACTTCAAAAGTTCATAGGCAAGTTGTGGGATTATAAGTAGTGTCTAGTATCGCAGTTCGATATCTGAAATATAGTTAAATTAAGAAAGTGAGTCACACTCACCCTTAAAATACCTGTGTCATGTCTGTGTGCTTAACTGAGATATAACTCAGCACTCAATTGCAGCAATTTGATTTAAAAAGTAAGTTTATTCTAAGAGTGTTAAAGTACCTGAATTTCCTCCGTTAGCTGTGTGTCACAGACGGGACTTCTTATCCAACCACTGACCTCGTTAAGTGGACCTAATCAGCTGGCCAAACTACAACTTCCTATTGGACCCAGATGACTTGTCCCTTTCTTCTACTCTGACTTCCCTGCAACTTATTCTGCAGTTTGTTGTGCATCACAGTTTGAAAATTGGCATTCGCTTTCTTTAAATCACATTAAACTGTATATCTAAAGCTTTTATTAGCCGTTATACGGTACAGCCCTCCAAACCAGTACAGCTTCTATATTGCCACGCACTGTTGTAACCATCCTGTAAGCAATTCTTTCTTCTTCTTTTTTAATATCTTAACATGCACATGAGCACATCTTCAGTGATGTATTCTTCAGTCATTGGGTGTTTCAGATTTTTCAAACATCAGACACCCTCACCCAGGTGACCCAGCAGTGGTTGATCAGGCCACGGCTTGTGTTCATGTAGCGCTCGTTAATCCCCATGGTCCTCATCTCCAGCATTTAAATTTCCCCATTTCCCTTTGTAGGATCTAGCTAGACTTTGGAATATTGTACTTTAATAGATCTTTATTTATTCCTCAATGAATCAAGTACCATTAGTCAATCAATCACTTGATTTAGCAAAAATCTCATTTGCTGCTTTTCTGTATGATGTGATAAAGGACTAAATATGGTTGACTTTTGGACTGTTGTTTGGTGAACAGGCAATTTGGTAATCTTGAACATCTCTCACTATCGATAAATCAAGAAATGAATAAAAATTGAAATAATCATAAATTATAAACCTGCAATGTAATCAAACTATGGATAAACTGTGTGTAAGCCAAATTTAGCCTTTTTGTCGTTATTTGCCTGCAATCTCATTTTCCATAAGCACTCTTGTTTTTATCAGACTCAGTCTTTCTGATAAACCTGTACACTTTTTGTTTTTTATGATTGCAATGACTTCAAATCGACAAATTCATGCTTAGCTCTGTGATTGACTGGCAACCAGTCCAGGGTGTACCCCGCCTCTCACCCAATGACAGCTTGGATAGGCCCCAGCCACCACGCAACCCTGAACAGGATACGCGGTACAGATAATGGATGTATGCATGGAAATTCATGCTTTGCGGATGTACCCTTGGCATTTTTTTGCACCATGGACCGTTTTTGTATTGACAGTCGTCTTGTGGATTTAGGGCTTTATTGCAACTGCTCGAATCATTATTTCCCCAACCTTCTGGTTTGGTTCCCTTTAATGTTAAACGGTCAGCTGCTGTAGTTCAGCAATGCAGCATATACGTCTACACCCACTTTAAAATTAGTAGGCTATCCTGTTGTTGCTGTGAATTTGATTGTGTGCTTTGACATTAATGGTTGCCTTTACTTGCTGTGGCCTGGATCTGCCAACTTACCTTTAAAGGATTTTATTGGGTGTCTTGTTCTCTGCTTTGTTTACTGAACTCCTTAGAGATCACCTCCTTTGAACAGCGGCGGTCGGGGCGATGCTCTAACACGTTCTCCTGACACCCATGATCTTGCCCTTTTTCACAGTCGGTTAGATCGTACTTTAAGCCCATTTTCATTTAGCTGTTCCCCTAAGAGGCCTGTGTGAAGCGAAGCTGTGTGTCTTGCGCCTGCTTATGTTCCAGAGTATGTTAATGGATAAAAAAGAACTCTGCTCTTCTGAATGTAGTCTGACTGTCTTCGTAGGGTTCATGACAGAGATGATTCAGGGTTTCCGAGTCAAAAGGCATCACTCTCGAGTTAAACCTGCACTGACCTTTCTGACTTAAATACATGCCTCTGTGATAATTAAGTCAATATTTTTGATCTTTGAACCCTCCTCTTTAAGAGGCCCATGAGCTCATCAGGCTCAGTTACACATTAAGCCTCTATTATTAAAAATAATGTCTAGTATTATAGCTTTAGTCGTGACTGTCTGTTATCACGACATCATTTTCAACAGCTCGAACAAAACTGTTTTAGAAAAACATCCTGCTCCCTCTGTTGGACCATTTGTCCCACTTTGTTTCACCTTTAGCTGATTTTCCCCCTTGAGACAAATTAGCTTCAGCTCACGGATTTTATGCAAATTCACATCCCCTCTTTAAATGTGCTTTTTTGTATCGTTTCATACAACACAGTACAGTATATAGGCCAATCCTGTAGCTCCACACAAAACAGAAACAGATAAAGGGATTACTGCTCATATTTTAATGCAAAAATACTGCCTATTGTCTCTGGAATACCCTGATACATCCAATAAATGTAGCTCCTTCTGTTCGACGTACTAACATTTATGATTAGATATATATAGATCTACAGCTCTGCCTGCTATATTTATGCGTTTGAATCTCAATAAACACATGCAAATTTGGTCCTCAATGGAACAACTGACTACATCTCTCAATACAAGCAATAACAGCTATGTTAAACCTAATAGAGTAAATGAAAGATGTGATAACGGCGGAGTAGATGATGATGTATTTTTAGATTTGCGTAAAGCATTTTGTAAAGTGAACCACAAGGTTGTTATTTCTAAAATTACTAAATGTAATTTTTGTTTCAAGCGCTGTCATGGATGTCTTCATATTTCTGATAGGACGCAGTGTGTTAAACTTTTGTGTAGCAACAAGAAGTGTACACTGGGTGTACCTCAAGGTTCTGTGCTAGGCCCCCTAATATTTTGTGTGTTTATACTGTATTAATGATCTTCCACTACTGTGTCATGGGATAGATCTGCAAGTGTATGCAGATGACACTGTTTTAGACACACATGCTAAAACAGCTAAGCTAGCAGCTGAGAAGGATCACACAGTGGCTTGATGAATCACGTCTAAGCTTAAACATCGTCAAAACAAAAGCAATGTTCTTTTCCAAAACTAACATACAGCCCCCTAATGTGGGCATCCTCATTTGGGGTTAAAAGAATGATATTGTAAGCGAGTTATATATGCTTCCACTCCATACATTTTCAGTTGTATGCAGACGATACTTAATTATACTTATCAATGAAGCCAGGTGAAAGCAATCAGTTTACCAAATTTGAAGCATGCCTTGAGGACTATTTGTAAAGTGTCCTGGGAAAAGCATTTGTTATGATTGGACGCTATTTAAATAAAAATTAATTAATTATGTTGACATTTCTTGGCGTGACCATGGACCCAAATCTTAATTTTAAGAAACATGCCAAAAAATGACAAAACCATTTAATACGGCTTAAAAAGTTTGGCAAATTTAAAACTGCCTTTCTATGGGTGCAGCCAAGACGATTTATGCAGGCTATGATCCTTTACCTCATGTCTTATAGTATCACATTTTGGAGGATTGCTGGTGAAACAGTCTTTAAACCACAAGAGTCTTTGTATACAAACAAACCTTAAAAAGTCTGGATAAATAGATCAAGGCATGGTCATGGTCCTTTATAAGTAAAACAAGTAAACCCAGGTCCAACAATAAGTCACCCTGGCAGTACATGTGTCCTTTCTCCTAACGAGGTTGCTGGAGTGTGAGTGTGTGTGAAAGGTGCAGTATGGGTCTTAATGGCGTCACAGCAGACACAGTAGATTTCCACTCCAGGCTGATGGCGAGATGCCTGTCGCCTACCTCTGTGCCATTTTTAGCCTGCGGACGGCTCTGGCTGGCCTCGTTGCCACCTTGCCGCACAGTGCCACGTGTGGGCAGGAGCTGGCTGGGGGCCTCTCCCAGCTCCTGCTGCCGCTGTTGCTGCTGCAGCACGGTGGGGCTCCCATGGGACTGGGTTGTGGGCCGGGGTGGGGTAGGGCGAGGCAGAGAAGGAGGCCGCTGACTGAAGCACACTAGCGGTCTTAAGGAGCGCTGCTGAGGGGAAGTCCTGTGCGTTTGAAGTAGGGACCTCAGAGAGCCTGTTTACTCAGGAGGGGGAGGGGGGAGCTGGCCCGCTGCACAAGAATGCCTGTGTCATGACGGGAGCGGCGGAGAGGAGGAATGCACTCCACAATCCCAACACTGTAGGAGCCGGGCCAGAGCTGAGGTGGCAGCCATTTCTTCCTATTTATTTTAGCTCCCGCTCCACTCAATCACTGGCCCTGTCTGTGGCCCTAAGCATCCCTGGAAAAATGAAAAATGGACTGCGCTTTTATTTATGGCTAGAGATTTCCAAGTATTTGCCATAGCACAGTATCTTCACCTAATGTGGATGAAATATAAGAACTGATTTAATAATTTATTTATTTGGGGGGAGTTCACAGAGCACCAAGGAGCACAGCACTCCTCGGTGGAATCAAACTTTAGTTTTTCACACTTAATATATTATTTTGCAAGAAAGTTAGGCTTTTATATTCAGGTTAATTGACCGGGACTGAATGCCAAAAAAATGCGCTGAGACACCTGAAAATGTCTATGTTAACTCAGTACATGTGCATAAGATTAAAGGGTTATACAGTGGATAGATGCCTATATTCATCTGATTCTTTATGTGATCTTAACCAGAGCGGTTATTCGAGACACATTCAGCATGCTAAGCCAAACTCACAAACACTAAAACCAGATTTGTTTTGACTCACCCCACTGCCAGACTTTCTGACACGGCAGCAAGAGGATTCACCAAAACTTATTTAATACACAGGCTGCTTGTGAGTCCATGCGAGCTTTGTTTACCAAGTCTGGTTTGTTTGCAAATGGGCTGCGTGAACCTAAACAAACCCAATTTTTAGATCAAGGCCAGCAATGTTTAGTCGGCAGACTACAGTCAGAGGTTTATGGACATTACCAAATGGAAGATGACCTCTCTCGCATTCAGTTTGAATTAAGTTTGAGGAGCAGAGTAAAGATGTGAAGGTCTTAAACCATACACTGTATAAAGACAGTGGATGGAGCCACCCTGGTGTGACCTGGCGGTTTGTGAATCCACCTTTTAAATCCTCAAGATGGGCATTTGACTGTTCTCCTTTTCTGGAGCCAGGAGTGACCATATTTGTACAACAGAGTGAATATGCATTGTTTTGTCTACCTGCTTTATCTTCATGATGTTTATTTTGAAAATTATGGTTCCATTTAAAGTTAATGTTTTGTATTGAAGATGACTTCAAACTAGCGATTAAGACCATAAACTCATTTTGACAGTGTTTACTAAAGTAATACATAAGCTGTAAAGTAAGATTATTTTCTCATCTTGTTTCACACAGGGGCTTAATCTGCTCATTTTATACAGCCTACGCCACACACAGAGAGTCGGTGTGTCTGCAATAAAATTAACTCTGAAAAAATGCTATTCAATAAATGTTGACCATTTGCACCAAAGCTGTGTAAAACATGTACCACTTAAGCTCTCAGCTACGACACATTATGTCAGCCTAATGACTTAATAATACCAGCTTTCATAAATCAGAGTTCTCATGATGTGTTTACAAAGTGCACTAAAAGGCTAAAAGCCTGTGATCAAAGCAAAAGACCAACACTGAATTCAGTTGATTTTTTTCTGTACACAGATTTGGAGTTGATTTGTTTGTGTTTGAGTTGTAAAAGCATTTCAGAGTTCTACACCATGTACAGAGAAACATACAATAATTAGGTCCTTTGCTCTGTTAGTCGAAATATGTAACAGGATTTAAATGGGGGTTTATGAAAGTTTCAGAGTTACTGAAACAATATAACAAGATACAAAACCACAAGATACAATACCACAGCATACAAAACAACGCTTTATGGTGATACGATATGACACTATACAGTGATACAGTAGGTCACGACGCGATATGACACGACGCGATATGACACGACACGATAAGATACGATACGACACAATATGACATGACGCAATATTACAAGACACGATAAGATACGATACAACACGATTAGATACGACACTATAAGATCAGATACGACACGATAAGATACGACACTATAAGATCAGATACGACACGATAAGATACGACACTATAAGATCAGATACGACACGATACGATATGCCACGATAAGATACGAAATGATAAGATACGACATGATGAGATAAGATACGATACGACATGATAAGATACGACATGATAAGATCCGACACAACATGACATGACACGATAAGATACGATACAACACAATAAGATCCGACACAATGCGATATGGCGCGACAAGATACGACATGATGATATAAGATATGATAGGACGCGATAAGATACAATACGACAAGACAGGCTAAGATACGATACAACATAGTAAGATACGATACGACGTGATAAGATACGGCACGAGAAGATGCAATACGACGCGATATGATACGATATGATACCATGCCATACAAAACACCACTATATGTTGATACGATACGACACGACACGATAAGATACAATACGATACGATACTGGTGAGTCTGGTTCTGCTCGAGGTTTCTGCCTGTTAAAAGGAAGTTTTTCTGCCAATGTGCCGAATGTTGCTAAGTGCTACTCATGGTGGATTCATGTTGGGCCTCTCTTTAAATAACTTAACAAAGAGTCGGTCTAGACCTGCTCTTTCTGTAAAGTGTCTCCGGATAACTTTGGTTATGATTTGGCGCTATACAAATAAAATTTGATTGAAATGTGATCGATACAATACCATGCCATACAAAACGACATTATACGGTGATAGAACACGACGTGATACGATACAATACTATGCCATACAAAAAGACATGATATGTTGCTACGATACAATACAATACATGAGCTGCAATATGATACAATATTATCCCCATGGAGAAATTTGTCTTGCAGTCAGATGCTGAACACATTTAGTTAACAAACTGTACATTATACCGAGCAGCAAACTAAACAAACAGCTTGAGTGATGTTTTCATGATAGAAAAGGTCTAACAGAACAATATCCTCTGCCTGAAAACATTAGAGAGACTCTTTTGAACCTCCCAGAGTGCACTGAAAGTTCACTTCATTTCAATTTCAGATTATGTCAAACAAGATTGAAAATGAAGCAAATACAAAACTTATAACAAAAGAACAATTTTCCACTGTGGTTGAAACCAAAGATAACAAACTGCGAGCATAATCACGGCTTCGCTTTTCACAGGCAAACAAAACAGACACCCTGATGATTCATTCACATCCCTGCCAAAACGTTCCCCTCTTTGGGTTTTCAACCTGCAACTCTCCTGCTGGCTGCTTTTAAGACCAACCAAGCTGCTGATTTAGGGTGGAAAATTGAATCGTCAGTGCTTCCTGCTGTAGAAAGTCCTGTACAAAGTAAGAGATATCTGTGTCCACTTGATCAGGAGTTGCTGTTCACTCCAGCAAGATGAAGGGACCAGATGAAGGATTTGGTGTCAGCAGTGCTCCCTCAGAGGTTTGACAGAGACGGCCTCGGCCTTCAGAGTGTACAGCTCAGCAGTATTAGAGGGATGTTAAGTACTGGTGGGCCGCTCCATCAAAAAAAAAAGGGAAGCATTAGCAATTTCATGGTCTGATTCAGGAAGTTCAGAGGGGACCAAATACTGTCAAGTCAGATAATTCACTCCACCCTCACACCGAGAGGAGACAGACACTGGCTTTGAACTCAAATCTGATTATAAAACCACATAATCTGTGAAATGTAAAAATGCCCTAAAGTAACTGTATTGTTTGGTCTCATAGTGCTGTTCCTGGGAGTTTATAAAGACATGAGTGGTGGTTTGAACTGATTACAGTTTAGCAGTGTTTTTACTACAGCGTCACTGCACACTCAGGAGGTTTAAAGCTTTAAACTTTCATCTCTCAGCATCATCAGCCCGAGTGTCTTCAAGGTTTTCAGAGGGTTTACCCGAGTAAGCCGACAGCCCGAGGCTTCATGAACAACCACTATTGAACACTCGATATGAGTCATTTCAGCAACATTAGCCGCAAAATATGAATTGAAATGCAAACCTGGTTTTTGGCCTCAGGGCGTAGATCTGCAAAATAACTGGTTTCTTGCTAATCAGACCGAATAAAAGTCCAGTCGCAGAGATGTGAGAATGATGTTTTCTGCTGAAGGTCATGGCTAATCATTTATAATGAGAAGTTGAGTGTTTTAAGTTGGATCAATGATTACAGATCTAATAAAAAAATGACACTCAAACACGTATTTGAAAGATAAAATGTAGTCAACATATAGCAAAGGTAGGCAATTCATGTAAGCAGCTTTTTGGGTATATTTAATAACATGCTCTTCACATCTCAAGAGGATATAACCTCTGGGAGCGACGGCCATGTTTCAGGTCTTCTGGTGTTATTCAGAAAAGCAATAAAGGATATTTGGGCCATCAGATATCATGCAGTCCTACTTGCAACTTAGATACAAGAATGGAGTTGGAATGGAAAGACCACGTCTGTTGGTAAATGCAGATGTCTGTTTATAGAGATGAATCAAGTCCTTAAACGTGCTAAGACAAGACGTTTAGCCTCCTTTGCTCTCCACATGGACCGTTTCCCTGCATACAGCCAATGTCTGCAGAGACACAGATCGAAAATGCTACTCAGACTACAAACGAAAACAAGAAAACTTTAGATCCTGCAATTATGTAGATAGCTGTTCATAGAGATGGGGCATCTGTGGCTGTCGCAGGCCTGTAGTAAGCCTGTACAATAATTTACTTTGGTCCAAATCAATGATTGGATACCCTACCTGCCCGTCTTTAAACCCACCTCCCTCGTCCATCCACTCATTGCATGTTAGCAGAATCTTCCATTAGGTAAAGCTAGCGAGCTAGTAGCAAAATATCTGTTTTTTATGCTTTTTGGATCAGATTTTTGTCATCAAGTTTAGAACTGCAACTAATAATTGGTTAATCTGTCAATTATTGTTTTAAATAATTGACAGATTGTTGAGTTCCTGTTGTAGATCTTTAGAGCCCAAAGTGTTTGCAGCCATCAGAAGTGAAAGAGATTAATTAACAACCAGGATCGCTTCAGTCTAACCTGGAACTCTGTTACATCGGGCATTTAAAGCATTTATTCATTTATCTGAAGAACACCTGCAGCTATGTGAAACACTCATGAATATTAACTCATCCCTCTGACAGCTGCAGTCCTGTGTTCTTGTAAATAACTGTACATCTTACGGATTAGTTGATCATAGTGTGAAGTTACTGTTAGCTTTTCAAAATAAAAGAAACTGTCGTGGTTTCTAACACTTCTCCCTCCTCTGTCTTGATCCCTGCACAGAACCAGAGCTGGATGTTCCCGGGACTCTGGACTCTGTAACCCAGCAGGTCAACGAGACGGTCCACCGCCGCCGCCGCCGCAGAGATGCCGGGGAGGACGACTACAACATTGAGATCCTGCTGGGAGTCGATGACTCGGTGGTTCGATTTCACGGCAAGGAGCACGTACAGAATTACCTCCTCACTCTCATGAATATCGTAAGTGACTGCAACGTGTTTTTGTTACTGGTTTGAATACTTTAAGATTCAGTGAAATGTGATATTAGTTGTGTATATGTGTTGGTCTTTGTGCTGGAGTGGGGATGGGCTTTTCAGGAATCTTATTGGGTAGTGTTATAAGGCATGTAAGTCTGCATTGAAACTGATGTTACAGGCGTTTAAGGATTAGGACAGAGTGCATCCAAAGCCAAAATCCTCTCTTGGCATCTGTTCCACCTTCTACAGTAAAGCTATTTCTCCTTGAGCCTTTCTTTCATTTTTCTGAGTATCTACAAGAGCACTTACACATAGAGATGAAACCTTCTTTTTGTTAACATTGGTAAATTCTTTTGTTGGCATACAAACAAAGACAGCAGCACCCTAGACACATAGATGAACCCTGATTCTCGCAGCTGCAGAAAGCAGTATTCAGCTAACAAGCTCTAAAACATAAACAGTACGCTACCTGCCTACAGACTAACAAACAGCCAACAGACAAAGTTACTGACTAGTGACTGAAGATGGTGAACATTTAACATCGGATTTAAAACTCTAAAATAATGCTGACTGATGAATTGTATTTATTAATAAAGACATCAAAAGACACTCAGCAAGTGAACCTTTGACCTATCAGATGACACATTTGACACACTGGCCATGAAATGAATTAGACTGAAGCCCCAGCAAGCTGTGAGCTACCTTCAGATCAACTGGTGGGGCTACTGCTTAGCTAGCGGGCATGATGGCTAAGGAAGCAGGGAAGAGCGAGGAGCATGAGGTTGATGCAGACCTTGATGTGAAAAAGCTGCACTTCTGCTATTTGGACTATGTCCACACGTACACAGGTATTTTTCAAAATGTAGCTTTTTCTCTGCGTTTCATCCACACACAAACACCGCTTTAGGTCACTGAAAACGGATCTTTTGTAAAACTCCAGCCAGGGTGAAGACTTTCAGAAACTCTGTTTCCACGGAGACGTGCACACGGGACAAACGGTGTTTTTGGCTCGTGACGTCAGGCTGTGTGCCGTTATCTCCTTTGTGAGGCGTCACAAATGACAGACAAACAAACAGTGATGCTTAACAGGTCTTTTTACATGGTTACACATATATGTACAGTTACTAGGTACAGTTGGTGTGACATTCTCATGACAGCGTTTCTGTTGTGTTTTTACATTTTCGTTTGGACAGGGATTTTTTCTAACCATGCTTGTGTGGACGGGGCTTTTTTGGAAAGGAAGGAGACAAAAACTCAGTTTTCAATAATACCTGTGTACATGTAGACATGGCCTTATTTTGGATTCAGGACAGACCCAGGTTACAAACACAGCTACTGTTGCTGCTAATTTGCATACTTCAATATTTGTTTTATTGATCAAAACACAACGCAGCTTATCCTCAACTTCTGCCCTTCTACTATAAATGGATACATTTACTACACAGTGTTTCTTCTTCTATCAAATGGTTAAAAGAATTCATGAATCCACTATTTTGTAAAGGTGTAAAGGAGGCGGGATAACTACACATCCAAATTTCTTTTCTTATTTTTATTGTATGATTTACGTTGGGCTGCTCGGTGGTGCAGTGGTTAGCGCTGTCGCCTCACAGTTAGAATGTCCCTAGTGCAAGCCCCGGTTTGCTGGCCTTTCTGTGTGGGCACGTGCATGTGTGGGTTCCCTCCGGGTACTCCGGCTTCCTCCCACAGTCCAAAGACATGCTCAGTAGGTTCATTGGTGACTCTGAATTGCTCGTAGGTGTGAATGTGAGCATGAAAGATTGTCCGTCTCTATGTGTCAGCCCTGTGATTGACTGGTGTCGGTCCAGGTGTACCCAGTCTCTTGCCTAGTGACAACTGGCATAGACTCCCGCCCCCCCAGCGACCCAGAACAGGAAAAGCAGTATAGATAATGGAAGGATGGATGGATAGATTAACGTTGTCACCGGGAAAAAAGGCAGCTACGCTTCATTTTTCAGATCTCCCTTCTTCCCCTTCTTCCTTTTAAGACCTGAGTCAGTATTAGAGGTATCAGGGTGTCTCTGAGCCGGACACAGGTCAGGTCTGTCATATCGACAGATCTAAAACAATCTTGGACAAAACACATCTGTGCTTTTGTCCACACCAGGATGCTTACTCTGCTAACTCTGCCCTCTGTAGAAATGATCCATCCAAAAACAAAAGTGTGCCATCAAACCCCAGGCGTGGATTATCCTTCTGTCTGTGTACACATGTTTCGGGTGTAAGTGCACCTGAGTGGGGTCATTTAATCAAGAAGCTCTTCATTGGCATTTGACAATCGATTCAGGCTGTGGTTTGCCTCTGGAGGAGCTTTAAAATTATAGTGTTTGCTCATTGCAGACACCGCAGACACGCCTCTCTGCTGGGGGGTCAAATTGGCCATATGTGCCAGTATTTGCCGGCTGCATGGTGAAGTGATCCTTTAACAAGACATTTGAATGCAGATGGAGACCCAGGGACAATACTCGCACCACATGCTCTGTGTGGAAGCTGCTGCTGTTCCTCAGCAACAAGTCAGCTGATGATCAAAGCCTCCCCGTTGGACATGGGGATGGTCGAAGAAGAGTGTGTGCCACTCATACACACACACAAATTCTGATAGGTGTTCAATTATCACTGTCTTCTGCTGTTAATGACGTGTTGCAGAATCAAAGCAAAGTTCACAGATAATCGTTGACTAGCAGGTTGTAGTTTTTGATGTGTGGAGTCTTCTGTGAATCAACAGGAGATACATGAGAAACGAGAAAATCACAGTGCTGCCATTGACTTTGTTAGAGGGATAATGAGTGTGCTACAGCTTTAACCCGCTATCTATTGACTGCAGAAAGCTGGCAGTATTCCTGATGACTTGTCATGCGTTTCCTGTTTGGAAATTGTCCTAGAAATATTTTTTAAATCCTTTACAACCAGAACGGTTAAAGAGAATCCTCTCAGAAGCTCCTATTGCGTTATTTACTTTACGCTCTTTCTCTGCAGGCCGTCGTCTTGTGTTTGTATTGTGTTCTTGTTTGGTCTCAGGATGTGAGAAAACACAGGATTGTGTCTCTTTCCTGGTTTGTTATTGATGACATGCTTCTTTATTCATTGTTGAGTTAAAATTGTTAGCCTCACAAGCCCTTAGCAAATTTTGTTTTGGCCTTTATGCCTTGTAATGAGAGAGAGAGAACAGTGGATAGTGTCTAAAACGGGAAATCAAAAACAGAGTGGGGATTACACGCGGCACAGGGCCGAGGGTGGGAGTCGAACCTGGGCCCGCTGCATCGAGGACCGCAGCCGAGATGTGGACTTGAGACTTGGTGACTTGGACTCGAGTCGACTCGAGTCACTGTTTTGATGACTTGCGACTTGACTTGACAAAACATAAATGACTTGAGACTCGACTTGACTTGAGGCATGATGACTCGGATGACTTGACGGCATGTGTTCATAAGTTTGAATGTTAGCTGTTAAATATAAAATGATAAAATTGTCACGTTTCTTTCTAACTATCAAGTGTGTCTGCAGCGCAAACTGGGAGTCATGATTGGACGACTCAAAAAGCTCCCCAGCATGTGATTGTCATGATTGCCTGTCAGTCACACTCCTCGCTATGGCAACACGCAACATCAAAGCCCCCAACTTCCTGACGTTTTTTCCCCTAATAGAAGCCTCATCAGTCGTACTCGTTACTACTCAATATGGTCTCAGACCAGACCATCATCATGGCTGCGTCTGTGCCAAGATAATACAGATACAATTCACTGTCATACTTTTTGAACAGGTTATATAGATTGGCCAATAATATTATTATTAGACGGGCTGCTAACACCTTGTCTTTTCTCTTTATAAAGACCAGATACTACAGGGAAGAGTGCTGCATCTTGAGTGGAAAAAAAGTGATTTGACTCGGGACTTGACTTGCCTTGACTAAGGACTCGACTTGACTTGACTTGCCCAAGAAAAAATTACTCGAGACTTGCTCGAGACTTGGACCAAATGACTTGCGATTTACTTGGGACTTGAGCAAAGATGACCTGGTCAACACTGGACTGCAGCCTCTGTATATTAGACACACAATTTAACCGCTGAGCTAAACCGGAGTCCCTAATTTTGACTTTCTAAAAAGATCCTTCACAGTGGCTTTTGTACCTTTGTACACGTTCTCATAATGGTGGCTAATTAAGTTAAAACCTGGACAGAATCAGTCTGCTTGTTCTGTAGAAGAAATTTACATAATATGACTTTTAATCTAGCCCTGCCTTCTCCTGGCATTAACAGGCTTCCATAGTTTAAAAGCACTCAGAACGCTCATGTTAATGCATGTTATCAGCACTATGTTGCAGCCTCAGGCTTCAATAATTTGAATCCATTTTTTCTATCGTGTCTATCTGCACACTTATCCCAAATAATGACGAAGCAAAAACAGGATTTTAGACACTTATTAAAAAGCGAAAACTGATATATTACAGTGACATAAGTTGAAGCATTTTGGGCAGCGATTACAGCCCTGAGTCTGCTCTGGTGTGACGCGACAAGCTTTGCATGCTGGGATTTGAGGATTTTCTGCCATTCATCCCTGCAGATCCTCTCAGGCTCTGTCAGGTTCGCTGCTAGACTGAGGGGGAAATGCAGCAACAGGAGCTTTCTGTGAATCCCTCATGATGGATAAAACATTGTAAATTGTCCTCCATGGTGACCCAAGGTGCAGGAAAACCTCCAGGGACCCCTTTATGTGGAGAAACGTGTTTCCTGGCTGTGTGCAGCGGTCATCACATAATGGAATTTGAACCTTGGTTGGGTCAAAGGTCCTGAGCCTCTGAACCAGGTTTTCATTAAGGACATACCTGTGCTTTGCTCCATTCAGCTTCACCTTTACCCTCACACTCTCACAGCGTGACCTTTGACCTTGGAATGGTATGGCACAGGTGATGGTTTTCTTCCAGACATGATGCTCAGAATTGAGGCCAAACAGTTCAATCTTGGTTTCATCAGATCTCAGAATCCTTTAGGGGCCTTAATGCAATCTTCAATCGAGCTGGAGGACATTTCTAAACATGCTCTAAACATGCTTTATTTTGTTATTAAAGGTGAAAGGGACTCTGCAGACCGAATGGAGTTTGGTAACTCGTTCCACCACCTGGGGACGACTGAGGAAAAGAGTGTAGTTAGAGACTTAGGGCCGTGTTGTGATGGGAGTACCAGGCGCCTTTCATTGGCAGAGTGTAGTGGGCGGGACGGAGTGTAGAGTAGTGTAGTACGTATGAGAGATGTTGCAGAGTAGTCATGTTGTTACAGTGCTCCTCTCTCTCATTGTTGCTCTGGTGATGATATTCCCGTGTTCTTTACGGTGATGTCGGTTGTATTTCCCGGCTAAACTCGACCGGAGGCAGCTCGGGCTCTGAACACTGATTACTGTGATCGACAGCTGGGTCCATTTCCTGCCTGCCAGGTCTTTTAACTCCACCTCTCACTCTCTCTCCCTGACCCTATGTCTCTCGCCCTCTCTGGTTCTTCCACACTCACTCAGACCTCCTTTCCCAACTTTCTCGTCCATCCCCTTTCCTCACTCCTCCCCACCTGCCTTCTAGTCTCCCTTCTTTCTTTCTCCTCTCCTCCAGTCACCTGACCTTTTATATGATCACTTCTCTCTGCATCCCTCTCCTCTCATCTCCTTTACATCTTCTCTGCCTCTCTTCCATTCTTTGTCCTTTACTTTTCCTCTCTCCTCCTTTCCCCTTCTTTCCTGTCATTCTATTCTCCGTTTTTCCATCATGTCTCCTCTCTTTTCTTTTCCTCTTCCCCCTCTTCTTTGTGTCCTTTTTCCTCTTCAACTCCTCTGTTCTCTTTTTTCTTTTACTACTCCCTTCTTTATCTTGTCATCTTGACTTTCTCCATTCATTCTCCCTTTTTTCTTTTTCCTCCTCTTGTCTCAGCCCTTTTTTTTAGACCCCTTTCTCTTTTTGACTCTCAGTCATTGATTGTAGCATTTAATGAGCATGTATTTAAGTGAGTCCTGTGTGTGTGGACGTGTTTGTGTGTGTGTATCCAGTGACACTGATGTCAACATTATGATCAACAATAATATAGCTCTCATGGGTAGTCTTGCAGACACACACCCACACGCTCAGTATTCCTTGGTTAAGTGCTGCTCCAGCTTTAAAGAAGAGATAAGAATTAAGTCTCCTCTTTTATTGCCACATCCTTCGTCATTAATGAGACTCCATTAGCGAGCGTAAGCACAGGCTTTTATACTGACCACCACAGTCAGGGAGAGTCGGGAAACTCGGGCTGTTCTTGTCAGGGTTTTTTGTCTGTCTGCATCTCACATAACTTGCGTGGCTGCTCCGTATGTGCAGCTGCAATCAAATTACATTAAATGCAATGCTCCAAAATGTGATATGAATTAAAAAATGTGATATGAAATTAATTAAAATGTAACACTTTTTTTGTGATATAGCTTGCCTAGATTTTTCTGCGTGTTTCAGCACACACGTCTTATCTCTGTGGGTGTTACAGTGATGGGTATATGTGCCTGGAAGGCCTAGCACTAGATCTATTGTTGTCTATTTTTTTCACTGGGGTCTTGAATGATGATCGTGCTGCTGCTGCTGGATGTGTCTCAGCCTTTGATGCACGCATGAAAGACACACGGGGATGAAATTGCTTCCCCTGGTAGCATCAGCTTTCTTCTCTCAGGCTGTCAGAGATCAATAAATTACATTCCTTATGAAAGTGTCACACAGAAGCTTTTACACATCGACCCAGTTACCAAAAAGGGCCTCCAATGAAAACTCATGTCCGGTATATGGCCAATAAACAGAAAAAATAGTCAAATCCAGCAATAACATGAAGAGAAGCTGTGGGAGCATTGGTTCCACTATAACATAAATGAGTCCTCTTCATGGGGCATAAAGTTTTATGGACCTCTGTTGGAGACATTATGGTACTGCAACAACATTTACATTTAAATGCATACTGAATAACCAGTTTAACCAAGTTTAACTGTGGTTCCTTTACTTTACAGACGTGCTGTAATACACCACATCTCATAACATGCTCAGATACTGATACAATGTTGAATCAACATGTCTTTTGTAAGCAATGTCAACATTAACTAAACATTTGAAGTTTGAGAATGGTGGAATTTATTGCTAGTTTTGAGAAGGATGATGAATTCATTAAATTCATAAAATCCAACCACTTTTTTACCTACCTGTAACTTTGAGATTTTATGTCTATTAACTCGTGCACACATCAGTTCTGAGAGCATTCATATAGTGTGACCAACATGCATGCAAACTCTCTCTCCTTTTCTCTATTTGCAACCACTAATTTCTACATGACTGCACTATTGTCATATTAACCTCTCAACTCAACTAATCTTTGTTTATAAAGTACCTTTCATAAAGTAGTGCAGCCTTAAGTGCATCACATTGCAACAACACAGATGGAAAATAAGAACAAATTTTGACAATAGACACAATTTTGCAACACTGAAATATTTGGAATCAATATTAAAAAAGCAATATAAATGATAGAGATGAAATATCAGGGCTGCATGGTGGTGCAGTGGTTAGTGCTGTCGCCTCACAGCTAGAAGGTTCCTAGTTTGAATCCTGTTTTGGCCTTTCTGTGTGGAGTTTGCATGTTCTCGCCGTGCATGTGTGGGTTCCCTCTGTGTACTCCAGCTTCCTCCCACAGTCCAAAGACATGCTCGTTAGGATCATTGGTGACTCTAAATTACCCGTAGGTGTGAGTGTGAAAGGTTGTCTGTCTCTATGTGTCCAGGGTGTAACCCCGCCTCTCACCCAATGACAGCTGAGATAGGCTCCAGCCTCCCTGCGACCCTGAACTACGAAATCAGCTGTTTAAAATACCTTTTTTTAATTAATTATTATATATTATTATTATTATTAAAATATTAAAGTTTAGATGAACAACTTATTTTTAGGATTTTAAATGTTTTATTTGTTCACATTTCCTTTACTTCATGGCAGCAATCAATAAGGTAAGCTAGCTTGTAAGAGACCTGACTTAAGTGAGGACGAGCACATTCATGCACTCGTGGCTTTGATATTTGTTTGGTTTCAAAATGTAGCAGACTCTCAATGGTTTCTCTAAGTTGCCACAGCTTTAACCAGAAAATGAATCCAGCAATTTAGACACTGTAAGTAAAAAATTCCTCAGGATTTAGTTGAACATTTCCAATTTGAAGATAACACCTGAGTTGTTCTTGAACAGATTACACACGTGAAAGTGTGTTTTCAGACGGACACTTCAGCTGAGGAAGCAATCAAGTTAGCGCTATTGATCCGAACCCCATCAATCCCCCCGCTTCCCTGCAAAGGCATGTGTTGTTGCTGTTTTGAAAGATGGGCTGCTGAACGTGAGCTGGATGAGTAAAATGTGAGGCTGCACACGTACAGTAAGAGGAAGACGGTCTCACTGTAAATGTGTGGAGGAGGATGTTAAGAAATTAATGCTTAGTACATCATTCTGGCCAACCTGTGAAAAATCAGTGTGTGGGAGAAAAAGAACATATGGTATCATTTCAGCTCGAGCTAACGGAGAGGCTCACTGTGAAACTAATTCCAAAGGAGCTGAGCTGAAAGTACTGAATCAGCAGCGTTTATCCATCTTTTTTCAAAATAAAGCACCATCTTCAGTGCTGCTCACGCACCAGGGGATGCTGCTGCCTACAGTCCAGAGCTGTGAGTGATAAAATATATTGGACTAAGATAGCTATTGCAGTTTGGAGTTTTTTGCCCTGTAATATTGTTTTCACCTCCTCTACCCTGGGTGGAGAACACTGACATATCGTGCAATGAGGCAGATAAGCTCAGTGAGGAATCACTGGCCCAAAGAAAACGAGACCCACTGTGATGCTGTCGCTTCAGTCCACATGCTCCGGGTTGCTAATGAGGTGTCCCTCGTATGCAGTGTCAGAGAGCGTGGCGAGATGTTGATCTGTTCACTGATTCGATTGGTATCTACTTTACAGTCAATTAGTTTGCAGGGAAACAACAGCTCTATAGATGGTCTGACGGGCCAACACACACATCACACTGAGCCTTTTAAAGGTCACATATCAATGATTGTATGTGTCATCATTGATTCCACATTTCATGTGAACAGGCATGACTTCTCTGGGAAATACAAAATAATGTGATATATTAAACAATAATACACTATATATATATTCACATAACCAAAACTTTCATTCCCAGCAGGTAAAATTTAAATGTCCAAATAAGGTTGTGGCGTGCCGGCCACCTGATGCTTTATTAAAGAAAGCTCATTCCATTTTTGGGCTCTGCAAACGAAGAAAAAAATCCTTAACTATACATTAACTATATTATTTTTCTAAATACATTCTAATTACCTTTCATCTGTTTTATTCCACAAATATCATCTGCACTCTAGCAGGGTTGCAGCGGTCTTTTGCAACTCTTAGTCACTTAGATGACAAGATCAATGCTCCTCCTCTTCATGTTCGTTGGTCTGGCATTTTGCCCCGCTCTCCCTATCCTAGAGCTGATGTGTGTGTTCATGCATTCGTCTGATTTTATCTTTCTATCTCCCTACAGAATCCTCATTGCCTGTAAGAATATTTGATATAATACAATATAATGTGATATAATGTAATTTATACGTCCTATTAAATTCTATATTATTCTAATATATTTGGATATTGTCTGGCATGAATTCAGTACCAAGGTTAAGTGTCTCATTCTCTGCATCTGCATGCAGATAAGTAAACATGCACATGCAGTAATTTAATAGCAGAATCCATCAGTGTGTTTAATATGTCCCAGATACCTGCAGATACAGAGAGCCACACTGATCCCTCAATGGGAAATTTGATCCCTCTTGCTGATTAAAAACACACAACGGGGCTGTGGAAGATAATAATGTTGAGGGAATGAGGTGTAAAACAGCGTGAGGACCGGTAGAAACTGGGCCACAGCCGGAGCTTGTATGCACAAAAAAAAAAAAACGTCATAGATTTAAGCTGATGGAAAATGTTGGTCAGGCTATCTGAGCAGATCCAGCTCCCTGACTCACACAGATCTATAAACGTTACTTCACAGCCTTTTTGACTGACAGCCAGGGTCAGACCTACACACGGGTCTGTATGTGACTGAGTGAGTGAGTGAGTGAGTGAGTGACTACTACTTTCAGAGCTGTAGAGAGAGAGAGTTGCGACATTGCAATGGCGGATCATGGAGCATATTGGACCTCCACTGACACGACTCTATACGGCTCTGGATACTTTGTTCAGGGAGTGGGCGGGGCCGCTCCTCTGCTGCAGTCTCAGTTTAAAGGTGAAATTATCTGTGACACATAAGATTTTAAACATCTGCATGAAACATCTTCCCTTGTTGTGCCAAGAAAAGTCAATTGTGTGCTGGTATCAAATTACCTCAAAGGGTTTTAAAATCTGCACAACATACAGCTACCTCGACTCAACAATTCCTTTATGGGGGGAAAATGGGGAAATCTCAGTAAAAACAAGAGAAGGGAACCTTTCTCGGTACAGAAAAACATGCAAATGATGTTGTACAGAATAATGCTAATTTTATTTATATACCGTCTTTAAAAATGAGTTTACAAAGTGCTATGACATCCAAAGAAAAACAGGATACAAACAGAAGGCAACACAACAACAACAACAAGGTCAGACACAGCAAGACAATTTTATTCATGATGAAGATAGGGGAGGACAAAAGATGTAAAAACACAACAGAAGAGAGATAATAGGACGATAAAGACGAGGAATAATCATAAGATAGGTAAAAAGAGTAAAAACATTAAAGCAGGTCTAAAATAACGTGATTTAAGAGAGTGTAATGTGTCCCAATTTATAGATATGCTATTAATGTGTTTTATGTGAGCTATTCAAAGTCATCTGATCAATAATGTCTTCACTTTGCTTCTCAGGTGAATGAGATATACCACGATGAGTCGCTGGGAGTCCACATCAACGTGGTCCTGGTGAGGATGATCATGCTGGGGTATGCAAAGGTGAGCTCCACACATCATTTCTGTCAATTGTTTTTGAAATGCAAAAGAAATAACATGAAATTGTAGAATCCCATTTAGGGCTCCTTTGCCCCAAAGAGTGCAAGACGGTGGGAGTGTGGCACTGAGTTTGATCACGTCACAAAGACACTGAAATCGAAGTGTCAAAAGAGCCTTCGTAACAGAGCTGGTGATTCCTATTAATAATTAATCTATGAATCATTTAAGGATTTAAGAATCACTTTGGATTTGATTATTATGCTCTTATGCTCTTATTGTCCTCTCATCCCTTCTATTTATAACTTGTCTTCATTCTAATGCTAAGTAAACAAAGAAAATTGGAGAAAGTAAAAGTACCCTAGAACTGTACTTGACCTGTACTTGAATAAAAAATATATTCAGCAATTTTATCTTGAGCAGCAATATTTGCTTGGTTCTCTAGAGCCTAGATAACAGTTGCATTGTTCTGACTTTGTCGACACACAACACAAGTTCTCCCATCTATCCATCCAGTACAGAAAGTAGGAAAACAATTTGACTTATTTGCTGCTCTTTAAAAGAGAGACTGTGGCAAAAACGAGGCATAACTGGATGTCACAGCAAAGAATGAGAAAAAGAAAGTCGCAAATATTTCTGCTTTGATGGAGCACGCATACAGAACAAACAAATACAACACTTATACTTCTTTGTATTTTATGCTCTTATAGTTCTCTCATGCCTCCTATTTAAAACCAGTCGTAAGTCTAATGCTAAATCAAAAGAAAAAATACCAAATGGCATTCAGTCTTTTCACTGAAATATTGATGTTTTTCTTCTCATGCTGTTATTTCAATAAGAAAGATTCGTATAAGTGCTTCCGAGCAATAGTTATTTCAACCTCATGGTGCACATTTGTGACATTCACACACTGCAATTAATAATGGATCAGAGATGCTAAATAGGGAGGAAAATGTATGCAGAATGCAGAGGTCAGCCGCTGTCGCTCTCTTTCACACATTCTGTAAAAAGGCACGCATGGATGCACACAATATGTGCAGGAAATCTGCAGCAGCATATAGATGAATGTTTGCCTGACCTTTTTTTAGTTTGCAGACAGGAAATTCAGTTTATGTATGCACTTATCGCACCAGAGCACCTGTGTTATATCAGTTTATACTACTCGTACTTGTCAAGTTTTACAATATATGCATTGCTATGCTGTTGACACAAGACTAAAATATACATATGCACGGTCAAGGTTGGATGCTAAGCATTCCTCTCTCTGTCTCTCCTCCCTGTCAGTCCATCAGCCTCATCGAAAGAGGCAACCCATCACGCAGCCTGGAGAACGTGTGCCGGTGGGCGTTTGTGCAGCAGAAAGGAGACCCTGAGCACGCCGAACACCACGACCACGCAATTTTCCTCACTCGCCAAGGCTTCGGCCCCACAGGGATGCAGGGTAAGACCCGGAGCACAGCCACACGGTTCAAATGTGCACTTGCCTGCACTGCCTTATGTGCTTAATCTGAATACTACAGCAGGTAATCAATCACAGTAAGGAGCAGTAAAAGCATCCTGTCCTTTAACATGTGCAACTTGTTAATCAGGACTGATCCTTTGGTTTATTCTTGACATTTGTGAGACGCTCAGTCTGCCCTTGAATTATTTGGAGGGATTACACATCTTGTCTTTATTTTAAAAGAGCTATTATGCAAATTTCATGTGGAACATTTAATAAGCCTTGAAAAAGAACACTGAAAAATCAAAAATAATTCCTCTCTAAAATCAAGCACAAATAGCACGACAGATCCTTGAATGGTGTCACCCCCCTTTTGTGCTTCATACCTTCCTTTAGTTTCTGTTCTTCTGAATGCAGACCTGGGAAGACTGTCGGCTAAAGGCAATTTACTCCCATCTGCCAGATATCGACTGCTTGCTGCACTTCTTTTTTCGTACAGCAACTCCAAAGTCATCACCATTAAAAACCCATACCACTTGATCTATGGCTTTTTATTTGCCTCTTTGAACAGCACTTGCATTCGCTGGAAGCGAACTTTGTGTGCTAAAGCTTCAGCTAATCTGCTAATTCCTTTTTTATGTAAGACAAAGGAAAAGGGATTCATAAGGTGCAGAAAACAGGCATCGTAAAAGACGTGTTTTACATTTCCTGACAAGCCCAAAGCTTAAGTACTGAAGTGCAGTCACTTACACGCTTGTTTAGGGGAAGTTTAATTAAAACTTGGAGCATTCTTAGCTTTGTTTGGCTCGGTAAAGGCTTTGCCAATAATCATAACAATGAAATGCCTGTGTCTCAGGTCTGCAGTGCTGCAGCTCGATGGAGTTTTATCTAAAGCTGGCATCAGGAAAGTTAAATTAACAGACAGTGTTGATGGGTTTGTTGTGATTGGCTGAAGTGACACGAATTGGAATCAGATTTGTTTTGACTTCGAGCAACAAAAGAAGCGTATTTCACAGCGGTAAAGTGGAACAATTGGACAATAGGTTTGGATGATAGAGTCTTCTGTTTGTTGGTTACCATTATGTTTGGTACGGTGGTCCAGACGTTGGTGTATTATAGATATTCTATTGACAGCATTCAGTTTTTTAGATAGCCAACTGGCAAACAATCCTTCCGCTTTATTCAGAGAAACTCTGGAGAGGATGCAAAGACTGTCGATTATATAAAGTTTAATTAAAGTTAAGAGGACAGAAAGCATAGCAGAAAAATACCACAAACATTTTGTGCAGTAGATGTGCAATTCCATGAAGTGATACGTCCAGGAAGTATGAACACGATTCTGAAGATTTACACTTCTTATACACAAGACTGATGCTGCGTCTCAATTTAGATACTTCTGGTTTTAACACTGTCATACGTTAAGTTTGTACTTACCTAGTAGGGTAGTGTTGTCTCAAGTATTACATGACCATTATGTGCTACCAGGACATGGCGTTTGCAACATTTGCCTGCTTCAATTCCTTCTCCTCGGTCTTCTTTTTAATGAAGAATTGCAAACCAGCAGAACATGAACGCCAAAATGTAACCACGATGGAAACTTATAATTCAGATTAATTTCAAAGAATAAAAATAAACTTGCCGTTAGTCCCTGTTGTGTGCCCCCTGCTTAATACAATGTGGAAATCTGCACAATCTGTGACACTGACCTGTCCATAGTAGTGTTGCGGACAGGACAAGTAGTGTTACTTAGCCAAGATGGCATCCATTTAGGATGAGATATGTCTTGTGTTCCTCACTTAACTCTTTAACCTTTATGAGAACACCACCCAAGTGTTGATAGTGCACTGCATGCTGCCATTATTATCAGTTTAGGCACACTTGTGTACTGAAAAAAACATGTCAAAGTAGAAATTGAGCCCAAATGAGACACATTGTAAGAGTCAGCAGCCATGCTAGCATCTCTGTGAGACTGCACCTATAAGCTAAATGATAAAATAAGATTGCTAGCATGCCTTCAATGATAATGCTAGCATATTGATTTTTAGCAAGTGTAATGCTTACCATTTTAAAATCTTAGTTAAGTGTTTTTGCATGCTAGCATTTGCTAATTAGCACAATTTAATACAGTTTAGGCTAAAACAAATGTTTTTCAGGTATTTGGTCATAAACATAACTGACATTCATTCAAGTCTCCAAAATGTGCCTCCCTACTTGGCCAACAGTTGGTGTGAAATGAAAGATGACATAGTTGGTTCATTGTTAGTGAGGTCAGCCCCCAGCAGAGGGCTTTGGTTTGTTATTAAAGCCACACACTGAACTGTTTCAGGGATACAGCACACATTAATATTTAGTTGAAGCCTGAAGACTGTGAGTGGAAATATAATGTGGTGAAGATTTACATGCAGACAAAAGCTTTTATCTTTTGCATCTCTGCCTCGTATGTAAAGGACTGTATATAGATAAGTTATTTTCTCTCCCCTCTAGGCCTGGCAGATAGAAAAAGGTCAGCATGTGTTGTATTTGAATGTACAGCTAGCGATGCATCTATTTCACATCATGCACTGGAGAATTAAAGCATCAGTGACAGATAAGAGATCAGCCTGCGACTTCTGAACTCTGTAAAAGCTTGAAGACACTTTTTTAATGGTCTGATTCCTGCTGGGAGGATCTGTAATCCAACTGAGTTCAAAGCTGCATCGAAACAATTTACCTGATTAAAATCATTCAACCAGCGTTGTCTTACCTGCAGTCACTGCAGACGTGTTTTTCAATGCCAACACCTGTGAGTTCTGTACAGTTCTCACCAGGGACTAGATTAAACAAAAAGAGCTACTGAGCATTTGGTAACTATGCTTGATAAGTATTTCATGGGAACAAAGTCCTTACCTTGCTTGTAATTATTTTTCATTTGGATCTACAGTATAAAGAATTGGTCATGTTGACATATGCTGTACATTTTATGGAGGTCCAGGTGTGCCAAAATACATTTTTAAAAAGGTACAAAAAGGGAACCAGCCTGATTAATGTAGACGTATACGGTCTGCTGTGATTTCAGTTAACAGCATTCAGAACACCTGGCTGAGGCGGAGTGATACACAGAGTGAAAAGTCCCAGTGATGTTGTTCTCTATAGCAGCGCTCATGGAATGCCTCTTGTCCAATAAGATTACTTGGTCCGAACTAACTGTTGTATCAATGAATCAATTATTATTTTTATGGCGCCAAATGTATTCAAACATATCTTATTTATTAATTTAATATTGAACACTTCTCAATGCTCTGTGCTGAAGTACAGCATCGTTCACAGTTTAATCAGTAACCTTTAAAGATTAAAAGTGATGCCAAATACAGGTCACTATAGATCAATGATGGACTACAACTGTTATTTTTGTGAGCAATTATGTCCCTTTGTTGACCCTTTGAATCCAAGCAGGGTGCTTTGCGGACTTTGCATAAGGATAAGACTAAATTACCTTTCCTTTTAATTTTCCACATTTAATATCTCGAAAATATCTGAGCTTCGGGCAGTAATGTAGAGGTCTGAGACCAGGCTATAAACTCCTTCTGATGTGTTTAATGCATTAGTTATTCCAATGTATCCTACATCATGCTGTGCATGTTTGTACACCAGCTGTTTTGAAGATCAAGAAAGTTGTCTTTGTGCGAGACTTTGAGTTGAATATAGAATTGGCACCACTTATAGAAATCTTTTCCATCTTCTCTCACTGCCTTTCTTTTATTTCTGTTCAGAAGTGAAATCTTTTGAAGCTTCTTCTCATATTTCCCACACACAGAGAAGAGAACATAAGTGCTTCCACCCTCCATCAAACATCCACAGTGAGCAAACAGTTATTTCCCAAAAGTAAAACGATAATGAATTGTTCGATTGTTGTTTTTATTGGCACACTTGCTGTCAGGCCATTTGTATTTCAGATGTTTAAGTGACATACTTTAGCAATCTGTGTTTCATCAGTTCCAAGCTGAAATCTGTCAGGACAAGTAAACCAGTAGCTGCTGTCTTTTTGTTGTATATCAATCATTTATTCCCCCATCGAGCAGCCTCGGTTTTCTTTGATGCCATGAAGTACATTAGGACATGATTGGCTTCGTGGCTTCCTGCAGAATTATTTCAACGCTATCTGGGGAAAACATCTAACAATCACTCCTCTGCACTCTTCCCTAGAGCCTTTGTTAGATAATGATAAACTGGAGCAACGGTATGAAGCAAGATGGCATTAATCTTCTCTGTTTGAGTGTGACATGTTTTGAAATTGTATCATTTTCACAGGATGAAGTAAACAAAGCAATTGACAAGATTTCACCCAATAGACGCCGAACAGACAATAACAGGTTGATAGAAATAGTTGATGGTAAAGATGGAAAGGAATTGCCCGTTCTATCTTCTGTAAATAGCTAATCTAATCCATCAAACACAACAGGTACACACAAAACTTATTCTTGCTCCATTCTGTTGGATTCTTTGTTAGTTATGATCCTTTATTTCCTAAACCTTAATTGTATCTGCTTATTCTGTAAGGTTGGGAAATAGTCTTAAAAAACTACCAAATTAGCCTCCTTTTATTGCATTTTACAAGTATAATGACCTACTTACCAGTGGAGTCATTTCAAGAAGAAATTTTGGATGGAAAAGGGTTCCAGGAGTCAGGTCACATTTTATTTTTCCGTAGATGACAGACAGTTGGAGCACTTTCAGGGCTTGGATAGACATTAAACGACTCCGGCTGAATCATCAGGACAAAGGATGAGCAACTGTGAGAGAAAATATGTGGCTCTTTGGTTAAAAGTCAAAAGTCAGTAAGAAGAATGTGAGGAGAAATGTGTGTGACGAGACCGTGACTGCCAAGGAGCAATTTGGTATGAAATGTTTAATTAAGCATTACATCAAAGACAGTGAGCAGAAGCTTCACTTTTTAGTAATTAAGTTCTGATTTATGGCTCATCGCCATATTTAAATGCATCGACCATATCACACTGACAGGAACACATGGTATTGTGATCCTGTGTGGAGTTGCGTAGCCTTTTGAAGCCAATGTGTGTCTTAGCTGTGCAAAAAGAACCTGTTTTTATTTTGGGCTGTCTACTTTGTGGCTAATGTTGGCACGGTAAGCTAGCTAGCTACTCTTTCTAACTACCAAGCAACCAACTATTTGGCTAATGGTTTGTAAGGTAGCTAGCTACTTTGTTGTCAGGGTAAATGATCAATATATCAACTAACATTAGCCGACAACAAACAGCTAGCAGCTAACAACTCTGTAATTACCAAGCAACCTACGGTACTGCTAATGGTAAGATAGCTAACTAGCTTCTCCCTGCTGGTGGAGCAAAATTATAAATTGAACATAAGAATCAAAACATTTAGTTTCATTGTTCTTTTTATTGCTGTCTGTTGGAAGACAGAAATGTAATGCTGTAGCCTACATGAAACTTGTTGGGGGATGCTAACCTTAGCTTTCTGCTTGCTAGCTTGAACTTTGGCCTAGGCTGATCAGTGAAAGAATCTGTGAAGCCCTGTTGTCAATGTCAGTGTTAAAATGTAATAATTTTAGGTAGAAATGCTAAAATATGTAAATGTACAACCTCAGGTTTATCTGTGAAATCAGCTGTAAGCTAACAAGAGCATTTGCCTAGCACACTTTTGCTAATGTGGCTAAAACATTTTGTTTTCTTGCATAGGAATAATCCAATAGGCAACTGGACGTGGTTGAAGTTCTTGAAGACGTTTCACAGAGCTAGCTCTGTCCACCTGTCAGTTTAGAACTGAAGAAGCCTTTTGGATGAGAGGTGAAACGTCTTCAAGAACTTCAACCAAGTCCAGTTGCCTTTTGGATTAGGCTTAGAATTACCATGACCTGGATGACTGAGAACCTTCATCAACTTTCTTGCACAGGCTTACAGAGAGTCAGAAGAGTCAGTCAGAAAGAAAACAAAAAATATCTGTTTAAAGTTTTACCCTGATAAACACAATAATAAAGTAAGAAGAGTTTCACACTCTTAACAAAACAAAGTCAAGGAGGATAATCAATGTCGACTGATTACACCCAGACTCTTTGTTCAACAAACTCATTCACACTTTTTAAAGTTTATTTTGAGCAAACTGATTCTCCCTGAAGAGGAACAGACAGTTTTCCTCCCAATGCAGTCAGTGCCAGTTTCATCGGGGCTGTGTTATCATGGAGGCCCAGAAGTGGTCACTGTTCCTGGAACATCCTGGATTCTGGTTTTAAGATGTTTTCAAGGGATTATCAATATTTAGTGGACTACCATATTAGGGCTATTATTAGGCCCCTGCCTATTATTCATAAGTGAAGACCCAGACTTTATTGTGTTACGATAAAATTGGTCTACATCATTGTTCTCTAAAGAATATAAATGCGAAATTATTGTATCATTCATGCATAAACAGAACCTAGCTACCAGCCTTTAATATGCTAATGAATGGTGCTAATTTACAGCTGTTTTGTGTTATTGTTCTTTCTTTCTTCTTCTTTCCCTTTTACTTTGTCTCACCGTCTGCTTTTACAGAGCTTTCACAACTAGAGTTATATAGACTTTTTTTTTTAGCTTGCCACTTCAGTTACGAAACATTGCATGACAAACTGTCGGCCTTATTTCGTGTGTCGCTTATGCTTATACTGACCCTTGTTTGGCTTTTGGGATGCTAATCAAAGCAAGACTTGTTATGAAAGGCAGCCTGCAGACCTGAAAATGATTCCAGGTTGCCCTCCATCAGCTTTGTGGTGAGTTCATTCTAACAATAAAATGGGCCATCAGATGAGCTAATGGCAGCTGGACCCAAAAGCGAAAGGGACACTTAATTTTAATACCCCAAATCCCAAAGTGAATTACACCCTCGGGAAAGCATTACGCATGAAGAGTCAATAAACATTTGTCTGAGTGAGCACTGAGTGAGTTTAAAAATGATCTCAGTATCAGGGTAGCTTTTTGTTTGTTACATTTAAAGGTCGGCTGTATAATTTAATTTTAGCTCTGGATTTTGTTTTTGTGGTGGAGATGAAAATGTTAGAGATGAGTGACTTCAAAAAACTGTATTGGTCTGAATATAAGACGACCCTGATTATAAGACGTCACCCCCTTTTCAAGACAAATCTTTCCAAAAATACTTTTTATTTTTATTTTTTTAAGATAATTTTTTTGGCCTTTGGCTTTATTTATAGAACAGCTGAAGATAGACAGGAAATGTTGGGAGTAGAGAGTGGGGGATGACATGCACCAAATGATCAGCAGACCGGGAGTCAAACCTGCGATCAGTGTGACGAGGACCGTAGCCTCTGTACATGGGGCGCCTGCTCTACTGACTGAGCTAAACAGCACCCCTCCAAAAATACTTTTTTTCAAATTTGTTTTCAAAAAGAAAACTACGAGGACCGCCGCTACTTTCTTGGCTGGGTAGGGCAGACCCAGTCCTGGGGGACTCCCAGGACCTTAACCAAGGTGCGGAGGGCTGGGCTACGACCGCTGATAGTGCAGGAGGACGGGACACAGAGCTCTGCGGTTAGCTGCTTTGCTTCGCGGCGCTATGGTGGCCCGGATCTTTTTATGCTTGCCATTCTCAGATACTCTGTGACAACAATTATCTTAAAATTGACATCATTACTCAGTTGTTGGTTAACTTGACCGACTTTTGAGCCATTTGTTCCCAATGATCACCGTGTCTCTCCATCTTTCACCCCCCTGGCTCTGTAGTTGTGAGTGACGACTGGCCTCGGTTATGACGGGTACACTCGCTCTACAGATGAGTGGTGCTGTCTATTGTTGTGAATGTATATTTAAAAGTCTAGACCCCGTATATAAGACAATCCCACATTTAAAGATGTATTTCAAGGGGGAAAAAACCTGTCTTATACAGACCAATACAGTAGATGTTTTGTGCAATACGTTTGTGTCTTTTGGTAGTGATGATGATGGATTTTTTTTTTCAATAAAGCGAAGAAATTCCCAACGTGAAATCATTTAGAAGCTACAAACAAAGACCTGAATACTTTATTAATTACAATAAGCTGCTTGGATATATTCTTTAATTACCATCTTCACTCACAACTTTAAAATCGAATCTAAACTCCTGACCCTAGGAGAAATCCATTCATTTAAGACCTTAACTCAGAATGAGAATGGAACAAACGACTGGTTGAATTTGCGGTTTAGATGTCTAAACAACCAATGACTCTGTTTAAAAGCCAGGACAGGTGGCACTGATCTAAATGTATATTAGCTGTGCTGTGCCAAAATCTATACTCCCTCATGTCTTTCTTTGCCAGGCAGTGTGTGGTTCACTTCTTGTTAGGTTATTTTCTTCTTATTGTGCTGCAGCAGCAGGAGGTGTGTGACTCTCTGTAACATGTCAAAACAGCAGCACAGATTGAGGGTTAAATGTGGAGACGTATGTTTATTCTAATCTTGGCACAGATAAGGTTCTTCAGCGCTGCCATCTGTAGCTTCAATACAAACAGTTATTAATGTCAACAATGTATTCCCAGTGAATGATGCAACAAAAGCTGATGCAAGTGTTGCAGGAAACAGAAGTAAACAGTAGAAATGTGAGTTGCAGGCTTATTAATAATTATGAAGCTGAGAAACGTGGAGGCGCTTCCTTCCTCGCTGTCAGTACCGCTGTGCCTCCGTCTTCTGCTGGGTTTGTGTTATACATTTCCTGTTTTCTTACTGAGCGTATCATTAATATCATAATGCACATTCAACACATGTAAGCACACAATACATGAGATGTATGCTACAAATACTTTTTAACAGCATTTGAAAGCATCAGAGTACTACGTGTAGCTCTTTTGGGAATAGAAATATAGAAGAATTGGGCCTCCCAGCTGAGAAACAAGAGAGTAATAATAAAAGTACAAAAAAATCAGTTTCACTTCTCTTCCATTAACCTTTACCTTATCATGTTGTCCTTCAGGTTACGCCCCAGTCACAGGAATGTGTCACCCTGTCCGGAGCTGCACCCTCAACCATGAAGACGGCTTCTCCTCGGCCTTCGTCGTGGCTCACGAGACAGGACATGTGTAGGTTCTTGCTCTCATCTTCCTTCTCCGCCTGCGTAGGTGTCTCAGTCTCCTTAACACACACATTCATCCTCCCAAGGTGACACTTATTGTCCTTCTGCAGAACACCACAGCTGCACGTGTGAACACTTACCTTGGGCTGTTTTTTTTACTGTGATCTCTATAGTAAGTGACGCAGGGGACCTTTACGCGGATCGGCCTTCAGCTTTCTGACAGTGAACATGTTGGCCTTTATTGAGTTTGTTTATTGATGAAATGTCCAAAAACAGCGGCCCTCAGCATGACCCCTTTCCCTTTTCATGCCCTTGAATATCTCACACGTAAATTCACACACCATATGTCCTGCAATAATATCCAGAAGTCAAATAAAAGCCAGTCTCCCGTTGCGGTCGGGGGGGCGGCCAAGACGCTAAAAATTAAGGCCATTAAGGGTGTATAAACCTTAATTTTGTGCATGCCAATGTAAATATACATTTTAATCACTTCAGTTTTACAAAATTCAAATGCTAATTTTAACTTATATGCCAAACTGTATTTTGTAGTAACCTACAGTTGCCACAAGACAGCAGTAGCTATGTTTCAGGTGCCGTACAGGAACTGTTCAACTCCCTAAACTTCCATCGTAGTCACTGCAAATGTTTAAAAATAAAATCCCTCTTATGAAATTAGGTAATTATGTTAAATGGATAGCCAGAGGACTTTTAATTTGTAGCTAATGAGGAAGTTTGTATTTACAGCTAAATGCAATAACATGAAGAGGGCAAATAAGAGCAGATCGAAACAAGGCCTAATATGTTAATATTAACAATTATACTGAACAAATGGAGCCAGTTAGAAATAAAGTTCTTCCTCTAACACAAGCCTCACTCAAAGAAAAGCCTGGTATCCTCTGCAGTTAGGGTAAATAAAGGTCCCACCTTAGAGGAAATACAGTATTTCACATCTGAAATACAGATGTGAAATACATTTAATTACCTTCCTCCCAAAGCATCTCCTCCTTCTCCCTCATTAAAAACTCCTGAATCTGCATAGTCTTGCTCGCTATGTGCTATGTTCCTCCTTTCGTAAAATTACAGCCGAAACAAAACTCGTCTCTGCCATCGTTTAGTGGCAACTTGTTGAAACTTAGCTAGCTTGAAATGTAGTAATTAGTAGTTGTAACGTTAACGTTAGTAGTCAGCAATGAGTTTGCAAACATCACGATTACGGTTACAGCTGGCTCGCACATCGCCGAAGTGGTTGCCATGGTTGCACATTATGATATGCATAGCGTCACCCCGTCCATTAACGGGATTGGCTCCTTAGGTTTGTGACATCACAAACCCTGCCGATCTGAAAACGTGTTGTTCAGCCTGTCCTTGGTACACTGCAGTTTAAATGCAGACAGGCCCAGCCATGAAGATGACTGCTGATGTTGTCCCTGATGTGTCTTGTAGCACATGAAGAACACCACATGGAGATGTTTACAAGGTTAAACACTTGATTTTCACTGGAGGGGGTCTTTAATTTCTCTCTCTCTCTCTCTCTCTCTCTCCCTCTCTCTATCTCACTGTCACTGTCACTCTCTCTCTCTCACACGCACACACACACACACACACACACACACACACTCACACATACATGAGCTGTAAACACAGCTGGATGAATTATTACAACAGTCATAAACATAAATGTCAGGACTGAGCACATATTGAATACCGAGTAAATGCACTACACACTGGACAACAGGTAGACTGCATGTAGGGTCACGTTCATAAGCAAACCCCGAATCCAACAGAAGATAAATATAGAGGATAGAGGCAGAAAGGATTTCAAATGTTCAGATTCAACAGACCTGAAAATCATCTGCAGGGCTGAGCTTAACAAACACAACAACAAATGTTTGATCTGAGCGTCTAGCAAAGGAAATGTCAGGGCAAGGAAGGCAGGGAGGTGTTGTAGAGAACAGAGGAGCTGTCTGGAGCAGCAGCTGTTTGAGAGAGTCAACCGGCTGATAGAGCAGAGATCCATCCTGCTGAGATGTCCCCGAGCAAGACACCGTATCCCCCAACAATATAAAACCAATGTGGAAACTAGCTGTTCTGTATGCACACAGAGATTTCTAGTGCAGAGAGAGGATTCTTGGAGGCTTGCTGACGTAAAAAGGAGTATTCACAAATCCTGAGACTGCAGGATAAGCTTCTGAACTGAAGAACAGCTCAAGGAATCTTTAGTCTTTCCTAAGCTGAGGAGATAAATGGCTTCATGAGGAGGAGAAAGCAAAAAAAACGATGAATGAAATGCTGCGTTAAAAAGCTCCAAATGAAGCTCTATTGATTAGATTTAAAGGAATATAATGTAGTGGCTGATTCTGATCTGACATACGTCTGATTTTCTCAATTATCAGAGGGTCTTTCAAAGCTTCAGTTTGATTTATTTCACTGGGTATTGAGTCATGCACAAATATTATGCCCAGCCCAACACAGGCTTACAAGTACAGATGTCCCAGTGCTATCTTTGTAGGTTTCAGCTAGTCTTCAGGTTTGTCCCAAGCTTCAGCGACATGGGACACCCTGCCTTTAACCTTTAAGAAGATTGTTGAAATAGATTTTGATTCAAGAGCTGTTTTGATAAATTGGACTCCAACAACGTTTACATGTCTCAGTCTGATCCTGATATGTGTATGAAGATTATCTGCTCACAATCTGGCCCACATATCTCTGATTGCTTGATATATATTTTTTTACACCCAGGTGCAAACTAACAATTAGCACCAGACTATAAACATGACTAAGCTGCTTACACGTGTTAAAAATCCTGTTTTGCCTCAACATCAATCAGTTTTCTCTCGTGTAAATGGCGTGTGTGCATGAACAAGCCTTTTGCCTGTCCCTAAATCTGTACCTTGGCAGCCAAACATCAGATGAATCATTTGACCTAAGATCCAGGAAGAGTACATAATAAAGTTTTGTCTTGGTGATTTCACAATAAGGGCTGATTAGTTTTAATAGGTTTGTAAAATATCTTTGTATAATTCTTGATAATGTTTGAGGCAGATTATTATGCGAGCAGGGACTCAACGGCTTCCTCAGAGGGTCTTTGAAGCAGCCATAGATAGTCGGAGGTGATGAAGATTTAATCAGCAGTGAGAGAACAGAAGACCGACAGGGTGACAGTCAGGTACCCTGCTGCACATGGTGTTGACAGCCGGGTCTGTGTGCGTTAAAAAAAGACAAACTGTCACCACCGTATGTAAGTATTAACTCATACTAAAGTCCCCTGATGTATGGAAATAGACTCCTGTTCACACTATTACCATTTACAACAAACAGAAAGAGAAACCACCGTGTTGCTATCTTTTAGACTTTGTTTATTGTCAGTTTTATGTCATCAATATGCTCCTAAAAAAGTGCTGCTTAGTTCTGATGACGGCAAAATCCAATTTTCCCTCATCTTTCTTTTGTGACTTACCATAACGATGCAATGATGCTACCCTATTTCTCAAGCTCTCTTTTAATTCTTCAGTACTACTTCTGTTCAAATAGCTCCTACAAGGTAATACATTGATGAGAAGGTGTCAGAAAGTGTGTACCATAATTATTTTTGGCTGACCGCCGGGGTCAGCCCTACACATCAGTCTGTATGTGACTGACTGACTGACTGACTGAGTGACGGTACTTTCACAGCCGTAGAGAGAGAGAGTTGCGACATCGCAATGGTGGATCATGGAGCATATTGGACCTCCACTGATGCAACTCTCTGTCCATACGGCTCTGGATACTTTGTTTGGGGAGTAGGCGGGGCTGCTCGTCCGCTGTCCTCACCTATGCTGCAGCGCACACCTGCTTTTAAACACGTTGTCATCAGCCTCATAAGGACAGTCCTTGTAAACATTGCAGGTGACAACATACAGATAAAAACATACATTACACAAAAAGACAAGGATAAAACTTCTTGTGGCTCCTGCTGCATTGACCTGTAAACTTGATCCACAGGTGTACGACTCATTGCATCGAGACAACAAAGATATGTGCAAAGTGACACTTTTGACACATTTTTGACCTTTGTTTCGATTATCTTTTTTCTTTTACAGAAATCTGCCAGCCAATCAAAAAGTAGTACTTTCAATTGCCATTGTTTGTTCACTTGATATTGTTGATGAATAAAGAGAGATTATATCTGCACATACATACCATGGAGTCCTTAGTAGAAGGACTGAACAGACCAAATATAGGAGTTTAAAGTTAAGCATTCAGATGTTGTGTCCTGGAAAAAAAGTTTTAATTTCAGACTAATTTGGTCAAAAACAAAGCAGATGCTTTGAGTTCAGTTAGTTAAAACGGCATGTTTTGTTTTTATTGTACATGACATGAAAAATGACATTTTTCCACTTCACTCGGTGAAGATAGATTTAAAATGTGTCAGTACATTTCAGTACATCTTAAGATAGATCTGAAGAATCTGAAAAAGTGATGACATAAAGACGCTCACTGACTACAGTATGTTTTTTACATTGTCTAAAAAAATCTAATTATTCCTGCTGAAACATGTATTTAAAAAAAGTCACACATTCTTCACAGCTCAGGCAGTTCACAAGGTGATACCTCGTCTGAATATCTGAACTCGAACTTCTGTTGGTGACATTGTAACGTACAGTATTGACGCCTCATCTGAAGAGTATATATTGATTCTTACAGCATGTTAGTACAACATGACCTGTCAGTCAGAACAAGGACAGCACCGAGGACATTTAGGCCTCCATCAAACCTTCCTTTGTTTCAGCTCACTGTTTATCACGCTGTGTGGTTGGCCTCAATGATTTTTCAACATCACAACAACTATTATGTGTAATTGGTTTGTAAATGATATTATAGCGACATGTGTGACATGAGAGGCTTTGAACAGACAAAACATGGAGACTAATGATGTACAGCATAATGAGAGCTGAAGCCCAGAGGAGCCACATGCAGCGAAACTCAGTAAACAAAGACATGAGCCAACCATCTGTCCTCTATGAACCAAAGCTTTTTATTTATTATCTGTTCTCTTGTATTAATTCCAGCTTCATGAATGACCTTGTAAGTTCTTGTGACAAACAGTCAGTTGTCTTCAGTTGCTTTTCACAAAAGAAAATGTTCTCTCCATCCACACACTCTGTTTACACCAACACATAAACACCAAGCATGCTTTGAAGCGCTCTTTCTTCAGAATCATTCTGAGTTCATCTCAGGGTTCTTTCTCCTAAGTATCTATATTTACTATGTGTTTAATATGTTTAATATTTGTCCTTTTAAAGCAAAGCCAAATATTCAAATTCATCAGAATGTTTCATTGTTATGTTTGCAACACCTTCACAGTTAAAACAAGAGGTCAAAACCTCGTATGTGGCTGACCGCATCAGGTCAATGTGCGCTTTTGTTACAAGGACTGTCCTTATGAGGCCAATGACGACGTGTTTAAAAGCAGGTGTGCGCTGCGGACGAGCAGCGGAGGAGCAGCCCCGCCTACTCCCCGAACAAAGAGCCGTATAGACAGAGAGTCGCATCAGTGTAGGTCCATTATGCTCCATGATCTGCCATTGCGATGTCACAACTCTCTCTCTCTCTCTACGGCTGTGAAAGTACCGTCACTCAGTCAGTCACTCAGTCAGTCACTCAGTCAGTCACTCAGTCAGTCACATACAGACCCGTGTGTAGGGCTGACCCTGGCTGTCAGCCAACCAGGCGTGCTCACACAACCTACTTTCCATCGCTGCCTCCGAAGCCTCAAAGGTCAACTCTCATCTGGTTTGCATGTGCTCAGAACATCAGGAGAATACTTCAGCTGTTTCATTCCTCCACAGTTGTTTCTGCAGTTATGTCAGGTTGATATGAAGGCCTTCGTTTCTAGGTGCACACAGTGGGTTAGAAGAAGAATCCACATGCATCATTTCCCTCGATGTTCATGTTTAAAAGCTTCCAGAAAAAGTTACTTCACAAGTTAATCTCTGAATGTCAATTTTTTCTGTTATACATGTTGTATATTATATCTCCTGGCTACACAGAGCAGATGATTTCTGTTTTGAAGTCAGTATCGGAGCAAATAATTGAACATTCAAACAACCTTCATGGGAAGTTATTTTCTGGAGGTTTATCTCCTAAAAAATACATATGACATTTCTCACTGCATCAAAGTGCTGCCTTTTCTTCCAGGTCTGTAACAGATTACGATAATTGAAAAGTTTCTCTAATGTCCTCCAGCTCGAGAAATAATTTAAAGTTTGTGTTAATTACAAATGTATATGTCGGCTCACAGGTTGGGAAGGTTTTTTCTTCCGAGGTGCTTTCTCATCTTATTTATCCTTTGCAAAATGGATCTGGTGAGTTTTTCTGTTGGGTTAATTGGACTTAAACAAATGCAGAAAAGACGACCATCAGTCCATCTGAGGTATCAGGAAGGAGTTAATTGATCTGTATATATAATAATATAATCCTTTATTGATCCCTGCGGGAAATCCGGGAAGAGGATAAATGGCCTACTTAAAGCTCCTCTGAGATTTGTCATACCATGCTATCCTGCACATGTGTAAATATCTGCTCGTCTCCCCCTGATGGTGCAGCTTGGGCATGGAGCACGACGGCCAGGGGAACCGCTGCGGAGACGAGACGGCGATGGGAAGCGTGATGGCTCCTCTGGTGCAGGCAGCCTTCCACCGATACCACTGGTCCATGTGCAGCGGACAGGAGCTCAAGAGATACATCCAGTGAGTTCATGTTTACATTCACACATTCAAGAGGGCAGACTTTTTCTGTCACATTATCTTAAATGAGTTAGAAGCATGTTCAGTTGTTGACTATGATTGACTTGAAAGCTGTCCTAGCTAATTTAGCAGTGGTAAAAGATGGCAAATCTGGAGCCTAGTCGAGGTAGGCTAGGGATATGAAGGTTAAAACTTTATTTATACAGCACATTTATAACACAGGCAAGTGTTTAAAAAGTCTGAACCTGAGTTCTTCCCTCTGCGAGTTTCACGCAGACTTTCATACTGGTTATTTAAATGCAACAGAACAAAACAATTTCTCATCTGGATTTGCACAAGATACGCCCAATGATAGATGTTGAATGGCTGCCATGAATCTATGAGAAAACTTTTCTGAAGGATAACATGAAAATAACTCTGGATAAGGATACATCTTGCAGCCTCATTTGTTCTGTTGGTCGCTGAAATCTCAACTTTTAGATATCGTGCTTACTAACAGACAACAAAATATTCAGTACAGGGTTGATGAAAAGGAGCAAGGAAGCTGGAGTTGGTTATTATTGCTACAATCTATAAATATGGCCCCTAACACACCTGGTATTAACATGTGTCCTGGGTGATCCCATCACAAGTGGTCAGCTCGAAGTACTAGCGTTCACATTTTGCATTTCAATGTGCCTCCAAATGCGTCTTCAGTGACCACTTGTGATCTCATTTTCCCGCTCTGTATGCAAAAGAACACAGAGCCTCGTTCACCTTAACACGACTTTGAAAGCATCATATAATACAAACACTGTGATGCAGACTCGCAGCACAGAGAGGGGGAGAGCTGCTGTGCAGGCGCTCGGGGGTGAATACGGACTGAAGTGATGACGTGATATGAATCTTTGATCATGAAGCTCGATGTTTGTCCTTATAGTAACTGTGCATGGAAATACGGACAGAACGCGACGTTCTTGAGTCAGGGTTAGAACATGACAAACACTCTGTGTCACAATCTGTGTCACAATCTGTGTCCTCACTGCGCTGCATGATTAAACTCTGATTACTGCAAGTGGATCACTTGATTTTTAAACTGTGATAAAATACTTGTGGATCGTATCTCCGACCCGCGCTGTCTCTCCCCCTCGACGGTTCGAGATCGATCCGT
Source organism: Semicossyphus pulcher (assembly GCF_022749685.1). NCBI lineage: Eukaryota > Metazoa > Chordata > Actinopteri > Labriformes > Labridae > Semicossyphus > Semicossyphus pulcher. The sequence continues at coordinate 5,869,547 of NW_027211737.1, read as the reverse complement.
ATTAAAAACTTAAAAACTTAAACGCAGTCTCCTTACTGAACAAGTACAGACACGATCTGTCTGTATTTCAGTACACACTCTGCTCTAATGCATACACTACGCTTACACAGCTGGAGTGACATAAATAAATATAAGATTTTCACGTTACACAGCAGAGAAATGTTAAATCAGACGAGAATGAGAGGCGAGTGATCTCCTGTAACCAAGTGATTGTTACCATAGATACAAGGAGGCGGTGCTTCATATGGCCCAGGACACGTGTGCGTTCACACCACCAGATGTACACTACCAGTCAAAAGTTTGGACACACTTTCCCATTCATTTGTATGAGAAAATGTGTCCAAACTTTTGACTGGTAGTGCATGTGGATGAATGTGTCCCAGACCACCTCCATGTGTGGCCTGAGTGATCAGATCTGAATGCGTCTTCAATCAGTCCTCGGTGTGTTCACACCTGTACTTAAAGTCGAGCTGAAATGGCATTTCGAGAGTATCTAGCTTCCGTATCGTGACGTATTTCCGAGTGAAACAGGACGTGCAGGCGGGACATATCATTAGAGGGATTTGATTTGATCGTTGAGAAGTGGGCGTAGACAGACGTTCTCCACAGCGCAGTAGCTAGCTAACTGACCGAGCGTTCTTGGTGCTCTGCGGCTAAATGTTGTAGATTGATTGGTTGAAATTGTTTGGTGCTAACTTACGTAAGCACGCGTGAAATTTAGTTTTACTGGAAGAAAAAATGATCAGATTTTATTATAAGAATACGAAGAAATGGATTTTCTGTATTTTTTTTGGCCTGTATTGTCAAATAGATGCACAATATTACCGGGGATGTGATCTAAAAGGATTAAAATGACATTTTTCATTTCACCTCGACTTTAAGGCTGTCCAATTGTGAGCCGATAATGAAAACCACATGTTAATACCAGGTGTGTTAAGGGCCAATGTTTTAATGTAAGGTGAAAAAAGCACTGACACACTAATTACGATCCTCAGTGCAATGACATTGTTGGATTACCCTCAGCTTTTGAGATACGTTCCTTTGACAGCATCCTGCCATTTTTAATCAGCACATTATGAGGCTCTGCACATGTAATCATGTGGTCCATTGCTGTTATCTTTTTCCCTCAGCTGCACAGGAATCGATCCCTGACGGGGAAAGTTCAGTCGAGCGTGGACACCAAACTATTGGCAGCGTATTAGAGTGCTGACACTGGCAATGTGCACTCAATCGCCATACAGCATCCTTTTTTCTAGAGCAGCTCTGGGCTTTAATCGTTGAATGTATGGCAGGGAAGAATCAATATATACTGTAGTTTGAAACGTGTTGCTGAAGAATGAGAATGTAGGATCGTAATGTGAAAGCTTCGGTTTTAAGAGGGAAAGAGAAACATCAGCGAGCGGCTGCTTTCGAGTTGTTTAAAATAATCTTACACTCCACCAAACACACATTTGTCTGAGCTAGGATGCTTTCATGCGCTGGCCACATGCAGCCAAATCCATCCAAAGAGTGGAATATAAATACATAACTAATGTTGCACAATATCTGAAAGCTTTTAGCAGCATTTTGTCAGAAAATTCACAGGTTTCAAAGTGGTTCATATTTAAACAAGTGAGCAATTAGGAGCTGCACAACAACAAGACACTTCACTTTACAATGTTTAGCTGCTCATGAGAACTGAAATCACACAGTGAATCCAGGTGCAATCAGTCTAACTTATATTTATTTAACACGTCTTTCCTTTGGTTTGTTCACTACTCAGCTAGTTGATGATGTTAGAGCATGCAGTAACGTCTTTCTTAAGTAAAAGCCAGTGTTCAATGATGGTTCAGTCTCAAATATAGCCAGTCAGTTGTGTGTGCGGTATACTGTATGTTCACGATTTAAATGTCCATCAGTACTGCAGCAGTCCTGCTACATTTATTGAATTTCCAATTGCTGCTACTGATCATTAACTTGACCTTAAAATGTCGTCAATGAAACTGAACTCTTCCTGCAGAGGTTTTACCATCAAACTTACAAGCACGCTGAGTTGGTGAAGGCTTTTAATTTGAAACATCTGTGCAGGAAGTTTCACTTATAGCAGTTTTACACTGTTTGAGGAAACATCAAAGAAAGTGCAACTAGAACAACTTAGTGAATAAAACAGACCCTCAGGGCAGGATGAGGGTGTGCGACAGGTATGATGATGTTTTTTGGATGGTTTTAATCTAAATTACAAACAATTGGTTCATAAATCAATTAGTGGTGAGTACGACAAAACTATTTTATTGTACTGATGGATTTAACACTGTGGAAACTCTTAAGCCCAGTTCAGATCAATGATTCGCAACGCAACAAAACAGTTTCAGAATGTTGCAGAGAAAACTGCAGCGGTGTGAGCTGGTTAGTTGCAGAGCGTCTGAAGCCGTTGCGTGGAGTCGCAGAAGATTTGACTTGTCAAATCTCCAAATGCAGTTTTAGAACTGAATGATGTAGCTGTTTCACTTCAGCCAATCAGGAAACAGCATAAGCTGGCGTAGCACCCCGTCCCTGGCACTGCAGAAGCCAAAGACGGCACCAGATCCTCTCTTTACAAACTCTCTGTGTTCGACGTTTATTAGTCAGTGTTACAGCTAACATTGTGAGCATGTCACTGTCATCCACTTCTTTTTATAACGATAACAGAAATCCAGATATCTAATTAATTCATGTAACCTGGGCCTAATTCTAACGTTATATAGACTTGACCCAGAAGTAGTGGGGTATGTCAGTGTGTCGTTGTTATGGAGATGGTCAGCTAGAAGTCTGTGAGAAAAAGAGCATACTCCTCACTTGATATTTTACCTCAGTAAACATTTCTCTAATAGTTTGATCTCAATCTCTAGTTTAAAGTCTTCTTCATTACAGCACGATGTTTATTTTGTAAAATATGAGCCCATATATGGGCCCCAGGTTCCTGGTTCGAATCCCGGTTTGGATGTAGGGTGGAGTTTGCACGTTCTCCCCGTGCATGCGTGGGTTCCCTCCAGATACTCCTCCTTCCTCATTGGTGAACCTTACATCTAACATCTATTCTTTCCTCTCCTGGCAGCACGTACGACTGTCTGTTGGATGACCCCTTCAAACACGACTGGCCGCAGCTTCCTGAACTTCCCGGCATCAACTATTCCATGGACGAGCAGTGTCGCTTTGACTTTGGAGTGGGATACAAGATCTGCACATCAGTGAGTACAGCCCTCAGGCTTCCCTTTACTGGATGGACGCTACCTACAGTGTGTACCATTTCCTAAAAGATCAGGTCAGAAAAACTCAGCAGAAAGGTGAAACAGAGAGAGATCATAGAAACTTAATTTACTCGCACAGAGTTAAGAAAGAAGTTGTCAACTTTCGCTGACTTTCGAAGTGTTTCCTGAGCGCGATTCTGGAGAGTTATTCCTGAGCTTTTTGTAGCAGAAGATGATGAAAGCAGACTTCAAATAAACTGACTTCTAAATATCTGCAGACTCAAACAAGCAGAATAAGGTGTCGGATTAGTGAGCACTTCTAAGACACATCTGCTGCAGTCTCACCAAGTTCTCTGCTGATGACAGGGCGAAAAGTACTCTGTCATTCTGACAACTGTTTCTCTTTCACTGGTCGTTCTTATTTATATACAAGAGGAAGAGTAAAGCTGATAATTAGAGATCTGGTCTAACAGAAATAAAAGGTTGATCCGTCACTTTGTTGAAACAGAAAGTGCAGGTACGTTGCGGCAGGTAAACAGGTTGAATGGTTAGAAATGGCCGCCCCAGATGATTCAGTGAAGACGTCCATCGATCAATAATAATCAGCCATGCAGAAACATCATCTGCTCTTTCAACTTCAAAAACAACTGGCAGGGCATGAGTCATCTTGGAGTGACATTTCTGAGTGAATGTGATCATACTTTAAGGAGAGGGCAGAGACCTTGTGGGTCCTCTTACCGACAACTTCCCATGATGACTCTTGATTTTCAATGGAGGTCAGCCTCTTTGATTTGACACCTGGTTATCTGAACCCACTGGGGATGAAGGCCGCATCGCTTGATTCCAGCATATAAAACCACCAGGGGTCCGCAAGCTCCATCTTGAGTTTAAAAACCTCCCTGCTGCAGTTTTTGTGGCAGTTATACTTAACACACAAAACTGCTAAAATCAGCCACTTTGTCTTCAGGAGCTTAGGCGTTGTAAAAATCCATCCATTTCTAGATGCAATGCAATTGGTAGGAAACGTATCAGGCAATATTTAAACTAAACTCAAACTAAAAATGAATCGACTGTCTTGTCAAAAAAGGCCAAAAGAGTGTCTCCTATAGAAGCATGTAACTGTAATCTTTCTGTATGTACTTCGGGTGTCGCTGTACTACTACAGCTTGGGTATAAAGGATGTGACCTTACTGTTTAGGTCAGGTGTGTGACTCTGGAAAGGCAAATGTTTTTTGACTGCTGCAGCGTAAGTCTGGCAGTCACGGTCAGTTGCCCATTTACACTTGATGCACTTGTGATTTAAAACAGTTTTTTTTCTACAGTCGAGTTTGGCTGCTGATCTTTAACAAATGAAGTTTTGCGTTAGTTAGTTCATGCAGGACATGTAAGTCAAACGCCCCAGCTGTAATCAGCTGTCAGCCTGCTGATTGAATCATCATTCCTAATCAGTAACACACCAGCGGCTTTTCACAACAAGGCGGACCATTTAAATGCAACTTCCGTCTCGCTGATGCTTGCTACACCAATGCTGCACGCACACTGCTGCAGCTGCTGCTGGCAATGCCTTGCCTCCACCACCTCACCTCCTCCTTTCTAGCCTGAAGCCTTTTGCCCACTCTGTATACCCAGGGGGGGTTTGTAGTGCATTCACTGGAAAGCCGCAGCATGCTGCTCGGCTAACCCAGGGAGCAACTTAAGAGCGGGGCCGTCAGCACCAAGCATAATGTATTTCCATTTGGCAAAAAATGATTAAATTACAGACCAGAGTGTTCCTGACTTAACAACCAGTTATCTACAAACTCAATCACAGTCAAGGCACTTCAGTGTCTCATTACAAGACTGAGCTCCACTAACATGTCTAGTTGTACTCTTATTTAAAGCATTTCAGCATCTTTCAGCTCATTGTTTTGGTTTCCTCGCCCCATAACTTAATTGTTTTATCTCCCAGCTCTCGTTGGTGTTGTTTACTGATGCAGCAGGCAGTGAAAAGACTCGTAAAAAAATATGGCTGACAAACCAACATGATATTTAATTACAGCATGTTCACCCTGTAAAGGCCATCTAATGAGGAGAAGGACCGTTGGATGGAGGTGCATTGATTCAGGAAAGAAAAAAACCCCGTTGGCGGATAATAATCGGGCTCATTAAGCCTCAGCTGATTCAAATATCATTAACATGTAAACACGATAGATTCACTTTTAGCAACTCAAATGACCAAATCATAAATTATTCCTGACATTGCCAAGGTCAGCAGATCACAACCTTCAGCTTGGGGTTACAGATCCAGCCTGTGATCATGAAGAAGTCAAAGGACACTTATTGGCAAATTTGTAGCTTGTCCATTCCAAAGCATTGGATAACTGAAACGTACTGTGAGGGGATTTGAGCTGGTTATGAAACAGACGACAGTTAAAACTGATGCCTTCCTTGTGCGCTACAAAAGCAAATGAGACCATCAGAGACAAGAATTACTATTTCTATGAAGTTATTTTAATACTTTCTATCTGCTGCTGCCAGGTCTGGTTCTGACCAAGGGACTTGGAGCACGCAGACCGAAAAAGCCTTTGTTTACATTGTCTTATACTTTGTACAAGACGAATCAGCCAAGAGATAAGACCACAGGGGTCGCCAAGATCGGCACAGAGTGAAAGTTTCTCACAGTATTTTGATTTCAGGCCCCCTGTGTGCCGATTCTGTAGGTCTGTTTCTCTAACGGCCACCAGGAGGTCGGTGTTTCCATCAACTTGGTGAAAATATGATGCTGTAGTTGCTTTATATCTGGATGCTGTCCTTTAGCGTAGTGTTTTGATGTGCTGTTGAACTCAGGTGATGTAGTTTGTAAGCTTGAAGGTCTGATTCGGGTTGGGGATGATGATGTCATCCCTGAGACCATGGTTCAATCCCCTTAAAATGTATCTTTTGAGTAGTTGACCTCCCTTTAAGTCACGTAACTCGCTAACAGACTTACAGACAAACCCCACCAAATTACATAAAACAACATCCTCTACACGCGCACATCGCCAACAAAAAACATGAAACAACCCGACAAAACTAAACATTCAGTCCAGTGTGAGGCATGATGGCTGTAGCTACAAGTCCTATTTTAACCCAAACCATGATATTTTCCTAAACCTGGTTAGTTGTGCCTAAACTTAACCAAACTGCAACCATTAAACCGCTTGATATTTATCGGTGTGTAGTCAGATATTTGGGTCATATTGTCCAACCTTTATCATAAATCTGTCCAATTATTCAGTGTGTGCTCCTTCCTTTGAAGCAGAAAAGACCTCAATGCTGTGGACAATCCCTGAATCACAGCAACAATCTCTTATTATTGGGAAATGATGTGAAATTCAGGCAGAGTATTTATTTTTTTGAATGCTGGCCATTTGGGAAAAATGGATGGTGAGGTTGACAGATGGGTGGGTGCAGCGTCACCAGTAATGAAGGCTTTATACCAAACCACCGTGGTGAAGAGGGAGCTGAGCTGCAAAGCTCTCAATTTACCCATTTACGCTCCAACCTTCACCTACGGCCATGAGCTCTGGGTGGTGACCTAAAGAATGAGATCGGGGATGAAAGCGGCTGAAATGATTGTCCTCTGCAAGGTGGCTGGGCTCAGCCTTAAAGGGCTCTGACATCCGGAGGGGGCTCGGAGTAGAGCCGCTACTCCTTAGCATCGAAAGGGACCAATTAAGGTGGTTCAGGCATCTGATTAGGGCGCCTACATTCTAAGGTTTTCCAGGCATATCCAACTGGGAGGAGACCCCGGGGTAGACCCAGAGCATGTGGAGGGATTATACATCCCACCTGGCCTGGGAACGCCTCTGGATCCCCCAGGAGGAGCTGGATAATGTTGCTGAGGAGAGGGACGTCTGGGTAACGTGGCTTAGCCTGCTTTCACAACGACCCCACGCTGCATAAGCGGAAGAGAATGGATGGATGGATGGAGTGCTGGCAAAAATGGAGCAAAGAATACAGTCAAACACACACAAATTGAGACCAATAGGCTATCAGGACAAGCAGCTATTATATTGCATTCTCCCCATCATAAACATCACTGTATTCATGTGGAAGTCTTTACACAACTGAGGTCATCCTCCCGAGTTAGCCTGAAGGGACCGACATGTTCGAGCCATTTGAGCAGGTGGCCTGTTTGAACCTTGTAAATACAGCACAGAGCCGGAGCTGCAGCCTGAATGAAGGGAGTTACAAATGTGTGTTGTAGGCTGATGGATTATTCAGGGATTTATTTTTGTGTCACAAGCTAAAAAGGATTTTTGTTTGTTTGCAATTAAAGCCGTTCAATCCAGCTAATTGTCTCGTGTGCCTCTATTAACACAGAGACGCTCGCCCGAGCCATTCAACAAGATTGGAGAATTAGACACGTTGAAAGAGTCCTATTAAAACCAGCACGGTTCAGATGTTCATGTATTTTTGTTGTGTCTATTAAGTGCTGGTAAATGAGAGGGACGAAGGAAGTTGTTCAAAACCTGTGACATTTTTATAAGTGAACTGAGCACAAATGACAAATCGCTCTTTGAACTCGTCACTCATCAGTGTGACTGTAAACCTGTTTTTCTTTGGCAATTTTCTCTTCATGCGTTGGCCTTTTAACACAACCAATAATTTCATGTGCAAATTAAGTATAACAAAACTACAAAACAGAATATTAAGAAAGATAAATAAAAGTTCAAATAAAGGGAAACAGACAGAAAATACCTGAAACCGGGAGCTGGTTTAACTCAGTGGGTACAGTCCTCGACACAGTGGCAGGCTCCACTCCCGCCCTCGGCCCTCTGCTTTGATGTCATCCCCCACTCTCTTCTCAATATGTCCTGTCTCTCTTCAACTGTCCTATTAAATTAAAGCAAAAATGCACCCCCAAAAAATAATAAAGAAAAGTAAGACCCAATACAAGCAAACAAACCAACACCTAGACAAAACAAAAATAATGAACAGATATTTACATTGATTTGTTTAAAGGTTGTCTACATCAGAAAATACAGTCCTTAAAGATGTAATCTTGAAGATCTCAGTTTCGTGCTCTTTGGCGCACCTACTGGTGATAACTTATATATCCTGAATGCCGTACACACACAAGGCCCTTTGCATAAATTGGAATAGCATGTCCTTCGCTCTATCAAACACAGGTAAAATTAAAAGTATATTAACCTACACATCTCTCAGGGTCTGCAGGGAGATGTAGTAGCTGTTTGAATTAAACACAAGATACTTGTGATTAGCCTGATACCCTGATGATAAGGATAAGTGCTCAGTGAAGAAACCCCTCCCCTTGTGTCCTCATCCCAATACTTATACTATAATTAACCTACCACATGACCCTTAGTGGTCACCGCAACCCAAGCAGCTCTGTCAGCTTCAACAGACCCAGGCTCCGTTCATATGAGCTCCAGGTCCAACTGTGGGGTCCAAAGGGAATTTGTTTATAGACCCTGTAAGAGTGGGTTTAACTTCTCTCCAACTTTATACACATATGCAAAACAAATTGTCTGAGTCGGAGTTATTTAATCTCCCTTAGTGGTTCTGTGACTGCATTCGGAGAAAGCCACAGGTGGGAAGGAGCTCCTGACTGTACAGAACCATATCAGCCAGGAAAGGAAAGAGAACAACCACTTTTAGAGATAAACCTCAACTACAAAAGGAGCAGAACTTAGAGGTAATTTTAGGACTTAAGATGTTCACAAAGCCTGGTGGTACAGAGACGCTGCAGGCAGCTGAAAGGCCCAGTTTTCTCAAATCAATCTGAGGATGTGTTCTAATCCTTGAAGAAGACGTGTGACTGCCTTCCCTGGAGAGGAGGTTAACAATCAGCTGTTCCCCCCAAAAGCCTCTTTATAATCCACTTAGCTTTAGTGCTTGTGATAGAGGAGCCCAGGACACAACAATAACAACTGGCTGTGCAGGCTGTCGGCTGTCTGTGAGACATGTAGGCCTCTACTATCAGTATTTGTTTTATCATGCCCTAAAGCCGGGGACAGTCACGGCCAGAGGCATTAGGTTTTTAGGTTGTCCACTCGTCTAACTGTCTGTAGGTATTCTTGTGGATGAAATATCTCAGGAACACTTTGAAAACGGAGATAAAACAGAAAGATATTTCCTCAAAGGTCAACATCAGATAGGATGTCATGATTTATTTTATATATTTATACATCCGTCCATTATCTATACCTCTTGTCCTGTTCAGGGTCGCGGTGGGACTGGAGTCTATCCCAGCTGTCATTGGGTGAGAGGCGGGGTTACACCCCGGACTGATCGCCAGTCAATCACAGGGCTGACACACAGAGACGGACAACCTTTCACGTTCACATTCACATTCCAGAACACACAGAAAGGCCCCGTATGTCCGGACCAGGGTTCCAACCAGAAACCTTCTCGCTGTGAGGCAACAGCGCCACCACTGCACCACCCTGCAGCCCTTTATTCATTTACATTTTTTACATTTTGTTATAGTTTTAGTATAGGATCTTGATACACTTCTATCTTCTGGTATATTAACTATATAGGTTTTTTAATATTTACTGTATATTTATTTCTGGTGCTACATTCTTGCTTGATAACTTACTGCTATAACATCACACTTTCCCAGTTCGGGATCAAAGTACCTCTATCCATCCATCTGTCCATCCATCTATTGATAAAATCACATCATTTTAAGCCAAAAGGTCAAAGGTCAACTTCACCGTGACATCGCAAACGTTTCTCCGGGCCATTATTCCTCTGCTTCTCTTGTGAAAGGAGGTCATAGGTCACTGTGACCTCATAGCCATCCCATATAATAAGCCAGATATCTCAGCGATGCCTGGAGGGATCTTGTTGATTTTCATCTTTTTATCAATACAGGAGAAGGACGCCATTGGCGATTGATTAGTGATCAATCTCCTCTTAGGAACATGTTTGTTCCGCTATCGCAAGAAGTGTCTTCTGGCAATCACATGCTCTACAGAGGGAGGGAGAGAGAGAGAGAGAGAGACGCACAGAGAGAGAGAGACACATAGAGAAACAGAGAAAGAGGGGGAGAGGGAAAGAGACATTCTCTGTCCCCCCAGTAAATGATTGTCGAGCTACCTCGCCTCTTAAAGCTGGCCTACTTACGTTGTTTTGGTTAAATAGTTATGTAATGCTCCGTGTATGGTGCTGCATACAAACACATGGTGGTAATTAATTCTTTTATCAAACGAAATTTGAAACGAGCATCATAATCAACAATGCTGAGCCTTTATTGAGTGTGTGTGTAGTGGTAAATAATGAGCTGCTCGGGGGATTAAAAAAAACAGCTGGATTTTCAGACTCCATCTCTGCTGTTCAGCTTTGGGTTTTGCTATTTTTCACCCTCGCAAACATTTTCACATACATGATGCCAGCTCACTAATCTCTTCTCTGTGTTTCAGTTTCGCACATTTGACCCCTGTAAACAGCTGTGGTGCAGTCACCCCGATAACCCGTACTTCTGCAAAACCAAGAAGGGGCCGCCTCTGGATGGGACGGAGTGTGCTCCTGGAAAGGTGAGTTTGTCAATGACATATACATGGCCAAATGTGTGTGGACACCCAAAAGAAGACCATAGAGGGAACAAAACTTTATGAGACATGGACAGAACTGTGTATACACCATTTAACCATATCACAAATGATAAAGAATGAAAGATTGATTGCATAATGTGTGTTTCATTGCAAGTTAGGGCTTTAACTGTAGAACATCTCATTCCACTTTTTCTGGGGAGGATTTTCCACCAGATTTGGGAGCCTGGCTGCAGGAATTTTCTCCCTGTAAGCCACAAGAGCATAAGTCAGGTCCAATACTGCTGTTTGGAGATGAGGTCTGGCCCACAGTCGATGTTCCAGTTGATTCCAAATGGTGGATTGGGTTGAGGTGAAGTTCTTCCATGCCATAAAGGGAAAAAGGTTTTTGGACCTGGGAAATCCCTCCCTGGGAAACTTTGGAAGCACACATTTTGTTTTGTAAAATTGTAATTTCCCTTAACTGGAAATTTGGAGCCAAAACTGAACTAAAAAACTCTCAGACCAAAAGAACATTGCCTCTCCTGACCGCATATGTTTGGCCATGTAGCGTTTCATCATGACATTTATTAAGCATAAAAATGAGGCTTTTTATGTTGTGCTAACTTTCCCTCTCTCCCTCCTTCACCCTGTCTTCCTGGGCAGTGGTGCTACAAAGGTCACTGCATGTGGAAGAACCCTAACCAGGTCAAGCAGGATGGCGCCTGGGGCTCCTGGAGCAAATATGGTTCCTGCTCGCGCTCCTGTGGAACTGGAGTCCGCTTCAGGACACGTCAGTGCAACAACCCAGCGTACGTGGAAAAGCAACGATAACATGATTTAATTATGTTTCTTGTAAGATGCACTTATTTGCTGTCTTGTGCATAAATACATCTCTAATGTCTGTAAGGGTGCTGTTTTGTGTAAGTATGGGCATATTTGTATGCCTCCATACTGTGGGCACAGATTTCCTCAGGCCAAATCTTCTTCAAGTTTCTGTCCATCTGTTCACATTTGTCCGTCTCGTTCTTGTGAACACAGTCTCCAGAACAACTATAGGGATTTTTCTGGCGGAAGCATACAACCATGGGTCGGTAATTCTTGTTTGGCTTGGAGCTCCAGTTACTGCTCCAGGCAAAGAAATGGTTCAGCACATAAACCCCTGTACAGCCACAAATGTTGAAAACAACCCTAATCTTTTATTTAAGCTTCTTAGTGTTTTGCATCTTTTCAACCAGGATTTGTTTTCACATTCTTGCTGTTAAAGAAATGCTTCCTGATCAGCACCTCTGTTGTACTTCTGCTTCCTTCCCTTAGGCCCTCAAACGGAGGCCAGGACTGCCCGGGAGTCAACTACGAATATCAGCTGTGCAACACCGACGACTGCCCCAAGCACTTCGAAGACTTCCGGGCCCAGCAGTGCCAGCTCCGCAACTCCCACTTTGAGTTCCAAAATGCCAAACACCACTGGCTGCCCTATGAGCATCCCGACGGTAAGCCAAAAAATGTCACCAGATTGTTTTGTTCCAGCGTGAGGGCGGTGGGTTATTTAAAGCCAAAAACAACAATGAAAGGTCTCACAGCCAGAGACGGAGAATAATTGTATATTCAGAACGGGGATGTTCCCTTTTACCAGATTCAGACAGTTTCAACACACTGACCACACTCTGCTGTGCCGAGAGAACTTTTTCAAGTGGTTTTCTTTCTTGTTTTAGTTTTAAATTCTTTTGTCCTCTCTTTTCCTTTTTTGTGGTCTCCCATCACTGTGCCAGTAAGCAGAGTTTCAAACCATCCAAGCTCAAAATGTGCCCTTTCTGCAAAGGTGACAGATCTCTACAGTGCAAACTCTGAATCCTATTTCCGTCTCTGTTCTCGGTCAGACGTTGCCTTTATCTGGCTCCGCACCATGGAGCTGTTTGCCACTTATTGCAGCCAAATTGATCTGGGTTTTTAAAGTCAGTGAAGGAGAAAAAAAGGTCAGAATGCCTGCTGAGAAACTGCAGGGAGGCGAGAGCGACAGTGGGGAGCCATTATTTTGTAACGTAAAGAGCTTTTCTGTAGAGTGTGGTGTAGTTTAATAACAAGGTTATCAAATCAGGTATAAGGTACAAATGAAGGTCCATGTGGTTTTATACAGGCTGTGTATTCAGACTAAGTGTAATCATTTTGTGTATGCACCCACATACTCATGATATGCTAAGAAACTGCAGGTACAGTAATTTGTTGTAAGTTTGCAATGATAAAACACAAGCATGTTCTAGTATGTAATGGGAAAAAAAGTCCCACTTCCCATGCCTAAATTAAATATTATTTTTGGCACAGTCTCTTCCACTGCAACATGGACATGATATATAATTTTCAAATTGCAGGAGGTGCAATATTTGTTCAAGGTAACATGTGTCAAAATACCATTTCAATGTAAATATTGTGCTGCAGAGATGTTCTACATCCTACACATCACACACAGACGTAAGGATCAAATATCTTTGTTGAGTACAGATCCACACAGAAATAGTGATGTAAAAATATCATTCCCTTTAATATTGCAAATCATATTGAAATTGCAATACAAGTCAAAATAATCGCAATTAGATATTTTTTCAAAATCGTTCAGCCCTAACGTGATATAATGTCAGTCCTGTTTTTTTACTTTCACGTTCAGAAATGCACAGATTTTTGCAAAAGATAAAGACTTGAGCAAAACAAAAAAGATAAGCTGTGTGATACGATACGATGCCATGCGATGCCATGCGATGCCATGCGATACGATGCGATACGATGCAATATGATGCGATAGGATGTGGTACTATATTATGTGATACGATATGACGCAATGTGATAGGATGTGATAGGATGCTATACGATGCAATATGATGCGATGTGATAGGATGCTATATGATGCGATATGATGCGATATGATGCGATAGGATGTGGTACAATATTATGTGATGCAATAAGATGCGATACGATGCGATACGATGCAATATGAAGCGATATTATGCAATACAATGCGATAGGATGTGGTACTATATTATGTGATGCGATATATAATGCGATACGATGCGATACGATACGATGCGATATAATGCGATACGATGCGATACGATGCGATACGATGCGATACGAAGCGATACGGTACAATGCGATAGGATATGGTACTATATTATGTGATACGATATGATGCGATGTGATAGGATGCGATAGGATGCAATACCATACAATGCGATACGATACAATGTGATGCGATATAATGCGATGCGATATAATGCGATGCGATATAATGCAATACGATGCGATACGATGTGATGCGATACAATATTGTACAATGTATTTTTGTGCTTTGTGTTGCGCCTCTGTCAGGGTGAAGGAAAAATGTAAGGGTCAGGATGATGATTTTTCCTCCCGGTCCCAAAACCAAAGGCAGAATACTGAACTGCTATTAAAGAAGAAACTATTTATTACTTACAAAAGGTTGAATTGTGACAATAAACTGAAGTAATATCAGAGTAATCCAAGGCCAAAAACACCTCCTCAAAAAGTGCTGATTAATCCTAGATTTAACAGACAAAACCAAGACACACTTTTATCTCTAAGATCCACAGGACAAAAACTTTATTGAACCCTGCAGCTTCAATGTTATTAAAACAAAAAGTGACTATTTACCAGTAGCGATGCTCACAAATCCAGTCGCACTAAGCCTCTGCTGGAGGATGAGAACAGAAGTGTGGACACAGATCTGAAGGCTCAGGATGAAGCACTTTAGCATTGTGAAACTCAGAGACTCAATAAGATTACTTGCTTACTTTGTCCTCCTGTTGTTGCCATGCAACAGTCTTGTTAGGTTGTTTTAAAGATATGACACAAGTACAGTGACTAAGGGGACTATACCACTAAATAGTAAGCAAACCCTTTAATTTATACCCAAATCTTTGTGTGGGGAAGGGCTTGCTGAATTAATGTACATAAATACAATTATAAAAGTATTCAGTTGTTCCTATAATGAACCACTTTTTAGTGTTGTTTTTTGCACTGCTTCAAGGTTTCTCAAATGGATTCAGAATCTGACAGCTCGTTATTTTTACCTGTATTAGGTTGTGTGTTAGGTTCTGTGTTAATTTTTAAACTTGTTATTTTAATCCCTGCGGCATTAGCAGAGGTAACGTTTTTTTGGGGTGGAGAAGTTGCAAGAAGGTTAAATCAGGTCAATCTAGCAGGTGTTCATTTAAAAAGTTTTAACTGGTTCAGTCTGACAGAAGTAGATGTTTGCAACACATCTCTGAAATATTCCTTAATATTCTTAAATTTTCCAAGCTGGATTTTCTGAATAATCCCACAACAATCTAATGACGTGTTATCCTGCAGCCAACAGGAGATGCCACTTGTACTGCCAGTCGAGGGAGACATCAGACATCGCGTACATGAAGCAGCTGGTGCATGATGGGACGCGATGCTCCTACAAAGATGCCTACAGTATCTGCGTGCGTGGAGAGTGTGTGGTAAGAACGTGTTTAAAGTACATGAGTTTGACATATTAAAAGCTGCGTAAGGTAATTAAGGACATTAGCAACCTCAGGCTATAAGAAATACATTTAGTACACAGCATGATGCAGAGTGCTCACTCCCTGCTGTTTTATAAGCAGCAGAAGGTCCATCCATCCATCCATTATCTTCCACTTATCCGGGGCTGGGTCGCGGTGGCAGCAGGCTCAGCAAGGTTACCCAGGCGTCCCTCTCCCCAGCAATATTTTCCAGCTCCTCCTGGGGGATTTCGAGGCGTTCCCAGGCCAGACGGGATATATAATCCCTCCAGCTAGCTATGGTTCTGCCCCGGGGTCTCCTCCCAGGTGGACGTGCCCGGAAAACCTCCAAAGGGAGGCGCCCAGGAGGCATCCTAATCAGATGCCCAAACCACCTCAACTGGCTCCTTTTGATGCGAACGAGTAGCAGCTCTACTCCGAGATTCCCCCGAATGTACGAGCTCCTTATTCTATCTCAAAGACTGAGCCCAGACACCCTCCAGAGGAAGCTCATTTCGGCCGCTTGTATCCGCGACCTCATACTTTCCGTCACTACCCAAAGCTCATGACCATAGGTGAGGGTTGGAACGTAGATCGACTGGTAAATGGAAAGCTTTGCCTTCAGGCTCAGCTCCCTCTTAGCCACGACAGTCCTGTACAACGCCCGCATTACTGCAGATGCTGCACCGATCCGCCTGTCAATCTCACGATCCATTTTACCCTCACTCGTGAACAAGACCCCGAGATACTTAAACTCCTCCGCTTGAGGCAAAGACTCAATCCAGCGTTTTCCAGCAGAGAACCATGGCCTCAGACTTGGAGGTGCTGACTCTCATCCCAACTGCGTCACACTCTGCGGCAAACTACCCCAATGCCTGCTGGAGGTCCCAGCTTGATGAAGCCAATAGGACAACATCATCTGCAAAAAGCAGAGATGAAATTCTGAGGTTTTTTATTTTTTTTTGTCATAAATGTGTGATCTGAGATTTCACCCACTGACAGCGGAAATCAATGTATACATCAGTATGTAATTAGGTACATGTCAGTCCCGTTGAAGCCTTGATGTAAATAACTTTCAGCTGTTTCAAATGTTTAAGGGTTTTAGCAGTTCAGTCAGAGAACTCAGGTTTATAATAGTTTAAATTGTTTATTGCAGCAGCAGAACATAGCTTGTGTTTGGCGTCTCGACTTCGACCTCATCACTCCTCGCAGACCTATTTTACATGCAGAAATTTGAGGAGTGATGAGATCATATCTTAAACCTTCTAACCGGAGCCTGCAGGTGGATGCTGGGGTGGTGGTGGAAGTATGAGCGCAGTTATGGTGCAGGGCAGCGGTGGCAATGACCGAGCAGCGGGAGAGACCGGAAATCTTGCAGCTCAAATCGAGCGCCACATTGGGGGGAAGTGTTTGCCAGGTGACTGTGGAGAATGACGCACGTCAAGTGTGAAATCAGTGCAGCTCCAGTTGCCTGCCTGAGCAAGCTCGCAGGCGTCGCTCAATTATACATTAAATGTTCTGAAATTACAAACACCTAGAAACCATTGTCAGGAAAACTGTACAGTAGGGTTAAAGAGGGGGTATTATGCTGTTTCACAGCTAAGTCTGCAGGCTGCTGTGAATGCCACGTTTCACACAGTTTTTTCTACACGCTGTACTTTGTGACATCACAGAGTGCAGCCTCAGCAGGCTTCGGAGGGCTGGCCAATCAGAAGAAAGTGGGCCTGTAGGGGCGGGGTTTCTTAAAGGGACAGAGCTGACTGAGTCGTTTCAGGCAGAGTTTTTTTAACTGTTAATTATGCTAAGCTACTCCACAGGTATCACAGAGTGATATATGAAGCTTGAAATTAGCATATAAAAGTAAATTGCTCTGGCGAATATATGCAACTGTTTTAAGTGCCTTGTTTGGAAAAGATGATCTTGAAATGGAACATCAATAGAAAAAAAGTCGCCTAATCAAATCCCACCACCCCGACATCAAAGGGTAATTAGTAATGAGCAGAATTTAAAGTCACAAATTAGTTGATAAAGTGTTTAATTTGACAGAAAATTAGTGTTAAACATCTAACTAGATTTTATGGGAAAACATCCGGCTTCTTTATTGTGAATGTTAAAGCATCAAAATGAACCTCATCTCATCTGTCATTTTGTTGTCTTGGTCCACAGAAAGTCGGCTGCGACAGGGAGATCGGCTCCAACAAAGTCGAGGACAAATGTGGCGTTTGCGGCGGGGACAACTCTCACTGTCGCACCGTTAAAGGAACCTTCACTCGAACACCAAAGAAACCTGGTAAGAACATTTAAAAGCAGCACCAACACAATGTCTGCAGACTGAATTCTTTCATAACACAGTTTCACAAAGATCATTATTATATTTGTCTAACATGAACGATTTCTTCCAATACTTTTCTGTCTTTTTCTACTTCTTGTTTCATTTATGCAGATAGTTCATGATCCCTGAACACTCTGGGTCAAAGATAAACTTTATACATCTACTTCATATTCTGCTAAGGAAGCCCTAAGGGGAAATGCATCCATACATTTTATTTACTCAGTTTTCCCATGATAACGAGTAATTTCCGACCTCGACTTTATTTTATCTCGTGATCTCTGCTGCACCACTGTGTGACGTCAGATGATAATAACTGGTATCTCCAGAGCTGCAAAGGCACAAAACAAACATAGAAACAGGCTTAACATACCTCATTAGTGTGAGCAATGGCTGCATGGCATGTCCTCGTCTATAATATCACAGAGACCAGCCTGTTGTTCTGTTTTCTCGACTGCCGAAAAGTTATCACGAGAAAAACAGCTTTGTTATCTCTAGTTTAGAAAAATAAGTCGAGATTTCGAGGAAACAACTGGAAATGACTCGTTATCACGGAGAAAACAGAGTATATAAAATGTGTGGTTGCATGTCCGCCTCTGTATCTGCACAGCTGTTTTACGATCATAAATTTATCACTTATTTATCCTTCATTGAGGCCAATATAAGAAGATAAAAGAAAAGTTGGAGGCAAAGCTTTGACTCAATGCATCATGGGTTTACTGGTCAAACATTAAACATTTGCATTCATTTCAAATATGTGCACAGTTATTACAAACTTCATCTGAACACTTTAGTGTGATCTACTACTAAAAAACCTGGACTCACATATAAAGGACAAGGCTGGTGTTATTCTATAATTTGTTATTGGCAAGTACAAAACGTACGACAGAGTATTAGGGCCACATTGAGGGGAAAAAAATCTCTAAGATTTTGAGAATAAAGTCATAATATTACGAGAATAAAGTAGCAATTTTACAAGACAAAAAAGTCATAATATTTTACGAGAATAAAGTTGTCATTTTACGAGAAAAAAAGTCATAATATTAGGAGAAAAAAAGTTTCGAAGGGTAGTACCAGAAGAGCAGCCAGTCACCTGCGCTAAGATCACGAGTCATTTTCAAATAAAATCACTTTTCAGAGTCCTGATCGTTCTGACAAAGTGGTGCTGATGTTCCAAAAGATTAAATATCTCGTACTTGTGAACCTATTCTAATGTATTGATATATAGCTGTTTAGTGTGCTTTTAGGCAGTTTAACAGTGTAGTGGTACGTTCCATTTATTTAGTGTTTAGTGTTCTTTAGTGTGCTTGTGCGAGACATGTATGCTTCCAGGCTACCGGGTGTGTTCAATAACGCACCATAAATACAGCTCCGCCTCAAGTTGTGTTAAGCCTCCTGTGCGATCAGTTACAAGCAGAACTTCACCAGATGTTCACTGTGAAGTTGTACTTCACACGTTCCTCATTTTAGTGAAGGTGGTTGACTGCTCTTCTGATATTTATAATATTTAGGCTAACAAATAAAACAACTCTCAGAACTTTCTGACCTCTTTTGTGGCATCCTAACACACAAGTCAGCATAATTCACAACTCGTTTTTGGACAAAAGCTGAGCTCAAAAGCACAGAGGAATAATATATATTATATAATGGTAAACAGGTTAGTTTTGATCTTTTGTCTCTCAATGGGATCTGTTGACAGTAACTCAAATGTAGTGGAGCGCCAGCCTTATCCTTAAACACCCATTCATCACCGTCTAACATCACTCATCATGTTTCAACCAAAATAACATCTCAGAAGATCTGTTCAATCATTGACATAAATACATTTACACACGAGTTTAACCCATCGTTAGGTTGGTTTTGTCAGCGTCACATTGGTTTCTATGGTAGATCATGCACACTGATGTGGGATGGTGTTAATATTGATGGATTAATTGAGTCTCTAGAGACCGCTATGACCTGCAGATAGAGAAAGGCCAAAGCAACAGAAGGAAGCTTTTTGTCAGCCTGTTTCCTCTGAAAAAAGTTCAATCAATGAGGAAATGTCTGACACAAGGTTTTGTTTTTCAGTTGTGTTCTCTCCCAGAATGATTTTATTAAAGTCATGTGTGAGTCTGTCGTCCAGCAGAAGACGTTCACTATCTCGTTTCAGAAATGTCTAGCTGGAGAAGTAGTGGATTATAAGGGGGAGCAGCACAAAGATTAACAAGTAATAAAAGACTAAACTTAATATTCCATAATCAGGTAGTGAGTAGAGGAAAGTGCTCACAGAGGTAGATGTTCCCTCCGCTCTCTGCTGCTATAAAAAGAAAAAAAGGAAAGTGATGAGGAGTCATATAGGAGTACTACTAAGTGTGACAGAAATAGTACTCCTGCAAGACTCCTCAGTTCCCTTTCAAAAATGCTTTATAAACTCCTGTGCCGAGCTCACGGCAACTGATTTTTGATATATTCTGCAGCAGGCTTGTTTAAAGTGCTCTACAACTTCTTAATGCATCCTCCATCCAAAGTCCTTCTGCTCGAGCTCTGCTAACATGAACTGCCCTCTTTAAAAACATCATTTAGGGGCGCTGGTTTAGCTCAGTGGGTAGAGCAGGCGCCCCATATACAGAGGCTACAGTCCTCAATGCAGGTTTGACTCCCTCCCTCGGCCCTTTGCCCTCTGCTGCATGTCATCCCCGACTCTCTCTTCCCACAGCTAGTGGTAAGCTAGCAGAGAACATGCTAGCAGATAAGCTCAGTGCTAGCTTGGCTACCGTCTTCAGTCACATTACTCTCCCCTTGCAGGTCATATCTGTCCTGGAGAGTCTTTCTGAATTGTTGCCTGAATAAAAATCTGACGTCCTAACCTAAGGTCCTAAGATTTTCCTTTAAATAAATGTCTGTTAAGTCACTATCTGTAACACAATGGTGACTGAGCCCATGGCCCACTGATGAAAGCCTTTGCATTTGCAGTATTACAGACTGGGTGTCGGTGGCGACTTCCGCAGAAAAAATCACAAGCGGCGCCCAGTTAGTGACGCGTTTTCCATTAGCCAGCAGTGGTTGGTCTGCCAGAGAGGGTAGGCGGAGCTAAGCGGCTGCTTTTCCGCTCTCTGCATGTGTTGCGAGTAAACTGTGATCTACTATGGCTGAACAAACAAAGAAAAGTTCAATGACTACAGATACAACTTCAACAATAAGTGAAAATACAAAGACAAAGAAACAAACTCGACGCTCAGATGAAGGCAAATAGACTAAAAAGGAAAGCGACCGTCAGCCAGGAAAATCAAGAGTTACAACCGGAGCCACCGATGTCACACATGAGACACTGACTGGATATCTGGGAAGTGTGCTCATGGAATTACCGTTTAACGCCATAGGTGCCACCAATGAGAACGAAACTGAGATCTTCAGGATTATTAAACAAACCTTTTATGAATTCGCCACTTAAACTCCTGATTTTGTGCCAGTATTGTTACAGAGAAATTAAAATTCCCAGCATACGTCCTCTTTGCTTTAACTTTCTCCCATCCCTTCCTTTAATTGTCAAAGGAGATTCTCTGCATGTGCAGTAAATATCTCAGGATGAAAGGAAATTAAATGTAGAGTGCATTTTTTTCTCCACCTGCAAAACTTTGATGAGCATGAAACCCTTTAAGCTCTGATTAAAAAAGCAAAGTGTGCTGGTGCTTAAAAACACATCTTGACCCCATTACCAGCATGCCACGTTTTAGTGTTTATCCTTTCACTGGCTCTTTCATTATTTTATTTTTTAAGCTTTTTACTGCCTCATGTTTTTTTTTATTTTAAGCCAACTCCTTTAAAAATCTGGAATAACTGCAGCTCATGTTCGTCAAGGCTGAAGCGGACACAGAAACTCTGCAGGGTAATAATTTAGATTCAGTTAGAAGCAGCACTTAATGAAAAAGGGTCGAGTGGCCTGTTGTAGCATAATTTCAGTTCTCATCAGTCAGTCGTCTCCTAAACTGACGAGCAGAGCAGCTGGACTGAAATCTATAGTGACAAACCTGCCAATTGGCTTTGAATAGCACACAGCAATACAATAAAACCCCACATGAGCACATTCATCCTGCCTGCTGCAGACGAGCTCTCTCAGCCTGGAGTAAAGAATTGAACATGATTGCAGCGACGTCACCCGCCTGCCTTTGCTGGATGAAGGAGGTGGATACAGACTACACCTGTATACAATTAAGTTAACTAGAAACCTGAACACACACTGATTATTAATACATCAGTAAGGCTGTTTAGTGTGGAAGTTAGAAAATATAGTTGAGCTTTAAAGATTTGACTATTTGAGTTAACATATTTATGTGTTTCCTGGGACTTGTTGCAGATATTGATTGGTGCTTACAGTAGCCAATAGCACTGATTGAGACAATTCACACACGAAAACAGTGACACCCAATAAATGCTTTTCTCATAAGTCCTGTGTGTTGTGGAATATGGACGTACAGAAACAGACACATTTGAAAAACATCCTTGAATGCAAGACGTGTTATAAACATTTCTGTATGTTTTGCAGGAAAGTGCAAACTCTAACATATTGAAAGAAAGAAAAACCTTTGGATGTTGGATTTTGTTTAACCAGGAAAGCCTCATTGAGATTAAAAATCTCTTTTACAAGAGTGTCCCGGCTTCAGTTTCAGACATACAACACAAAATAATTACAAACACAGGTCAGCATATTCTGGGTCACATAGCGGAGAGTGATTGGTCAAGAGAAAAGGGTGATAGCATCCGTACAAACTTTGGTGTAATTATGCAGCAGATACGCACATTATAGCATTTCTAATAACTCCAGGTAGTATTGATGGAAATAAAATAAACATCCCTGTCGTGCTGATTTGCATAAGAGCCTAGAGGTCTTTATGAAAGTGCATCCACCTCCTGCAGAACTCCATGTCACTTCTTCTGTCACAACTGTCACAGTCGTCAGCCCCCAACAGCAGGGTTCATTTGGATTAAAAGCCTTATTAATTAGCCCAGAAATAATTAAGCCCTTTTTTCTTTATTCATTAGTACAGTTAGAAGTTTTCAAATCTGAAAGTTCATTAAGGAATCGTGCTTTCTCTTTTATACAAACTGCTTTAATTCAAGCTGTCTCCTTCAGGTAATCTCAGCTCTGCAGTCACACAGGACACACGCACACACACACAAGCACACACACACACACACACACACATTTCTCATGCCAGCTTCATCTGTCATGAATAAATTGTCATTAAACTTGTATTAAGGCGAGGTACTCTCATGAAAGGCTTTGGAGAAATATTAAGCGTGACTTTCAGGGACCATCGACACGAACCGTTTCAGGATGGTCTTTGTTGAAACTGTCATCATTTCCTAACATCTCACTCTCATGTAACCACTCACGTTTCTTAACAGGGAAACAGTTAAGCAAGAGAGCCCAAAAAGAAACCCCTATGTTGGAAAACACAATATGCAAGTATCCAGTGTCACCATCACAACTTCTTTGGTAGCGTTGTCTGTCCAGCTTGTAGTGCAGATGGATGCCTAACACAGTAGAGAGCTAGAAACATGAGCGATGTAAGCTGCTGTCTCCTCTGTTACTAATGAAGTGTCTATTTAGGTCCGTCTCCACTGCTGTAACTGTCGCAGGTTCATTATCAAGTCAAGTCTCTGAAACTTGACATAAGAAGAAGATAATAGTCATTAAAGCTATTTTTGAAATGAAGTTTATTTCAGTATAAAGGTCTGCTGAGCAGTCGCTTCAGCGGCTTAACAAACTTACTTTGTAAAACTTGGTGCAGACAAAACAATTCGCATTTCATAAACCTGCATTCAATCTGGATTGTTACAATCTGAGTTATTGAACCTTAATTGGCACATTGATGCTCAGTTCAACCCAAACAGGCTCTAGAGAAGTATTTCCTTTTAGTCTCCATAAACTCAATTAAATTGTTATCAACTGTATGCACATGGACGCTATTTTCCCTCAACTGCATGCTCAGGGTGGAAAGCTCAAATGCTGTTATCATACGTCTAGTGTCATTCTGCTGTGGTTCAGGTAATAAGCTGTATTAAGGGGCGCTGGTTCAGCTCAGTTGGTAAGGCAGGGGCTCCATATAGAGAGGCTACTGTCCTCGACGCACTGATTGCAGGCCCGACGACTGGTCTGTGAACATTTGGTGCATGTCATACTGCAGTCTGTCCTCCCCAAACTTCCTGCCTCTCTTTAGCTGTCCTAAAAAAAACCAACAAGCTGTGCAAAGAAAGGGAATCTGACAACTGCTACAAAGGAACAACAAAGATAATAGATGGACATTTGGAGGGACAGTGGCCTATATTTTAATCTAAATCAAGATATTTTATTACCAAAAAGTTAATGTTAGATAACAGCTAATGTTAGCATTCAAGCTCTTCCAAGCTAAAATTCTTGTTTGCTGGTTTTAACTTGATATGGAGGGAATGTTAGCTAGAAAGCCATCATTATAAAGATATATCTGCAGTCTGTAGTCGAGGGGAGTTCGTACCAGAAGCTGTCGGTTTGCAGTCTGAGTAGTATCGTCCTCTAGCATTTTAGCTAGCTTTGGTTGTACGCAGGAAAACAGTCTGTGTGGGGAGCAAAAGAGGCAGAAAATCTGCTGTAATTAAAACCAGGAACCCATCAGCTATCATCTGAGTACTATGAGTGGACATTTGCTGAGAAGTGCAGCCAGCATCCTGTCGTCAGCATTGTGTCTTAACTCCAAATCCGTTTTCATGTCTGAAGCATTTAGCCGACTGTAAACAGTGACAAGCACAAGGAAAGTAAGCCTGGAAAGTAACTGCTGGCAACACAGGAAGCACTGAAAGTTGACCTCCGCTCCCAAAGACTGTGTTTTCGTTTGACAACAGCCTCTAGATTCTGAGACTGGCTAGAAAGGGCTGAATGCTAACGTTAGCTGTTGTCTCATAAAAGCTAATGACAAATATGTTGTTTAACCTTCAAATTTCTCCCTCCAGATTTAAACTGTCGTTCAACTGTCTGTTTACTTTGCAACCTCGATCACAGCAGTATGACATTATAACAGCATTTGAGCTTCCCTCCCCAAATTCCAGTACACTGTAGAGTGAGCGACACCTGCTACTCTGCCACCTGTTGTAACCTGTTGTGAAACCAGCGTCAGTGTGCCAGTCATTATCACCTCAGTGACACCACTGCGTCAGCGTCAGGAGGCCCTCAGTGTCGGCCTGCCTGTCAAATGTAAGGGCGAGTAATTACGCCGCTGCGGTGCAGGTGATTGGCAAGAGGCTCCTTGCCAGCTATAATACTCTGCCTCCTCATCTGATGTGTTCCCCCGGTCCCTGCTATGCTGATTAAATGTGCCTCCACTATAGGTGATGATGTTGCAGAGAAACTGGAGGAGACAACACCAACAATGCAAGACTAACTAACTGATTCCTTTTATTTTGAAGGGAAGACCAGAGGAGCCTTCTCTTTACCCAAAGGAGCAAGAAATGTGTTTTTAAACGAAACAGAAGACTCTAGAAATGTTCTTGGTGAGTCACGGTAGGTTTGTAAGTGGTGGACATCCCGGACAGAACACTTTGCTGCCTCATAGTCTGCAAAAATCTCTTACTCATGCCTCATTGAAACGTTGCTGAGAGCTCTTCTTATTCACATCCTGTCTGCACAGAGTCCACATGAACACCAGACTTCCTTGTTGTGGATATGCACTTCAAGGATGTAATTGATATTTCTAAGCGTTCTTTGATGACAGATGGATGTGAATGAACGGCCTGTTTCAATGAAAATTTTTCCTGCAGGCTTCAACAGCAGGAAGGAAAGCCGACGTAGTGTCTTTTTGTCTCTGTCAAACTTCTCTGTAGAGCAAAGTGAACAGAACTTCTGGCGATGTCCACCACTGCAAACAGATAGACTGTTTCTGTATCTGCTTAACTCATCTGTCTCTCTCTCTTATCTTTCCTAACCCCCCTCTTCTGCTTCTGCTGCTGCTGCCGCTGCATCAAACATGGCAAAGGTTACCTTAAGATGTTTCACATTCCTCCCGGAGCGAGACATGTGATCATCCAAGAACACGAGGCCTCCCCTCAGATTCTTGGTAAGTGTGACGTCCAAACACAAACACACTAATGAAATCAGAGGATGACTAAAACAGCTCATGACCATCCTCCTACTGTTTCCATGTAAGACAGATTGGAACATACGATATACTGTAAAATCATATATTACAGATTTTGCATAATTTATTTTTCATTACCTTCCAGGCTGAGAAAATGAGTCTTCATATTGCTCATTAATTATTCATTACTCTTTTGAAGAGGTTTCGAGATGACTGGATCTCTCTTTAAGGCACAAAAGGGACTGCGCTTATATTAGCATTGCATTTTCTCAAATACATTGAGATGAATTTACAGTCATACTCAACCCTATTCTGAAGGTACCTGCATTATTCATGAGCACCATATTAGAAACATGGAATAGGTCCATCTTCTTATTCGTATGTGCGCTCTGTGGGACGGTGTCTGGATCATTTCAGCACGACTTCTGTGGGGAGCAAAGGACAACACTGGATCATAAACTGTGTCCCAATTCAGGGGCTGCATCCTTCAAAGGCCCGTCGAAGGCTGTCCCATTTCAAAGGTCATTCAGATTCGTCCTCCTTTTCCCGGGCCACCAAGGATCCATCGGGTGCATCCTTCATGGCCCAACGTATCCTGAGATTCATTGCGTGCCAATTCAAACCAGATGGTGGCCAAGGAATACACTTTTAAATGTTTTTGGTTTCAACTCAATCGATTAGCGAGTGATAAAAATTATTTTAAAAATGTTAGCCAGCTAGCTATCTGTTGCTAGGAGACAGGAGCGGTGTCTGGTGATGCAAGGCGGGAACAGTTGGTGAAGCAAACAGGAAATCCTCCGTAGACCAGACCGTCTCATTTCGGCTTCGGGCTACAAATTTCTCATCCTCCGTAGACCGCGTCCTTCAAACGATGCAGCCCCTGACTTGAGACACAGCTGCAGACTGAAAGTGTCTTAAACCTGCATTCTGTCAAATGGCCAGCAGAGGTCCGCTTCTATGGAAAAAGGACAATTAGATTACATTTCACGTGATTTATTTCCTCAGTTCACATTTTTCTTATACGTTTATGGTCTCACGTATCCACCCCATCGTCCAAATATGGTCACTTCAGACTTCAAAAATACATTAAAAAAAGATAGTCATGGCTAAAATGCTAAATGTGAGGCTTCAAATGAAGTTCAACTTAATTTATAGAGTATTTTCTTCCAGTCAAAAGGTAAAAAGTGGTTCACATATACAAAAAATAAAAATAAATCACAACACAAAAAACAGCTTCTTAAGAGACAGACGAGACCAAAACAAATCTAAACACAAGACGGTAATGGAGATCTAAAAAAGAAAAGCTTTTAGAAGCCACTTAAAGTACAGATTGGGACGCAGTAATTACAGAACAAAATAAATGAGAATTATAATTGGTTATGGGATAAAAGAAGTTTATGGGATAAAGATGTTGCTTGATGTTTGTCAGCTAGTCTCTATCTCTGTTTGTGTCCAAAGTTAGGTGTTGTTCTTTGAGTTTGTTTACCAATGTTCATAAATGATGACGCTAATTAAGGAAGCTAAGGATGAACAAACTTATCAGACCTTCAAAGCAAAACAACAAACTGTTGGATCCCAGTGTTTCAGGTGGATAACTGAGACATAAAAAAAAGAGAAGCATTTTTGTTTCTTATTCATTGAACGGCCCAAAGGACACCTGATTTATTTATCGTCCACGAGGTGAAACAGGTCAGCATTGATCTCCTCGGCCAGAGGCACACTGTCTTTTTCAAAGAGCATTGTAAGTTTAACATTTAGGCCTAACTTATTTATCTGACACTGCTGTCCTGGGATCTATGGAGTAAAAGAATGTAATAAGAATAAAGAGAATTAATGGCATAAATATTGAGACGTATTATAACCTTGACAGAAGCCTTTGAAAAAGTAAAGAGCCAGACTGCTTCTTGTAAAGAATTTAATACAATTTCTGTCTGTATACATCAATAACATGCATCTTTAAATGTAGCCCGCATGAACCCTAAAGACAATCTCTCAGTATTATTACTTCTCCTGAATCCATGATTTCTGATTTTGGAATAAACCTACAAAAAATAAGAGAGAGAAGTTTGATTTATGGTCTTCATCTACACAACGATGCTCTCCATTCGGATCGTGTTGCAGTGAATGATTCTTAAAACGTTTTGAAATATTCAAAAAAGTTTTGTTTGTTTGTTTTTTTAGCTAAAAAAAAATGAAAAGAGCAGCATAATTAGCGTTTCAGAGATGTAAAAAAACAAAAAACAAAACAGTAGCTTCTTTAGTTAAACACTGCTAATTTTCCCAACAGAACTTTGTTAATAGCACTTGTTGCTATCGCTAGCAGTTAATGTGTGCTGAAGCTAATAACTAATGAAAGAAGAAAAAATGTGTGAGCAGCCGGGTGAGGCCGCAATCTGGGTTAGGGAGACCATTGTTTGTATAATCCTGTTTAAATTGATCTAAAATGAAAATCATGATAGTTAGAGCGTAACTTACATTACATTTAGGTTCGACTAATTAAGGCAATTTGAAGTATTTAAAGACTACCCAAGAATTATATCAAGAAAAGATAAGATAAGATGAAATAAGATAAGATAAGATAGACTTTATAGAAATTCAGCTCGAAGTAAAGGGCAGGCTAAAACAAGTGATGGATAAGAAAAGGCAAGACATTAAAATACAATAATAATAATTATAATAAATATACACACCATGTACACCTTTCACTTACTGTAGAAGGTTGAATTGTTGTCCAAAAAAATTGCAATTGAAATATTGCATAATAAATAACAATTTCAGCATAATAACAATTCAGTCACTGTAATTCCTTTGCAATAAATACTATTAAAAAACAATAACCATATGAATATAAAAGTACAACTGAAAGACTTAAAAATCTGAATAATTCAGATCAATTATTTGTTTACGACATTTTCTTTTCATGTTTTCCATCCAGAATTATTTTGGATCAATATATTTTCTGTTATAATTCAGTATAATTATAACCTAAATAGTAAAATTGAATGTATTTTTCAGTTCAAGTAAGAATTACAATACTTTTACCACAACATATTTCTAATATAACCTTTTAGTTCAGATTTTACAGATTCCGGGAAAATAAAATGTATTTGAAACGAAAGAAATGACTTCACATTAATCACATTAAACAACAATACCAGTGCAGACAATAGTGGACCGTTTGTACTGCAGCATTTGTATTGAAAGTGGTGCTTTGGAGG
The DNA here is from genome assembly GCF_022749685.1 of Semicossyphus pulcher. Lineage (NCBI taxonomy): Eukaryota > Metazoa > Chordata > Actinopteri > Labriformes > Labridae > Semicossyphus > Semicossyphus pulcher. Next base: position 5,840,667 of record NW_027211737.1, on the reverse strand, counting down.
ACTTTACAGTTTAAACGTATAGAAATCAAGTCTGTTTTATTTATAGGACCCAAACTCGCATAGCACAAATTAGCCTCGGGGGACTCTAACTGTAACTGTGAAATTAGGGAAACTGAAAGCCTCACTTTTCCTGTGTCAGTAAAAATAGAAGCAATAACTTTTATTTAGCATGGGAGTGAAATATGAAGCGAGTCTGCCCCGAGCTGTAGAGACTTTTTATTTCCTGCTCTGGGATTATTATCTGATACAAAATCTGTCAGACAAACCAGTGGTCCACTCTCCAAAGCCAAGCTATACAATAGATATCACCTCAAATTTTTCATATATGCTTAAATCAAATTATGTTTCAGTGTGATTATGGGGTCAACACATTTTTACGAGGTTTTGACCCCTGCTGATTAGGGTGAAACTCCTGCTGCCGTATGATTGGTTATTGCCCCTAATTTGTCTCAGCTCAGTTTCTTGATGAATTATGACAGAAATGAAAAGTTTTCCAGCTCAGTCTGTAATCAGACTCAATCACAGACATTTAGCAGGTAATTCTAGGCTGTAAAGATGTGAAACTAGAGAGACACTGATTTTAATTCCATGTATGATGAGGAGGAAGATTAAAATAAAACAGATTTGTATCATTTTATGCATATGGGCCATTTAGGCAATTTAGAGGAAACAATCAACAATCATCAGACTTAAAGTCTGTCATTTAGTGCTGTTTTAAATCTAAGAATATCCCTCAATAACTTTTTTTTTAGGTTTTCAAAGATAATGTGATAATAAGAATGAGCTCCCCCTCGAATGAACTAACTACTAATGAAAGTATTATTGAAGCCTTAAAGACCAGCTTCATGTTTTAAAACATAGAAAAATTATCTGCTTAAAATAATAAATTGTGTCTGATAAGTTTTTTCTGCTGTTTAATTACCTTGAAAAAATCCTCCAAGGCTTCTCCTCCTTCTACAGCCGAAAACAAAACACTTCTCTGCCGTCGTTTAGCGGCAACTTGTTGTGATAAGTAGTCGTAACGTTAACGTTAGTAGTCAGTTTGCAAACATCACGATGACGGTTACAGCTGGCTCGCACATTGCCGAAGTGGTTGCCATAATGATATGCATAGTGTCAGCCCGTCCATTAACAGGATTGGCTCCTTAGGTTTGTGACATCACAAACCCTGCCACTCTGAAAACGTGTTGTTCAGTCTGTCCTTGGTACACTGCAGTTTAAAAGCAGACAGGCCCAGCCATGTAGACGACTGCTGATGTTGTCCCTGATATGTCTTGTAGCACATGAAGAACACCACATGGAGATGTTTAAAAGGTTAAACACTTGATGTTCAGTCAGTGCAACTTAACTTGGGTTCAGAGTGAACTCCAGTACATCAATCATATACCTCTTATTTTATGTCTTCTAATGTATTAGTATTATGTTAGGATCATGATTTCACTTGTATCAGCGCATTTTTATAGTATCGTTTGTTACCTCTACCTAAGTAAATACTCCAAATAAGGCTCTGAAGTTAGTGATACTTAAAGAATATAAACCCACAGTGCCCGCACTTTCTGTAGCCAGCAGAGACGGAGCGTTCTCCTGTGTTATCACACAGCTAAGGTGCACTGAGCGGTCAGAGTGAATGTTAATGTCTGCTGTAAAAGGAGTATTTGCTCTGTGCTTCAGGAAGGAACTGGACTGTGCCGGATGAAAAAGCCTCCATCATCACAAAGCATCATTCAGAGAGAAAAGTCTGTAACAGGAGATTGCCTTTTTTTGACCCAAACCTGCAGCTCTGAAAGAAAAAAAGAAGCTCTCTGTAGGAAAGAATCAAAAGATGAAAAACATTTAAAACACACATGATAGCAGCATTGAAAAACATTTCATTCAGAGTGAACATCTGGCTTTTGATGACGCAGGTTCCTTCTTGTGCCTGAAGTCACTCTGTCAGTTTTATCATGAGAATTTCTCTGCCGCTGTGGTTTTTGTAAACAGCATCCATCCTTTGTGCCTGTCATTGTCTTTGAAATGACGTGCTGATGGATGACTGTGACGATGTTTCTGACTCGCTTACACTTCAAGGTTTTCTGCTGAATTTCTGTCAATGTGTCACAACTTCAGTGGCAGCTGTGACTAGACATGCTTTTGTATCCAAAATGATCCGTGAGAGAGCAGGTTGGACAGGAAACAGCACTTTTCAGGGACTTAGCTTCATTTGTTAGACGCTTGTTAAAATCCTGTTTTTTGGTGCTCAGGGCCGACACTTTAACCATCTCTTTCATCGCTGATTACACAGTTAGTGGCCGTGATCAAATGCAACTTTTTACTAAACTTTTCTGGTGAGATTCAGAGATAAAAGCAACAGTTGAGCAAACTTGAGGACAGTGTCAGTAGCCCTTTTTACACTGCGGTTCGGCTACAGCGCCGTAACGAAGCTCCGCCTTCATGTGCGTAAAGCCGCCCCGTGTGTTCCAGCGTTGCAGAAGCAAAACGTGTGCCAGGTGTAAACAAACAGCGCGTGCTTCAAATACACACACACACACACACAGCGCTGTTTCGCCCTGTTGGCTCAGCTGTTTACACAGACACAGTTTCGCCTCTTTTACTACCTCTGATGTCCCCTCAGAGGCGGAACGACTTCGCCCCAACATCACGCCTCTGTTCGTCCATCCTGCCTTGAACTGGCGGTGTAAAAGGGGCCAGAGATTAAGAGAGTCTATAAAAACCGCATTGCAAAACGATACCCTGAGATTGCAAACCTGAGTACAGCCCTGCTGACTGGATCAGCTTCATGTTGAGTCATGTTGCTTTTGAATTATCCTGCAGGACATCAAAAACAAACACTGACATTTCCTCTGAAAAGACACAAGTTTCTTTCTATCACTCAGATTAACGATGCGGGTGTAGGTGTCAGACTTGAGCACCAGAAGAGATTATCTCGAGGAGTGACGTGGGGTTGTTTTTGCAACTCATGGATCGCATTTAAATTTCATTATATTCCAGCCTCTTGTTTCAAACTAAGTTTATTATATTAGTAGTTTGGCAGCTTGTTTTGTGTGAGTGAGAGTGATTTCGACATCATAATTAATGTTCAGGCATCATCATTCCAAATGAGTGGCAGGGGTTAGTGAATTTCCATGAATCACCCTGTTGAGAGCACAATTTGAGCTTTGTTTCCTCAGTAAATCATTCAAATGTTGTAATTGATTAAGTAAAGCCGTTTTGACTTTGTCAACTGCTCATAAAAAATGACTGATTACAGCAATCAAGAACCAGGCGACGGGTCATTACATCCTCAACGGAAAAGGAGAGGATGTCAAGTCCAGAAGCTTCATCGACTTGGGCGTGGAGTGGCACTACATCATCGAGGAGGACGTGGAGACGCTGCACACTGACGGACCTCTGCACGACCCCGTGGTGGTTCTGGTAATAAAACGTCATTTCTATCTAAGCTTATATTTCAAATAATCTAAAAGTCTATATTCTTGACAATGAGTGCTGTATTAAGGAAGTGGGTCAGCCATTCAGTTCCTTCTCCCCAGTTCCCGTCCGTGATAATTATCTGCTAGATTTGAATGAATGAACTCATGAATTAACCAATGAAATAGTAATTTACTCCAAACATAGTTTTTTCTATGCTGTTTAATTGAAAAGAAGTAACAGGTGAAGAAAGAACAATTTAACACATTGAAACATTAAATAAAACAATTCCACAGGATTGTGGTTAAAGAACAGATTTAAAGAGTATCTGCATGTTTGAGATCCAAAACCTTTAAGACCAGGCCAGGAATTTTACAAGGTACAGTTTGAGCTGTACAGGAGGTTATCAAACAGCACACACTCAGAATGTTTGGTTAAGCGGGGAAGAAGTAGAAGTCTGGGCATGTCCCCTGTCTCAAAATGAGCTGTAAAATCTTCAGATCAAATCCAAAATGCACAGGCAGTCAGTGAATTGCGAAAGGATTTGCGGTAATATGGTCACATCCCTTGGAGCGTATTAGTAGTCAGAGAGCAGCCATCTGAACTCTCCTGCTGAGGCCTGAATGACTTCCTGAAAGATCCATTAATCAACTCTGGTAGACTTCCAACCATGGAAGTTGGGCTGACAATGAAAGAAAAGACTTGATCTCAACCATGAATAAAAAATGGTTGTACCGCTCAAGTCACTTAAGCATCTAATGAAACGAAGGCTACATCAAGCTTGCAGGCCTTTTGCCTCACATTTATCAACTGACTGCAACAATAAAGAGACATGATGACCTTAATTAAGGACACATGTGTAATAACAGGCCCTTTATGGACATATATATAGCTGTTTTTCAGCCATATAACATATAATACACTTGTGAGCACGTGGTTGCACTCAGGGGAGCTTATATGCAAAGAATGATAAGGGACCTTGTATATGTCCCAGGGGAACGCCACAAAAGATTGAGGTTTCCAAGGAGGTGGGATGTATAGGTATGAATACACCTCATGGTTTAAGTGGTGATTATTTTCATTACAGGCTTAATTGGAAAGGAAATTAGCTTAGCTTAGTTTAGCATGAACATTGGCAGTAAGTTGTCTGAAACTGAGAATTTAAGAATCCCTTAAAATCTTTAATTTTTTTTATTTAATTAATATCCGGCCAAAATTTTAACGTATACCATTTGAGAGAAGAGGAAATATTTCACATAGACCTAAATTAACTACAACATTATGAAATTGAATAGTGAGAAGAGGGTCCAAGCGTAATTTGTGCCAACAATTGATAGATATGAATATCAGATATCGAAGTGTCAATGGTAAATAAAAAAGCTTTAAAATCCATCAATGATGTGGCCTGTGAGAGAACATTTACTATACACAACATGTAGAGTATAGAAATACTCTCTTTCTTTGTCTCATTGTTATTAAACTCATACATTTTTCTCCAGCTAGGGGGATCTATTTGAATTTTCTGAATAAAGCCAGGACTGTTTGGTATTTAATGTCTATTAATGTACCTTATCGCTTTGCTGATTTTGTCCTGAACATGCTTAAGTGGTGTTTTTTAATAAAAAACCTGCTCATCCTGTTTTCTTTTACAGTCATATGCATCACCCACTTTAAATTTTTGTCCTGGAAAATGTAAACAAAGGCAGCGTGCAGTTAATCACTTCGTCTGAAGTCTTTAAAATAACCATATTGAAATAGTCAATCTTGTCACTGATGGTCTGGTTTGCTTTTGTAGGTCATATAGAGTCATCAGAATTAATTTCAGTCTGTTTCATAACCAGCGAAAAACTCCTCACCGGGGCTTTAAAGAGCTTAACACACACACACACACACACACACACACATAAATACACATTGCATTGTTGTTTCCTGCTAATTTCTTCGTTGCATCAGCAGGCTGTTATAAATGTGAGAGGTGACGCCTCTTTTTTATGATAGGGTTACAATTACACGGTCAGACATTTAGTTTCAGACACTCTGAGGGAACATGCAGATCTGACACATTAATTTACAGTTCTTCCGTCAACAGAGCTTTTACGGAAAGAAATCTTATGAGAGGATGTTTGAGAAACACTTGTTATAGCAGGGGGTTCTTGTGCTTCTTTGGTGACTAATTCAGATAATTATTCATATTCAATTTGGCAGCAAGTGAGGAATAAAAAATGGCACAAAGCAGATCTCTCTCAGAAGGTTATTTTCCAATAAACAGATTCAATTTCATAATGTTAAGTGTCGTAGCAATTATGCTTCCCCCCACATATGTCAATCTTCATACAATAGATACAATTAAATCAATACTATTAATTACTACTAATAATTACAGCTGAAGTTGATGATATGGTAATTCTACTGCACACAGAACCACAGAACACAGAGTCAGAGGTGTAGCGCTAGTTACTGGAGCACAGTAAGATGGTTAGATTGTGGCTTGTAATTAAGGTTATCTAACCACTGTTTCTTGGATGGCCAGTTAACAGATATAGGTAAAATAAGATTGACTTTATAACTTGTTTATTATGTCCAAAACGCAGCAGTCAGCCAAACATCTAGCTAATGAGTATTAAGCAATACCTTAGACATATTACAGGCAAATGAACACACATACATGAGTTTTGAGTTATTTAATTTCTTGTGCCGAGAAAATGAGCAAATTAAAATCATCCTTTGTGAGGAAAAGTCGCAGTTCATGAAGAGGTTGTTAGGGCCTGTGTCCACTAACTGCATTTTTCTCGCTAGCAGCGCCCACCACTTCAATTTCAGAGCGTTTCTAGGTTATGAAAGTTGTCTGGCAGCACTTCCGCTTCCCTTGGTAGTGACTGTTAAGTCTGTTTTAAATTGCTCTGTTAGCTTAATATTTGCTTTTATACAAGGACATTTGACAAAGAAAACATAAAAACGATGTGAAGGAATCGTGTCCTGGCGTTAGCAGCAGCTCTACACTTGGAAATTTTACCCTCCTCCGCCATTGTTGTTTTCTGAAGTTGTATGGTAGTTGGTATCTGAAGTCCCGCCCCTTCTTGATTTTGATTGGTCGTTGAGGGAGAAGTGACTTTGACGAGTACAGGAAAAACTTTAACTATTTTCAACTGAGAGTTCTGTGAGCACAGCAACAAGAAACAGCTGACGCAGAGGGTGTTATTGTGCTGAGGACGCTGAGCGCTGCACTGGTGATGTATAGAGAATAGGCGCTGCCAGCGCAAAAACCACCGTCAGTGGACAGAGGCCCTTATTAAGCCTTTTCATCCTTCCATGTTGACCTTAACTGCACTTACACTGGAGAAAAAAATCATTTAATATTCACATCCAAGCTAAAAGGCCGCAGCAACTAACAGTAACTTTGAAGCTGAAATGTTTTCTTGCATGTGGTAAAGTCGTAATTCAGGTGTGATGATGTTTGGATCTTCATTAAAGTACAAATATTGAAATATAATATTTCAAAAATAATCAATACACATATTTTTTTATATAATGATTTACTACGATTAAAAGACACTAACATGGCTGTAACAGCTGAAGCAAAAAAGGTGCATTCCTGACATTTCCAAAATATTCCTTTCCCCCCCTCTACCTCTGAATAATAAAAACATTAACAATGGAATTTCAAAATAAAGGTTTAATTAAAAGGGATAGTAGTCAGCTCAGGGGTTTTTTATACTATTAATTATTGAAAGTGTATTGAAATTAATGATATAGAAAATATAATATATATAATATATCATACAATAAACTGTAATAAAACCTGTAATTAGTATGAGAGTAAGTCTGTCATACATACTTAAAGGCTTCACGTACTGTTTTCTAAGAACCTGGAGTATGTTCACTTCTTCAGCCTGCACCAGCAGTTACATAATTAAAGTCGTCTGTGTGTTTAAATCCCTCAAACCTTAAACCCACACTAACACGTGTTCCAAGTTTCCGTTTCCCTGCAGGGTTATTTCTTCTTGCAGTAGTTTTTATTTGAAATCGAACTCTCTCATCCAGCCTGCTGATCCCTGTCAGATACACCTGATCCAGAGCAAAGAGCCTCTGAATCAGACAGGAACATGTTTGTGTGTTGCTATAATGTGTTCAGTCTTATATTAAATATAAACTCTCCTATATTCGGATAATTATGTGAGTTATGTTCATGGAAAATGTATGGGTTGGTGTTCGGCTCTCCTGGGACACAAATTCGCACTTGAAATATTTCGATTAACAAACATGGCCGAGGGTGATCCTGTGTAATGTGTATTTCTTTGTCTTCCATGTGCAGATTGTACCCAAGGACAATGAAACACGCTCTACTTTAATGTACAAGTACATCATCCATGAAGACTCAGTGCCTGTCAACAACAACAATGTGATCCAGGAGGACACGTACGAGTGGGCTCTGAAGAGCTGGTCTCCGTGTTCCAAGCCTTGTGCCGGAGGTAACGATGAAATATCATCAAATTAGAAAAGAATACAGACTAATAATGACTTTCTACTTATATAAAATGATTAGTTAAATATTGGGCCTGCTGCTTCTGTTATAAGTAGGCAGCCTTTAATTCTATAAAGGGATAACGCAGTATGGAAAATGTATCATTTGGATGTGTATCAAGTATGGACTATGGAAAGATATTTATGTTACCAGACTACTGCCCTTATTCTTTTTACTAAAATATTTACAATTCAGAGTGTTTTCATTGTGTTAGGAGCACGCAGCATAGCCAAAATATTCCCCACTGTGTCGGAGAATGAGCAAGAGCAAGTGTGATATTTTTGAAAGTACAGAACAGCTTCCTCTTTGTCTGTAACAAAGAATACGGCTTGCAAAGAGCTCTGCCGCTAGTGCCGTATAACCGTACCACATCTCTGAAATGCTGCACTCGCCCTTGGTTGCATATTTACAGAGCATTGCAAATAATCCTATTTTAAGCTTGTTGGAGCATTATGTTTATGGAGTTATGTTCTGTCGTTATTAGAAGAAGTTTGCAGAACCTGACCATCTTTTCTGCTTAAAGTGATAATCTCGAAGATGAAAGTCTTTGCATGTGCAGTATTATGGACCGGCTGTCTGTGGCGACTGTCACGGAAAAAATCACAAGCGGCGCCCAGTTAGTGACGCGTTTTCCATCACCCAGCAGTGGTTGGTGGGCGGAGCTAAGCGTCTGCTTGTCTGGTCTCTGCAAGTGTTGCGAGTAAACAGTAATCTACTATGGCTGAACAAACAGAACGGATCGATAACGACAGATACAATTTCAAAAATAAGTGAAAATCCAAAGAAAAAGAAACAAATTCGACACTCAGATGAAGCAAACAGTCTAAACCTTACCGTTTATCGCTAAGGTGGCACCAAAGAGAACGAAACTGAGATCTTTGAGATTACAACCTTAAGAAAACTCCTCCTTTATGGCTCTGTTAAGTTTTGTTCCAATGGACACGGGAAATAAAAAAGGCTGCACAGAGAAAACTTTTTTTCAGCACATTTTCAGTTCCTATATATAAACAAGACTAAAACTTATTATTGGTGGAACAATAATATGATGTTCTTTATTCAGTTTGTACAGGGAAACACATTGAATAAGATAAGATAGAACTTTATTTATCCCAAAGTAAATCCTAGTGTCAGATTGCTCCAAAGTTACAGTACAAAATCAGAGTAATACAATAATAACACCTCAAATATAATGCGTCCGTATCCAGCAGGGCAAATGCAGCTTTCCAGTAGAATTAAATGAGCGGGGAATGTGTATTTTGATGCATTGCTGTTCTCTGTCGGGGACTGAAGACATAATGTACTAAGACAGAGAACAAACATGAAACACCACAGGGCCTCTACATGAAAGATTGTAACATGATCGGTGGCAGCTTTGCTCTGCACGATGAACATGATACATATCTCTATTATAAGCAAATCTCATTGTTCATAGTTGGCTGTACACCCACATAAACTCACTCCAACACTCCTGACACATATAGATACAGATGGGCATATATAGCATGATATTCATCTTACTAATTAGTGCTTCTAAAGACCCCTAATTGGAGCAATCACAGGCAACTGATGCCGTCTATGCTGTGTATTTCATGTTTTTAAACAAAATGTTAAGATTAAAACTTTATTCAAAAGCAAATTGAAACCATCCAATTTTTATTTGAGTATGCACAAAAGTTTTTCAGAGAGTTATAATGAAAGGGTCTTAAGATAAAGAGCCTTTTTTTGTGTGAAACAAGAAGAAAACTGGGGACAGAGAGTTCTCCAAAAAGTTTTTGTGCACAAAAATCTTAAGAAATATAAATGTTTTTCGTGAATTTTTCTTACAAACAAAATAATCCAAAATTGTAAAAACATTTCTAAACACAAGTCAACTAAGTCTAAAATGTCAATTTAACTCACAAGCTGTGTGAAGAATAAAAAAAGAATACCAACAGAAGATTACAAAGAGAAAGCATTCATGCCAGCTGTCGGTATAAGCATTGTGAAAGTGGCTGTGTATTGTTTCCATTGTATTCCCTTGTCTTTTACAAGTTGACTGTGTTTTTTATTTCATACCAACACACTCAATTCTTTCACAGGGTTCCAGTACACAAAGTACGGCTGTCGGAAGAAAGGAGACACAAAGATGATCCACCGAGGATACTGTGACGCCGGCAAGAAGCCCAAACCCATCCGCAGAATGTGTAACCTTCAGGACTGCACGCAGCCTCAGTGAGTACACACACTTCCCTCTCAGGAGGACATACTGGACAGTTTTGAAAGTGTTGATAAGATTCAAACTGGGACTTAGCTGCAGTCTATTAAGATAAAATGTTAAAGTGGATTCTCTTGGCTTGAGTGGAATATGAAGTGGCTTCTTCTTAACTGTAAGGTCTGTGATAAAGGGGACAGCACGGACCTCCCTAAAATCTCTCTGCTTTATCAACATGAACTCCGATTAACTTCGTTTTTGTTTGAACTTTATGTTCTGGCTTTTCAGCCTGGTCCTGCATTTCTTTGCCTTTTACAGGTCCAAGAGTAAAGGCAACACCTAGATGAGGTGGGGCAGTATGGATAATACTGTCTTTCATTGCATATTTCATTTTATTTCAGCACTGATATGCGTCACGATTTAGTAAATGTTCTGCAATATCAATCAAAAAAACAGAAATGGATAATACAACCCGACTGGCAATGTAAACAAAACAGCTGGCAACTCAAAGGACAACAAAATACTGAGGCAAAACCATATAAAGGTCCCAAATGAACATAAAAGATCTGCATCATAGCGTTATAAACCCAGAGCTATAAAAGAGACCCATACATCCATCCATCCATCCATTATCTATTGCACTTGTCTGGTTCAGGGTCGCGGGGGGCTGGAGCCTATCTCAGATGATCGCCAGTCAATCACAGGGCTGATACATAGAGCATGTCTTTGGACTGTGGGAGGAAGCAAGAGTCCCCGGAGGGAACCCACACATGCACGGGAAGAACATGCAAACTCCACACAGAAGGCCCATGACATGCGATCCGGGATTCGAACCAGGATCATTCTAGCTTTGAGGCAACAGCGCTAACTAGAACCCGACCAATTTTTCCGTCAACCGATTTTAACAGCCAATATTTGCACTTATCAGATATATCTGTATCGACTTCTCCAATATAAATTACTTTAAGATAGCAGTGCTGTGTAGAGATGTTTCGGTCCTGAACGATTCGTTCAAAAAGAACGAATCTTTTCAGTGAACGGAATGATCTGTTCACTTTCAAGCATCAAAGTCGTTCCTTTCGTTCACTTGGCTCCCCACTTCTTCTTTTAGGAAACCAGACTGATTGATGTTAGCACGAGCCAATTGCGTTTCAGAGGAGGGCTGTTTGTATCACATCTAATGTATCAAATCACCATCATTGGTTAGGAGAACGACTGAACGTATCATCGTTCATGAACGAGTGACAGTGACTGAATGTATCGCTTGACCGAATGTCTCTCTCTCTCTCTCTCTCTCTCTCTCTCTCTCTCGTTCACTGAACGAAGCGACCTGATTAGGTGCATCTGTACATACAAGTCAATTCACAGACTCAGACTCAGACTCTGATTAAATATATTACATCCTCAGGCCCTGTGAATATATAAGGAGCCTCATTCACCTCCGTTAAACTTTAAAAACAACATATCATAAAAACGGTGATGCAGACTCGCAGCGCTGAGAGGGAGAGAGCATCTGCACAGAGGGAGGGGGGGAGCGGGTCATCGCGAACTGAAGTGATGACGAGATATAAAAGTTTGATCATAAAGCCTGATCATCTACAGCTCTGTGTAAAATATATGTAGTACACAGCGGACTGCAGTCTCTGTTGACAGACAGATCTGAACACAGGTCCACGTTATTAAACGTCTGTGTTCTCCCCGCGCTGCGTTATAAACTATGATGAACTGATCGCACAATGAAGTTGTAGTCTTCGTATTTTATTTTATGTATTGTGTTTTGTACAGATATGGACGTATGTGTCTGAAATAAAGAAATAAAGTAAAGTACAATACTAGAAACGATATTACAACAGCTCAAAAATAAACTGACACAACAGCAAGATGAGATAACACATGAATGTTTATTTTTATATAAATATAATATTTTCTTTTTAATATAGTTGGGCCAAGTAACTGTTATTTTGTGATGATTGAACAAGAAGACCAGTAATGCAATGGGAGCCGTATTGTTCGTGAACGAGTTAGAGTGAGTTACGGGTAAACCGGAAATGTCACTGAACGACCTGGTGAACGAATGTAATGAACGAATCGTTCAGCTGAACGAGATCCGAAGATCTGGGTCACTGAAGTGAACGAGAGTTGACATCTCTAGTGCTGTGTGAAAAGCCATTACACCTCCTGATAAGCAAAGGGTGCAATTTTCATTTCAAAAGCATGAGATCTGATCTCTTAGTCTTTAATACAAAATACAGCTGAAATCAAGAAGTGTAACAGCCACCTCACTCATGGTTACAACTATAAACCAGCACAAAAATGACAATTACCAACATGTGCAGAACATATGTTGTAAACAAACATCAAAAACACTAACAAAATATTTTTTTGCATTTTGGAACATAAATAGCAAACTTAACAACTTAAACTACTCAGTCAGCACTAGGCGGCAGGCATGATGGGAAATGAGGACGTCCCTATCACTGAAAGAGTGCGCGTCACAGCTGAGCATAGCAGCACACACAGCGAAGGGAAGCATTAGGAAGCATTATCTTTCCCATACAGAACGAAACATTGTGAACAACAAACTCATGTTAAAATCACAGTAATCAGCCAAAGAAAGCTGTTTCTACCCTCTGCGCATCTAAACTGCGCAGACGAGATTCCGTGTGCACAGTCTGGCTCTCAGTTAGTTTTAAGTTTGATGGTGACGAAGGCACAGGAGCTTTAAGCTTTATTGTCTGCTAGTTTCACAGCGGTTACGCTCTAAACAACAAGCTTACACGTCTACACCTCCGTACAACTCCGCAGGAAGATACAGGGTTTTGTTTTAATAAGCCATCGTCGCGCTGCTGCCAGGTGTGTCCGTCTGTCTACTCCGCCCTCAGCACACCTGTAGATCCTTACAGCAGTCAGACACGCGCTCGCGGACGTTTTGTGAAGTCCCTTTCACGTCTCATAAAAATGTTAAAGATACGATGTTACGGTGCTACAGACAGACAGAGAGCAGAGACAGCCATGTCACCATGATGCTACGTGTTGATTGAGTTCCGACCTGCGGACTGTTGGCTGAGCTCAGACCGCTGCCCCGCGATAGAGAGTCCATAGATTGTCCAAAATGCCCCAAACAGAGCAGAATAATAAGAATAGAAACACAGACGAAGGGCAGATCCTCTGCAGATACAGACACCAGCTCACACTTCTCCTGGATTATGATGTTGATTAGTAGGGAATATTTAATATAGAAAATCATGCTCATTAAGCCTTTTATTACTATTATAAACAGTATCAGTCTGTGAGCTGGTCTATGTTTAGTGACTTTTATATTCAGCAGCACTGTGTGAAGGTGGGAAAAACAAGAAAATCATTTTTGTTCCTACTTTTGTGTGTTTTTCTGTTATACTCACTTCTGTTTAATTTGATATTTTATTTTAGTGCTATTTAAGCTGCTACAGAAACACTATTTTATTTTAATTTTGTGTGTCATGCAAATATGACAATAACTTTTCGATTTGGAATTTTAATATTTTAATTTCAGATACATTTAGAACATATGTGAAAATATCGGCCGATATATCGATATCGGAATTTCTTTACTCCCAAATATCGGCCCCAAAAATCCAATATCTGTCAGGCTCTAGCGCTAACCACTGCACAAATTCTCCAAACAATTATTTGCCAAATTGTTGCAACTGTTGCAAGTTCAAATAAATGATAATCATAAATCCTGATCACATTATGTAACTGTTACAACAATCAGATGACAGATGCACATAACAACTCCAAACCATCCTGTAACATTTTGTGACAATCTGCAAACAGCTGGTGCAACAGTAGAATCATAACTAAATAAGTTATCATTACTCTAATTCAGTTTTGCATTTTCACACAATCAGTGCATGAAGGAAGCCTTAACATTGCCCAATTGATCCCCATAAGAAACCAGTCGTACACACAGTAGATGCAGTTAAAGGTTTTCCTGACGTGGGGCTTGTGAGCGAGAGTAAAAATAGAATGATCAGAAGCAGCAGAGGCCAAGATGACCCGACCCTGTTCACCCTGTTCACACATTCGTTCTCGCAGCAGCAGTTCTCTGGTGTGAAGCAGGTCAGTTACACAATCAGCACTAATTGGACATCATTTTCTTGTATCTAGAGCACAAAGAACATAGTTTGTTTCCAGGTCCCATGATATCACATTGAAAAGGAAGCTGTTGACAGCGATGACATTAGTTTGAAGTATTTATTCATAGTTCGAGTTGGAGCTGATGGCTTGTGACAGCAGTGCTTGTCCAGAGAGAGAGCAGAGTGATTGATTGTCTCAGGGCTTCGGATTGTGTGTGCCGGAGGACATTTGCATAAAGTTCAACCTTTCACACCTTTATCATTTTTTATTTTTTGGAGCTTTTATGCCTTTGCTGAGAGCGAGAGAGGACAGTGGACTGTGTCTCAAACAGGGGAAGAGAGAGTGGGGATGACACGCAGCAAAGGGCCGAATCCGGGGCCACAACATTGCGGAAGGTCTGTATATGGGACGCTGCGCTAAACTGGCGCCCCACACAGTGCCATCTTCTAAATCAGCCTTCTAGTTTGTATCACAGACTTTTAGTTATTGATCCAATATAATTCATGTGTTGTTATCCAGGTGTCAGTTTATCCTGATAACATCATAGGGGTTGCTTAAATATTAGAATGCTCCTCCAGAGACACAGAAGACTTTTCAATAAGGATGAGTAAACTGAGCATTGAGTGTAAAAGTCTTGATGTTGCTAATAATGAAAGCTGCTGTTTTATCCCCGAAGAGCTGCTCACCCTCAAAATGTTTCATTAGTTTGGATTTAAGTTGAAACCTTCAGCGTCCCAGGATAAGTTAAACTCTGCTTCAGGGGATTTTCAGCCCCCATAAAACTTGATTCTCATTAGGTTGTGACTACTTGTTTTTTTTCAGGTTTAAACTGGATAAAATAGGAAATAAAATATAAACAAACAAACAAAGTAAAGCTGTGTTGTACAGAATGCATAAAACCAGGTCATTTCAAACCTAAAACATATAAATGACGACAGAGCATCCTTCTCTTAGTCCAGTGATCCACTGCACACTGCATGTTGATTATATGCTTCATTGCCAGTTCTGTTTAAGGTTCAAAGAGGGAAACTGTTAGCACAGGGTGTGTCAAAATGTATATTTAGATGAGTTAATCCAGATCTAATTAAAGTAAGCAGAGCAATCACTTTTTAATTAGGTATAAGATCATCGATACATCTTTAATGAATTACACACAATGACCTATGATTAAGGGATCATGTACAGAGAGCAGGATGCTATCGCAGAATGGAACCCTGACAGGGTGAGCAGGGTCTTGTCTCACCCTAAAGGGACTCCTCTGCCTAAACATTCTGCTCACTTTACATTATCCCGCTTAATACACGGCTACCTGCTTATGAAATCAGTAATATTGATTTGGAAATTATAATATTAATTTAAAAATGATTATATTTCCATTTTTTGTTTAAAAATAGTCAATTACACTCACAGTGAGAGCTGCATCGATAGCAACGGTTAACTCTGTAGCCTTTTTAAAATAGCTAAGCTACCTGGAAACATTTTCTCTGTTGGTGAAGTAAGACACGGTGAACGGGACCGCAGGAAGCCGCGCAGCACGTGATGGAGGTTTTCTGTCTCGTCACTGTCAGAGTCTGTCAACATTTTCTTTTCCATTCACCATCTTTAAACTGTGTTGGCTGCAACATAAGTTTTCAGCGTGAGACTTCTGTTTACACTAAAAGGATCTTACTCTTTAAAAAAAGGACAATCTTTAGGGATCATTTCCTGGAGTAACAATCTGAGCCTGTCAGTGGCAAAAACAACTTTTAGTGGGCGTACTTTGATCGGGCGCAGTTGCCCCTGGGGATTATGTTGCAGCCATTGCGGCCGGATCACGGCTACAGCAGAGGATATCTACTGGACCGATTCCAAAAGTTTTTCAGAGTCATTTTGACATCCAAATTTGTAAAAATAGGGCCCAGGTTTAAAAATACCAAACTTCTCCTTTAATGTTTACTTCATGTGCTGTCTTCAGTTTTGTAGATCTCTCTGTCGTAGCCTTCAGTTTTTACATCGTTTAACCTTTAATGCTGTTTTTGTCTTTTTCCCCTCTGTAAACAAGCCAACATCAAATTTACCGGACTTCTTTCGGCTGATGAATATGATTACAGTTAGTCCTCCGGATTGTGTGATTAGAGCAACATCCCTAGCAACGGTCTGTTCTTCATAGCAACGGTCTGTTATCAAGGAATAGCAGACCTCGGAATGCTGTAATTAACCAATCAGAATCAAGTATTTAACACAGCTGTGAAAGATCAAAGGTTCGGTTTTAACATAGTTTCATAATAATAGTACATGTTAGCTAGTTTAAGGATTAACTCACAAATATAGGTCAAAAAATACATTTCAAAAACTTTAAAATTTGCACTAATTAGAAATTAATTGAAATAATATATACATTATAATAATAGATTTATTCTTTTATATACTTTTTTGTTTACTGAATATAGTCGTGCTTCTGCGTTAGTGCTGCATGGTTTCACCTTTACTTTAAACATAGAGCTGACAAAAAAAAGCTTTACATCTTCCCAAAGATAACAGCATCTTTCCCCTCCGCTGTGCTGCAGCAGCTTTTATCTGAAGCTGTACCATCTTTTTGTGTTTGTCTTTACGCGTCATTTAGTTCAGAGATAGCTCAAACCTTCAGAGACGGAGCCAAAGTCAATAAATCTCTACAAGGCTCATACAGGAGTGATTCTACGCTGTGTAGCCTTAAATCTTTTGAACCACATCGAGGTCTACTTTTTATCGATACATCTCTTCAGCGTGATTCGTTCGGAGAGTAATGAGTTGTGTCGCGAATGATCCATCGTGGCAGCCGGATATAACTTCTTACAAATCATTTAAAAACATTGACAGCTGGGTGATAGACGAGACAAGGTCCCCTCAGGGTGGAAAATACTTTTAAGCTTTAACTTTTGCAGGAGTGTGAGAGTAGTAGAGAAAGAAGAGGGAGCTAATTTGTCGGTTGCACTCTAGTCTAAATGCAGGGGCATGACAGAAAAGGCCTGCAGGTTAGAGAGATGGGATGAAGGAGAAGGATGTATAAGCTGTTTAGTATTGGAGGCGAAAAAACAGCAACATGAGAGAGAAATGCAGCCAGAACCATCCATCCGAATCTCCCAGCTAAATGATGAAGCTTCTTTAAGCCAACTTCAATACTGAGAGGTGATGCAACAAGCTGCAGACCTCACAGTGAGCCGGTGTTTACCCTCCGCCTGTTCAGCTTTAGACTAAAGGGAACAAGAGGCGAGAGATCTAAGGCTGCTGTCATCAGAGGCTGGATGAAACACAGACTGTCTGCTGTTTAGAAAACTGTTTGTACGTCTATCTCATGTCCTGATAAATGTCTACTAAAGCAAATATCTCAGGGGTTTATAGAGATACTGTTGGAAAAGTTTTGTATGAAAACAACCATCCCTCATGCCTCCTAATGGACTTAAACTTTTTCATAAGTGGTTCTCCTGAGACTCTCTTGCAGCTCTCTTTAGCGATGCTAGCAGCTTCCTCTCGGGGATGAAACACTGGCCGGTTGATGTGCCACTTTGACCCAGAGTCAAATATCCCGGAGACTGTGAGTTGGATGCACAGACGTGTGTGGTCTCCAGAGGATAAAGTAGGCAATCTGATGATACCCTGACTTTCTTTCCGTGCCGCGAGCTAGTCAAACTTTTTACTCTACAGTGAAATATCTCAAATATCTACTGCATGGATTGGCACAGAATTTGGTTGAGACGTTAATGATAGTCAAGATGTTTTTCCTGCGTTGCAGCCAGCGTTGGTTTAAATGTCCCATATATAGGCCTTGGATTTTGTTGCAGACATTCACGTCCACCTCAGAATTCATGTTAAAACTTTGATGATCCCTTAAGCCGCAGATAAACTTGCTTTTAACTACGCGTTCACGTGCGCATGACAGCTGCCCATGCGTGCCTTTCATCAGTTTGGAGCGTCGGCTGTGCACGTCCTCAAAAACTTAACGCTACCTGTACGTGAGATGCAGTATGCATGACGGGTAGGGGCAGTGTAGAGGCAGAGGGGATGTGACAGGGTCAACACAGCAGCAGGGACAACAATGGCACAACATTTTGAAGAAGAGGTGAAAAATCCACATCTGTACGATGTGTCATTGCCACTGCACAGCGAAAAACATGCCTGTCAAAACAGCTGGAGACAGATAAGTTCCATTTTAGAAGTCGACGTGGAAATCTGCAAAACTAAATGGAAACAAGTCCGGGGCCGTTACGTCCGTGCACGGAGGAACATGTTGGAGAGACGGAGTGGGGACAGTGCTGACGTTGCTGTTTCTGACGCGACCTCAGAATTAACATAAAAGTAACCTCCTCGAGTGTTGCCATGTCTGTCATTTACATCACACTAATTTGGTAGTTGCATACGGCCTCAGGTCTCAGGTGTGCCCCCTAATTACAAATGCTAACATGCTAATACTTTAAAGCTAAGATGGTGAAATAGTTGTGGTTTCATCAGTTAAACATCAGCAAGTTGAAGTTGTTATTTTAAGCGTGTTAGCATGCTAATGTTAGCTTTTTGATCACATCTGTCTAGCTCACAGCGTTACAAAGGCTCTAGCATGGCTGTAGACTATTAAAACATCATGCATGAAAACACCAGCTCCAATCTTTTGCCTTGACACCAATTACACTTCGACGTGCATCATCATGACTGAGTTCATCAGCGCATGCAAGTGTCCAATTTCCCAGCATTGACACACACATCTTTTCACATTAGTTCCACAGATCTACATACACTTACTGCTTATCTATCCTCCCTCACACAGATAAAGAAACACTCCTGGTTTGTGGAGTTCTGTGTTGTCGATCCACAGAGAAATACTTTAGAGAGCACTTTAAACAGTCGTTGATATGTCAGCCATCCAGGGAAGAATGAAAGATTGCGTACATTGGCAAGTTTGAAAGGTTTGACTTGTTAATGGTCATATTTTTATCATCTGTGACTGCAATCCTTCATTGGTAGTTGTGGTTTCTGTCCTGTTTGTGCAGTTGTTAATTAGTGGTTTGGTTTCCATTCCATTTGTTGGGTAATCAGCCATTGGCAAAGCGGTAGTTGTCGTGTTCTTTTCTGTTTTTATTCAAATGAAATGAAGCCTTTAGAGGTTTTGCAGCCTGATGGGGGGTATGTGCTCTCTTAGAACTTTATCGTTTTCTTCTGCTTTTCCTTTGACTGACTTTGTAATTTGGTGCCTAACTTGGTCAGTGTGAGGAGACGGACCTTTGAACACTAAGGCACATTCCCTCAATAGCTGGCCTGATTTTGTTCCCCCCCATCATTTCTCAGCTCCCTTCCTCGCTTCATGACTCGCCTTGTCTCTCTTTCCTTTGGTTCAGGAAAGGGCTGAGATTTCAGGCAAACATAAGAAGACTCGGTCAGAGGAGATAAGAAATGTCAAGGAGGAAATATAGGACGGTATGCCTGCTGAAGATAAGAGTACAGCCCTGATGATATAGAGCAGTGTATAATTTTAAGCGTACATTCGTCTTAAGTGTCGTCCAAGGAACTGTTCGCAGAAATTAGGCAGCGAGGAAGAGTCAAAGATTTATTTGCTGAGACAAACCACAAATGTGTTCACCCTGTGAGTAGAAGTGTTTCAACTAGTAAGCATTCCTTTAAAAACTCTTGTGCAAACATGACTCAAACCGGGAAGGACAAGCTAACCGGCGGTTAGCATGCTAATGCAAAGGTAACTGTGATGCTGTCGTTGTTAGCTCGGCGGGGTGGGCGTGTTCTCGCACGAGAGAGTGAGAGTGAGCTTCTGGTGACGAAGAGCCCAGGAGGAGGGGCCCAGCTTGAATGTGTTCTTGACAAAATGCAAGGAAAAATCCTACTTATTATTTAATCAGCAGTTTTTTGTTTTTCAGCTTGGGCAGTTAGGTGGAAATATTTAACATGTAGTCATCTGTTTGTTTTAGCTATTCTATCCATCTCTAAGTTTATGGAGGTCCATGGCATAATACGTGCATGATGTTAAACTGACTGCAAACAAAGCTTTGAAGGTTTTTGACAGAGGTGGGAGTGACACATGTGCGAGTCTTACACTTCAAGTCAGAAGTCCTAAGTCACTGTGAATCAAGCAAGTCAAGTTGAGTCATTACTCAGCTCGAGCAAGTCACAAGTCAGGTCATATGAAATTCTGATTATCTACCCGTCTACCCAGGCTGCAAAACCCTCTTAAGTTTTCATTTAAAAGGCAGTTGTCATGAAAAGTTAAGTTTAGTGCATACCCTGCAAACTGCTGTTCTTTTCTTTATATAGTCATCCATTACATCCTCCTGAAATGATTTTTGGCGTGGTGCCCTCCATGTTTGCCTCTGGCGTTGCCTCTGCTGCGCACACTGCACTAAAAATAATGTCTCAAAATGTAACTTTAAAAATGCAAATATTTAATTGAAAAAAGGTCATAAGAGGTCATAAAAAGTCCTTACGAGTCATCTGTCTCAAGTCTAAGTCAAATCTCAAGTCATTAATGCCAAGTCAAAGTCAAGTCGAGCCTTTTATCAATCTTAGTCCAGCAAGTCTTAAGTCCTCAAATTTGTGACTCTAGTCTGACTCAAGTCAAGTCATGTGACCCGAGTCCCTCCCCTCTGCTTTTTGAAAGTGGTTACGTTAAGTTTTGCTGTAAACAAGATGATTTAGATGATCAGGAAAAACGTCTTATAAATGAAAGTGAATGTCTGAGTGCTTGTGTTTTTCTCCCGGTGAGATTTTCACCAAACCTTGATTGATGACATGTGATGTTCCCTCATCTCTCTAGCCATTCAGTTTGGGTTAAATGTGCTGTTATCGCTTATATTTCTTTATATTTGTAGCACTCAAAATAACAATTACAGCTTCCTCTTTACAACAGAGATATTGGATTCCTCTGAGATACATGCGTACTGACCACAGTGTTTAATGGCCACTTGTAGAAGATGTGAAAACATTTAGTTCCAGTGTCTAAGATTCCAAAACCTCCACTAATAAATCCATGTCTGTATGAATATATAAAAGTATCCGTTTAGAAATTATCTGTATTCTTGTATTCATCGAACTAAATCGAGACGAGAAGTCTTTTTGTATTCTTCCAAATATTCAAAGAATTCAAAGAACTGTCTTTTTCCCTGTCTGCCAGTGTACGTTTACTCAGTGGTGACATGAATGAAAAGAAAATGAAGTGCTTCAATCAAAAGCATTACAGCTCTGCACCGAGGAGCCTTTTGACTTTAAATGTGGAGGAAGCGTCAGCAGAACTGCTGCCTCCGTCTTTATTTCAGTCGCGTCCAAGCCTGTGTGAGAAGTTTTTAAAGCGTGCGTCTGCATTCAGAGCGTCAGGCTTTGTGTTCAGCAAACATCTCAGCGCCGCATGCCAATTCTCTGTCAGTGTTCAATGTTCTATCCAAAATCAATGAATAGTCTGTTCAAAGCTTTTCACGCCCGCACCTGAATTCCATACCTGATTCTCTGCCGGTCTTCAAAGAAATCTACAACGCATGAATTTCCATTGTGCCTGCCTCTTTTCCTGCTTTCATAAGGCCCGTGTTATTTATCGTCTCAGCAGTTTGCATGTGATGGCAAGTCCATGAATCATTTATCTCTCATTTATAACAGTTTGTCTTTTAATGAAAAACCCACAAAAACATCAAATTAGACGCAACAAAAGGAAAGCAGAATATCAAACATGTAGACATGGAGTCTAAGAGCAAATGGTGTATCTTCAATTAACTTCACCTCAACACTTGAATGTTTTTTCTCCTGTCGGCTCAGTCAAATAATTTCAAAAAGCAGTTGGTGGAGGAGCCAGATAATCAGGAAATCACAGGTAGCTGCATGCGGGCGGTTTGACCCAGTTCGTCCGAAAACCAGACAATTAGAGGTCTGGTGTGTTGTAGTGTGGCAGTTTACAGAGTCAGACCTCGATCACACAGTCTGCTGACTTGATAGAAGCCTGCTAGTGAGACTATAAAGTTTGTGATATGATGAGGCTTTTGTCTCACTTTAACCTGACGCTGTTCTTAGAAATCTGAAAGAAGTAGACTGATGTAAACTGATTTTACGACCTGCCTGATGACATTGTTCACTAAAGCTGCAAAGATTTATTGATTAATCTGTCAGGCAAAAATGTCGAATTCTGTGACTGATGATGAATGAGACGCGCTTCTCTCTGCTTTATCTTTGCATACTTAAGGGGGGATTTACTCAAGGATTGTGCAGCTTTTACGCCCACAAGACCTGTGCAAATGACACAAAAAGACTCCAAGCACACGCAGAGGGTTGAATGCACCCCAAAGTGCGCTGCAGAGCAAACAGCGTCTCTGTGCTCCGGTGCTGTTTGCACATATTTAAATGAGTCATTCTGCAGACATTCGGGGCAAATTTGGCTGCTTTCAATGCAAATGAGTGTCGTGGCAAAAAGCATCTAGTTCACAAACAGCAGCGCTAACAGCACCGCGCAGAGAGTTGATGGTAACTGCGGCGCGGTGTTATAAGGGCTGTCACACGCTGGGTTTCCAGTGATCGACAATTCCCCCTTTTGTGTGATCAAAAAATGCGTTTGTCAGTAAAAACAATCTGTTAATAATATTTTGTCGTTATTATTATAATCGGGAGACCAACCAGTCCGGGGCTATGCAAGGCTCAACCCCGGCACACCGCCACACTTTGGAGCCATTAGGCAGGACGAGGATTATAAAAGGACGAGCTGCTGTTGCACGCTCGTTTAAAAAAATGAAGCTGCGTTACAGTGAAACTAGTAAACACTGCCCCCTCCTCTCCCTGCTCATCGTCGATCTGTGGATGGATTTGAGGTCCGTCAGTGTGCGCTCATCTAATGGCGCAGCACGGCGCAGCAGAGAGTGGAGATGCAGACAGCTCCTGTTCACAGACACAAAACGAGAGCAAACTGCACGGAGCTGCGAAACGCTATGGGCGTGTTTGCGCTTAAATATCATCAGTGCGATTTGCTTTGTGAATCAGTCCTTGAGACGGAGCAGATAGCGGGGGCAGATGATGCGCAATTTATGGTGCTGTCATCGGCCGCAATCCATGCTTCGTGAATTCCCCCCTTAGTGTGTTAAGGTTTTGTACTTAGAGTAAAGTACTTTGTCACAGTGCTGCTTTGAACTTGATGCTCATGTACCAAACATTTACCATGTACAAAACTACATTATGTAAGTCTACATTTTCCTGTCCAAAACAACCTTCATATATGTAATATCAATTTTATCAATATGTAGGGTTAGGGTTAAAGGTAACCCTTTTTCTGCCTTTATTAGAGAGAGGACAGGGGATAGTGCTGGGAATGGGGAAAGAGAGTGGGGATGACATGCGGCAAAGGGCCGAGGGCGGGAGCTGAACTCCGGGCTGCCGCTTCGAGGACTATAGCCTCTGTATGTAGCCTGTCCTTGAGCTTTCCTTTATTGATATGGTGTACAGTGCTCATTGTCCTTGCTGTCTGTGGAGATTTCAATCTGATGTCTGGAAGAGAAATTATCATAAAAACAGATCCCATCTTCTGCTTCTCGGCTGCCTGATCGTTTCCATCACAAGAGAAGAAGAGGAAACAAAAAGATCAATATGAGAGGAGAGCAGTGGGTTCTCTGCCTGCAGCCTGGTGGGACTGATAAAGGCTAATTATGAAAGTGTCAGAAGGCCTTACTGTGAGATACAGTATTCACACTGCAGGCTGCTGGGTGATTGTGAGGTTATTTACTGAAACCATGTAATTGTTTTCATGCAGCACTGAGTGGAGACTAAATATCTTCCCTGCAGTGGAGGGTTGAAAGGAGCAGATCAGAGGATGCAGCACAATGCTTTGATCGTTTTCTGTCTGTTCTGCAGAACTAACAACATCTGCATCAGTTTGTTCAGTCCATTATACATCAGAGGGTCAAAGACAGGCTCGGTTTATTCTTTGGGAATTAAGATGTTTTTCAATGACCTTTAGTGAGCTGATTTTGAACTACAATCTGGACTCTTTTTATCCCCACTTATTTCTCTGTCATGCAGTTTAGCATCTAATTGACATTTGTGTGTTTATCTAACGAGTGTAAGGCAGTAAAAAGAATAGCTTACAGCATTAATGAGATTTCCAGCTGTTTTGAAGGCTTTTCAGATTGATCAGGTCCTTAACTGATTATAGTGGAGGGGGCGTTATGTCACCTGGTATTATCAATCTACTTCACCAGGGCGGCTACGACAGGTGGTTTCACCTTGCACATTCGAGTTCTGTCTCCATCATTAGCAGCCCTGACTCTTTATCCTTATTTGAGTAGACTACACAAGATGTTCTGATAAACACCAAGTTTCACTGCTGCATCTCGTGTTGTTTGCTGTTTGTCATAAAATTCAAGGTGACATTGAGAGAAGAAGACAAATCTTCCCGGCATGATTTCAGCGTGCACAAAGGTACAGACCAGGTACTGTGAGGCAAAGTAAAAACAAACTTAATAACTGTATTTCCCTCTTGTGATGCATTAAAACATCCTAAATGAACACTGTAAGCTGACAAACGTGCTCTAAGAAAATTATTTATATTATTTGTAGAGGAAGGATCTATCCCGAGCTTTTCCATCTCATGATCACTATCACTAGCAGTTTCCATCGTGTCTGTGTCTTCCACTGAATGTGTAGCGTACAGTTATTCCTGTTCGACTCTCTTGTCCCGTAGCTTCACTGTCAGGGTGGGCACGTCGTCTTTGAGTATAATGTCTGAACACGTAGCGTGTGACTACCCCTGAAAATTAATTTGCCAAAGACTTTATGACCAAATACCTGCAGACCTAATGACAATCCTTGTAGCCTCTGCCCTTATTAGTGTTACATACAAAGGGGGGAATTCACTACAGGTTTGTGCAGCTTTTGCACCTGCAAGACCTGTGCAAATGACACAAAAGACTCCGCCTCATTCTCCAAGCACACGCAGAGGGGTGAATGCACCCCAAAGTGCACTGCAGAGCAAACAGCGTCTCTGTGCTCCGGTGCTGTTTGCACGTATTTAAATGAGTCATTCTGCAGACAGTCTGTTATTAATAATTTTGTCATTATTATTGTAATCGGGAGACTAATCAGTCCGTGCCAGGCTGGACCCCGGCACACGAGCTGCTACACATGACGGGGATTATTATAAGGACGAGCTGCTGTTGCTCGCTCGTTTAAAAAATTAAGCTCCATTCAAATAGTTAAACGAGTAGACACCTGTGGAGTCTGGAATGTTCAAAGAGCTGCCCCTTCCTCTCCCTGCTCATCATCGATCTGTGCATGGACTGAGGGCACAGCACCACACAGCAGTTAGTGGAGGTGCAGGCAGCTTCTCCCCACAATCAGACACACAACAAGAGCAAACTGCACAGATCTGCTAAACTTTATGGGCGTGTTTGCGCTTGAAAATCATCAGTGTAGTTTGCTTTGTGAATCGAACCTTGAGAAGGAGCAGATCGCGGGGGCAAATGATACGCAATTTATGGTGCAATCAGCAGCCGCAATTCATTCTTAGTTAATTATTATTTTCAAGTGTTAGCATGCTTACACACGAAACAACGATGTTGAACATGGGAAACGTTACACAGTCATGTTGCGATTTTTTTAACTCTCGTACCGGCACATTCACTCAGTTTTTTGCCCAGGAGACGGCTGTGTGGTTCCCATATTAAACCTGAAGTCAGCATGTTTTTTTTTACCCGTGACGGTGGTCTTTTTGCTGAACCGAACCAAGCAGATTGGGTGCCTAAACCTGAGCAAACTACGATTGTTTTACAAAGCTAATCACATGTTAGAAACATTGTGAAATTGTCTCAGTCTTGTTGGATGAAGGCACCAAAAGTGCTTAGTTATGCTCAGGTAAAGCTTCTGGGACATCTATAATAACTTTTATTATACTGAACTCTAACCACAGTCTCAAAAGGTGAAACATGATCCCGACAAAACCCAAACATTTTATTCCTGTTATTCACATAGAAACAACCCAGTCATAAAATACTTTCAACACAATATAACAAGTGTCAAAAGTGTGATAAATGGCCGCCTTCATATTCAGCAAATTACATTTCCAGAGTAGATTTTCAACAAAATCCTCCCTCTAAAAACGTTTGCAAAGCCTTTCACTCAAAGTTAGCCTTTTGTCATCGTAAGCTTATCGTCTTCTCTAATTACCACCATAAATATTCCTGCAGACTGTCACTAATGCCTTCAAACTGCTCGTCATAGCGATAAAACATTCTTTGCAGGCAGATTATTCCAATCATTACTCAGTGTATTAATGTCTGCTTTTTGTTTTGTTTTTTGTGGCAGTGTTTGCACGAGATAAACCCAAACATGTGTGCAATGAGGATCAGCAATGTCATAGTTCTTTCTTGTTTTTTCTATGACTCAATTAGTTCTCCAATCACTGCTAATTTCTCTTGTCTCTGTCTGCTGATTAGTGAGAGCTTCATGTTTAAATTTGGGTAAACAATCCCATTAAGCAGAGAGTCGATGGCGGCTGTGAAATCCATTCATTTGAGTTTATAAACATGTTCTTCCTGCCAAAACATTTTTATCTTTAATATTCTCTCAACAAATATTCATCTTTTCCTACTTTACTGGAGTATTTCCATTTGATACTTTATACTTCTGTAACGCTACACTTCAGAGACAGATTTTCCTTTGTACGACAGCCACACTTCCTGGTGACCTTTCAGAAACAGATGTTACATGCTCTTAAGAGTACATTTTTCATACATTAAGCTACCGGTACACAACCTTTTGCTTTAACAGTCAGCAGTGTGTCACTACGAATCTTGACACTTTTCTGATATGTATTCGTAGATCTGCAAGTGCTATTAAAGAGCAATTATATCTCTTCTCAGCTGGTGCCAACATTGCATACTGTTCAAGTTAAATGACACCCATTTTGACATTTGAAAGAAGTTCTTTTATTCTGAAATGTCTTTGGCTTTGGTGACTTTTCCTGAAGTGAGATCCAGGAACTTTCCCACCAAATTTGCCACTGAGAGGCACTCTGAAGCAGGAGAATCTTGAAACAGTTGAAGAGGAAAACAGCCTCTGCACTGTTGCATGATATGCACTTGCATTGTTACAACATCTCAAAATATATATTTAAAACGGGGATATAAAGGTCACAAGACTATAAAGTACATTAAGTGCTATTTAAGTGACTGAGGTTATGGCAGCAAGACTTACTGTCCAAGGAGTCATTAATCTTGTCTTCCAAGATGAGCGAGCAGGCAGGGATTTGGACGAGGAAGAGCAGATGCCAGAGCAGGACGATGCTTTTGAGGAAAATGCATTACAGCCCTTTAGATGCAAAATGACTGTGAGGGAGAGGAGTCGGCAGCAAGGGAGACATTTATGTTCAGGGATAATGCACTCTCTTCACCCTCACTTCCATATCAGGCTGCAGGCAATATAGAAGCGGAAAATGTCATTTGAACGTCTCCAGGGCCCACAAGACCGGCTATTTCCCATGCATCTGACATTTTTTAAACTCTTCCCCCTTCGAGTTACTAAAAAAAAAACAGTCATTGAAATGACAAACACGGAGGGGATTTAATGGAGCTGTGAAGAATGGAAGCCTATGGATGCGACTGACCTACATGCCTGCATGAGGCTTCTTAAACGTGGCTGTCTGCTTAGTCTTTTGACGGAAAGACCAAGTCCTCAGCCACCATGTCCCTAGAAATGAGAAAGTGGCAGCAATCTGAGATATCTGGGACAGGGGTTAGGAACCAAAGACTGTAAAAAAGAAAATGGACATAGCCCCCGTGGCCACCCATTGGTTTGTCCACTACCTTTTTGAACCTTGAGTCCGGCATTTTGGCCACAGCCATGTTGGTTTTCTGGAGACAGAAGTGACTATATGTGGACGAGTATGGCACAGAAGAGGAGCGAGGAGTTAGCAATCCCCAAGTTATCAAAGCTACACAGTCTACACCCATGGCTAATTCATTAGCTGGTGAATTAGATAGTTAACCATCATGTTTCCCACAGAACAGGATTCCATTTGTGGTGGAAACTGACTGAAGCTAAGAGAGTGTGTTGAAAGTAAGGGACGCACCGGTTGCCCTCCCACATTGCTGGTGAGACGAGATGTCAAGTTCAGTGACTCAGTTAGCTGTCAAAGTGGTGAGCTGGTTTAGCTCAGTTGGTAGAGCAGGCGCTCCATTTGCAGAGGCTACAGTCCTCGTCGCACTGATCGCAGGCTCGACTCCCGGTCTGCTGATCATTTGGTGCATGTCTTCCCCCACTCTCTCCTCCTAACGTTTCCTGTCTATCTTCAGCTGTCCTGTCGATTAAAGGCAAAAAGCCCAAAAAAATAATCTCCTTTTATGTCAAGGGGACACCAGCGTCCATGCACAGCAGCCTCCAAAGCTCCAGTCAGGGCAGTGCAGAGACCTGAACCTGATCAACTACAAGTACCACCAGACGCCAAAGAGGATGGAAACACCACTGCTTTTAAAGCAAAGAATAGTTTTATATTTAGCTTTTTTGTTTGTTTGTTTCTTGGCAAATTGTTAGTTAAGGTAGCATTCATTCTCACCAGATATAGTAAGATGGTAGTTTTTGATATAGCAGCCAGGACAGTGAATGATGGTTGTAATGGTTATAAATGGTTCAATAATTAACCCCCAAATTGTTGCCATTTTCAGCTCCAAAAAGATATATTCAAATCAATATGGCTGTTTTGTTTCATGTGTCGGAAAACTGTGAAGGAGGCTATATATTTTTGTGATGGCAGATATTTTTCTCCAAAGTGGAGTGGTGTAAAACCAACAAAAATACACTCTGCCTGCTCTCTTAAACATTAATTATTAACGACACATCGGCTATTATTACATCCTAAATACATCAGTGGTTTGAAGCTCTGCACAGGCGCTTGTTCTGAGGGGATTCTTGGGAAGGATGTGACCTGGAACACACTGTGAAGGTGTAGAAAGAAAGAACAGTATGAGTATTTGTTGGAGGCCAAAGAGATCGAATTATTCAAGAAATATTTTTAGAACGAATACAGATTTTTCATCTTTCCAAACCCTCTTACAGAGAGATTCTTATTCAGACCCTTTGGAGAGGGGACTAAATCCAAGCCCTGGATATAAAGTAGCCCCTATTCAAGCAGCTGCAGCAGTAAAATGCCAATTATACATTGATGGTTCAAGATAAAATCGTGTAATGTAATTTAGGATGATATAGAATGACCATAGGGGACATTAAACTGCGGTCAATTCAATTCAGTTTTTTCTATAGCCCAGTAACACACAAATCTGCCTTGAGGGGGGATTTCACAATCTGTACAACATGAAACACCATCTGTCCTTTGACTCTTGATTCAGATCATTTGTGTAGCCTTCTTCCTGACCGTAGCACCTGCCTTCAGGTAAGCTGTCTCTGTGAAACACCTCATTTCGTACAAGCTCATGTTTTAAACCCAACTTTTAAATTTTAAAGCTAGTTGGATAAATCATACATGCAAATCTTCTCTTTGTGTGTCCAGTTTACAACTAGTGGGTTGGCCTCATAGTCTAAAGAACTAAAAGTATAGTGTTATACTCTTTTTGTGAATAAAATATTGATATGAAACTTTGCAATATGCTACTTTTGCTCTTTAAACTTTAAAGATTCAATCTCGAAGATTTCAGTTGTGTTCTCTATGGCGGCACCTAATGGTGATAAACGGTAATTACAGGAGGACACTTCCCAATTTAACCAGACGTACACGGTTGGCTCCGGTTGTAACTCTTGATTTTCCTGGCTGACGGTCTCTTTCCATTTTAGACTGTTTGCTTCATCTGAGTGTCGAGTTTGTTTCTTTTTCTTTGGATTTTCACTTATTTTTGAAGTTGTATCTGTAGTCATCCATCTTTTCTTTGTTTGTTCAGCCATAGTAGATTACTGTTTACTCGCAACGCTTGCAGAGAGCGGAAGGCAGCCGCTTAGCTCCGCCTACCCTCTCTGGCAGACCAACCACTGCTGGCTGATGGAAAACGCGTCACTAACTGTGATTTTCTTCCACGAAAGTCGCCACAGACACCCAGTCCTTAATAATACTATACTTCAAATGCAAAGGCTTTCATCAGTGGGCCATTGGCTCAATCACCATTGTCCTCATTCTGTGATAGATAGTGACTTAACAGACATTTATTTAAATGAAAATCTTCGAGATTATTATTTTCATTATATTTCTTTATTAATGTAGGATAATGAATGTAGTACTTTACTTTTACCGTACTTTTGATGGAGTTCAGTCCTCTGTTGTTAATTTTGATTCCCTAAAAGATCTGACTACTTGTTCAAGCACTGTTAAATCTGCATCTCTTTGTTCTGAGATCATTACCTATACCTGCTGTACATCATCAGTAAATGCATTGTTTGATTTGTGCAGGTGGATCTCAGATGAATGGGAGCATTGTACCAAAACCTGCGGCAGCCTGGGCTTCCAGATCCGGACCGTTCGCTGCGTGCAGTTCCTCCACGACCTCTCCAACCGCTCGGTCCACAGCAAGTACTGCAGCGGGGAGAAGCCAGAGAGCCGGAGGCCCTGTAACCGAGTCTCCTGTCCTGCACAGTGGAGGACCGGGGCCTGGTCTGAGGTACAGTATTTACATCTTCTATTTAAAGAGGGATTTTCTCTGACTCTTGTATCTCAGCACGTCTGATTGATTTTATTTTTCATGTCAACTTGGTTTTTCTTAACTTACCAAGATCATATAAAACACAAGACAATTGATTTGATACTTTACAATTTAAGTTTTTTAATGACTCATTCAAATAACTTAACTTTGATATTTGAATAAACATGTTGATTGAGGAGTTTAGGACTTTTCAGACTTGCTGTCTGCTTGATATCCGGTCCCAGTGAGGGATTAATGGTTTGTTTGCGCTTCAGTGTCATCCAATCATCAATCTTCCCCACTGTTAGAGGGTTTAAAATCTACACTTCATCTAACATTTGATGTCATTTTTCTCTGTTGATGTATCTAAAAGGTGCCCTTGTCACAGGAGAGACTCTGTCTGGTCTTTCACACTGTGCCAGTGTGAGGAGGGCATGAGTGTTGGAGCGTAGGTTACAAAAGTTATTAAACATAAAAGGTGCAGTTCTCCTGTTTGTCAGTGTCAGAGGTGTTGGGGTAGAAGGGATTTCAGACGCAGTTAACAATGGCAATCACTTTTATCTTTCCAAGGTAGATAAACTTTATTGCCTGCAGTGTTTGACAATGTTCTCTGTGTCTCGAGGGCACACAGATGCTGTTATTTCCTAGCTGAAATAGTCTGTACAGACTTTTTTAGCTTGGATTTGTAGTGCTCAACTTTACATGACTTGCAAACTAGCCACGAGCTACGCTCATGAGGTCTCAAAATATTCAGAGGGTGCTTTGGACAAAGATACATTTGACCTACATTTGACATTTGAGGCCCAGGCAGCAGCTGCTCACACGTTACGCATCATGGTGCATAAAGGGTCCATAAGAAGGAGAACTGACTTTCTCAGCCATATCGTAGACATGGAGGAAGTTATTGCTGTATTAACACTGGTGGATATCCCTATATAATGTGTCAACATTTTAACACACTTATCCAAAATATAGGTGTCCAAGATATTCAGTTTTTGCAGGATCTAAAAATCGTCGTGTTCATTCCTTCCAGCGCAGTTTTCATCATCCATCAGACAAATGTTACTCATTCTGCAGCATATTTGGCACATAAAATATTTTGGTCCCTAAGCTTGTTATAGTGACTGTATTATTTGTCATAATGTGTCACTGAGCTGTAACCTGTTTGACATCCCATCTCTTGAATGCACTGTGGTAACACGACTAAACTTAGAGGGCCTGTGCTCACAGAGCTATTTTAAGTGAGTCAAACTAATTTGAATTTAACCAAAAGGTGGTATCAAGGTAAAATTGTAACTTTGTTGTCTCGGCAGGCTTGATGCTCACTCACTTAAAACTTGGCTCATCACATTGTTGTACAAAACTCCAAATTCCCAGATGGGATTTGATTTCTCTCCAAAAATCAGGCCTACCAAAACGCTGTTTTGATGTTTTTTGAAGCTGCCAGATGGAGATGTAAAAAACATATTGTCACTTATGTGAAAGACTGTTAGAGGATTGTACTGTGCTTTAAAAAACAAGTAAATGGTCCCAAGTTCTGATCTCGGCTGTTTTAAATAATAAACTAATTTAGTAAAAAACGCTTTTCAGATTTAAGTCACAAAGTGCTTTACAAGAACATTAAAACCATAAGAATGAAAACTTAAACGATGAAGAGACTACCTCAGCCTTGTGTTTAAAAGATTTAGCAGAATAACATAAAAAAAACACCATACATATAATGCAGCTGATGCAAACAGGGAGCCCAACAACTGTGATCATGTTAAAGAGTCTACATACAGCAGACAGTAAGGATGTGTGCACAGCATACCATAGCTCAGGTTCTATGTCCTTAAAAGCTCGATCACCACAGGTTTTCAGGGAGGGAGCGTGGCACAGACAACAAATTCAGGGAGCGACTTCATGAGTAGGGTGAATTAATTCAGTCACATATGCAGGAGCCTGACCGTGGAATCGTCTATAAGTCAGGGTGAGAATTTTAAAGTAGTTTCCATATGCAAAGGGGAGCCGGTGAAGGGATCTATGGACAGGGGTAATGTGAGGCTGTCTTTGAAAGTAGAAGTCTTGCTGCAGCAATTTGGATTGACTTCAGAGTATCAAGTGTTTACATGCAGCGTGAGGAGAAAGTTGCATTACATAGTCAGATAAAAGCATATTCATTTGCTCAGCAGGAGCAAACTGGATTGAGCCCTGCCGGCAACACAAGACAGTGGTGAGGACTCAGGGTTATATTGTCTCCAAACGAAAAAGGTAAAACCTTTGTCAGCGAGATTAGAAGAAAACTTATGTCTACTATGTCAAACAATAGATTGTATGGAAAAGTCCGAATCCGAAAAAGGAGACGGCCAAGATGCTGAACTCAAGACTTCAGAAGGGGTTCACAAACCACTTCTTTCATACAGTCTATGGCCGAGTCGGTCTCTGTCCCAAAACAACCTAAAGGCCTCACTAGGTTTGAATGTAAAGTTGAGTTGGATATCATCTGCAAATAGATGATATGCAAGATAAATTTGTTTATGTTTGTAATTAAATCTATTTCATCTGTTTAGTAGCTGCCCCGTCCTAGCAGCAGCAAATATAAAGTGAATAGCAAGGGCCTCACTACTGAGCCCTGTGGGACGCCTCAAGAAAGTTGAGATGATTCAGATACAAAGTCTCCAATAGAGGCAGTGAAACGTTTTGTCAGTCAGAGACAAATAATCAAAAAATCAGACCACTGCTTTGCCTAATATGCCTACCCAGTCATGTAACCTCTTAATCAGGATATGATGGTCTACTGCATCAAACAAAGAACTGATGTCCAGAAGCAAAAACTCCTTTTACTGTGGCTTTTTAACAAATGAATTATTGATATTGGAAGCTCTTATCTTGGATTCTTCTCTACAGACCAGACAAACAGCTGGAAAAATAAACCATCTGGACACTGTTAACCTGCTGTGTAAAGTAAATCTGGTGCAACTAAAAGCAACCAACAGCAAAGTGAGCTCCCAGTTATCCAGCAGACAAAATGCTTTTAGATAGACTTTTATAGACTTTATTCCCTGTGCACTCTCAAAGAGAAGTCCAGTCAAAAAGAGAAACAGGATAGTGCTCCTGCTGATATTTCTGACAGGTCATCTGTGGTGGAAATATTTTGGTTCTAGGCAGAGATTGAATTTCAAGTCAGGTTTTTATCCGACCCAGTTATTCTGCACTTCCTGCTGCCTATGTGACCTGCCACAGCTCATCCCACCTCTGTCCTCCAGAAGCTGTGTTTTTTATGCTGTATTTGAGCGAGTGGCTGTTTGTGCTCTTCCACAGTGCTCTGTGACCTGTGGAGAGGGGATGGAGAGGCGTCTGGTCACTTGCCGGATTGGAGATCAATGTAATGGAGAAAAACCTGAAGCTGTGAGACCGTGCAGACCCGGACCCTGCCATGGTGAGCATTTATAACGCACTGAAAAAAAAACTATTCTAGAGGAGTAGAAAAAACGTTCCTTTTTGGTTCTATTTTGCATTCTTCAGAATAAAAGCCCGTTATCATTAAGCATTCATTGGAACAGCTCCTTCAAAATAAACCACAGCACTAATTCATTGTTTTTTCCTTCTAAAAGCGGGAATTTCTCGTTTTACGTCCTCAGCTACTGATCATACATTATCCCGACCTTCTAGGCAGCCATTGATTTCCATCCATTACCATATGGCATTTATATCAATTGGCAGGCTGTTGAAACTCGCTTGGTGTGTGTAATTTATCACAGTGAATATCAAGTATGCATTAATTCGTATTAAAGTTGTGTAATTTCTTTGGTGGCTTTCATGTGCACATTTACCAAAAATTACATTAGGCACTCACCTCACAACAGAAATACAATATTGACAATAAATAATATAGCTTGGATGACGTGTGTCCTTAAACGTCGCAGTGCACCAGTTGCTTTTTTGGGCTCTCTTGATAAAACAAAGATGCCACGTTGATATTTGCAGGTGAGAGAAAAAGGGATAAACTCGGATAAAGACTCAAATAACACTCCTTCTCTCCTCTGCAGCTTAAAAGCACAAAATATCCATCCAATATTGATCTGCAATATATGTGACTGCTGTAGAGCATTACTTTTGTCCTCAGGAGCTTTAAAGTCAACATGGCATTCTGAACATTCTGAGTAATGATTAAACCACATCGATACACACCTTTTGTGTGTTCACCAATGTCAGTGAGCATACATTGATTAGTTGAGTTTATTCTTGGTATCTTGTGATGCATTTATACTTTCAACAATCAAAATATGACGAAAGAGAAGCAGGATTCACTGACAGATAAGACGAGGCTTAAGTGGATAAAAGGATTAAACTCAGGGAGATGTTAAAATATTTTTTTCTTTCAGGGTCAGAAAAGATTAATTTAGATTTAAGACCTTAGAAACCATTGATGTGTCCAAACTCCGTACTAATAACTTTATAATAAATGTATTTTTTGAGTAAAAGTATGCAGTGAATACAATGAACTAAATGTCATTGCAAAGCGTTTTGTAAAGGCTCTTACAGTTTTGTAACAAAAACAAACTTGTACCAATGCCATACAGGATCCAGTTAGTCTGAACAAGGAGAAAGCAAAGTGTATGTAGGTGAATACATTTTTGTTTTTGCAAAATAAATTTACCAAAACTGGCATGCTTCAAAGAAATCAAAGGTATTTTTGAATTGAATTGACTCTTACAGGGCTTAGAACTATTGTTTCTGCTCAGATGTTCTTCAAAGCTGCATTTCCACAGCAGGAAATTTCCACAAGAAGGTTTCTATTTGGCAGTTAGTGCCTTCTCAAAGTACAGCGACTTTGGGAAATGGACAGGAAGTGGTTAACCTGACTGGTCCATTAAGAGGCCTGTGAGACTAAGGGCCTTTCTCAAACCAGATCCTCCTCACTCAGCACGATAAGAACTAACGATAATGACAGAAACCATGTTTGAGAAAAATACATTTGACTCATGTCCCATCTGTTAACATGGAGGAGGCATGACCTATGACCTTTATGACCTATACTGCAGCCAGTCAGCAGGGGGCGATAGAGAGGGTTTGGCTTCACTTTTAGGGAGCTGTCATGTCGTCCATCTTTTTATACAGTCTATGGTGAGCGTGCAAACAGAGTGGAAGTGCGTAGGGAGAGGGTGTAGGTAGTGGTCTGAGAAAGGCCCTAAAAGTTCCTGCTACTCTTTGGAGACAGCGCAACTTAAGCTGTCTCAGCACTGTTTGTAAATTAAACCCGTGTTTGGCTGTCTTCTCTTTCTTATGTGTGTTGCATTTATACAGAAAGGGTCAACAAAAAAGAAACATGCACTGCTCAGTTTGTAAAATTACTAAAGTTGGTCACATTTCCTTCATGATAAAACTTTGTGCATAAGCATTTCAGTTGCAGTGGCATCACTAAAAGACTCTTCTTTGAGTGGATGAGGAGTCTTAAGGGCTGCACTTTTTTTCTTTTGTGCAGTGGTTGGGGAAAAAAATCATCCAGATGGTTAGAAGAGTCTTTGAGGATACTTGAAATGTCTCCAGAACAGCTACAAGCCTAAACAATCTTGATCAGATCTCCTGGCGCTTCTCTTTAAGAATAAAACAGATGCTTACGAGCGTCACTAATGCTAACACATGAGAGACACAAACTGGGACTA
This sequence comes from Semicossyphus pulcher, assembly GCF_022749685.1. NCBI lineage: Eukaryota > Metazoa > Chordata > Actinopteri > Labriformes > Labridae > Semicossyphus > Semicossyphus pulcher. The sequence continues at coordinate 5,804,190 of NW_027211737.1, read as the reverse complement.
ACTCATAGCTTGCTTAAAATTCATATACACATTTGTATGGGCTGGCTGGCAGTACGGGGCTGACAGCAGAATGAGCATCACTGAGCTGAATGTGCTGTGGCTGACATGCACTACAGTATTCTGTGGCCCAAACACTTAGCTGTCAGTTCCTGATTAAAGGCAAAGCCTCTGTGCTCTGTAATGCATCCACCTCCACTCTGTCTTTCATTTCTATCCAAGGCCACCTCTCAACATTATCCAGCGCTGTGCATTGAGCTCACAATGTATTGCTCTTTGACTTACAGATGAGCCATGCAGCGGAGACAAGTCCATCTTCTGCCAGATGGAGGTCCTTGCTCGATACTGCTCCATTCCAGGCTACAACAAGCTGTGCTGCGACTCGTGCAGCAGGCGCAGCGGAGCTCTGTCTCTGTTCTCGGAGGTGGCTGAGACGGAGGAGCATGTCCGCTTCGGTTCAGCCTCCCAGCTGCTGGAGACGTTAACGGCCTCTGTAGCCGCCAACTTCACTCGAGGCGGCAAACAAAGCTCAAGCAAAGGATCCGCCACAGCAGGCAACGCTGCGAAAAGTGCCCCTACCCCTGCCCCGCATAAGAAAACCTCATCAAAGATCACTGCGGCACCAAGGCGGGTGTCACGACACACCGGTCTTACTGGCAGGAAGCTGCCCGCTATGGCACCTTCCCCCCTGGCAGATCCTACTGAGAGTCAAAGGTCGAGCAGCTTGACAGAGAGTCGGCAGCCGACAGCTTATTCTGAAGTGGAGAGATGAAAGTGACGGCCTTCCCCTTCAGGACTCTTAATGTACAGTAGATAATCCAGCTTCATCCTGACGCCAAAAACACCAGAGAGAGAGAAAGAGAGAGAGAGAGAGAGAAACAGAGAAAGAAAGGAAAGTGCTGGTTCACTTTGCTGATTAGAATTTCCCCTCCTTTTTGCCCCTGATACTGACTTTAAATATCACTTGACATCTTACAGAGAGTATTAGTATTAAACAGCCATGTTGCTTAGCTGCCAATAGTTGCAAGGTAAAGGAGGCAAATACTCTGTGTAAATGAAGAGCTAAATGAAATACAGCTTCAGTAGTTCATAGTCATAGACAGACAGATTAAGGACAGATAAATTAGGTTAAAGAGGTGTCCATTAGCTACACTTGCTCCAAACATAAAGCCTCTAAGTAGATGCAACAAAGAAAAACCCACCCAGTGTTAAAGCTTTCTTCGATGCCACCCGCAGTGTCAGCCAAGGTGACAGGTGCAGGCTGGTGTTTGTTATTCCCCTCTGATCGGTCTTTTCTCTGGTCTTGTCATTTAATGAATCAGGCCCCTGGTGTCTGAGGAGCGTTGCAGCGGGTCCTCCAGCAAACGTTCAGCAGACGGCGAGACAGAAAATGTCAACAGGTGCAGTCATTACGGCTGATTCAATTTGTGAAAACTCAACAGGCTGAATCCACGAAAGAACGGATTGTCTGAGAAACCTTTGTACTTGAACGTTTCAAACTGCCATGTCTTGCCAAAAATGTAACAATGAAGCTTGACTCTTGTAGAATTCAACATGACCAGTACTTCTTAAGTAATCACACACCGGACTGTAAACGGCCACATATGGAACATGGCCAGAGGGAAACCAGTGAAACCATGAAGGAAATGGTTTTAGTTGTATAGATTGTCTATCTATTGTTGCTCTACAGTTTCCATGGAAATGGATATTTATAAAGGTTCCTGTAAATACTGTACATGAACATATCAGTATTATGTTTCAAACTCCCTTTTAATACATTGGACTGACAACACTTATTGCTAATGTTTACCTTTTCACCAGCTGTGGTCAATGGACATATATAGAGAAAATTCAACTCTAAATGCTGGTGCAAAGCATTCTGGGAAATGTTTCAAATACAGTTGAAAGAGATATGCGTATTTGCTTTCTTGCCCAGAGTTAGATAAGAAGAATGATACCACTTTCACAGCTTTACGCTAGGCTAAAACGTATTCTCCAGTTGGGAGATGGTTAGCTTAGCTTAGCTTACCTTAGCTAAGATTGGAAGCAGGCTGTCTGTGTTCATAAGTTCACCTACCAACACCTCTAAAGTTCACTCCATAATGTGATATCTTGTTTGTTTAATTTGTACAAAATCAAATTGTGAAAACACTTTGAAATTACTTTGTTGAACAGAGCCAAGCTAGCGGTATCTCCGCTTGTAGTCATTGCGCTAAGCTAACTGTCTACTAGCTACCAGTTCCCTTTCAGACATGAGAGTGGTATCAAACTTCTCCACTGACTTTTGTTGGAGAGAAAGCAAATAAGCACTTTTCACTCTATTCCTTTAAAGGCAGAATTCCTTTTGTATGACTCTATACATTTTGTTTTTTTTCTAAATCTGAAGTTCGCATGGTGCTAGCCGTCAACTCGTGGCTCTTTTTATTTCCCTTCTTGCTAGGAGAGGTTAAAGTTGTTAGGTCAAAGAAGGGAATTAAGTAGGGAAAATATTAACACATCACATAGTGTACTGCGGGCTTTTGTTCAACTGGAGCGACTGAAAGGGGACATGAAAGTTTCATAATGCCTTCACATGAGTGAGTGAAATTTTTACTTTGATGTAACCGAGACAGACCCAGTACTCCCCTTTTTATAGGAACATATGCAAAACTCTTAAAGCGTCTTTTGTCCACTAGGGGGCAGATAGAATTAAAAATAAGCATCACATTTTTGTACCCATTCACCAGTGAAGTGCTACTGGCTAACCAGCTCGCAAACGGTTACATATCCTCACATTCAGCAGCCACAGAGCCTCAGTATCCCGATAAATCACGTTCATGTCAACATTAATAATATAAGTCCAATATGTTTTTAGGTCTTTACCAACTCCCAAGGGAAATATCCGTCTCTTCAGGTGCTACATGTTCCACTTTTTCACCAGCCAGTTATTTATTCTGCTCTCTGCTGTTTGGTGCTTTCTAACATACATTTCTGATCTTGCCAAACCAAGGTGCTATAATCCTGGGTGTTGATTCTCACTATGAGCAACCAATTCACGTTAAAAGAGTCATTTGATTCCTTTTTAATATTTAAAAAAATGCTTCATGGAGCTTTAAACTCATTACACTCTTTGACATTTAGTCTGAACAAGGTGTTGTTGTACATTTTGTGTTGCAGGAACACAAGAAGCTGGACTTTCAAAAGTATTGCTTCATGTGGAACAGGTTTCTGTACCCAAAGTATTTCCTAAACAGCTTTTTTTATGTTGGAAGAAGGTTCAGGAGAGTTCAAGCTATTTATTGTTCTTTAAAAAATAAAGGATTTCCTCACAACCACCATGCATCTGACTGCAATAGCAAAGACACAGTTTCTGTGTTTTCAGCAAGAAATAGCAACTATTCACACTCACTCCTGTGTGCCAATGTATAGTACATGTATATAGCATTGAGTACATAAGTATTTATTAAAGTTAAAGGGTTCTGCTTTGTTTTTACAGTATGTGCAGTGTCAGCTGGTCAATAAGCTGCAGCAGATAAACCATTGAAAACTGATCCCATTAATGACCTTTTTTATCCACATTTCCACATTTTAAATGGATTTCTACTTTTTTAAACTTGATAGACTAGTAATGACATTGTTCTTTGCAAACACTTAGATGTAAATATACATGCTCACTTTGGAGATGTTGAACTTGTGTTCAGAAAGCTGTTTTTTCACAGCTGTTTTGTAGAAGTTGTTAACAGAGCTGTTACATGGCAGCGAGATGTACTGACCAGACAAATGCTTTATTTTAACCAATAAAACATAAATAGTTTAGCATCAGTTAAGTTGTTTTATTCTGTTTGTAGTTGTCAGTGTTGTCTAACCATGTCACACTTTCCTCCCCAGTTGTTCACATCCTTTACTTGCCGCCTTTACAACATTGCTGCTAATGTTATGCAGAGCTTGTAATGATAAATAGGGTAGTTGTAGATGTTACGTTGACAATCCCTGAGCCTCAGACAGATATTACTGCATAGGATTCTCCATGTACTGTACCGATACCCCTGTGCTATTCGTGCATTGAAGTATATTGATTGTCATGACTGTCAGTCACTCTCTGCCCTATTTGCTTTTCTATGTACTTCTGTAGATTGAAGTGTACACTACTGATGCTGTTTGTTGTAATGGGGAGCACATAGCAATAAAAGACATTATTAACGACTCAGATTTCCTGCTTTCTGGCCTTTTCCTCCATCATTCCTGCATGTGATCATGCCTTTGAATCGTTTCTGTTCTGTATTTCAGCAACAAGCATTAAACACTGCATAAAACGTATTCTGGTTCAGCATAATCATACATAATAAGTCATAATAAGTTCGATTTTTTAGTCACTGGGTCCTCTCAGGCGTGTGCGAGCTGTAGATGAATAAAACAGTGAATGAGCCCAGTGTGAAAGTTAAAGATCTTGGTAACTACAGGAGCACGCTTCCCAAAGTAACCACACGTCTACGGCTGGCTCCCTTTGTCAGGGTTCTAACTCTTGATTTTCCTGGCTGACGGTCACTTTCCTTTTTAAACTGTTTGCCTTCATCTGAGCGTCCAATTTGTTTCTTTTTCAGAAGTTGTATCTGTAGTCATCGATCTTTTCTTTGTTTGTTCAGCCATAGTATATTACTGTTTACTCGCAACACTTGCAGAGACCTTTAAGATTTTTTTTTTTGGCTTTTTATGCCTTCATTTTTCAGAGAGAGGACAGTGGATAGTGGCGGAAATTGGGGATGAGAGAGTGGGGATGACACGCAGCAAAGGGCCGAGAGCGGGAGAAAAACCTGGGGCCACTGCATCGAGGACTATAGCCTCTGTATATGGCCGCCAATTTAACTGCTGAGCTAAACCGGCGCCGCTCTCTGTCAGACCCACCACTGCTGGCTGATGGAAAACGCGTCACTAACCAGTCTGTAATACTGCAGATGCAAAGGCTTTCATCAGTGGGCCGTAGGCTCAGTCACCATTGTGTTACCTCATTCGGCGATACATAGTGACCTAATAGACAAAGTTTGAGATTGTACCTTTAATTCTTGAACTTGGGAGGAGTAGTTTAAAAGTGTAAAAATTAATAACATTAACGCAAATACATTTCAAAAACTCAAAGCACAACAACACAAATTTCGCAATTACGGAGTTTTTCTTGTCTGGTATTTAATGAGACTCCTTCTTTGAAGTGCCAGTCCAACAACTAGAACACGTCTTCAAAAGCTTTATTTGTATTTTCCGTGGTGGTTTGGACATCATGAGCTGAATTTAATCAGCTGACTTCAGCCTATTCTTCATGATGAGTCCATGAATATCTGCTTTTAGACCCACAATTTTAGACTGTTGATGAAAGCAAGCCAGCAAATCAAATGCTGTTAGCTACAGCAAAAGAATACCTTATCAAAGATCAGAACCAGGCTCGTCTTAAAGGTTTTTCCTGCTGTAGCTTCATGTCTTTCACTGCACTGACGTGCTCCTCGGATGCTCTGAGTTCCCAAGTTAGGAAGTCATTTTTCAGACTTTGGTTTGTTTACGAGCTTTAGGTCGTAACATTGAAACAGCATGAAAGCTGCAAAGGTAATATCTCATGTTTTTCAAACTCAAAACTAGATCATCCATCATCTATGCTCAGGGTCGCGGGGGTGGGGTGGGGGTGGAGCCTATCCCAGCTGTTATTAGGCGAAAGGCGGGGTACACTCTGGACTGATCACCAGTCAATCACAAGGCTGACACACAGAGACAGAAAACCTTTCACGTTCACACTCTACTGGCAATTTGAGAGTCATTAATGAACCTAGCGAGCATGTCTTTGTACTGTGGGAGGAAGCCGGAGTACCTGGAGGGAACCCACACATGCTCGGGGAGAACATGCAGACTCCACACAGAAAGGCCCCCTATACATCTGAACCGGGATTCAGTCAGGAAGCTTCTAGCTGCGAGGTGACAGCGCTAGAATTAGATCAAATGATCAAAAGTTGATATACATGTGTGAATTTATAAAAAGTTTCTAACCACGTACACAACTTTTACTTTTGTCCGTTTTTTTACTGTCATAACGTCAAGTTGATCAAGTCTGCATGACGAGAACCAAAATCCCTTCTAACTGTGCGTTCACCCAACGCATAGCAAATATTCGCCTTGCGTTACTCGCCGAATCAAAATTTGTGTTTAAATTACAGGCGAATATTCGCCCATTGAGGGGAAGCGGGGCTTATCTCCATGGTTACCAACAGCGTCGGGAGAATCTCAATGTTGATAGGCTTTCACTACACATATTACGTTAATTCGCAGAGGAAGTCAAATTTTTTCGACTCACGTGAATTTGCGTCGCGATCATTTTCGTCGCGTCATTTGCGCCGCCCGACACTAATTTGCGTCTACTCGCGTCATTGCATTGACTTTATATTGAATCTCGCTGCAGATTTGCGTCTATTCGTGTTCGGTGTGAACGCACAGTTACTCTCCGGGTTGTTTTTCCAACCTGCAGGGGGCGTTCGCCTAAACTTTTACAGGCTGGATCGCATTTTTCCGTGTATACTGATATCCACTTCTTCTGATGCTCAGTTACTGTGTTCTTTCCCCCTTCATTAGTTTATCCCGTAACACAGCAGCTTTTAGGACTCTTTCTGCAGAGCTGACAGGGAGTCACCTCGACCAGCGAGAGTGAACGGTTTTCCCCTGCAGAGCGGCTGAGACTCACTTCTGCTCGGTCTCTAGTGATTATTTCTTTTGGAAATGTATCCAGCAAATGTCAAGGATTTCAAAAAGTCAAAACCATTGTGTGGTTTTCATCACTGTTTGGTCATGAAGGTCAGAAAACTGTCGTCTGTGTGAGAATGTCATAGATTACATTGAATGAGCTGGTATCAGACTTTTACTCTTACGTCTGAATTAATACTTGACTCTTATTTAACCACAGCTTGACAAAGACGTTCATTACATCAGTACATCCAGCAGCAGCAGATTACAGGCTGAGGAGAGCGTCTTCATTAAACCTAATGTAATGTTTGAACCATTTACACTTCAGTCTGGATGACTGATCGCTAAGAAAATTGTTAAAAACAAAATTGTGTCAAACATCATGACAACCCGACATCTCCCCGAGGCTGTTTATCTCCGTTTGGATCCAACATGTTATTTTCTTTTTGCTCTCTAAAAGCTTCCTGCGTCATCGGCAGTGTTGTTAAAACGCCTCTGCTTTTAAAGACAGCGAGCAGCTACAAAGTGACGTGACGTAGATTCATCTGTGATGCAGTTACAGCAGGGCAGCAAGTAAAACATTGAATTGAAACGATATTTAACTCGTACTTTTGGACTTTCTTATGTTCACGTATTTTATGAAGTGAAAGGCTGCTTTTAGCACAAAGGCCCAAGATATCTCTAATCATATCTCCTGAACTGTCTGCTGGCAAAAACTGTTTTGGGCAGTCACTCCTCCCGTTTCTTTGTGCCTCCTTGTTTTGCCTTGTGTGTGTGTGTGTGTGTGTGTGTGTGTGTGTGTGTGTGTGTGTGTCTGTGTGAGACACCTGCTCTCCATCTACTCATCAACTCAACAGTATGTCCACCCCGGCAGTTCACCATCCATTCATCACCAGATCTTTGTTTGAGCCACTGTGGATATGATCACTCCCCATCTGCCTTCCTGCCTGGTTGTCTGCATTAACCTACCCACTGGATCTTCAACCCCTCACCTTGCCCCACGCTCACAACCTCGCCTGGTGTGCCAATCACCTTTCCCTCTGCAACCTTCTGCACGACCTCCCCCATCACCATCTCTCTCTTTCCCTGCAATAAAACCTCATAACGATCCAAAAACCTCAGTTGCACGTATTTACGCTGCAGGTGTACAGTCTCTGTAGGGTTACATTTAACATTTAGACTTTCAAACATGGCTGACACTTTCTGTGGTTCAAAAAGACACATTTCAGACGTGTTATTAGACAGATGTGTCGGTTAAAGTGAAACATTTTAACGTTTGGTTTTACTGTGTTTCATTTCAAATCGAGATATTGGCGCTGTCGCCTCGCAGCCAGAAAGTTCCTGGCTCGAAGCTCGGTTCAGACGTATCGTGGGCCTTTCTGTGTGGAGTCTGCACGTTCTCCCCGTGCATGCGTGGGTTCCCTCTGGGTACTGCAGCTTCCTCTCACAGTCCAAAGACATGCTCGTTAGGTTCCTTGGTGACTCAATGACCAGCGTGAAAGGTTGTCTGTCTCTGTGTGTCAGCCCTGTGGTTGACTGCAATCAGTCCAGGGTGTACCCCGCCTCTCGTCCAACGAAAGCTGGGATAGGCTCCAGTGCCCCTGCGACCCTGAACAGTATAGACAGACGGTATACATAATGTCAGGATAGTAATTTACAGATTCATTGAAAATATCTCTTATTAGGTCCCGATCAGACAGAGCACGTTTTGCGGGCTGTAAAACGCGAGGCGCACCGCACTGCCTTTTCTGTTGAAGCCTACGATTAAAAAAAGAGCAGCTCCCTGCGGCTGTCATTAACCTAACCATTATGATGTAATCTGACAGAAGGCCAGCCTCTCCTTTCATCCGATTGGACAATGAGGAAAAACGGCCATGATGTCGGGCGCAAAAGCAGCGCGCAAAAAAACGCCTCCAGCTGCTAAAACACGTTCTGTCTGATGGGGCTTTAGACTCTCCGTACAACTTAACTGTTTGTTCTTATTCATCAGAATATAATTAGGTATATCTTAAATTAAGTTTCAGCTAGTCATAAATGCATAAATGTACCTTTAGTATAAATGTTGTGATGCAAGGCTGTCTGCACATCATGACGACGCCTGTGAGATGTTCAGGTGTGCAGATTCATCATGACGCGTGTGTCTCCTTTGTTCACTGTTTGTTTTGTGCTGTCACTCATTTTTATGTATAAATATATAAGTGTTATTGCATCATCTTCTTTAACAATACATGTTCGATCTTTCAGCTCCTCGTTGATTTTTCAGCTCAATTTGACAAAAACGCCAAACGAGTCAACACAAGCTGATGAAATCTTTCGGTTTCGTTGCCTCTCTGTATTTTTTAAGTTCAAATCGCAGCAGGAAAGCTGAGTGAGCCTGTTTGCTGGAGTATTTCCCTGATGTTGAGATCCTTTGACTCTTCACTAAATTGTTTATATTGTGTGCCTATTACAGCAGTTATATAACCAACAATAATCCCATACTGGATTTGTCTGATGTGCTATTTTAACCACTGAATTGAAGGGATCTTGATTATTCCTAACTACACTGAAGTTATTCCAATCAAAACACTTTTATTCTATGTTTCCTGCTCACTGGGATTAGCTGCAAAATCTATTTCTATAAGACATGATTGTAAGAAACGAGCTCAGAAATATCTGGGAAGGCAGTTTTGCGACAATACTTAAAGAAGGAAAAAGAATTCCAGCCATTATTTTCATTCTGCTCCGCCCACACTGCATCTTCTTTATTTCGAGGCACTGAGGAGACATGAGCTCCGCTTCAAAGACTCCCTCATAGATCATAATAAAATCCCAGAAAAAGCAAGGTACCACGACCGCAGACATCAGTGCATGTAAGCCTCTGAGCTCTCCTGAGAAATAGGATGAGACAGAGGCACCGTGAACAGCAGCAGGAAGAACGGAGGATGGCACTCCGCCGGTGCATTCACTGACTGTTCCTGCCAGAGACGCCGTGCGACATGAAAAACTCAGGGACAGGACGGGACACAAAGCGGGCCAGGGGATTTTATGAGCACAGTGTTCACTCTGATTAAAGCAACATAAAGTGAATGAGTGTGACAGCAGGCTGACTGAGCAGAGGAATAAATAACTGCTTTCTTCCGTTTCTGTCTGTATCTGTTTAATGATGCTTCATGTAGAGGAGCATATTTAATGAGCAAACAGAAACCTATAACTCCTATTGAGTTTCTTCACTGAGCCAGTAGCCGGCGTGCATGACTGATGAGGGCTGATCCTCTGAGCTGACACACTATAAACTACTTTGCACTTGGGTGGCCGCTCTGGCAGAGCTGCAGAATCGTGACGTAAGCATACAGTAGAAGCCTGCAGTGATGTTCGACGCACTCTTTCTGACGTCTTGACATCACAAAGTGTCAGCACAAAAAGTATTTAGTCTCTTCTGTAATTGACATGTGAAATCCCAACGGTGCAAGAGCAATGGTCCGAAGGAACTGCATGTACTCGGGTTATGTAATTATTTAGGGTTTGGTAATAGTATTTTAGAAGTACTGAAATATGTAAATTCATACTTCCCCTCACTACCTTCCTGTGGGAAATACTCTTTTTGCTCCACTACATTTTGCTGAAAGTGCCTCTCACACAGTGTCGGCTGAGAGCGGGTCCAGCCTCACAAAGCCCCAGGGAGAAGTGTTATACCTGCTGGATGACATAGATGGATGTTTGTGTTTTGGTTGAATATCCATGACTTCATTGTGCTCCTCCAACATGCACACAACATCCAATCCCTTGAGCCTGGAATGCTGTTATAGTTATATATCTATCTCCATAGTTTTTTGAATCTCGATGATATTGTGTTCCTGTGTTCCTGTCACTCGTATTAAGACGCTTTTTTGAGAAAACAGGTCACTGGGCCTTCTGAGTGGTCTTGCTTTCATATATGACGCAGAGGACAGAAATAGATTCTATTATTTCAGCCCGACATTCAGCAAATTCATTCTGTTTAGCATGTCAGGTGCAGAGCAGCATCTTCAACTCCCTCTGACAGTAAGAGGACTTTGTCTCAGGTGTTCACGGCTACACAAGAGCTGCATCATCACTAAGGAGACATTAAACAGGTGATTTCATGGTTGCTGTGGTTACCGTATTTCATGCTGTCTGTGAATGCATGAATCTTTCGAGACAACAGTCTTTTGCAGCGTGTGCGGCCACAGCAGCAGTCCGTCCCGGTGGCAGGCAGGCAGCCGGGCTCATTCTGTGTGACAGTGTCGCTGTTTGTGTGAGCTCGGCTAAATGAGGACTGAGCTTGCCAAAATGTTTCGGCGAGATGGCTCCGCTTTGAAGACATGCAAGGGATTTTTTGGGGGACAAACTCATGGCGGAACAATGATGGGTTTGTGTGGTGAAAAATTTCGGATTTGACTGATGACCGCAAGTGACTTTCTAAATCGATGTGGGAGAGGGGGCCCATTTTTCCTGCAGTAGTAATTCACTATAACTGAATCCGTTTTTTTTTTTTGGTGATGGAAGATGAGCCACTAATCACTTAAAAAGCGATTTCCTTTAAAAACCTGCTCATGTCCGGCCAAAGACATTTTATAATAAGATTTTTAATGCTTCCAATCCCAGTGCCTTCCTGGCAGTCCAAACAGATTTACTCTTTCACCAGTATTCACAGTGCATCTTTATTTAAAGGTATCATCTTGAAGATTTTCATTTAAATAAATGTCTGTTAAGTCTCTATCTATCGCCGAATGAGGTAACACAATGGTGATTAAGCCGATGGCCCACTGATGAAAGCCTTTGCATTTGCAGAATATAGTATTATTATGGACTGGGTGTCTGTGACGACATTCGCAGAAAAAATCCCAAGCGGCGCCCAGTCAGTGACGCGCTTTTCCTGTCTCAGTGTTGCGAGTAAACAGTAATCTACTATGGCTGAACAAACAAAGAAAAGATCGATGACTACAGATACAACTTCAAAAATAAGTGAAAATCCAAAGAAAAAGAAACAAACTCGACGCTCAGATGAAGCAAACAGTCTGAAAAGGAAAGCGACCATCAGCCAGGAAAAATGTTACAACCGTTACAAAGGGAGCCAACCATAGACGTCTGGTTAAATTGGGAAGTGTGCTCCCGCAATTCCCGTTTATTGCCAAAGGTGCCACCAAAGAGAATGAAACTGAGATAATAATATCTTTAAACTAGGCCTGGTCAATCAAATGATCTCGATAGGGAGAACAGCCTTTCTCACGCCAGATACAGCGACTACAGAGTTATCTGCACTACTTTGATTGCATATGAAGTACACACCGACTTCCCACTGCGTAGCATTCATTGAGCTGCTGGTAAAGAAAGTGGAGGTTTGTAAAAGATGAAGAAAAGTGAGGGGCAATAAATGGACCATGAAAGTGTATTCCCAGTATTCCCCGAACCTGTTGACTAAACATGGCAACATGACATCAATCATATGGACATCAGTGGCAGCTGATCTTTTTTCTTTTTCTGACCCGGAATTGCTTTATTTAGTGTTTTTACCATTTTTCATTTACCTGTTTGTTCTCTTACTTTGGAGTTCAGGAATCCAAACCTTGAACCAGGCCAGCTAATGTCACCAGCCTCCAAGGTCACACTATGTCCGCTGAAGTGCAGCGGAGAATATCTAACCTGAAACTTCTTTAATTTGTTTTACTGCTTTTTATTAGATTTTCTTAAAAAACAGATCGTTTGATGGACTTTGGCGAACGCTTAAAAATTATATTTATTTATAGATAACTAATGAACCATCTGTTCTCTCCTAAAACTTGCAGGTTTATAAAATTATGTGTTGTTATAAATATTCATAAGGATAAACTGAGAAAAAAACAGTGTGATATGTTTTGCCATAAGGCCACATCCAAACTAAAACCAACATGTCGAGTCAAATCAATGTCCTTAAAAATAAAATAAATAAACACAAATATAAACAATAAGAAAAGATCATACATGACAAAAACACATGACATAAAACACAAGTATAACATATATAAAACATAGATATCATAAAACATAAGGTAAAAAGATTACAATAAAGCGGAATACGATAAGAAAGTTGTACGATTATTAAAAACAATCTAACAAAATAAAAGCTTCAAAGTCCTAACTTTAGGCCTGAAGGTTAAGGTTCAAAGGTGTGTCTTGGTCAGCCTCCAAAAGGAGATGTGAGCTGTAGCAGAGGGTCATATTCATGTGGAGGAGTATCAAGAGAGTAGGACCACCATCATGTGTTCACGCTGACGATCTAACGTGACAATAGATTCAGCTTGACCCTTGATATTAATCTGTAACCGCTCTGCACACCACAGGGCCTGTCAGGGACTCTGCGAGTGTTGGCTGATACTAGAATCATGTTTCGTACGAGCTCAAGAACATTTTCCGACTAAAATCTGCAACTATTTTGCATTTTCTGACATTGAGCTGCAGTCACACGGGGTTTCCTCCTGTGTGATCCACCCAGTGTTCATTAATATTTCATCTCCTGGTGCATCTACATTTTACTAAAACAGACAGGCTCCTGTTTTTGTTGTGGGAGTTGTCGGGCGTCATTCCAGCAGATCAATGAGGGAAATCAGTAACTGATGTAAAAGTGGTCGAGACAGGATGAAGGGGAGTGTTTGGGTCTATGAAAATAAACGACAGCTCTTCATCACGAGGCAAATCTCAAGCATCCTCTGAGCATCACAAACTGAAAATCCATATTTTCATCATCAATACAAAGTTACAGGCATGTGTTATCTAATTTAAGGCTCCCACGACGCTCCCATTGTTATTCCTCTGTCTTGGATCTTTGGACCAAATAGACCTTTTTATATATATACTCCTGTGATTATAACTGTTGTACAGTATTAAAGCACGACAGGGTTTAAGTGCTTCTTCTCTATTTTTAAGTCAAATCTGGTCCACAAAATCTAAGCAAATATTTCAGGCCAACCCCTCATGAAACTCCGAATCAGCCTGCTATATTAACATATCAAGGCCAACCAACAGGATTGTCTCTGATTGAAACCACTTCCTGAACAGTGAATACAAATTGGTACTGTCATACCGGAGACACGGGGGTCTGTGATTTGATGACGTAAGAATGAAGCAATCTTTTTAAACCATAGGCGGACGATGTTCCTGCTCCCATCTTGTATGTGACTTTACCCTGTTTGGTTAGACTTTCAAAATAAAGCTTGCAGACAAACAGTTTGATTTATTTATTTTGATTTGCAATAATTAAAAACAGTCACATAGTAAACAACAGAAAACAGTTGTGATTTGGTTACGTATAGGCTTGGGTTTAAATGTATACTATGTAACGTACCACATTTTATTCCTATTATTTTTTTGGCCTTTGCCTTGATTCAATAGGACAGTGAAAGATTGACAGATTGAAAGATGACAGTGATGATAGTCAGTTAATATTGGGAGGAGACAGAAGGTTTAAATGCACCAAAAGGGCCAAAGGTCAGAGGCAAACCCAGGGCCAAGCAGCAGGGACTTTGCCTCTGTGCTTGGGGAGACTGCTCGACCGACTGGTGCCTCAGAACTCACCTTCTTATGGATAACATTTATGGGAATTGACTTCCAGCCCCCTGGATAAAAGTCCCCAAAAGCCTCCAACCGGACTTTACACTTTCACACTACTTCAACTGTCGCCATATGAACAACTGACGTATTTGATGACTTGAAATGAAAAGCAGCTGGCTTAATCACACTAGGCAAAGAGCCTCGACTTCAATCATCTGTGGTTAAAATCTAATGTTTAATGTCCATATCTGGCTTTTATTTCTCTTTTCTGTGATGTCTCGGTCTGACAATAAAGTATCATCATCACCAGGAGCCTCCTGTTGTCTCCTGTTCCTTGTGATATTTTGATTTGACTCTTGCTCCCATTGTAAAACTCACGGTGGTGTTGTGTTTGGAGCAGAGTGAGGAGTTACTGCACTCTTGTTTCTGCTCAGGCCTATTGCTCCAGGCCTGACTTTTACCAAACAATTTGGTCCAGTGTCTCCCTTCATCCTTCACTTTCAGTTGAAGGATAGAAGAACCGTGACTGTGTGGATATAAACTCCTCTGGGCCTGGATGAGTCGGTATATACTGGACCATCAGCTGTGTTGTGAATTCTGCCTGCATGGCTGCTCTGACTCCAACACAAGAGCTGGTGCTTAATTCTGCCTCGCTACCCTGCCACACACACACTCACACACTGTCCCCTGCAGCACATAGTTTCTCTTAAATCTGCGTTATTAGACCAACTGTGGGGAGCCGTGCCACTGTACTGTGTCTAAGTGTGCTATGGAGGAGGAGGAGTTCTGTAGCTGCGAGAACATCCAGTGACGCACTAGTTGTTACATGCAGTATGTCAAAATAAAATCCTCTTACATAAAGCAGTTTTAATTTTTTATTTACTCATTAAAAGAGACTAGATAATAAAAGGGATTTAGATTGATGTTTGAAGTATGACTGGATGTACTAATGCTGGACAAAATACTGACCATAAAATGTCTTTAGTTTCGTCTGATGGCCATTAAAAAATCATGCTAGCTCAGTTCAAATCTGAGACATTTGTATTAAGACATATTTATATCAAATAGTATGAATAGTATGGTTGGACATGTTATGACAGTGGAATTAATGGGATTAAAACTGCATTTGTTATGCTCACCAGGGTGCAGGGTTTTGATGTTGGCTGCCATGGTGGTGCTGAGTGATAAACAACCAAAGCTTGGTGGAGCAAATGCTGCACAATAACCAGAGGCATGCAGAAAATCATAATATTGATTATGCAACATTGCCTTTGTTTTGGAGAATATAACTGTCTGTGTTCAGAAAGTAATTAAACAGGAAAACTGGACTCACAAAGAGAGCCTTCTGCTTGTGGTATAAAATGGAAATGAAACCAACATAAGGACGTGAAAATATTTTAATACAAACTAAAAGCATTTATATTTTCTATATTTTATTTGTAGGCTATTTTATAAAATTTTAGTTGATCACTATTTTCTACTGTATTTATATTGTGGAGTATTTTTTTGTTTTATATTTATCTTTTTATTGCTTTAAGGCCTATAGCTATTTGTTGCTATTGTAGTAGTTTTGGTTTGTATGAACCTCTGTACCTGAATGCATTTAATTTGTTTGAAAGGTCTTTTATAACTTGATTCATTTGATTTCCACCTCGGGGTGGTCTTGGCTGCCAGGTAGGAGCCATGGAACCATTAAGAGAGCTTCATGTGCTCTTCTAACAAATTAATCTTTATCTAATCCGTAGTTTTAGCCCGTCAAATGTCAATCTGGCTAAAGGATAAGAATAGAGTGCTGACTCCGTTTATTCACGCAAATTTCGATGTTCATCGGTGTAAAAATTAAACGAAACGTGTGGATGGTTACTATGTTGAAAGACTACCTGTTTGGAATTATTATAATATATTTAACATTATACAGTTAATGAGGTTGACAATATCAAGTGCTACGACGGAGTATTAGGGCCACAAAAAATAAAAAAAAATTTGAGAATAAAAAAAAAACGGTTTGCATTTTAAAACAAACTAAATCACCTCTCTGATCTCTGTGAGCATCAGCAGCCTGATGTTCTGTATTGTTTTTTTTATTTTCTTAATCACAGCAGCTGGCAGATAAAATTCCAGCTCCCTTTAGGGACAATGTCAAGATGAAATTGTATAAGAACACGTTTTCAGCGTGGGATAAATGACTTCTAAATGTCCAAACACGTTTCATACTTATTCCACTTTGTGAGTGCTTTTAACTTCAGAAACTGTGATCAGCTCTTCTCAAACTATGAAACTCAGATTGGCTGCATCTGTATTAGAAAAAATCATGTTTTTATGAACTCCTGCACTGATCTCACCTTTAACATGACTACATCTATCTTTTCTGAATGACATAGACACACATGTACTTGGTGATGCACCTTGAGATGTCCTGAACGCTGATGACTGTGAATTAGGTTGAATCTGAGAACAAAGCGACAGAAAGATTATAACCTCAAGTAAAGTGTGAATGTGACCTTCCTGACATCACCTCGGTGCAGCTTCTCAGGTAGACTGCTTGTTAGTGCAATCAGAGCTGTGTAATCTTCCCTCATCTGTCACTCTGTAATTTGTAAGTGAAAAGGATGCGATGTCCCTCTTCTTAAAGTATGTGGTTATGTTTTTATAGGCGAACGCCGTCTGGTCTGGGAGATCTGACCAAAGGTCTCATAACCTGCTGTGAACCTCCTGCAGCAGCAGAAGTTGTTTAAAGGACGATCATCAACATCGCGGCTGTGTTATATAAGGTAATAGTTATCTGAAAGAATAATTGTGCACTTTTAATTTGGTTATTATTTAATGCATTTTATCTGGGTCTGGACTAGATATATTTTCTCCACACTTTTAAGCATCAGTCTGAAGATTGTAAAACTGTTTCATTAGAAAGAAGGACAAAAACATCTGTGGGTTTTTTTTGCCAATGTCAGGAGAAATCCCATTTTACATGAAATCCGCTGCTTATCTGCAGTTATGTTGTACAAACTCCACAGTTTGTAAAGACTTTATTTTCCATTTAAAGTCTTTTGCCTTTTTTTACTTGCATCATTATGGAGGATAAAATCAGTAATTTCATCATGTTAGATTGATAAGCAGTGGTTCCAGAGTGCTTTCAGTTTTCCCTCTTATTTCTCATTTATCTTAATACTTAAAACTGGTTTTTGCAGTTTTAATGTTTGAGTTAAACTCCTTTTTAAAGTTTTCTCAAATGATTTTGTTTTGGCTACCTGCTGAAGCAAGCTGCTGAAATATGAAAATATGCTGAAATGTCATTACACTTACTACAGATACTTCTTGTCTCATGCTCCACAAGCCACAAAGAGCTGATCACTGTAGTTTTCTTTGATGATGAAGCTGGTGTCAAGTGTGAAAAACAGCTAAAGTATCTACACGACAGCATGACTTGGGAGATGAATGAAGACCCTGAAAAAATGTGGATAGTTTAGAGTGTAACAAAAGATTTAAGGTTAAGGCCAGTTCAGACTAAAGATTCATGACTAGATTAGAATCTTAAAACATGGCAGGGAGTAGTGAAAGGGATGTGAACTCGGCCGTAACGACTTCTTATAGGATTGCTGAAGCCTGCAGCTCAGCTTGTCTAGTTGACAGTGGCTAATTTTTAAATAAAAGGCATGTCACCTTTTTAAAAGCCGATCATATTCGTGACATAATGTTGGTTAAAAACTGTCAGCTTGGAGAAATAGCAGATTTTTACACGATTAAAGAGAGAGTTGGTTAGTTTGAGGAACAGTCCCACCTGTATGACATCAGCCTTAGGGTTTACTAAAGTAAGCTAAACAAAAAAAACTATCCTTCCCTTCCCTGTGTAATAGGACATATCATACAGTATAATGTTTTTCTCATTGTCTATAGGCTGCAGCTCACCTGTCACCCATCAGTGCACAGTTATCATGAGCTGCTTCCCTGCTGAAATGCCAAAACATTCCCATCTCAGATCATAAAACTCTCTGTCCCAGCGTCAGAGGTCTCTGTAGTTAGTGTTTCTCTGCTTATGACACTGCTCATGTGACACAAACTCCCCTAAACGACAGAACGGCTCGTGACGGCAGAATTGACCGCAGTAAGAAGTTCACTAATTAATTTGTTGTATTCGTCCTATTCACATTTCTAAATGTATGCTTCTATAATAAGTACAGAAAACTCTAAATGTTTGACCCTTTTGCTTCATCTAAAATGAAAAGGCAACTGTTGCATGCAATTCTCTATCACAATCCTCATTTGTATTTTAATCACAACAATAAAACGAGCTACAAAGTGCACTTGGAAAGGAAGCACAGAGAGCTGTTGCTACAGAATTGTTGCACGATCTCGTCTTGGCACATTCGTGTTAACTGGCAGTTTTTCAGAACATAGCTGGCATCTTAAAAACTTCGTCTTTCCTCTCGTCCCAAATCTTTTGACTCCACTTGAATGGCAAGGTATCAGCGTCAGTAAATCTGCCCAAAACATAAAACAGCCAGTGAAGTTAGCACAGTGTTTATTATTTAGTGTTACTTTCTAGGTTCTTTGATTTTTGTTTGCTTACTTTGTTGGTAAAAGTTTGATCATTGACAGTGTGTATGTGAGAAACAAAACACCAGTTTCTGCACATCTCTGAAAATAAGAATTCAATATTGCATAACAGTTGTAAAGAATGGAGTTAGAGGGCATCCTGGGGCACTGGGGTGTCAGCTTTCACTGTTTTAGAAACACATGAAAGTTTCCTTCCCCTCAGTCTGGCACTGTTTAAGTTTGATGTAAAACCCAGTATAGAAGCAAAGAGCCCCTCCTTGTGCGGTTCAGCGCTCACAAAAAGGGCCATTGCTAATTGGCTGAAAATCAGTGCATTCAGAATGGTTTTTATGAAGAGAGCAATCCATTCATGTTGACATGTTTACAAGGCTATTGTTAAGAATTCACCGAAGCCGACTGTTGGAAACGACACCAGTGCAAAAGGCCAGAAAGAAAGAGCAGCTCAATGTTGTTAGGAGAAGATTAATGCACCGAGAAAGACAAAAAGAATGAGCATCAGAGTCTGGATGTGAAAATACAAACGCATCTGCTGCTGTACAGTTATTTATATCGCTGTGAACATCTGCGCACACTACAGCCAATTATATTTCACTGCTGCTTTGCTTGTTTGTCTTATTTAATGATTGTCTCGTTGCTTAGCTCCTATCACTTACATGAACTTGAATTTGTTCTCACTTTATTTGACGGTTGATCAGATGCCTGAACAAAAAGACTCATCATTGTCTAAGGTCTTTTTACACTGTCAGAGTATTTTTATATCTGCACAATTAATCTGTTTTTAGCTTTTGTGATGAATGTCTCACAAAATGTCTGAAAATGACCCCTTTTTCTCATATCTTGAACATTTTCACTGCAGTTTGTTGAACTTCATGGGCAAATGAAACAAGGATTAAAGCTAACCTTTGACATTTCATTGATTTTCACCTGCAGGACACTCCAGAACAGGTCCAAACAGTGATTCACAAGGTACAATAAAGTGACAATAAAGTAGGTTCTGCACATGTCACATGCTTTGTAAAAAGTGGTATTGCTGTCATAGGAGATAACTCCGGCAAGTTTCAACAAGGATTTGTGTGAGAGTCAGGAAAATGTTAGCAAAATGTTTGGTACATTTGAGGAACATGGAGCGATGGACTCTTTGTGGATTTTTAATTAAACGGCATATTACTTCTTAAGCACATTTACTTTCATGCAAAGAATAAAGGTTTCTATCACGATGACATTTTACGGTCCTTCTAATTAGCTCTGATACTACTTAGAGTGCCATTTAATACAATGGAGCTTCTAACTTCTTTAATAAGAAGTGTTCTTCTAAAACCTTCTGACTTTACAAAGTCTTTCTGTTTTAAAAACATACATTGTATTAACAACTTACCAACGCCGTACACAGAGACAAGCCTGCTAAAGGAAATATGAGCTGAGAACATCTGCAGTACGTTCATCTGTAACTGGTGTCTGGTGGTTTGACTATATATGAACTTAATGTAATTTATGTGAACCAAACAAGTTGACTGACAAATCAGAGCTGAACAAAGAGCTTCTTTCTTTTATGATTTAGTTGGCATTTGCTGTATTTGACCTGTGAACAGCTGATTTATATTGCTGCTGCAGGGGACTTCCAAGATAAACAAAGTCGTGCTCCAGACGTGAATGTCACATTTCTTTATCTTTAAACTTCTCTGTTGTCAAATTAGCTTCTATCCGTCCTGTTCCTGCCGTGTCCACCTGGAGGCTGCAGAGTACGGTTTGACAGGCACGTGTCATCTTCTGTTTTTCAAAGTAAAAAAAAGTCCAGTTGCCTTTTGGATTAAGTGTAGAATTACCGTGACCTGGATGACTGAGGACCTTCAGACAAGAAAATAAAAAGTTTTTGTCAAAGGATATTTGAACAACACGGAGGAATCAACATGGTCAGGAAATGATTCAGACAAATATGAAGTCTAAATAATGCCTCATTCACTGGAGTGGGGCTGAAATGACTTCTGACAAGGTTACACAGGGTGGCACAGATAAAATATCAAACCTGATGTGGAAGAACCCATTTTAGTAAAAGACATCCAGTTTTTTGACAATTCTTTGAACATAAAACAAAACCTCTGTGACAGTTACGTATTTCAACTGAAGAACAGACCGGGAACATGACACCTCATGTACATCTGCATGAATAATGTGTAAATGCAGAGCTCATTCTTTCACCTCTGGTTCGTGAAGGTACACTGTGGTCTGTCAGGAACAGTGACTGTATATATAGATGGACAACATGTCTCCATCTGCTCCCATTGTACGAAATTGATGCCAAAATAGACCCTGTAATAGGCGCTGCCATCTTGCGATGGTGACGTCATATGGAGCCAGAGACTGTGCAGTAGAGATCGGCGAGTGAAGCGGCCGTAGCCACTTCCGCTAACCCAAACACACACTTAAGTTACCGAAAAAACAGCAAGGATGTGTTTAACAGCAGAACAGCTTCTCTGTGTTGGTCTGAGGTTAACGTTCACAGGTATGGAAACTTCAATGACTGTAGTGATTGTTTTAGTTACGTTTCCATTCTCTGATCGTCCTCCGCTCTGCTCACCCGGAACTGATCGGCTGCAGGAAACGTATTTGTCAACAGAGCTGTCAATCATCATTTTTACAGCATCAAATAACTAATTAAAAATAAACTTGTCAGAAAAACGTAAATCAGCATGATAAGAACTAACTATAATGACAGAAACCATGTTTGAGAAAAATGTATTTGACGTGTGTTTTGATTTTATAGTTTGACTCATGTCCCATCTGTTAACATGGAGGAGGCGGGCTTTATGACCTATACTGCAGCCAGTCAGCAGGGGGCGCTCAAAATGTTTTAGCTTCACTTTTAGGGAGCTGTCATGTCGTCCATCTTTTCATACAGTCTATGGTCAGGAAGGATAATGAGGAATTCATGTAGGTACTAATGTCATGCATTACTGTAAGTTCACTGTGGCTGGGTGGCTACACTATATAATCCTATAGGCAATTAATTTGTGTCTGCTGAAAGGAAGCCACTTACCTCAGCCTAAAGAAAATGTATTCAGAGTAAAATGTTGAGAGATACATGTTGGAACATAATTACACAGGAACTGAAGCTAAATCTGTAGCTTAATTTCTCCTCTCAAACATACAGTACCTTGTGGGATTTACTGTAGTAAAGGCTATCTTTCTTTGTTTGTCTCAAATACAATGATTGATTAATTCTGAATTGAAAGTGTTCTCAGGGCATCAAAACATCCACATTGCCGTCATGTTAACGCGTCTCTATCTTCAGTTTGTAGATTCTGTTCCGGTCATAGCGTTTGGCAAAATGAAAAGACGGCCTTGGATTATCACAAATACTCATCCTTGAATATGATGAAAGGTGTGACCCGCACTCTCCAAACAGAGTGGAATCGTTTTCAGACTGAGCCACTTTATCCTGATGAGTTGTTTACATGAGCAAACAGATTCGGGCTCCCAGGTCAGATCATTTCCTGGGGGGATTGCTAGAGTAAGTTGTGTGTGACATTTTTCAAATTAGTTCAGAGACTCTGAAGGAGTTGGAAAGTTTTCCTTAATTTCCATATTTGCCTGAAAGCCAGCTGGAGGAATTAACTTGTTAGTCATTTCCCCTTTCGCTCCAGATCAGGTCGTGTTCTTACCGCTCTGCCTGAAAAATGTTCCCAGAAAGCTGATTTTGAGTAAAACGTTGATCTCTGTGATTCATGGCAGGCTGTAACTGTGCTCCATCCCCATTGTTGTGGCATCTCAGTGCAGTATCTGCAGGCATGGCAGGCATGACTCTGCACATCCAGCTCAGTTAGCTGCTGCCCCTCCTCCCCTAAAGGGACGCTGGTTGAATTGTGGCAGCAGCTCTTTCTCCTCCTCAGCACTGTGGTGTGGTGCATGCAGCACTGAAGGAGGTCGGACTCTAATGAAATGCTGTTGACAGTTGTTATTTAGATGGAGTGGATTCATGCTGACATATTTATTTCAGCTGTTTATGACATAATAACTAATTGGCTGTGGTAACTGCTGAGAGAGGGAAGTGGTGCTGTTAAGCCCACAAAGACACTTCCCTCCACATGTTCTACCTTCAGACACCACAGTTTGAGCCTAAGGAACTGGCAATTAGATGTTGCTTTGCTTTTGTTCAGTGCATACCAAGTGAGCTAAAACTGTAGGGTAGCCGTCATCAGATCTACTAATGAACCCTTGTTGTTGTTTAGATCCGCCCAAACAGTCAAGAATTACAATGGGAATACAACCAGCTATGTATCATGTAGTGCAGCTGGCAGTGTGGCTTTTAGGGATGAACTGTTGGTCGGGTGAACTGCTTTTGACCAGACTACAATCTTCTGTCGTAGTCTGTTCTGTCAGCTCTAAGTCTTGTTATTCATGTTTTTATCTATTTTTATACCGGATATCTGCCTTAATGTTCAGGGTCATACAGGGCTGGGCGTAAACCCAACGCTTCCAGCAATAAAGAGACTACTACAGTACACCCTGGAGAATCTCTATAAGTCATTATGTGACTTTTTACCTTGAACAAATGGACAATGTAGAGATTTAGTTGTATCCTGTATGGCTCATTCTTTGTGAAAGCAGATTGAGATGTTTGTTTAAATGGTCAGGGTTAATATACACACAATCACATCCCTTAGTGGGTGCTGGATCCAAAACAGTCAAGTATATCAAAGAAATATATCAAGATCCGCACACCAGGAAGCTCCCGTAAAGGGTTTTATTTAGCACAAAGTGACGTTTCGAGCCAACATGCTCTTCTTCAGACTTGTGAAGGCATTTGTGAGTCGCCATCTTAAATACATACAGACATCCACGTGATCAGATACAGCTGACATCCATGATTAATAAGGTGACACATGGGATGATTTTTTTTTTGGATATCATACAAAAAATAATGCACACAAAAAATCTACCCTGAGGAAAATCGGTGAGTAGAACATGTACCTCGAACGTGTACATGTCTTGCCCATACACGGACAATGTAAATATTAACACATTTTCCTAAAGACCTTATGTATGTCGCATTTCATTATAACATATAATTGTCACATGTTTTTGCAGAATTCTAAGAATTGCCAGTTTTTCTGCCCCTGAATGTTGTCTTCTTTGCCCCCTATAAACATCTAAGACAGGGAGACAATTTAACGTTTCAGTATCATCAGAAATGTGTCTCCCATCCAGAGCCATGAACTTTGATAGGGGCACAAACAAAACCGTGAACATTGAGAACATTATACAGTATCATCTGGCTCGTGAACGTGTAATCTTTTGGCTCATTGTTTGGCTAGTATATATAATACATTAGATACAACACAAACGATTGGTCTTGGGATGGTGCTTTTTCAGCAGCTAACACTGAGTGGCAGTTAGCTGGCAGCTGATGTGTTACCTGATTGTCTGTGCAGTTGGTGAGAGCGGCTACTCATCACATCACGGATGGTGCAAATAGCGTCATGTCTTTTTAATCCTGTGTTATGTATGTGAGATCTTTTTATGCAAATCAGAAAGAAACAATAATAAGCTCTGTTTTTTGTGAAGTTTGTGGTGAGATCCTAATTTACCAAGCAGATAAACGTTTGTGATTGAAAGAGCCGTCCACTGGTCAGGACTTTGATCTCAGAAAAACAAAACCTGTGTTTTTTCAAAAGTAGTTTTTTAGTGGACAGAGAAAAGCCGCATGTTTTATGCTCAAGGCTTTCAAATGTAGTAAAATCGATGGTAAAAATACCGTCAGCTTCTTTGAACTTTGTAATTCAGTTTATATAATACTGTAAAACATGGAGGCATGATAAAGGGAGAGAAAGAATTGTATTTACTGGATTTCTCTTCATTGGATGTCACTCTGACCCTGCTTCCTGTGAAAGTGAAATTGGGAGTATTTCATGTCAGACAGCTTTCAGGTCGACTGGTCCTCCTGACACCACATTAACAAAAGCTTCACTGGCGTGATGATGAATACATTGAACACACTGAATGAGTGTTCGGGAATATGTTCAAATCAAAGTGATTTTAAGTGGCTTTTATTCATCCAGGGTTAGAGTGTTTTGGTTACTAGACCTGCTTGGACATATTGGTATGGAGTTGGTCTGATACTTCCACACATTAGTCAGCCCTCAGTTACAGTAAAACATCTTTTTCAAAGTCTGTTTTATCAACAACCTTTTAGAAAGAGCCGAGCAGAAAGTGTTGCCCCGGGAAATGCCTTGAGGAAAGAACTACTTTAGATGTAGTTTGAAATGATGGAACAAACACTGCTGCTTTCATCTTTTTCTGAGGCTGTTTAAATTGGCGGTTCATGACCTTCCATTTTTAGCACCATCTACCCCTTTGTTAAACAGAAAACTGTTTTCAAGTGCCCTGCGGATACAAATTGGAAAAGTTCCAATGACAAAAAAAGCATTCAGAGAAAAGTAAATGAATCAGAGCGCTCGTCCTGAGAGCATTCGGTTCAGATGTTTTCACAGTGTTCTCTGGTTGAACCGGCTGTTTTGCATCCGCTGACCTCTGTGCAGCAGCTGCCTTATTCTGCCTGTTTCTCCTCTCAATGAAGCCTCTTCTCTAAACACGCCGCACCAACCATCCCGTCCTGCTCCCCTTAATCATGCGGACCATATATACGATACTTACTTCTAACATGTCCTGTTTTCAGGGAACTGCATCAGCATGACTAAATACAATATTACTGCCTTTTTGTGTTGGTCCACCAACAAGCTTGAAATTGTAACAAGCTGTATAATTAGATAATGCTGCTGGTTTGAAGAGTTTGCTGATTATAAAGGAGGCATGGAGGAAACGGAGGATTCATTCGTTAAACTGTAGATATAACTTATTAAAATGCTAAAGTTTATTACATATTTTTAAGGCTGTATAGGTTTTAAAGCCTGTTTCAATAACATCACTATATTTAGCAGTTTGTCTCTAAAACGTGGTACAGGGGCTGAGAGCCTTTGACATTTAGCTTTGTTTAAGGTTAGTGTATCACATTATATTTACCATTGTATTGTATAAAAATATCTACAAAAGGGGAAAATATATAAAACTCTTTAAAATGATGCAACTTTCCTTTTGAATGTTCTTTCTTTTCAAACAGAAAATAAGACACCAGATTATATGACAATGAACAGCTTTCATTTGTATAGAATGAAATCATTAGCAGCTCCTGTAGGATGAAGCAGCCTTCTCTGCAGGTGTGTCAGGCTGCTGAAGCTTTAGAAGAATATCAAATCCTGGCCTGATACATAAGCAGACATGTATTGCAGATTTAGCGAAGAATTTATAAAAAGCTCTAAATTCACTTCTTCTGAATGCTCATCAAAAAACAAACTTTTTAACTCACTGCACCTTTTGTCTGCTCTGAAATAAAATAGCAGCCCAGCCACTACGTTTGTGTCTGATGTCTGATATTCTATCTTATGGTGAAAAATACAGTTAAAGTACTAAACCCTAAGGCAAATGACACATGTACCTCTGCAAATTCCCCATCCCCTATCTGTAATATAGTAAGTTGGTGGCTTTCAAGTGAGCTTAGAAGTAGCCTGGACAGCAAACATTGATTTGTGTACTGATGTCAGCGCTCCCTGAAGGCACCATGATCAGTTTAAAGAGCGAATCAAACATTCGTCTCTGGATTTCAGCAGGCGCAGAAGACTCATGTTTCATGCTTTCGTTGCATTGTTCCTCTCCATCCTGACTGGATCAATGACAGTGCCAGACACCGTTTTTAATTACTTTATTGTTAATGAGTTAACACCAATATCTTTATCGATGAACATTTGGACATTTTGTTGTTCACACAGAACACAGCTGCACCCTCTCACAGTTCAGCCACACTAAAATATCTCTTGATACAAAGGCAAGACAGAAATGAGCTTGACATTTTTTAAAAGCATAAACACAACTCTAGTTTCCCCCCTTTGATTCAGAGCTGTGGACTTGTATCAGGAGGAACATGTACACTCAGTGACCGGAGGAATGGAACCTGTGGCTCTGCAGAAGGACCGTTCATTCTCGAAACGTGTTACCTAACGTCTGAAGGTGTGATCATGGTCGAGACTGCGGAGTGGGAGGCTGCTCTTGGGGTTTGAATGTTGGAGGTACTGGGCATGCAACTGGTGTGCACAAAGTACCTTGATACCAGAGCTCATCAGAAAAGTCCAGAGTCATCCGCTCATGGACATGATGTGTCTCTGCACACATGAACAAAGGAGTGACTGAAACCTTTCATGCCTGGTTGGAAGTCTTGCATTATAGGCCTTCAGAAAATGAATATAAAAGAAAATTGTGCGGATGGGACGTAACAGCATGAAAAACAGAATGCTTGAACATCAGACATGATTTCCACATGTTTAGCAGCTGAAAGGTGCATAAAAGAGATCATACTGTATACCTCTTTAAAAGACATTACATCATGAACACGTATACCTATAACCTTTACATTTTCAACAGCAGCATCAGGAACCTTGATTCTTCTATCTCCTCTTGTAAAAAGAGGTTCAAGAGGGAACTTTACAGGGGTCTCTGTTTCTGGTCACTGAGTGTATACACAATACAAAAAGACAGAAGGCAAGCATCCAGCTTTTCAGCTCCGACTGAGAAGAAGGAAAAAATACTTTAAAGGTCTTTGTCATGATTCAGGCTGTAGAGTGTTTGCTGACACATTTATAGGACTTTACCCTGGTCATGGCTTTGTGCAGAACATCTCTGGCAGTCAGTACATAAGGTATACTAACTGCACGGCACAATAGTATAAAACAGTAAGATCTATAGTTAAGATCTAACAGTTTCACACACTATCTCGTTCTCTTGTTCCCACAGAAACAAATGGCACATTTGCATCTTTTCTTGTAGACAAAATAATTAAAAAAATAAAATCAGAATAACCCTGCATTTATTGAAGATCAATAACTTAACAGAATGGGTAATATGATGATGAAGTGAGTAATGTTTCACAGATTCATAGAAGGAAAGCGCCATGCCAAGATGAATTACTCACATCATTATAACCGCAGCAGCAGCAGCCAAACATGTTTATCCGATCCACATTTAAAAGAAAAACAACAGTATTTTATAATGCCAGAAGAGGACAGATTTAGTAGCTGTCAGAAGACATTTTCTTAAGATACATGTAGATTTTTTGTATGTCATTTTTAAAATAGCTTGGGGATAAACATGAATACTGGATTTCCAGGGTTGTGTTCTTCCAAGGCTGTCAGAGCTTTTTGTTGAGGGGTTTGAGTGAGTCACTGTGAGGCCTTGTTCCTTTAATTCAGTTCTGCTTCCAAATAACCTGCGTGAATCATTCACTGAGGTTTGAATTATCCTTTTTAAAATTTTGATTGAGCTATTTATGTCGGCTACTTGGCAGAGTATACCATGAATATATTTAAATTTACACTAAATGGGTGTTTTTTTTCCTTTGTTCAAAAGACTCGTAACTGATTAGTAGCATCTGCAAATTTTCAGTCATGCTCATATAACCCGTTCACCCACATATATTTAACTGCTGATACTCAACCAAAACTTCCTCACAGTACATTTTTATATCCCGAGCTTGTGAAACAAATCCTTGCAAATACTTATTGACATATATTCAGTTATAAAAACGTGAAAAGAGAAGATATTGAATGTTTAAACTAATTAACTTTCTTGCAATTTTTGTGTACTTTTAATACAGGGTCTTAAGATTTTTGGAATCGAGCTTGTTGACAAACTCTTAGTCTTCATGGTCTGACTCGACACCTGTCTTTGTCTGCGTGAAAAATTCATTTTAATGGAGCCAGTTAATCATCAAAGTCGTGTGCCAACGCAGAGGGCTTCGGCAAAACAACGCACCCGGTTGCTTGCTTCAACACAACGTCATGGCGAGTTGTTGCATTGGACATATTTATATTGTTTACAGTGTGACAGGAGATTAAACCGTTCCTGCCAGGGTTACTTAACAGAGTGGTAAAGTCTCTCTGTGTGTTATGAAAGCTGTTTGCAGTGTTGTGTCTCTTAAGCCTTTAAACTCTGAATCTGTTATTCAAACTGGACCGCCTTGATCATATGTCATTGTCTCACTGGCACCAGAAGTACGCGCTTCCACCAACGCACCTCCTGCTGTGTTCCGAGCAGGAATGCTTGTCTGTATGAATCCCCACAAAGGCAGAATATATGAATGTGTTCAAGCTGTTCAACTGCTGTGATTAACATGAAGTGAAGAGAAATGTGTCCTGATTCCATATTCAGTTTATTGCCTCTCTCAGGCGAATACAGATGTTGTCCATGTACATAAACGTTGTCACAAGTCAGACTGTATGCACTCCAACTCCTGAGACGGGACAAGATGTGTTAGAAATGATATCTCATTATGGGACTTTGATTTTTCCCACAGGCACAGCAGTTTTCATCACATTAAATCTTCTCATTATTCAGTTATCAATCCCCTTTGTTAAAGAAAAATACATCATATTATGTACAAAAAATAGTCATAATACCACTAATACCACAAGCCTTTAATACTCAGTACCATGACCATAAACCTTGCAGCTTTGTGCAGACAATCACAGAGGTAATAGATAATGTGATGATTAGCCCTTCACAAATAAATAGGACACCATTTACTTCTTACTGTCTATAAAAACCTGCTGTTAGGAAACTGTACTCAGCTTTTGTGTCCCTACAAATAAACCTTTAAAATTGTTGCTTAACATTATTTAAGAATGTGTAGGTGCAGACACAACAAACAAACATGCTAGTACACAAGATATTCACATGCAGACTTTACAAAGGTTCAAAGAGTCTGTAGATCCCCAAAAAGAAGTTCACAGTAATTAATCCAATATTTAAAAAAAAAAACAAAGATTTCTTTTCACCACAGGCACCAAAAGTACAAATTCATTACATTCAATACTGGAGCGTCACACTTATCATGTTGTCCATGCCAGACGTCTCAAAACCAATGATTGGAGTGCCATGAAAAGGTGTGTTAAACGACTTCTTTTGTAGGAATAAAACAAAGCAGGTGGCGGCTTACAAGCCAGGAACATGTACCAGTTACATTTGAACTATTTATGACTCTGTATTTTTAGTTTTACTGTTTAGAATGAAGTATCAAAAACGTGTCAGTTTTTAGTCTTTTACACAATTATTTTGGAAACTGGTGGCAAAACCAAGACATAGCTGTAAATCAGGCTTTTAATAAGTTTGGATTGTGATAACCTATTCCACTTTGAACTCAGATTCTGAGTCGGTAAAATACTCTGATTTCTGGTGCTTAACTTAAATTTCACAAAGCTTAACCAAACTACATTCAGTGGATTCCAACATAATTCAGATTTAATACTCTTTTAATTAAATGCTTTCAGGATGAATGGCCCATAATGCTTTGCAGCATACACAACAGCACTCACAGATGCACTCAGTATGTCCGGGGGCCTATAGGAATTGCATCTCATTATGAGCAGGGTAAATGAACAAGCGTTCCAGATGGCCAGACAGCCAGAAAATCACAGGAAGGTAAATGAAGTCCAAGTGTATGGCAGATAATAGCTCTCACTCTGACTGAGTAGCACTATTCAGTGGGACATGTGAGCCGGCTCTTTGTAAATTGGTCAAATCAGGGTCAAACAATCGCCTCACTTCCTGCATGTGTTTGCATATCTTACAGCGATATCCAGCCCTGTTCACTGGGAGGTCAAAGCCTCGATGCTGGATGCACAAACACTGTACGGCAGAACGAGGTAATAGGACAAAGAGTGAGGGTGTGAGGACAGTATGCAGACTAACAAGGCATCATTTCTACATGGGAGCGTGGGGACGTAGTAAGAGTTTTCTAAGCATTGGGACTCGATTGATCTTGGTCTCACCATTTAATTTCACCAGAGGCTCCACCAGTCCAAATAAAGGATGCAGCCTTTTGTATAAGTGGCTAAAAGTGTTTGCAACGTAACACAAAGAGTCCACTTTCTTTTGATTTTCGATGATTGAGAATCTTTGAGGACATCTTGTCAAGATCAAGAGCATCTGGTTATGACAAGTGTCAGAGCCTTTTTTATTCACAGCCTCTGACTGCTGCAGTGGCTGTAAGCTCTGTGCGGAGCAACCCTCAGCGACTCAAACAATTACAATCATTAAATGTCTGCTTTTGAAGCACTCTGCTGACGCTTCAGTCAAGTTGGCCCGTCTATATTACTGACCTTTCACGCCCTACACAAGCAGATTAACTGCCAATGTACAAAGCATCTGGCTGTATCGTGTTCTGGCGCCATTACAGCTGCCAGAGACAATCCAATGTTTATGTCTGTGTGTGTCCACTGGGTCTGTGTCCAGAGTGTCTAACTCATGGCTCTTTGTCCCACTCCAATATCTCTGCACACTGTTTTTGCCAGAGCAGACTTTGACTTCACAAACACAGCAGAGCTTTTTTTCTTGTCTGTGTTTTGGAAGACAGAGGGATAAAAGGGAGGGAGGAAGGTGGCACAAACCTCTCTTCATCCCTTCCTGCTGTGCGTCATCACATGCACTGAGTTTTACAAGGCCAAATTCATGATTCTGTTGGCAGGTTTTAAAACAGACATGGATTTTGCGGCTCATAAATACTTTGTTTACCAGTAGTCGTTTCCAACCTGCTGAGCTGAATCATAACTTGATAATCGCTAAAAATTAAGTAAAATCATGTTAATGCCATGTATGATCGGCTTCACTACCATTTAAAAAGAGGTGATCGCTGGAAAAGAAAGACGCAACAAGGTGGTCACAATCAAGTACAGCCCAAATGCAACCAATAGTTCTTCTAAATGAGCCACTGTAACAACAGAGTGATGAAGAACATGTGCTCCGCGTCTGTATCTGTCTGTTGGACAGTGAAGCTGCAGAGCTGAAACATGGTGCTGCCACACACTGTGTGTATTTGATTTTAACCACTAAAGTTTCCGCTCCTGACCACTTAAATAAAATTCTACTACAGACTGTAATAAAATGGCACATTGTCCTCTGCAAAGGTGGCCAGGACTCAGAAGTACAAATAGATCTTTTGCTGTGAGTAAAGTGCATCACTGTGTGCACGTCATTAAAGAGACAGCGTATGGTCGCCTAGCTGCTACTATGAATGTATATTAAGTATTCTTAGGAGATTTGGCACTCATTCATGACGTTACTAATAACTCAGCTGGTAGTCCTACAATAAGTCAAAAACACAAACAGATAAGATGAAGAAAACTAAATATAATTTAAGGTGCTCTTTCTTTACCAAAACACATTAATCTTACTCTTGTACTCCAGATTAGCGTGTTTTCAGCCCGTCAGGTGGTCAGTTGTCAGTTGTCATCGGGAGCATTTCATTGAGTTAGCGGGGCACTATTTTACCATCTTGTCAGCTGAATAGGTCGCTTTCATTAATTGGTCAGGTGTGGACACATTAAGGGCGCGACACCTTTGATGATAAGCATTATGATTAAAGTGGAGAGGAGGAGGAGGAAGTCAGGCGACGTAGTAAAACGGGAGTTAAAGTCGAGTAAATCTAAAGTTGAGTTATTTTTAAAGAACATTACATGACTTCACTTTAATCTTTTACAGTTTCCTTGTTGTTCTGATCTTAAAGTGATAATCTCGAAGATTTTCATGTAAATAAATGTCAGCTAATCTACCGCCGAATGAGGTAACACAATGGTGACCGAGCCTACACCCCACATATGAAAGCCTTTGCATTTGCAGTAAATAGTATTCTCACAGACTGGGTGTCTGTGGCGACATTCATGGAAAAAATCACAAGTGGCGCCCAGTTAGTGACGTGTTTTCCATCAGCCAGCAGTGGTTGGTCTGCCAGAGAGGGTAGGCGGAGCTAAGCGGCTGCTTCTCCAGTCTCTACAAGTGTTGCGCGTAAACAGTAATCTACTATGGCTGAACAAACAAAGAAAAGATCCATGACTACAGATACAACTTCAAAAATAAGTGAAAATCCAAAAAGGAAAAAAGAAACAAAAAACAAAAAAATCCAAAGAAAAATCTACTCCCCTCTAAGAGAAAGAAAATGAAATCTTCAAGATAACATCTTTGACAAAGAAATGTTGGTGCCTAAACCTAACCAGCTGGCCTTTGTTGAACCACTCTGAGTAGTGACAACAGCTGGTAATGATCTGATAACATCTGAAGCGGATATCTACATGAACTTAAGACCTTGTGGCCGGCTTGCATCTACAGACCCCTGAGACAGTTTCTTCATCCTGTTGCTTCCTGTCACCTTGTAGCTTCACACTCAGCTGTACTCTGAACAATCAATGCTTTGTTTCCCTCTATCAGCTCATTTGTCTGTTAAAGCCACTCTTTCATCAGGCTGCTCATTCTGGGTGTCTGTGTTTGAGTAAGAGCAACAACACACTGCTGATGTTGCTCTTACAAACATACAAACTCTCCCTTCCAATGCAGCAAAGATTTCCCCATAAAGATTTGTCAGAACCTGAATTTAAATGTTCTTATATGATCAAGTATGCATTATACAGATAGAAGGATGTCCAATATTGCTGCATCATGTTATTTATAGCTTTCTGTAAACTTCACTCCTGTGTTATTGTATGAAAGTGTGGTTTGAGCAATAAGCTGAATCTTTTTTAAAACAGTTTTTACATCTTTTCTGTTTAAGTATAAAAATGGCCCCTTTTTAAAAATTCAACAGACATCACTAACATTAGAAATTCCAAGTATGTAAAATACCTTTAAACCAAACCACCCTGCAAGCATGTTCTTACAGTCACTTCACAAAGACAGGTTCACATTATCACTGGTTATCTAAGCTTTAGACTCGGCAACGTAAACGTACAGAAGACGAAACATGTTAAGCAGCCGATGCAGGCCTTCAGTTTTCCCCACACACTGTTGGGTTATCTGCAGGAGACTGTTCATAAAGAGACAATAATAAAACCTCTGCAAAAGTCGACATGGCACATTCCTAACAGGCTCATGAGTTATTCATGAATAAATAATATTAAATTCAGCATCATTATACCTTTCATGTACGAGTTGGCAGAGCAGATTTCAGAATAAAAGCCAGGATATGAACAGCAAAGTAGACAGACGGTGAGATATGTAACAAGTTGTGTTTGCCTCTTTACTACATTTTAAATTGTGTTCCTCAGTTTGGAATCATATCTGCTGGATTTCAGAAAACACTCTCAGCATTTTGCAGAAACTGAAATAGGGCTGCTGCTGTATTTAATGATGGCTGTTTTTTGCTGATAGGAAAGTCAACGGAGCCAATCAGAGCCGCAGCTGTGATCTAGTATAGTAATTTCAGCTTCGTGGGCCGCAGCAGGATAAATCAGGGCCTTCAATTTGGCCATAAAAATGGTAACAGGTGGAGATGAGGTTGATTCAACAGAAAAACCACATTAATGTGAAAAAATACTTGTGGTCACGATATCACTTGTGACTACGATATCACTTGTGACAGCATGTTTTTCACATGTAGAAATATAATTTGTGCCAGTGTATGATTGCATGTTTTCTAAATGTGCTCCATATGTTGCAACCAATGACTCTATATATAGATGGACAACATGTCTCCATCTGCTCCCATTGTACGGAAGTAATGTCGAAATAGCCCCTGTGATAGGCGCTGCCATCTTGCGATGGTGATGTCATACGGAGCCAGAGACTGCGCAGTAGAGATCAGCAGGTGAAGCGGCCGTAGCCACTTCCGCTAACCCAAACACACACTTAACTTACTGAAAAAACAGCAAGGATCCTGCACACCGGCGTGTTAAACAGCAGAACAGCTTCTTGTGTTGGTCTGAGGTTAACGTTCACAGGTATGGAAACTTCAATGACTGTAGTGATTGTTTTAGTCATGTCTCCTCTCGTGGATCGTCCTCCGCTCAGCTCACCCAGAACTGATCGGCTGCAGGAGCCAAATTTTTCCGAATCATTTTGACAGCATTAAATAACTAATTAAAAATAAACTTGTCAGAAAAATTCTTGGACGTGAATCAGCATGATAAGAACTAACTATAAAGACAGAAACCATGTTTGAGAAAAATGTATCTGGCGTGTATTTTGATTTTATAGTTTGACTCATGTCCCATCTGTTAACATGGAGGAGGCGGGCTTTATGACCTATACTGCAGCCAGTCAGCAGGGGGCGCCTGAAATGTTTTGGCTTCACTTCTAGGGAGCTGTCATGTCGTCCATCTTTTTATACAGTCTTTGGTGGCGACTCATTTCTTCATGTTATCAAAGGTGTAAACATGTGGAATACATGTGAAATGTTCCCTTAAATCATGTACTGTCCTTGAATTGACCTAACAAATGTACAGTTTACTGCTCTTTGTATCTGCTTCCACAGCTTTTGCCTGGACTACATATGATGTTGGTGGGGCAGATGTTTCTGTCTTTGCTGATCGGCTTGGGTAAAACAAATGAATCCCCGACCCGAGACTAAAGGCAGTAGAAATATCCTGAAAAAGCTGTACATTTATTTACCTTGCAGACCTCAGGAGTTACCTTGCAAGAGTTGCTCTGACATTGGTTCATTATACGCTTAATCCAAAAGGCGACTGGACTTGGTTGAAGTTCTGTGATGTTATAGATGTGTAGTCGTACACATTGACCTACAGAGGCTGATATTTCTAGCTCTGTCCCCCAGTCAGTTTAGAACTGAAGAAGCCTTTTGGATTAAGCTTGGACCTGCCATGACCTGGGTGACCGAGAACCTTCACAGACACATTGGTTCATTCTAACTTTTCAAACGATTTTGATGCTTTGTTTAAATTGTGCTGGTAGGATGATCTAACAAAGTAAAAGCCTTGGTCTGTTCCTGATGTTCAGCATGCCTCTGAATAGTGGTGTTGTGGGTGTAAAGGCCATTGATGTGTATGACCATTTTTATTTCACGTTTGAGCTCTTTGTCTTTGAGCTTTGTTTAAAACTTTATAAGAGCTTTTGTTTTGAAGAATTCTTGTTTATAGTTTGGATAAAGTGATTTGACGATCCAAGGTTTGAGGGTACTTCTGATTTCAGTAGTTGTGACTAATGAGGAGAAATGCAGTTTTTTCTGTTCTGCAGTTTGTTCTATCTACTGTGCCAATCTACAAGGACATGAAATGACTTGACTTTTGAAACGTGCTCTGCAAACATCGTAGTACATTGGCTTTTGATGCATCTCTATACATTTATACATAAGGTGTGTCACCGAGCGGGACAGAGGCCTGTTATCAGTGTTATATCAACCGATCCTAACTGAGCTGTGTTTAGTTTTGCTGTTTACTACAATTCAAACAAAATAACCTGCTTTCATTTATAACATGGCACAATATGTGCAACATACACTGTGTGTCTTAAAGGTTATAAGCAAAGGTTTGTAAGGAAAATCATTATTCCATTTTAAAGCGTGTGATTTAAATCTTAATTTCAGACATGTAGTCGTTTCAGGAGGGTTGTGTTGATTGTAAAAAGGATAAATTACTGCTTCACAGTCATAGTTTTCTAGTTTTGCCCTTTTTATTTATTGGCAATATTTTTCACTGTATTGAAATTGCCACTTGAACTTGTTCAGACGATCCTTACTCAACGGAGAATTTAAGTTTGAGTGAATTTTCTTGAAACCTTTGCTTATCATTAAGAAGAATGTCTTCATGTGTCTCCTCAGATAGACACTGCAGTCACACCCCCGCTGCTGCAAGAGCCCTTCTCCAGGTCCTCCATGACCAAGTCCTGTTCAGTGACATGATTGAGTCGCCTGGAAGTGTTCTTATCCAGGCTGTTAAGAGAAATGGGCTCCAGGGAGGTCTGTGCGTTATTGGCTGGGAGCACAGAGTTCCCCTGCAGCCTGTGCGAGTAGGTTTTCCTCCGCTGTCCGTCCGCCGTGCACAGGCTGAACTTGAACACAGCTTGGAACCCTCTGCGGAAATTCTCATTGAAGAAACCGTAGATGATGGGGTTTACGCTGCTGTTGAAGAATGCTAGCCAGTGGGCGAACGGGTAAATGTAAATGTTGATGATTCTGTACTGCTGCTCAGTCAGGCTGGCGTAGTCGCTCAGCATCATGAGAGTCCACAGAGGCAGCCAGGAAAGGATGAACAGCAGAGCGACTATGAGGAGCATTTTAATCACCCTCTGTTTCTTTTTGGACACAGAGTGGCGGTTGTCGTGGCCCGGCTTTCCTCCTGTTGGGACTGCTGTTTTGAAAAGCGTGATGCCAATCCTGGCGTACATGATCACTATGAGGGAAAGAGGAGCAAGGTAGATGTTTGCAAACAGGACGGTGGTGTAGATCTTCCTCATCTCCTGGTTGGGCCAGTTCTCTCTGCACCAGTAAAACGGGCTGGTTTTGTTGTCGTAGCCCAGTAACACCCGGATGGTGTGCTCCTTGGTCACTTGTAGCATCACCCCCGAGGGACACATGATGGATATAGCCAGAACCCAGATAATTACTATTATTAGGGTGGCTGTGGATATGGTCAGCTTTTGCTTGAATGGGTAGACGATGCATCTGAACCTGCAAAGGGATTAAAAAACACTGGATAAAGAAGATGCATGTGACATTTTACCTGACAGCAAAACATTTAAATGAGTCCAGGCCATGTTTACTTTGAGCACATGTTGATGAGACCCAATGGGTTTGCACATGGGAAACAGAAATATGCAGGTTAGAATTTATGAAATAACAGAAGCGGATACAAAATGACGACGTGATTTGGCTTTATATGCACAAGTCCTGTTAACTGCTGCGATCACTCTCTGCGGTACACTAACCTTTTTTTCAGTTTCGATATAGAACACTGACCTTATTCTTTGGGCTTCACTGTATAGTGCAACATATAGGCTACTGCAGATCAATTTCAGACCAATAGCGGCATAATTAACACAGCTGCCCTTATTACCCTCATTGTGACCAACAACCGTGCACAAGGTGCATGGTTGTGTTTGCCACAAAGACACACAATGCTGTCATTGAGACTTAATAAAGGCTCGTTCATGGAACACTTGAGATTTTCAAGGACTGTTATTTTGAATTGACCTTCGTTGAACAGCACTTTTCCTTTGAGCCTGGAAAAACACAAACTAAAGAAAAAAAAACATCATGCTGATGTGTGTCCTGTAAAAACAGGATGAGGTCAAAACCTAGTATGTGGGTGACTGCATCAGGTCAAAGTGCGCTTTTGTGGGCAATGTGTTACAAGGACTGTCCTTATGAAAGCAGGTGAGCGCTGCTGACATAGGTGAGGACGGCGGAGGAGCAGCCCCGCCTACTCCCTGAACAAAGTATCCAGAGCCTTATAGACAGAGAGTCGCGTCAGTGGAGGTCCAATTTGCTCCGTGATCCACCATTGCGATGTCACAACTCTCTCTCTCTACAGGTTTGAAAGTACCGTCAGTCAGTCAGTCAGACAGTCAGTCAGTCAGTCTCATACCTATTTGTAGGGTTGACCCCGGCGGTCAGCCAAAGATAAGGTAGCAGGGGAGGACTTGCTGTGGATATTGATTTGTGTATTAAAAAGCAAATAGCATTGAAATGCACCCCCTAACCCCCAAAAATCACATTTCAGATGTCTGAAGGCGGAGAAGATGCAACACAGACTACAGGCTGAGCCAGTCGACAAGCAATTCAGCCCCACTGGTCTGTCTGCCTATGTGTGTCTGTCTTACTAGAAGACAGAGCTGCACAACCAGAAAATATGTGGAATAAGTACGCAAATTAAAAAAACAATAACAAACAAATAATGTGTTTGTTATAGATATAATGGATGGGCAGATTGAGAGTCTTCATCACCGGGGGAATCAGGGGATTAGAAAATCCAGAAGAAAGTGAGGAGACGGGCAGGAAAATCACAGGGTTTGCAAGTGTTCCAAGCTAACCAGCTCCTGTCTTTAAGAAGCTTTTTCACATTTTGATGCCGACCTAGAACGGTAATAAATTCTGCCATTCATCGGACAAAACAGTTCAGGATGAGTCATTAAAATATTATGTTTTCCAGGAAATTACAAACTCCAAAATAAAAAAGAATAATGCCTGAAAAACAGCTTTTTTTATGTTGGGAAAGACACGAGCAAATGATGAAGAGCAATGCAAAACATAAGAGATAATGCCATGTTAACATGTCACTACATGTCACATTTTAATATTTATGAATAGCTGATACAGGTGTCCTCTCTCCTTTGTGTTCATGGTACACTGTATATTTCCCTCAGCATGGACACAGCGTCTCCCTGCAGTCTGTGACAGTCCAGCCTGAAGCAGTGAGTCTCAGTTTGTCAGCTACTGTGAGGAGTGGGAGGTTAAGGTGACCCCTCCTCCTCTGGTGTCCTGCTGCTGGGGTGGCTTATATTTATTTTGAAGTCAGAGCCATCCTTCTTCTTCCCTGTCACTTTAGAGCTGGAAACGTGTCTGACTGACCACATCAATGACCTCCGGACATTCCTGCTGTTTAGTTATGTTTTTTTAAAATCCCCCCCGCTACAGCCTTCAAAAATTCAAACACAACTTGTTTCAGATTTAGTCACCACTTTCAGACTTCAGTGGGAAAAAATTCAAAGAGCACACTGTGCAGCTGACTGTTGCTGGAGTCAGAGATGACAGAGAAAGTCACCAGTGTGGCGTGTTTTCTTCCTCTAGAGTCTCTCAGGAACGTTAAAATAACTAACAGAAAAATAATCCTAAATTGGCTCTTATTGTGAAAATCACAATGTTCCTGATGAAAATGAATACATGTTGAACCCCCTAAGAAGTAAAGTAGCATTAAGAATGCCAGTGGTAAAATGGTAAAATATAGTGTACATGTATAATATATGTTATGCTCCCCTCCTTACAGATACACAAACATCAACACAATACATTCATTTTTTTCCATCTTTAACAACATTGTCGAAACTACTAATAACTTGAATTTTTACGGAGAGCATGAGAGCACTTTGATTTGACCTGACATTCAACTCATGCAGCTGTCAGCTCCAAATCTTTCCCCCTAATCATCCATGCCCCCCCCCCCCCGCCCAGCAGTGTCCCTATGTACCCTCTTTTAAAAAGCTTAAGTATAATATATGTCAGGAGTACGGCGACATGAGGATGCAGTGATAAAGACTGCCAAGTGCTGTTGCTTATCTTATATTAGGCATGTATACGCTGGCCAAAAGGGCAGACAAGAGAGCTGTTTATCTCCTCTGAAGTTCATATCTTCTTCTTATATTGAGTCTGATAGATGTAGAAGGTGACTTTGACTTTGAGATGTCACAGCATTTCAAACTCCTTGTGTGTGTGTCATTCCCAGAGGCTCAGACAGCCTCCAGTGGCTTCAGACTGCCACAGAGCTCCATCACCGCACGTCTGGTGTCTGAGGACGGGGCAACGGTCAAACACCAGATCTGTCATTTTCACAGCTTGGAGACTCGCTGAACTCCACTGCATGTGTCTGTTCTCTGCCACAGACTGCACTGTACCCACTGTTAGCTTCTGCAGCTTCCTCCAGTGGTTTTTAAAGAGACTGAACAGGATCTACATCCAACTGTTGACGCCTCGATGATCAGCCATTAGGCTATTCAGTTTGACCAAGAGGACACTTTTTCATAAGTAAAGACAGATATGAGAAAGCTGCACAATCATGCTAATATGTGTTTCTAATGTTAAAAAACAGAACAGTTACTTACTTTTGGTGTTTGTATGTTTTTTCAAGATGTCTTTGAGATTTTTCTATTTTATCATGAACTATTTGAGACACTTAAAAATACAAAATCCATCGTCTATATCTGATCTTGAGTCAGATGTTATTGAAAAAATGTGCTGAGTTTACTTTAGTAAAATATTCTACATTGTAGGGCAGCTTTTTCAATACTGTTTGATCATGACAAAAAATGTACAATATGGTTTCAAAGAATAAAGGGTTGTTACTAAGGAATGAATGAGGAACAAATCAGGATGGAGCTGATGATTGATTACTGATCTATGAGTATTTCCTGATTAACTTGACATCTGTATTGTAGATAATGATGCATATACAGAAACAAGTCTAGGGCCAGGTTTTGTACTCCAGCAGGGGATGTTTCTGAAATGCACCACCCGTTGCCTTTCCTGCGGTTCTCTGTGCTGAAGTCAAATGTACAAAGATTATTATAACACCAAACTGTTACCACGAGGTAATCTGAGCAATGGGGCTGTGTTTCAGCAGGAGGGTTACCAGTCATTATATTCCGGTAGTGTAAGCAAGGACATAAACTGCTTTTCATTTAAATGTAAATGTAAAACATATATGCATAACATTTGAGTAAAATACTTGTATTTAGCTGTCAGGACAGAGGGAGTGAGCGACCTGAGTAATGCTGAAGCAGTTTGCTGACTGTATGATGTAGCTGTCCTACAGTGACGTAAGCTTGTTACTCAAGACGAGCAGTGTCAGCACCGCGCGTGAAGACAGCAAACAGAATGAAGGCTGCTTCGAAAGCAAAAGAATTTAATTTATATTTGGTCAGATTTGGAGTTTGTGCAACTTTTTAGCCATATTTGTAGAAGCCACTCAGAAACGTATAAAAGGTCAGGGAAGAGAGCAAGCAAAAATGTTTTTTTTCGCATGAATAAAAAAGGATTTTTTCAGCCATGTAGGGGGTGTGCTCTCTGAGTGGCTTCTGGTTTTATATATTTTCTATTGGACTTTTTCTGTGGTACAATTCAAGTGTGGAAGGTGCTGGCAAGAGGATGTGTAGCGTTGAAATCAGCCACCGTACCTGTCAACAGCAATAGCCACCAGAGTGAAGACGGATGCTGACACGGAGATCCCTTGGACCATGCCGCTCATTTTACAGACCAGGCTTCCAAAAGGCCATCCTGTTGACAGGAGAGATGCATTCAGCAGGTTTACAACCAACAAAACAAGTGAAGACAGAACAGCACCTCGTGTGTAAATTCAGACTGACTGCATCAGACTGACTCACACCCACAGACGCATCAGAGTGCAGAGCTGAAGGGATCTGCAGTAATATGATGTGTAAATGTCTCGAGGGGGAGAAACTGCTCTCTTAGAAAGACTTAATCAGGCTGCTGGTGACTCGTAGCAGTGGTGCTGACAGCGTAGGTGTCTTATTGTGGCTGACTCAAAACAAACACACACTGCAGACTGTCTTCAGTATAACCCTCAGCTTCTCTAACGTGATTAATCCTCATGTGCTTTAAAATAAAGGTTGACAGAGGATTTCAAGCTTTCCTGGAGTAAGAGCAACGGTTATTAAATGTACGAGCGAGCTAGAGACTAAATCAGAGAGTTAAGATGTTAAATGTTGCAGCAAAGGAGGGAGAGGAATTTTAAACGGGCTTTCTAGCAATTTTATAAATAGAATCCAGTCTACTTTTCACAGGCAGTACAGTTTATGAGAGATGTAAAATGTTTTCTGTGTCTCTGAAGGGAGTTTAAAAAACGAGCCGGATAATATCTCCTGGGTTATCTCCGCTCAGTCTTGAGACTTCAAAGTTTTATGAGTACGCCTGCAATACGTCAGCTGGCAGGTGGGAACTTAGCCACCGCCTGGCAACAAATGCTCGGCAGGATAAGAGATGATAGAGCTGAAAACGTTCCTCTTTCAATTCTTTGAACATTTACACCAAGTCAGTCCCTCCAGGATTATAATGCTTACCCATTACCAGCTTCTCTTTTTAATGACATTTCCATTCTCCTACTCGTCATTTTAAGTGCAGCGCTAGTATAAAACCTTTTAAAGGTGACGGGGGGGGGTTACTATCTCACTGAACAAACACTCTTTGAGACAAGCACACAACTCTAACAGAGCCTCTGGCTGGTGAAAACACAAGGGAACACAGCGTGTGACTGTCAATACACTGAACACAAGGCATCAGTTTCAACACAAACACAGATAAATAATCACAAGAAAACACTGAGTGTTGGATTTATTATTATGGATTGGCTGTAAAGAGTCTCTTAAAAACGCTACAGTCATATCAGATTATGAAAGGGAAACTATCACACCGGAGCCTCGTTAGAACGCAACAAATATATGCATGATGTCAACATTGGTCTAATTTGCAGAAACGTGTGGATACGATTTTTACATAGAACAACCTGGGGTCCGTTTCACAAAGCAGGTTTATTGAAAACTCTGAGTCTGTTAACCCTAAAATGAGGGAAACTCTGAGTTTTCCGTTTCACAAAGGGAGGTAACTCAAACCAGAGAAAGAGGGGTAACTCTAGCCTGTTTCACAGAGAGAGGTAACTTAAGCTCTCGGTCAGTTACTGTAGTAACAGACTCTATGAACCTAACCTGGTCGTGAGCAGGTTTTCTTCAGGAAACTCAGAGTTTCGTTCCGTCTCCTCCCTCTAGAATATAAAACCCTCATTCGACTTCCTCATTCATTCAGCCCGTCTCACGCGTGTGTTTGAGCGGTTACCGAATTAAAAGAAGAAACGTTGCATCTCTGTGCTGCTCTGACCGCTTTGCAAAAGTCTTTTATACTTATGATAAAAAAAATCAAAAGACAAATCTGTGTCAAAGTCATCATTTTTAGATTTTCCACCACCACTGCCGAGAGCGCTCAAATAAGACGCCGTTAGTTATTGGATTTTTTTTTTTTTTAAACTAACACATTCAGTTTAATCAACATGAATTATAATGTATGTGAAGTCAGCATCATGTTAGGGATAAAGCTGATGCACATTAAAACAGCCACTGAATGATATTTAATCTGTTTAATATTGAAAATATGATTGAAGTGCTTCCATTTACGTTTTTCTCCCGCTGGATTGCTCCTAAATTAATATAAATTTTAGCTTCCGGTCGTGATTAAGTATTAAATAAATAGACCAGTTCAAACTTGCAAATTTACTTGAGCAGCAGTTTCTTCCCACGCTGCTTCTCTCTCTTTTGCAGCTGCAGCCGTGTCACTTTATTTTTCTAAAAACATGCTCGTATTCGCTGAACGTCCGCATGAGGATTTCGAGCTCCACTGGTGTGACGTAGGAGGACCTCTTTTTGTGTACCGTTGCCATGGTGAATCGTGGTGTCGGGGCTCCATTAATGCTGGCTTTTTACAGTCAGCGAGCACGCACTTAACTCCGGGTGAACCTACTCAGAGTTGATTGAACTAACTCTGATCAGCTGTTCTGGAACCGAAAACTCAGAGTTTCCTATCTCAGAGTAGATCAACTCAGAGTCCAGGGTTAGACTCACAGTTTGTTGAACCTTCTTTGTGAAACGGACCCCTGGTTATTTATCACCGTGTACAAGGTGTGTAATCATCCCAAACTGTTCGTACAAGTCATTCGGTTCAAAATGTAACCGTGGTCGGAACAGCCTGTGAACTAAAATAGCCTTTTCATGTCTACTACTGACACGTGAAGAAATTCCAAAGATCCAGCTTTACACAATGACTGTATATATAGATGGACGAGGCATCTCCATCTGCTCTCATTGTGCGAAATTGATGCCAAAATAGCCCCTGTGATAGGCACTGCCATCTTGCAATGGTGACGTCATATGGAGCCAGAGACTGCACAGTCGAGATCGGCGGGTGGAGCTGCCATATCCACCTCTGCAAACTAAAACACACACTTCACTTACCAAAAAAACAGCAAGGATCCCGCACGCCGGCGTGTTT
Organism: Semicossyphus pulcher; assembly: GCF_022749685.1. Classification (NCBI taxonomy): domain Eukaryota; kingdom Metazoa; phylum Chordata; class Actinopteri; order Labriformes; family Labridae; genus Semicossyphus; species Semicossyphus pulcher. The sequence goes on along the minus strand of NW_027211737.1, from coordinate 5,759,834 downwards.
AACAGCAGAACAGCTTCTTGTGTTGGTCTGAGGTTAACGTTCACAGGTATGGAAACTTCAATGACTGTAGTGATTGTTTTTGCTACGTCTCCTCTCACCGTTCATCCTCAACTCTGCTATTTCGGAACTGATCGGCTGCAGGAGCCGAATTTGTCAACAGAGCTGTCAATCATCCTTTTGACAGCATCAGTAACTAATAAATATCTCTGAAGTCCCATGTGTTAATGCACGGAAGGACACAAAAACTAACTGAAAGTCAAGTCTTTCTCCTCACAGTGTTCTGGCATCCTTTCACTGAAGATTTGGACCATTAAAAATCAAAACCCTCACAGTGGAAACTTTTCAAGGGTTTAAAAAATACAAGATTTAAGCATACGGTGCTTTTCTCCCACTACAGTTTGCCTCCACATGAGCATTTCAGCAGGTCTGTTGAGCCCGCCCCAAATAGGTAGGAGTCTTATGATGGAAAATTACTAACATTTGTGTGTATTATGTGTTTCTAACTTTGCCAGTATTTGAGTGGAACATAAGACCAAACCTTTTTCCCCTGCTCTACAGAAATCATGGTGAGCTGTGAACTGTGACACCATAACTGAAGTAGACTTTTTCCTTGGTTTAATAAAAAATATGTTTCTATAAGTGAAGCGTTGCACATTCTGAACTGCTAATGAGGTCACTTCTACAGAGGGAGAGATGACGCTGAAGCTTGTGGCTGCACTACTTGTTCCCACTCCTCCCTGATCTAAATTTAAATTCATCTTATTTAGTCTTTAACACAGGTCACTGCTGACTTTTCAGAGCATGTCCAATCAGATTACAGACGGCCAAGAGGCTTATAAGTAGAGATACTCTTTCTTAGTTGAGTCTGCATTTCTTCAGCATAATTTTACACAGCTCTTGTAAATGTCTTGGCATTAAGCTCAACACTTGTTACTTCTCTGTGACCACCACAACAGAGTCCAGTCATCAGGAGCTTTGTCCAGGTTGGAGCGTATCGTAGACTGTATATCAGATATGGGCGGAGCCTCTTGGTTTCAAAAAAGAAGCCAACAACAAAAGATTAAACATGCTTATTAAACCACTGCTTTTTAGTCTTCTTCAACACAGCAAGATGTTCAGTTTGTAAATTATGGTCCAATTTACAGCAAAACGGAGGATAAAGCAGGGTATGCTTCCGGACATGCCTACATTGTGATTGGCCGGACCAGGATTTATAATGCAGGAATTATAATGCTTGAACACACACCGCTTGTGGAAACAGAAACCTGCTCTTACAGTAGAGTCTGATTCCTTCAAAAACAAGTCCTCCTCAGCGTAGGCAGAAAATGCTAATTACAGTGACCTGAGGCTGACGGATCATGAGCTGCCTACCTGCACCTCTGGTATCACAACCCACATCAATGGCCCCTCATCTGTTTTGTTCAAGAACATTAACTACAGCCGACATTTGACTCATGTACAGAATCTAGCTGTGAGACAGATGAGTCTGCTGTTGCTAATACTATTTTAAGAAACAAATCATTAAGGGTTTCTTTTGCTACTGTTAAAACTACTTCTGTGTAACTTCTTTGTTAATGTAGGGCTGCCCCCGAGCAGTCATCAAGTCGAATTGACTGTGCACTCGTGCAGTTCACTTATGTGTGATTGTAAAAAGAGCATACATTGTATGCTGTGAACTTCAGTCTTTAAATGACCCTTATCGTTCCCCTTGTTTTTATTGACAGCCAAAGTATCTGCAAAGCTCTCTTCCTACGAAAAAACTACAAACTAATAAAACTGGTACAAATGCTAAAAGCAGTTTGACGCAAAACTAATCAACGTTTCTTAAATGCTCTTCTTTCACAGACTCCGGATGTCAGGAGGGGCTGCAAGCTAAACTGTCCTTATCCTATTTGTAGCTGCACAGCTTGTTTCAGCATTCATCATTCTGGTGTTCTTTCCTGGGAGCTAAATCAGCAGCGGTCTCCTCCCATCCGAAACAAACAGTCACAGTTATTAAAAAAGTAAAAACACACACACACAATAGACTGAGAACCTTCAAAGACACACAAAACAAGCAATTCGCTTTAAAAATCTGTTTCCCAAACAATCTTCAGCTGGGCTTCGGGGGATTGATTGATTAATTGATGTGACTGAAGTGACACTAATAAAGGCTGCTGTGTTATTTTTAAGCTGTTTAAGTTATGCAGTGTATTATAAAGTCCCATCTTCCACTATCTTTAAACACAAATCTTGAGTAAACAAATAGAGGACTCCTCGCTTTCATCTCCTCCTTGTGATGCCTCTTTCATGTGAATTACAAGATGCAAAGGGCCAATAAGCTTTTTTTGCAGCTGGCAAAACCTCCACCATGGTCAACAAGAGCATTTTGTGCCTCAAACATCCTAATGGAGCGTTATATGAAAGCTTTCTTTGAGAGACAATGGCAGATTGCGTGCTGCAGAGTCTTAAGAGAGCACTCAGAGGCCAAACAAGAGGCTCATATCACAGAGGAATGTGACAGAAGAGAAACTGATCTCTCGTTCAGTTTTCATTAAATTATAAACATCAAAAAATAAAACCACACACACAGAAAGAGGGATAAAACATCACATAAGGTTGCACACGTCCAGAGGAGGTTTAAATCCTCTATGAACGTCGCTTTATGGATGGTACTAAGGTATTTAAACTGTTGGACTGGTGATGAGCTCTGCCTTATTTCTGACTGACACAGCGTTTTAAACTACAGCTGAGCGAGTCCAATTTCATCTCTGTGACACCAATAAGTCTTTCAACTCCTCCCGAGTCTTTCATGTGCCGTTTTTCAAACTGCAGCCTGACTTGACTTGGTCTTTCTAGGCATCGCTTCCTCCGTTCCTCCCACTCTTGTCAGTTTTGAGATGTGCTACTCTGACCGACTGTTGAGCTTCTGGCAGCCAAAGAGCGGTGTTTATTCCTTTTTTATACGTTCCTTGGCTTTTTGGTCTCCTCCCTGAGGAAAATCATTCTATCCTCGCTGCTCAGTTTGTCGGATCATCAGCTGTCAGAAAAATCAGAGCACTTCCATATTTGTTGGTTGCCATTCAAGTGGAATGACCTATGATGCTCTCCCTCCCCCTCCTGCCTCTCCATGAGGATATGCCACATGACATACATGGGTGGACAAGAAGACCAACAAAATACTGCACAAGGAGTGCAGTAAATGTTAATAATGTTTATTTACAAAGGTCTCCTCAGGACACATTTTAACACAAAAATGTGTCTACTTTTAATAATAATTTGTGTTTTTTCCTTAATTGATTTTAGATAGCTGGTAAAAAAGTCTTTAAACTTAGGCCATGTCTACACGTACACGGGTCTTATTGAGTTTTTGCCTCCTTCGTTTCCCAAAAAAACCTGTCCACACAAGCACGGTTATAAAAAAATCCCCGTCCAAACAAAATTGCAAAAACACAACAGGTGGCGATATAATCCGGTCATGCAAAGAAGAAGAAGAAGAATCGCCAAAATCGCCGTTTACCCCGTCTACACATCTCCACGGAAACACAGTTTCTAAAAGTCTTCACCCTGGCTGGAGTTTTACAAAAGATCCGTTTTCTGTGACCTAAAGAGGTGTTTGTGTGGACGAAAGGCCGAAACGCAGAGAAAAAGCTACGTTTTGCGAAATACCCGTGTACGTGTGCACACGGCCTTAATCCTCACTATTTCAAACTGCTATTGCAGACTCTTCTCATTTCCTGAGTCTGTGTTAGACACCCCGGGCTCTCAGCTAATTTAAATATAAGCCCATCTGACGCAATATTAAACTGTCAGAGCAACTTCTCCAGCCCACATGGGAAAGAAGAGGGATAAAGTCTGCGTTCAGAAGAGGATGAGGAGGATAGATGGGTCAAAGACTTTCACCGAGGTCACAGCGAACGCAAAAGAAAACAGTGACTTATTATTTCTAACTCAAACAGTGATCTTCTCCTAGTGGTTTTGGTCCCTTTACCATAGACTGACACTTATCAGCCACTGATCAGCCATAACATCATGACCTCTTACAGGGGAAGTGAAGAACATTGATTATCTAGTTACAAATGGGAGTCGTCAGGCAGCAGATGAACATTTTGTCCTTGAAGTTGACGTGTTGGAAGCAGGAAAAATGGGCAAGCGTAACTGTGCGTTTGCACCGAACGCGAATAGACGCGAATCTGCGGCGAGATTCCATACAAAGTCATTGCAATGACGAGAGTAGGCGCAAATTCGCGTTGGGCGTCGCTATTGACGCGACGGGAATGATCACACCACGAATTCACGTGAGTTGAAAAACTTCCTCTGCGAATTTGCGTCATGTGGTGTAGCTAAAGCCTTTCAACAGCGAGATTCTCCTGACGCCGTTGGTAACCATGGAGATAAGCCCCACTTCCTCTCCTCCATTCCAGTAGCGGAGGGCGAATATTCGCCTGTTATTTAAACGCAAATTTTGATCCGGCGGTCAAACTCGCATGAGTAACGCGAGGTGAATATCTGCTTCGTGTGCGGTGTGAACGTACAGTAAAGATGTGAGCGACTTTGACAAGGACCATATTGTGATGGCTAGATGACAGGGGTCAGGGTCAGGTCAGGGTCAGAGCATCTCCAAAACTGCAGCTCTTGTGGTGTTCCCGGTCTGCAGCGGTCAGGACCTACAAAAAGTGGTCCAAGGAAGGAAAGCCTTCATGCTGACTGTATAATTCCCTTTTGTTTGTGTGGAATAGGCAAGGTAATAAATAAAATCAACTCCCACCCCAAAATAGTCTTATCAATATTTAAAGTGTCATCAGCCTGATCAAATATGTATATAAATATTTTCCTCATGAGCCTACTGAGCCTTTGTGGAATCCCAGAGCTTCAGAAACTGTTTGACGCTCCTCTTCAGACTGATGCTTCTCTGATTTCTGTTTGACAGGCTCTGGCACCTGAGGGACCTCACACTGACACATAAAGTCTACAACCATGGCTTATTCTTTAGCTAGAACATTTGGAACGTAGCAACATAAAAAGCTGCACTCAAAAAGAGAGATTGTGGAATGGAGCAACTTGTCACTAGTTTGCAAACATCACTAATGGGAGCGCAAGCAGCAGTGGAATGAAACAAACAGGTTTAATACAGTTAAGGTTTAGTTGGAACTAGGGCTGCTCATGAGTCATTCTAGTTTAGTTATGTTGTTGAATTGTATTTTGGTGTTTTGATATCATTTCCTTTTTCCTCGGTCACTGTGTCTCTTGTTGTCATGAGTTCTTATAGTTTAGTTTGTATATTGTGTTCTGTCTTGGTTTAGTCTGGTTTAGTTGTGCATTTAATGTAGAGAATTTCCTGTTTTACTTTGTAGTCCTGTCAGTCCTAAGTTTGGTTCCTAGTGTTTCCTGTTTTATTTTGTAGTTCTTGCCCCTTGTATGTCATGTCTTGCTTTACTTCCCTCCGTTGTTCTGTTTCCCGCCATTCAGATTGTTTTCACCTGCCCTTGATTGTCTCACTTGTGTCTAATCAGCTTCACCTCCCACGTTTATTTAGTCTTTGTGCTCCCTTGTGTCAGTGTCATCTTTATCCCGAATCCTCATCAGTGATCCCGTTTCCTGGACCTGTACCTGGACTTTCTTGTGACTCCCTATGTTTCTGTTGGATTTCTACCTGGGGTCTGTTTCACAAAGCAGGTTCAACAAACTGTGAGTCTAACCCTGAACTCTGAGTTGATCTACTCTGAGATAGGAAACTCTGAGTTTTCGGTTCCAGAACAGCTGATCAGAGTTAGTTCAATCAACTCTGAGTAGGTTCAGCCAGAGTTAAGTGCGTGCATGCTGACTGTAAAAAGCCAGCATTAATGGAGCCCCGATACCACGATTCACCATGGCAACGGTACACAAAAAGAGGTCCTCCTACGTCACACCAGTGGAGCTCGAAATCCTCATGCAGACGTTCAGCGAATACGAGCATGTTTTTAGAAAAATAAAGTAACATGGCTGCAGCTGCAAAAGAGAGAGAAGCGGCGTGGGGAGAAACTGCTGCTCGAGTAAATTTGCAAGTTTGAACTGGTCTATTTATTTAATACTTAATCACGACCGGAAGCTAAAATTTATATTCATTTAGGAGCAATCCAGCAGGAGAAAAACGTACATGGAAGCACTTCAGTCATATTTTAAATATTAAACTAATGAAACATCATTCAGTGGCTGTTTTAATGTGCATTAGCTTTATCCCTAACATGATGCTGACTTCACATACATTATAATTCATGTTGATTAAACTGAATTGTGTTACTTTAAAAAAAATAAAATCCAATAACTTACTGCGTCTTATTTGAGTGCTCTCGGCAGTGGTGGTGGAAAATCTAAAAATGATGACTTTGACACAGATTTGTCTTTTGATTTTTTTCATCATAATTATAAAAGACTTTTGCAAAGCGGTCAGAGCAGCACAGAGACGCAACGTTTCTTCTTTTAATTCAGTAACCGCTCAAACACACGCGTGAGACGGCTGAATGAATGAGGAAGTCGAATGAGGGTTTTATATTATTATATTATATTATTATTATTATATTACATCATTTTTTTATCGATTAATCTAGCGATTATTTTTTCCATTAGTCGATTAATCTAACGACTAATTTATGGATTATTATAAAGATTATATTCTTTTTTTAGTCTCTAATTTCCATATCACTGTGTGATGATATTAATAATGATTAAAAAAAAAAAATGATAATAATTAATAATATTCATTATAATAACAATGATAGACTATCTGTCAGATGCCTGATCAGAAAACTACTGTACCTCAGAAAGGATGACACAGATTAATTTAATCACTGTAGTCATAGCAACCCTTTCTCTGAACTTGAAGATCAGTATTTTTACTTAAAACGAGCAGAGTGAGCTAATTAAACAGAACGTACTACTTCAAAACATGAATCAACAATTTTTTTGAGAAGATACTACAGAGGCCTACTTCTTACTCCTCAATTAAACCATGGAGGTTGAGTTTTTCCCAACTGGACCTGAACACATCTCTCCTCTCGTAACTTGTGTCGTGAAGTGCGTATTGAGTGACTGGTCGAGGAGGTACGAGAGAGAGAGAGTGGCAGAAAATACGAGCGGAGCAGATGGAAAGTAAAGCTTATATTTAACATCATTCGGGGGCTTCATTCAAAACGTTAAAGCCAGCACTCCCCAGAACGTGGCGCCCTAGGAGACTGTCAGTGATGAGTGACACATAACTTTACTGTGCTCCAGCTCTTAACTCAGCCCTCTTTTTATACAAATCAGCGTATTTCTGTTACCGATTATGTCAACAAGTCGCCCCTGCCCTTGTTGAAAGTTGAGAAAACAAACAATCGTTAAGGTGAGATATTGTCTTTATCCTAGGTATGTTGAAAAGTGAAGACCAGAAATTAAAGGACACTCAAGGGACTTTTCCATTGCCAGTAGAGTGGAGACTCCAGCCGAATGTAGCAGAATAGATGTAGGAATGGTTTGGCAGGACCACCATAGATCTGTTCGCCTAAAAAGAAAACGCACTTTGTCCTTTGTTTCTTGTCGATGCTAGATGGGAAAGTGTCCCTGAGGTTGGACAAACTTGCCCCTTGGTGTATACTGAGTCCCTTATACGGAATCCTGCGAGTCGCCTTAGTCCAAACCATGGAGCGCGTACACCTCGAGGGATTATCCCTAGTTCTGATTGACTCTCGTGTTGATCCTAGCTCTGCTGAGTGGAAAACCCCGTTGCTCCCTGTGCACAAGACCTACTATCTCAGGCTCAGGGACAAATGTGGCACCTGCACCCTGAAAACTGAAATCTGTGGGCTTGTACCTGAAATACAGAGTGCCAGAGCAGCATCCATCGAGGGGCTGAACAAGGTTAAGTGGTGTAGATTCGTGGCTGGCTGTGAGAAGCTCGGTGACGGGTATTTTGATGTGGAATTACTAAAAAAAAGCATTTCTTTATCAGCTACCTCTGCATGCCATGAAGGATTTCTTTCTGCAGTGAAGAAGAGAATACTGGGAGGCGCTATGCTACCCTACTTAAAAAGCATTTACAGTCTATTGATATTATTATGCTACCATGTAAGACTCTTGTTCCAAATGTTTTATGAGCAAAGGGCATGGGAAATATACGCACATGCACACTTTGCTCTACTTCACCAACCCTGGTAAAAGAGAGCGCTTTCCAAGCGAGGCTGTTATCTTTGGACAGACACTGTTTCCTGTGATTTTCCCAGTGAGGATGAACAGATGCCCAGTGGGGTGCACACTCACACCACCAGAGGAAAAGCTGCTCCTAGGGATCTTTTTAAACCGGTTTGAGCTAGGAACATTTGTTCCGCATGGATCTTGTAGTTTTAATGCCTGAATGTGACAGCACAGGATGTCGCTCAGTCTGTATTCTCAGCAGGAAAGTGATGAGCCAGACATCACAGTTTCTGCTCTGCCAGGGCCGGATATTCTCAGTTTAGCTGCAGGGGGCGTCTCAGGCACGATGCTAGATCCCCATGCTGATGTGTAGTACCAAGTGTACGTACTAATAGACAACAGAACGTTCTCTATAAACCAGTGCACGCTAAGGGATGGAAACAATGTACACCACAGGCCAGCCTCCATACAGACGTGTTGCACCTCCTTCAGGGAACACTGGTTGTGTGAATAACATCCAGATTTCGGAGCCAAAGGAAAAACTTCCCTCTCTGCTGCATGTTTGTGTCGCTCGGCACAATCCTCAGTCAAACAGAGACACACACACACCTGCAGCTCTTTACAAATCCATGACACAAAGAGAGAGCAGCGGAGAATCCAACCTCACACAGTCTGAGGTCCAAAGCCCACAGATTGACGCCCAGGAGTGTCCGACACACCAACATGATGAGCAGTGGTGTAATGATTTAGAGGAATTATTTTTGCATGAGTCTATATATTTTGTGTTTGATTAGTTTACCATCACTTTATGCAGGTTTGTAATACAAAAAAGAAAGAATCAAGATCAACTGAGTAACGTTGTCTGTTAAAAGTTTGTATTTAATTTGGATTAAAACTGACTGAACTCTACGTGAAGTTTCACTTAGTTTACACATCTAAAGTTTAAACTTGCACCTCTGTGTTTTTGTTATTTGTGGGTAAAAAAAAGTAAACTGGGAGCCCGACAAAACCATTCACAAAGCAGCAGATGCTGTTCACGGCTTTCCTCTTGAACGTGCTGAGGTTGGATGTTTTCTGTCCAAGAGATTTATATAAAACTTTGGATAATTTTTGTATGCTGTAATCTCATGCAAAACTAATAAGCTTTCATTCTTGTTTATTTCTGGTAGCCGCAAGCTGTCCATAATGTTTGAGGATTTAATTCTGAGTTACGTCATTGTCGCAAGGATTTAATCATACAGAGCCCTCTGCCAGCTAGATTTCCCTAAACTCTAGATCAGGTCTGACACGTTCTGATTCAGACAATGACTAATTATGCTGCTCTTGTGTGTAATTATCTATTTGATCACATCAGCGCCTCTAAAATGTTCTCTGGAGGTGAATAAGGCAGCTGAGTTGAAACACAGTCACTGCATTCACAACAAACTCTTCTTATTCACTTGAAATCATTAACAAGACACTTAGAGATCGTTGCGGGATATAAAAACATCCTGAATGAATCTGCCCAGTTTTGTGTTTTTTAAAGCGAATGGATTAAGTCCTTCCTCAGGACTCTGAACTCTCAGCCGCTTTCACTCGCCTCAAGAAGCGCTCATGGGAGATTTGGAGGTTAAACTGTCAAGTCCAATAAACACAGTTTGTTAAAAGCTCTGTTCTGATTCACGCATGCCGGGAAGACTGCTGCCTGCATGACAAAAACACAACTTGTGATAACCACAGGCTGAAAACAATTGGTCATTTCAGGAGCATCACAGCGTTCATGCTGCGTGGGTTTGCATCCATGCTAATGGTGTCTTAACTGAAGAACAAAGGCAGCCCTGCAGCGAATTTAATAATATCACTAATAAGGGATTAGGGAGGAAGGTTAATCATACGATTAACAAGGCCAGCAGCAATGTTGCTGTAATGCTTCATTACACGCCAGAGAGCAACATTGTTGGTTGGAAGAGAAAAGCAGCACATGCATCTCTTATCGTTGTTCCTCACCAAGTGTAAATATGTGCCTGGGGTGGCACCAGAGGGAAATTAAAATAGTTTATTGTTTCATCAGGAGAACAAAAGACATTCAGTTTGTAAACTCTCTTTGGAGCCACTAAAGCAGCAACCAAACAACATGTAATACTCTTTATTTTGGACGTATAATACAATAAATGGAGCAACAAACATGAAAGTAATAGACCATAGAGTTGTTAGAATAACTCAGTGTTAGAAATGTATAAAAGTCTTGGGCTGGTAGATTAAAGACATTACTTTCATAAGCAAGAAATCTGATAATATTGTAACACACAATCCAATCTAAAGGAACTGTCCGTCATTTAAAGAGGAAGAGGCCACAAAGGGAATTTATCAAATATTAAAAAAGCGCTGCAATAATCTGACGCCAAAAATATGGATGATAAAGACATTTATATTGGAAAATGGAGATAAATGTTTTAACACAGGGGTTCCCAACCTTTCTGGCTACACGGACCAGACAGTAGCAATAATATTTTTGACGGACCGGGGGCGGGGGGGTTCGACACGCATTCGCATAAATGACAGTCACACGCACGGAAATACAGACAGATCGTATCTGTATTTATTCAGTGAGGAGACTGCATCTAAGTTTTTTTTTAATACGGGACGAGCTGACGAAAGGGACAGCGAGATCCATATGATCCATAGTGTGATCCTAGCAGTTAATCTGAACCGTCTCCAGGTGTGTAGTTCATATATTTCACTGATAAACACAGAGCTTTAGAGGGGCATCAGGCTTCTTGATCAAAGTTTCATGTGGTGCGAAGCCAGGGTTGCCAGGTCGGCGGTTTTTCCAGCTGAATTGGGCGACTTTTGAAGTGCCTTTAGAGGCGCGAGGCCCTGTGTGGTTGCAAACACACAGCCCATGCGACGGTTCTGACTCTGCGAATGTTTGTAAGGCCTATTGGGTTTCGGTCCGCGGACAAGGGGTTGGGAACCCTTGTTTTAACAGATGTAAAAGGGACAGAAAAGTTCAAAGCAGGATTTATCTGATTTTATTATTCTGTCATTCAGATCAAAAGAGAGCTTTAGTTCTGACCAGGAGGGATGGCTGATCAGTGGGGGACTTCACACATATTTTTGGACTGCGCACAGCTTCTGGATTTCTTGATAGATTGTTCTAAAGGGGATTAGACAGGTTTGGGGCATTTACTTGGTTTACTCTGTAGGAATTCTGCTTTTAATACCAAGAAATGACAATAGCCTCCTGGCAAAGCAGCCCCCTTTATGAAGAGACAGCAACTCCAACACCAAGCAATAAGGAGACAGTGGAAAAACGAAAGTCGGTTTTGAAGGAATTTAAATGAGGTTATTAATTCATGAAGTATGCTTTCATGTACTTAAATGTTGGTTAAGTGGAAATTTGAACTGTGGGTGGCACAAAATTAAAACTTGATCCAATTAACCGTTGTGCAGTCATTCCCCTCAAACCACACATTTCCGCCTACTGGAGGCACAAGAGGAAAATTCAGGCGTTAACCAATGTCATTAGGGTTCAATCACATGTTGTATGATTACTTTACTAAATATTAATCGAAATTCACCCAAAATGTACTTCTTGTTAAGATATCTTGTCATGAGATTAAGTGTTGAAGATGGGGAAAATTTGACCTGCTGATGGCACAAGATTAAATTTTTATCACAAAAGTCATTCATATTCAGCCTCTGGTCCACAATGACTGGTTGTACCAATTTTTCAATTGTAGTTCATGAATTTCAGTGTGAACCAAAGTGTTAGAACCACCCATTGACTAATAGCACTTTCTATACAACCACACAGCCAGCTATAACAGTTCCCCTTTTTTACAATGAAATCAATGAAAGCCTCCAATTATCGTCCTGCTCACCTGTAATTATGTTGTCAAGAAGTGTTGTGGGCATGCAGAAAATCCCAACCAGCAGGTCACTCACAGCAAGGTTGAGGATGAACAAGTTGGTGACCGTCCGCATGTTTTTGCTCCTCAGCACGATGAAACACACCACCCCGTTCCCTACCATGCACACGAGGAAGATGAGCAGGTAGGACACGATGAAGATGGCTGCTGTGGACGACTGATGCAGGTAAAATCCAACATATGTGATGTTGGTCCTCGGTATGAACTCCTCCGAGGAGTTGTAAAACGTCCAGTTGTCGTACAGTTGAGTCGAGTTGTTCTCAAGTCCTTCGTTCATTTTAAACCTGAAAAATGGAAAGATGGGCGTGTTACTTCATGGTGAATCTAATTATGCTCGGTTTTAATATTTTTGGTCTAAACTGTCTTTACTTAAACTAAAACAATGAGCTTAACGACACTAAAATGCTCTGCCAAGCTGAGGAGAACTGCAGAGGAAACGCTTTATAAGTTGGTCATCTTAAGCGACCCTTCACTCGACCTGTTCCTAACATATAAAGTAGTGCAGCTTCAAGTTAGAACTGTAAGTAATTTCTAGGAGTACATGCATGATGCAGTCTCATTGCTCCTATTTATATGCAGTATGTGCATTATTTATCGTAATGACATTGGTGGAGTCCAGCAGCACTTACATGGCAATCAGACGCAGCCCCAGCTCTTCACACTGTAAAAGTACCTTGTGTTTCAGGGCCTTGACAAGATAATGCCAATAGTTAATAATGCACGAGCACCCATAAAGTTCCCCGACAGAATGACATGTTCCTAATTAACCAAAGTACAAAAAGAGGCAAAGCCAATCTTCAGATCAGTCCATCAGACTGCAGTTGCTGTGTTCCATTAGAGGGAAAAGTCACAGATCTGAAGCCAGAAAGTTAGAGTTCTTTGATATGTGACGCTGCAGTTAACTGACTTCATCAAAGAGATGCATGAAAAAGGGTTCAGACTTTGTACTTATAAGATGAAGATCAGAAATGACTGATGATTGAGATGAAGCTCTTTCTGCTCTTATTTCAATCTGTTTGTTACTTTGTTTCATGATAATGATATGCATGCGTCTCAGCCGCTCTCTTCCACTCAGCAATTTCCTGTATTTCCCTTAAAAATGCTTCAAAGAGCTTCAAAGTGTTTCATGTTCTCTGCATGTAGGTGTGAAGGGAGGAATGAGAAGAGCAAAGTGAAGAGGTTTTTATCCCTTGAGAGAAAAGAACAGTGTGGAAGTCGAACGACAGATCCTCAAGCAGAAAAAAGGCCGCGCTGCTTTTTGGCGGGTCTTCTTTAGAAAGAGAAACCAGAGTGTCATCGGCGTATTGACTGATTTATTACTTTCTGATGTCCCGATGCTCTTCTACCAAAACATGAATTGTTTAAACTTACAATTGTTGGAACTAGGACTGAAAATAACAATCAATGAATCTGGTCTTTTTTTGATTAATTGAATAGAGTGGTCTACAAAGTGGATAAAAATAGCCATTTCTCAAGCCTGAGATGAAGACTTGAAAACAATTAAAAGGGATGGCAAACTTGGGATGCTAAAGAATTAATAGACGCAGTAAAAGAACATCAAAAAATATATATAAAGATCCGCACACCAGGAAGCTCCCGCAGTCAAAGAACATAACATTTTTTGCATTGTTGGTCCAGATACTGGCGTAAGTGACGTTAAATGCAAAAACCTAATTCTTGTTTTGATGTCATGGAAACTCATTCAGGGGTCTTAAAAGTTCTGTTTACACGGCCAGTTCCTTTTCTTTTGTGTATTTTGTGTTGCCATTATCTGCTGTCTGACTTCATTGTAGCTCCACTGGAAGCTGAGTCTCTCAGAGAAATAAGAAAATTACAGTAGTTAACAAGTGAACAACAAAATGAGCCCTTAAACACAACTGTCATCTTTGTCTCTCTGTCAGCTGCTCCTGAGGTTCACAAGTGTTTTCAAGTGGATTCTTCCTCTAAGTCAACGTGGGACAAACAGCTGTGATGTATCTACTCGTGAAATGATTAAAGAGAGAAGAGGTTTGCATCAAATGAGTGCAGCTGTTGTGATTTTGAATCCTGCTTATTATGTCTGATTAGAACGGTGTGTGATCATGATGGATGCTGCTTTGGAAATGCTTGAGGACAAGGGCTAAATGTTCACGATTGAAAGCAGACTTTATTCATTACCTGTCAAGCTGACTTTCCTGCTTTGTCCCTTTAAAATATTCCTTTTTATTTCCTCAGTCACCTTTTCAGACCAGAACAATCCATTCTTTATGAATCAAACAAAGTCCGAGTCGGGAGTTAATCTCCGCGTCACTGACGGTCATGAACCTCACAGTTGGTAAAATGGAACAATAGACTTACTGCTGCTTTCTGTGTCCGAATGAGATGAATAAAAAATAAATGTGAATAAAACATGAAAGGGCTAATAGAGGGTATTGGGGTGGCTAATTGAAGGAACGGGGGAGGAATGGATTCAGGAATAACTTTAATGTGAAGCCAACTCTGCAGACTGAAAGACTTATTAATAGAGACGTAGATGTGTCCTGGTGGTCTTTGCGTGTGTGTAGAAACGGAGGTGATTGTAGATCTTATTTTGTCTGAAATAATGCATGCTCCGAGATTTAAATCACATCAAATGTCCAAACAGATCTGCTGCCTCACTTGGACCTTGTGCATCATTCATTTCTGGCAGACCAGTGCCACCATGTAATGTGATTTATGGGCACCCTAAGGACGTGGCAGGTCCACAGTGTTCCTCTGGATCAGATTTTTAGGACATGCTGAGTAAGACATTGTGGAATTCAACCCAATTTCTCCGCACTCTGCTCATTTTTAGTTCAAATCTGATATCTCAAACCAACTGGTGAACCTGGGAAGACCTTTATTTTTTTATCTGTCCTATCTGAGTATTTCCTCCAGAGAGTTTAAATAAAAGTACTGTGCAATAAATCACAACTTAATGATTGTAATATGAGCATTCACAATAAATACATCACAAAAGTCTAAATTTCACCTTTTAAATGGAGCTCTGGGTATAACAGTGATGCTTCCACACCGTTTCCATGCAAGCAGCTATCAGTTAACCACAGATTAATTGGTGTCAATTTAGTGGTGAAAAAAACCCCACCTTTTTGGATTTATTCTGGATTCAGGAGGGACATGTTGCAAACACAGTTACTGAGTAAATCAGTGGTTCTCAACTGGTCTTGCCTCAGGACCCATCACCGCCTCCTTAATGAGAAATCGCCACCCAAATTTCTGACATTTTTTAACCTCTTATTTTCTGAAAAATGGTGCAGCTTGGACCTGGACATCACAAAACACAACAGTATAATAGTAGAGCAAAATGACCAGCAAGTGGCAGTGTAAGAGGAAAATATTCCTCTACAATTAATTCAGTCAGCAGCCCTATTTCAACAGAAATAAACTGAAAAAATGAATAATTAATGTAGCTACATTAGGGCTCATCAAGTTTCAAGAATGTAAATGTAACTGTAGTGTGAATAAACTACACTACTACTGCAGGCACCTGATAGGAAACCCATGCCCTTCAAAATAAAAGCACAGCATAGACTTTTTGCCACAACTTTCTTTTTTCAAGCACACATCCACGACCCACTGAAAACAGCTCCGCGACCCACGTTTGGGTCCCACCCCACCAGTACCACCACTGGTGTAAATCGTGCAGAACAGCAGATAGACATAGAAACTAAGAGTTACAGTTAATATGCGCTCCTTAATAATTGTTTATTTATCACGCTTCATATCGTTATCACATTATGGAACAATGTAATTGAGTTTTCTCACATCCTGCAGGCCTGTTAAATATGCAAAATCACCTTGTCTTGCTTTGCCTATGGAGGCTTTAGCTACATTCGTATGACACAGGCAACAATAAGGTGTATTATTTGCCACCTAACATGCCATTTTAAACAGATATACAGTATCAGATTGTTGATTTTGTTGTATAGGATTTTGGACAAGCATGGCCCTATGAGGGAATGCAATTATTCCACAAATGACTCATATTCTATAACTTTATTAATGCAAGAAATACTCTGATCAAATCAAATCACATCCAAAGAGAACAGTTGTCCTGATGCTGATCTGGAAATCAAATCATCAATGAATGCATATTGCAAAAGCTTTGATCGCTGCTTTCTCCTTCTCCATTTTTTATTCATAAGGTTGAGTAACTTTGCTTCCACCAGCCACTGCGCACGTGATGTGACCTCCTCTTTCACCCACAGCGAGTGTATCTGTACTACATCTGTTCGTCCCGGGGGAATCAGTGGAGGGTGGTGTGGCTGGTGTGGTGCCTCTGATTCTGAGTGTGTGTCAGTGTTTGCTGGTAAATTGTGTCTCTCTGTGAAAGTGCAGCTAACCTCAGCCATTCTGGGGTTTTAATGGAAATCATTTGTATCCAGTCAACGTGTGAAGGTGCATTCAGAGGCTGTTACACCCTGAGAGGAAAAACATCCCCAGTAGGCACTTAAATACTCAAATGATGGCTTTTTTTGTGCTGGTGGAAGAGAAGTGGATTAAAGGACTCAGTAAGGACTGTTTGGATCCATATCTGGATTTAGATATGCACTGTACCTGTGTCAATGTCAGATCACTGCAAAAGAGATTGTCCTCTGTGTGATCAGGATATCTCAAAATGCAGAAAACTCAAGCGTCCACAGAATCCCTGTTCTTCAACATACCACATTTATAAAATTGGATAAGGACTTAAACTAATGATAACCTCATAAGTTAAACCTCACCCACCATATGAGCTGAAACGCATCAAACCATAAGAGTCTGTTTATTTAAACTTTACTGTAAGCATGTCTGCGAGGCTTCCCTTCTGCTCCGTGTTCACTAAATCTAATAATGAAAACAGCAGTGTCATCACTCTACACTTCAGTCTCACTGATATTAGCAGGAAACACAAGCTGCAGATGAGCTGGAAGCCAACACAGTCCAGATGTTCCAGACTTTTAAAAAATATATAGAATTTTCTGAGTTCAGCTTGGGCTATCACGGTTCAGTAATCCTATAAATCCTTTAAACTGTCCCTATAAGACACCTAATAACACGAGTAATCCTTCACTCGCCTCTCTGAGCATTATCTAAGCTCAACAACAACAACAACAAGAAGACGACAGCAGGGAAATCCCACCACGAGCATGCTCACAAGAACTCTTCAATCCTTATCCCACTTTGACAAGACTTCATGCTTTCTTTTTCTAAGTTGCAGTGTGATCAAATTTGGTATTTCGGTCACGTTTCTTTGCAACAGTTAAAAGCTGATTGTGTTTCTTAACTTAACTATTTTAAAGAGTATCTCATATGTTCCACTTCAACAGCCTGCATGAGATCGTGGAGGGGGACAGCAGACCTCCACAGTATAATCACACTGCACGATCAAAAAAATCTCAACATGTTGGAGGTAATTAAAGATGACTATTTTTATACTGCGCTCCTGCTCATCACGCCCTCAGACTCAGATTCAGCCCCCAGCCCTCACTGACCAACATGCTCTGTAGCTACGCCCCTGCTTCCCCTCAGCAGCACTGAGGGCACCTCGCTCTGACACGAATTGTCTTGATTCACTTCCCTACAGCAAACGGGACTTGCATGGTTTGGAATGCAGTGATGAACATTGTGTGCCAACATTACGCGCATATAGCAGTTCGTGCGCGTCACATGCGCTGATGGCATAATTAACTGTCCCCATTCAAGGCTATTTGGTTTCTCATTGTCCATCATTGTGCCCATCATTCAAACTTGAGAAGCTGACGGTGCGCAAAGCACGCATGACTGACCGCTCCTGGACAAAGAGGTGTCTGTGTCCGAAAGGAGAGCGGCGCACCAAGGCGGGGAAAAGTCCCTGGACAGAGATCAGGATGGAGAACAAGGCGCGCACCGGACCACGATTAAGTGTCCTATCAAGCCCTAAACGAGCCGGTTTAAACTTTATGAACTCTATTGAAAAATAAAACTAGCTTTAAAAATGTATTTCACAGATAAATAGCCGTAGTCGGTTCCTAATTTCCCTCTTGTGACGGTAAATCACGCAAACGAACTTGTCTTACCTTTGTTTATTTCAGTTCAAACTGACGACGAGGAAAAGAAAAGTAAAAATAAATGTCCACCTTCCTCTGAAGAAGACATGCGTGAATCAAAGAGGGAGACAAACATGGGGGAAATAAAGCGTCCCCGCTTGTGTTCAGTATCAGTCCGGATTCAGGTGCGTCGCTGGCACGCGCTTCATGTGGACCAGTGATGCGCTCAGGCAGCCGCTCAGAGCGCGAGTGGAGCGTTTCCAGCAGGAGCCGTGCGTATTTGATGCGGTGACGTCGGGAGTGAAGGGGGTGGGATGAGAGCGGGAGGAACAGGCTAATGGTTGAGTGATATCCCCCCTGATCTCTCTCAGCTGCTGTCTCTGAAATGTCAACAGTCGACTATTATAAAAATGTCAGATGTGACGGTGATAGTGAGAGGGCAGGTCGCAGATGGTCTGTGCCGCGAGGCGCACTGATGCTGCGCGTTCTACTGTATTAGTTAATTTAATTACACTGCGATGCAGAGGATTTATACACGTTGTTGTTGTCCTGTGATTTATGTCTGAATTATATACAACAAATACAGCTCGAAGCATGCGGGTCAGTGTTGATCAGTCACGTGGAAACCCAAATAATTCTGAATTTAGAACAATTAAACGAGTATTTAAATTAATTTCAAAATATGACTTTTAATTGAATCAGTAATTATTCTTTCTTAACAATACACTCAGATATCTTTTTGATTAAAGTAATGAGTTTATTTTCAATAAATATGAACACTTTACATGAATTTGTCTTATTTACTAAATCAGTGGTTACACTTTTCCTCCACATATCGAGTTAGCCTTCATCACCAGAATATAAAATGCAAACCTGTGTCATGGTAGCTCAGGGGCAGGGTTGGAGCCGTTGAGCAGGCTTGTGTTTGTGTCTGGCTCAGAGCAAAGCTTTGTCAGCGGCTGCAGCTGTCGCCGTGTTCACTGCACCTCAAACAACAACTCACTGGCTTCAGTACAAACCTGAGCAACGAGAGGTGGACAGGAGCGGTGAGGTATGAAGGCTGCAAATGTGCAGAAAACTGATGATGAATGGCCACAGCAGGCAGCTGGTTGCATCATTGTGCACAGTTAACTTGCTGGAAAGCTCAATTTGGCTGCTTTAATCTCCAGCTGACTGATTTCTGTGTCACAGAGTAACTGTTTCACCGAGTCTAACGTTGTCCAGCCCTCCTACCCAGTTTATCTGAAGGTAATACATTACCTCACAGGACGCGGTTACGGGACTGATGAAAAAGAGAAAAAGAATCCAGATGGTTGAATATGTCGACATATTCTACAAAGCAGGATGCGAAATGGTTCATAAAGTGACAGTTATTTTCATTATTTGTGTCCCTGTCGGTTCAGTGAAGGAACATTTTGACAGTTTAATCGTTCGTCACGGTTGGAGTCTGGCTGTGAACCTTTTACATGTCATCCTGTTTCTCTCCCCTCTTTTTTCTGTTATCACTCTGCTGTATGCTGGGAAACCTCACATCATTAATTCATCTGTACAAAATGTTTTTTCTATAATCAACAGTAAACTCAGACTCAAACTAAGACTGCTGCAACTCTCCATAATGTACATGTGCAATACTTTTATTTATTAATGTGTAATATCACCATCTCACTTCTCAACATGTGCAATACTTCTCTTATATCATTACATCAGGTGATCTGTTCATTCATGCTGCACACTTTCATTTTATCTGTTGCGTGTTTACGATGCATTGTTCAATTATTATATTCTTTAGGTCACATTTGTTTGCTTACTTATCTTTATATGCCCTTTATTACTTTGCTGCTGTAACTTTGTAAATGTCCCCGTTGTGGAACGAACGAAGGATTATCTTATCTTGTGTTTTATTATCTGTCTACAAAGATTTAAAACAGAGAAAACATTAAATCCTCACTGAGAAGCTGGAACCGGCAACCGCCAGTTTTTCCTTGTTTTTTCGTTTGCAGTGACTTTTAAACAAAAACATAGCCACTGTTCATTGTTGGGGAGCTGCGGCTTCTGACTCACTCTGATGTTTCAAAGTAAACTGGGAGTTCAGTACCTTGCATCAAAATCATATTTACTTACAAAACTTTCTTCAGACAAAAGATGACAAAAGAGCTTTTCCGTCCAACCATTCACCTGCCAGCACCTGTCTCCTCCTTTCTCTCTCTTATATATGGGCATAGAGGTAGGCAGCGTCTTTACTGGGGCCTCGGTGCATCTCAGACCATTTGATGAATCAATATTAATTATAAGAAAGCAAAAATGGCTCCAACATCGTTGTTATGTAGTCTGCTGACTTCTTCTCCATTTATAACATGTTCCATAAAAACCCATAAAAATCTAGACTTGACTATCAGACTTCTGCTGTAAATGTCATCTTTAAATTCCTTGTTTTTCTAGTAAACGTTCCTGAACGTAATGAATTTATCAACATATACGACCAACAGAACCCCGCAAATTTAAGAAGCAGTTTTTATTTTAACAGTTAATCTAAATTGTTGTTTATTAGAGATATCTGAAGATCACATAGTTGCTCTGTGAGGCTGTGCCTATCGCTAATGCTAGCATGTTAACATGCCACAAGGTTTGTTTACCATATTTATCGGCTCTTTTTATTCAAATCAATCACTCACATTTGTGTGGCGCCAAGTCATAACCAGAGTTATCTCGAGAAGAAAAAAAGAGCTGCACCCGAAACGAACACTGCTGCGAGGTTGACAGTACATCAGTGCTGTATCCATGAATGCAACTCAGCTGAAGTGCTGCAGTTAGTCCCTGATTGAGCGGTGAACAAATTGCAGTGAGCTCCTGCAGACGGGTGCATTTATAGACACAAATTATAGGAACATGGACGTGACGTTCAACTCGCAGCTTGCCAGCAAATCTTCTTATTGCAGGAAGCATTACCAGGAAACTGTACAGGATCATAAAAAAGAATCGGCACAGAGACCAGGGTACCATCTCTCTTTTTGATGTTAAAGGCTAGCTGCTGAATTTCAGTGCTTTCATGGCACCAACAGACTGGCATTAAAACTATTAGGAATCTAAAAATGCAAAGTAATTCAACGCCGATTTTATGTTATCAAAGGACTAGATCTAATCAGCTTCTGTGAGCAAATAAAGCCTAAGTCTCTAATGATCATGAATTGCTGTCTCACGTCACATACTTCAGGAAAAGCACAAACGTTCTAAGGATCACGTGTTGCGCATCTTCCGTAAAGTGACTGAATAAATGACACAGGGCTACAACACAAGGAAACACTTCAACGTGTGTCTGAGCCTTAAAAAGTTTTCATGTCTAATTTTTATATTAGAAAACTAAAAACATCTTTAAACTAAAATGACGCAGACAATGAATACATTATTATAATAATTCAGTAGTTAATTCACCAGTTTTGCTAATGTGGAGGCAGCAGTGTTTTTCCCTCTGAGGTGATCGGCTCAAACATCATTTTCAGTGTTTCTGCTCTATAATTTAAAACTTTTAAATAAGATACTCCATCACAAATTATTTTTATAAAATGTGATTCATCTGTATCTTTTTTTTTTTAAGTTAACAAAACAGAACAGTTCAGGACACTTTGGTTTGTTTTCTGTGAATGTTTAATGATGTGAAAGTGGTGAGAAAAGACTGAACTGAATTTCTAAAGGTGTCCTCCAGTAAAAGCGCATGCACTTAAACAATTTAGTTTCAGAACACCACTGAGAGAGAGACTTAAGAATTTGGTGGGAGTTTTAGTCATCTCTCGGCTGTATTAGCAGTCTTCACTTTGGAAAGGTTGAAGGACATCTCAGGATTCCTTCAGATGATGTAACAGGGTTTCAGGCTAAACAGTTCTCCGCTGGATTACTCGGCTGATGTTGACATGTTGGAGAAATCTGCGGACTCTGGGGGCTCAGGTGGAGATGGAGCTGCTGTTCTGACTGTTAGGTCCAGGTTATTTCACACCTGGAGTTTGTGTGAAAACTCATTTCAGTGTCACAGAAACCCACAGGGAGCTGTGCCCAGCAAGCTGTTTTGTTCTCTGAAGAGTAAAGGGCAAGTCACCTGCTTAGGAAACTGTTATGCAAGAAGGCACATTTGTGTTTTGCAGTGAAGCTCGGTTAGTGCTTGTAATGGGCTAAAAGATGGAAGAGTAGATGTATGGACGGGTGGACGGGCTTTACTGATCCCAAACCGGGACGCTGTGGTGTTACAGCAGCAAGTTAGCAAGCAGAAAATATAGCACCAGGAAAATGGTGGTGGAACGCTGATAACAGGAATACACACACTTATTGCCACCATTTGACTCGCTCATCCCGCAGGCGCATCTGGGATGGCTCTGCATGCTCAGCGGTCGGTTTACTCTGTGCTCTCATTAAAAGCTGCACTATGTGATATCAGACGGACTTATTCTGTTGTTCTATAGCTGTGTCCCAATCCACGGGCTGCAGCCTTCGAAGGAGGCGGTCCACGGAGGATGCTCCATTCATAGCCTGCGTAGACCGTTAAAGCCGAACTGAAATGAAACGGTCTGGTCTACCCTTGCGTCACCAAACCCTGCTCCTGTTGCCTAGCAACAGGTAGCTAGCGGGCTAACCAGCATGCATAACTAACGTTGCTTAACTCAACCTATTATTTTAAAGATAATTTGTTTCATGGGCCCTTTCGTGTTCTTAAACATGTGTGACACTTGCTATTAGATTGAGTTGAAACCAAAAACCGCCATTTTGTTTGAATTGGCGTGCAATGCATCTTGGGATACAATGGGCAGCGAAGGATGCACACAATGGATCCTCGCCGCCGGGGAAACGGAGGAAGCTTTTGTCGGCCGCATCTGAATTGGGACAGCCTTCGACGCGCTTCTGTGACGCAATCGGCCTTCAAATTAAGCCTACGAATTAAGCCTTCGAAGGCTGCGGCCCCTGAATTGGGACACAGCTTATGTGTGGGAAACACTGCTATGGGTGTTAAGTAGCTCATCAGCGTTGGGGGAAGTGCAAACTAAAACGTGTGTTTATACTAGTCCGCGGTAGCTTGCTAACGTCGATTAGCGTGTTCTAGAATGAAAACTGCTCTGTCACGAGTGCAGCGAGGAGCACACGGGGCCAGTTAAATGCTTAATCTGCTGGCCTGGGGGGTTACAAACATACTGTCTGGCCACTGGGCCAGTGCTTATGTCGAGCCCTGCCTATACAGTTAATATACCCTAACACTAGAAGATAGGTACGTACCTCAAGATACTATACTCAAAGTATAATAAAACAACATCATAAACATGTGGCAGGGTGGTGGGGAGCTGAGATACTCAGCGGACTAAGGGTAGGCTTAGTGTATGATAAACCAGAGACAATAGTAAAACAGACCCGACAGCGCCACCTGGGGAATTTCACCCCAGGAAATATAAAAACCACCTTAACCAGACAAAGGCAACGCAGGTTCAATAACCGAAGTAAGACAGACGTGGTTCCAAAAAGACAATGTAAATTTATTAATGATTTAGACTGGAAGTATCTGTGAAGAGAGGGTGTTAGTTATTGCTGTAAGGAGATAAATTAGTCAATTTAGGCGAAAATATCAAAGTTTATTACAATAATTGGTATATTTTATGCTTAAAAGACACTTCCAATCCAAGATAATTTAAATATATCAAAATGGGAAGGGAAAGTGAGGGGTGCCAGCAGAGGGGAGGCAGCCTAACATCAAAGGGTGTGTTCCAGGAGTGCAACTTACTCACCACTCATGAACCCACAGCAAACGGCAATCACAGCAAACAGGTGCAAACTATTGTGTCCCGGTGTGCTTAACACTACAAACAGTGCAGGAAACCACCTTGAGTGCATAGCCTCCACCAGCAGCCGCCAACCACTTCACCATGAGGGGAGATAACAAAAGGATTAAGCAAATAAAAGCAAATAAACCAGTTGGTTCAGTGTACAAAATACATCAAGGCAAATACATCAATCTAGGCAAAACAGCAGCCGATAAAAGGCCTGAAATACAGAAAAGAAACCTGTTACAAATTATAATTTCTTTATAACAATGTAATACATATGTAATAAACACTCGAGTTATGTTGCCCTACTTACCAATTAACTGGCTTCACTAATACACTGGCTAGATGTCACCTTGTTTCAGACTTCAAGTCTTTATGCCTCAGGTAAAGGACCAGCAGGAAAACAGACACTAAATACGAGAAATAAAATGGGTCCTTAAAAATATCTTCACCTCTCAGAATGGGTTAACAATATTTTAAAAAGACAAACCTTAAACCGGACACCAGTTCACATGAAGCAGAGAGGCAGACAGACAGGGGACTATTCCAAGACAAATACACTTTGTAAGTTTTAAGTGAAGACAAAATCACTCAGAACAAGCTTGGAATAATCATTTTGACTCAAAACCTACCTCAACTCCTGCACATTGCCACTCCATCCCGCACCTTCCGTTCTTCCTCCTCCATCCCCCTTACCGTACCCCCTGCCAGCCTCAGCACCATGGGGGGCAGAGCTTTCAGCCGCTCTGCTCCCCAGCTCTGGAATTCTCTCCCACCTGACCTCCGAAACTGTAGCACCCTCCCCATCTTTAAAACTAAACTCAAAACTCATCTGTTCCGCCTTACCTACTTTCCCTAACTCTCAGCACTGTCCCGAACCCACTCTTAATGTATTTTATCTGGTTTGTTTTACTCTTGTTGGTGTTTTTACTCTTGTTTGTACAGCGACCTTGAGTGTCCTAAAAGGCGCTTCTAAATAAAATGTATTATTATTATAATTATTATTATGTTGCCACAGGTGCTTTATAGGTTGATGTATGGTTATATAGGTATATATATAGGTTATATGGTTCAGCTGATCAAGGGGCTGGGCCAGAGGAGGAGTTGATCTACTTTCAAGAGGCTGCATTCAAGACCAACAATGAAAGACACAGGCTAGAACCACTACTCCCACTACAAACACCTTAAACATACACATACTATACATGGAGGTAGAGGTGTTGATGGGCAATACAATGTGTAATGTTACTGAATGTGCGAAGTTTAAGCAGAACAAAGTGCAGTTTGAATGAGACAGAAACCGCTCTGTTAGAGAAGGCGCTACGCTGTCTGCCCAGCAGGTGGGGGAGAGGCTGGTCAGAATTATCCATGATGAACAGTTTAAGTGTCCTTCTCTCTGCCACCTCTTTCAATGCGTCCAGTCTCTTAATGCTGACCCAAACAGCTGCTGTGACACCGTGCGCTGCATGAGCAGGTATACAGGCCCGTGTTGCAGAGTGAGACAGAGTGCAGAGGGAAAGAGCTGCTTGGCGTGAAGGTGAAGTGGTGTAAAGAAAATAATGAAATACAGCGTACACTTCATGAAATGTTGTTTATATGTGGGACTCTTTTTTAGTGGCTAAAGTACGTGGTGCTCTTGACCCCGTCTGCGGCGGTGCTTAGCTTAGCTTCAGTGTAGGAACTCCAGCCAGCTTCTCCTAACAGGGGCCGTGCTCCACCATAACCTAGCTTATGGCAACTAGCCGGTGTTATTGCCCTACTGGTTAGCTACCCTAACTGGTTTCCGTAAGCCAGCTGTTTCTGAGTTTACTTGACAGCAGCAGTTGTTTTCTGCCTCGGTCACCAGATTTACCGCACATTCACAAACACCTCACCGACGATTTTCAGCTCTCGTCTCATAGAAACTGCGGCAAAAATGGCTGTATATGTGAGCAATTCATCACAGCCCCCAACGAGAAAAAATACATGTAAGAAAATAAAGTATTTGGAAGCACACGTCAACCAGGTTTCGATCTCACCTGAGCAATAATATGTGTCAGTACGAGGCCTACCAGTAAATTATATGACTGTTTGAAAGTGCTGTCCTGTGTTGAGAAGAAAAACTCCTGGAAATGATTTCTTAAAAAGAGTGGGAACCCCGGTACATGCTTAAGTGGTGGTTCTTAACAAGTAATCTCCCCCTGCTTTCTTTAACAGTCAGATGCATCACTCACTTTAAGTTTCTGCCCTGGAAACTGTAAACAAAGGCAGCGTGCAGTTAATCACTTCGTCTGACACCTACCCCACCACCACCACCAGCAGTTTCAGGCATTAAAAATAACTCATAATAATCAGTCTTCTCTCTGAGGGTCTGGATGCTTTCGTAGGTCATAACGAGTCATCACAATACATTTCAGTCAGTTTCATAACCAACAAAAAACTCCTCACAGGAGCTTTAATGTAGGACATTTTTGTTTTTTCTGAGCATAAATGAATGTTTCGGCTTCTTCGTGCGTGTTGGTTATGGAAAAGTAAGTTTTAGTTTCAGGATCATTCTAACTTATTATTGTAACCAGAACAGGGCGTGTACTTTAACTCTCTACCTTCCTGTACATGTGCTAATTTGTCGCAGAGGAAACATCACATTTTCACCCTTGTGATTATTCATCCCTATTATTCAGGCTTCGCCACATACAGCTGTGGTGTTTGCTGAGAACATGATGTATTCACAATCTTGTTTCTTGTAATGAGCTGATGACGCGCCTGCAGAGTTACAGAAAGGTTAACTTTTCAAACTTTCTGCGACACAAAATTAGAATAGAAATGTGCATGCAGGGAGGCGGATTCATGCTTGTTCCTGCTCTCTTTCTTCCTCGTCTAATAATGCTGAGATGAATAATGAAGCAGAGCTCGGCTCTTCAGGGTGCACAGAAGAGAAAGGACGTGTCGCCTGATTTCAGTTGGGCTGAGCTCCAACTTCACGCTTGGATACTTCTTCATTTACAAAACATCTTTGTTCATTTTCTTTAACTGCTTAATATCATTTGAAACGTATTCCTCGTACTGTCTCTGCATTACGCTACGCTCTAATGCCTTTGATTCATACTTGTACTTCTCTCTTCCGATTTTCTTTACAGGTTTCACACTTTGGCTCATTTATTCCGCATCATTACTCCTTCCTTTTCTGAAAGATTTAAGGACAAACATGTCAAACTTGTGATCATCCATTGTGGATGCTCAGTCAGGACAAAGTGCAGATGCACTAGAGGGGCTAAAGGCAGCGTGTTGAACATCGACGTCTTTCTCATCAGACAGAGCAGCAGATTGTTTTGCAGCAAGAATTTCACTTGAATTTATGCAGACATCAGGAGGCTGCTGGAGCGAACCCAGCTGACCATAAACACACATGAGAGGCTGCCATCTCTCGAACAAACCTACAGAACAAAATACATTAGTGCACCTGCTGTTTCTCTTTGATTGAAACTCAAGCGAACACAAGAAACTCCCCACTGACAGATTTAAACGGGATCTTGTTCTGTTTTTGTTGAAAGAAGAAATGTTGCTAATGAGTAAATGTGCCACCTTCGAGCAAATGCTTCCTTACTTCTGTTATTTACACGGCAGTTTGGAATGAAAATGACATTTTTTGAGAAATAACAACACTTAATTAAAATCATAATTGTGGAGGAAAGAGCTCTGCTTGATTGAGGCTGTAATCAGCAGACAGAACAACAGCATTCTGTAAACACTTACACATCCTGTGTTCGTTCTCCTGACGAGCGACCTCCTCTTGTTCTGCCACATCTGATGATGATCATCTCTTATTAGTAAATGCAGAAGTAGCATGACTTTGTGAACACCAGACAGCTCAGAGCTTAGCTGCGTCGGCCTTTATGAATCCATTTGTCTATCCACTTCGCCTGGTGACTGTATTTGCTTGTGGAGGGAAAGTTAATTAACATGGTTCTTTAATGAGGAGGTCAATAATCAACGTTCAATAATCAAGGGCCTGAGGATGGAAAGAGGATGTTCCAGGCTGAAGAGAACGCTAAGCCCCTTCATTGACTGAGACACGCCTATTTCACGCCTGAGCGTAAAGGTTCATCGTTGACTTTGGAAACTCTAATCTCTGGACTAACCCTCATTAAATCATGTTACAAGAGACAAACTCCATCTGCTGAAGCTGTTTTTGGACGAGGGGGTTCCATCTTGACATTTGGAGGAAAGTAAAGATTCAGGAAGTTCAAAATGGAGGAAGCAGGTGCTAGTGTAGCTCAGCTGTTAATTAGGCGGCGGATATACAGAGGCCGTGGTCCTTGACGCGACGGCCCAGGGCTCGACTCTCACCCTCTGCCCCTTGCTGCGGGTCACCCCCCATTGTCTCTCCCCCTGTTTCCAACACTATCCACTGTCTTCTCTATAAATAAAGGCATAAAAGGCAAAAAAAACAATCTTTTAAAAAATAAAACAAAATTGGAGGAAGCAATAATTATGTGATGCCTGCGTTCAAAAGAAAAAACAATGTTGAACATGTTCTCTCTGTCCTATTTGCCCAGAAGAATCTTGCCACGACCAACAGTATCCATTTTATAACCTGCAGATAGTCTACAGTCTTTCCAGAGTGGCAGCCCTGATCTGTTTTTTAAGCAGATCCACACTGTGTACAGATCGATCTCACACGCCAGCCACATTTTAAGTTGCAATTCCAATTGAATTGCAAAGTGTCTTTTCCATCTTTCACAACATGAAACACATTAATGACCCCCGATCCAGAAGGACAGAAATGTGGCTGAGCAGAGCTGAACACATTCCATGCAGCTAACAGCGCAGGCTGGAGGACAACACAGGGAAGGTGGTGCAGCAGAGCAGCTCTGAAACAGGATCTTTGATTATGTGGAAGAAGAGATGGTGCTTCTGATGCTTTCCATTTCAAAAGCAGCAGCACCAACAGACAGTGTTTGACACCTACGTCATTGCAGTAACTCGTGCAGAGATGGTGACGTCTTTACACAGAACTCTTATCTGATCACTTGCAGATAAGGGCCAGCAGGATCAAAAAGAGCCTATATGACGAAACTGAAGGCGTCAGTAAGTTTAAAATGACGTGCTTGTCAATCAGCAGATGGAAAAAAGATTGCAAAGAATCTAAAAGAAAGACCTCCATGTTGGCTTTAAACTTTCTTCCTGACCTCGGAGACAGACGAAAGTAATCTCTCTACTTAACTTTGATTAGGCCGCATATCTGGAGATTTTGTTTCCCCCAAACCTATTTGTGAATAACTTGATAACTTTAACGTTATTTAACGAGGCCTCCGCTTTCGGGGCATGTAACGTTGACGTTATAAGGCAGAGCCAGTTGAGTCTTTTTACCGTAGCACTTTGGCCAATGAAGGGGGGTTATAAGGGCTGTCGGATTTTACACAAAGGGAGCGGGAATGGCGTTGCTTACCTGTTAACTTCACACAGATGGCAACAAATGTGAGCAGTTCTTCATTTAGAGTGATCTTTAGTCAAACGATTAAACGTGTAGAAAATGTGCTAATTCACACTGACCATAAAGTACTGCAGTTGCACGAATGGGGCGAGGCCTGCGAGCTAGTTCAGGCAGACAACTCGAGCTGCACTGATTTAATAGTTTATATACGTCACTTCCACATCACCTGACAACACTTCCTCCAAATTGGCGGCCTATTTAAGCTGCAAGATTTCCGATCTCTCCCTCTTCTCTGTCATTGCCATCGCTGCCCTGCACCAGTACTGTGCTCTTACTTTCAGCCGAAGCATCCACCTGTAGGCTCCGAATAACGGGGTTTAAGATATGATCTCATCACTCCTCAATTTCTGCATGTAAAATAAATCAGCAAGGAGTGATGAGGTCGGAGCCGAGGCGCCAAACACAAGCTGTGTTCTGCTGCTGCAATAAACATTATTTATTAATAACATTATTAACATTAACTGTAAAAGTTACAGCAAAGGCTAACGGTGTGGACTTGCCTGGAGTACTAGCATTAGTTATTTTGCATCCCGTTGCATCCACATCACTACGCACCGATCTAACATACTGATAAATGTGGATATGCAGGTCATTGCTGTTTTAAATATCAGGCTTATTGTCCCCTGCAGTGGATAAAGAAATGGGCTGCGGCCCTCCAGCTCCCTCTGGGATGCACTGTGTAGCTCAGTCCAGCCGGACAGCTGCAGGAAAAGAGCATTTAGACTTTTGCTCTTCCTTCCAAAATCTTCTGTCTGTACTGATGTGGACACGGCAGACGGGGCCAGAACGGGGTCGTACGTCAGCCAGCTGGCTTCATGCTGCTTTCATGGACGAGGTCCGTCTGAAGTGGAATTGCAAACCTGTCTGAACTCACTTTGATCAGCAGCCATGTTATCTGTGTTCTCTCGTCCCGGTAAAGTCTTCTGAAAAACATGTCATCTTTTCATCCTTTTGCTTTTTACTTTATCATTTAACTTTTGTTTTATCATTTAACTTTTGTTTTCAAAGACTTTTTTTTTATTTGATGTCTTTTTTTGTGAATCACTTTTAAAAGAACCTTTTCAAACTATCTTTGTG
The DNA here is from genome assembly GCF_022749685.1 of Semicossyphus pulcher. Taxonomy (NCBI): domain Eukaryota; kingdom Metazoa; phylum Chordata; class Actinopteri; order Labriformes; family Labridae; genus Semicossyphus; species Semicossyphus pulcher. The sequence goes on along the minus strand of NW_027211737.1, from coordinate 5,729,425 downwards.
GCCATTTGCTGTGTTTCTGACTAGTAAACTTTTGAAGACAGATTTTCGAGGAATATGATCTTATCTTTTGATCAGATTTCAGGCTGAAGACAACACAAGTCTTCTTCAATGTGTTTTATTGACAACGCTGAGTAGAAACTCTGATATAATATTTAGAGCAGTGGTTCTCAACTGGTCTCGAGTCAGGACCCACCAACACCTCCTTAATGACGATTTTTTCAATGGTAATATTGACCAATCACATATCAGCAGGAAAACAGTCCACGAGGAGAGCAAAAGCAGGCGGAACGTGATCCGCCGTAACTCTCGGCTCCCATCAGCGTGATCTGACGACGATTTAGCTTCTTATTAATCTCTATAAACAGACATCTGCATGCTAACAGCTAACAATCTGTTCTAGATCTAACATTTAACTTGAGTGAGTCACGAAAGTTGTTCAGTTTTCCAATTTTCTGACTTCCTCAAATGCATCAGATCGATCCGACCTCCGTTCAACAAACGAGCATTTTAAAATGTTTCTTCTCCTCTTGAGGACAGACCTGACAACGCTTCAATTTTTACTTCTTACAAATCTGCATCATGGTGTTGAGATTTGTGCAAGGGTCAGACCCGTTAATAACAAGTCAATCACAAGAGAACGGTTTCTCTTTCTGTAACAATGCAGCACGCGGAAGAGGAAGTCTTGACGGTGAGTCGTTTATCACTTACTGCCCGGCACGTTCACCGGTGTTAAAGAAAAAAGACACTCCCAAATGACGTCTGGCAAAACTGCCACAGCCTTCACTCCAACCAGAGAAGGGGGGGGTGAAGATGAAGATGATTCAGCCACCTGCTGAGCCACAGAGAGAGAGAGAGATGGAGAAACCCGATTCAAGCCGAATCGGCCACGAGGGCCTAAACCCGTCCTAAAAAGGCCCGAGCGCCAAAAGAGAGCCTGCTGCCACATCCATCAGATGATCATCGGGTGTCAGCCGGTGTCGCCGGTGTCCCCAGAGGTTATATCGTCTCAGACTATAGCCGATGGGATCCGAGATTAAGGCCTTTTTAATATCTATATAGCTGCATTAGACCTCTCATTATGATGTTTTCGCTCGCTGTGTAATGACTCTTCATTAAACATCTTAATTAAAAGGCAAAGGCTGTAACTACCATCAGGGTACACAGTTCACACTGGAGCCAAAATCACTTAGTACAACAAAGTGACTCATTTGCTAACTTAAAATAAGACTCATTAAAGTCTCATAATTCTCATGGACTTGGATTTCAAAGGTTGGATGATTGTGTTGCATAAGCAGCGTGCTCCATTGTTATTAAGTCCATATATGTAATCCATTTACCCTCATCATAACAGCCCCTTTGTGTATGCTAACACTTTGACTGTGCTTTAGAAGGTAATGACTTCCTAATGAGAGTAGCACTCGTGTTCCAGGCAGGTCAGCGGGAAAGCTTATTAAGAAACACATAGCTGTAAGTAAGAGTGACTAATATGAAGAAGAACAGCAGGTGGGTTTATAAGTAGCCTTCCTATAGAGCAGAGGTCCCATTCGACCTCTCATTTGCCTCCAGGCAGTGACTCAGAGGACCGCCGAGTTCAGGAGAGGCGGATTCATGCTGGTTGGGTTACAAAGGATGGGTTACAGAGATCAGAACTTAAAGCAGGTCCTAATATATCCTCATATTTCTGAGTAAATGACATCTTTATATTACCTCTGTGGCTTTAATGTTGCCTCTAGCCGCTACCCAGCGCTCTCCTACATTGTGTAAGGATCAAAGAGAACTTCAGGGTTGTTAAGACTGAAAAGGAAGCAGATTTTTATTTCACTTTATCGGAGCAATTTAGTTTTTTTTGTCTGTACTGTAAATACTGCATTTATAAAGTTTAATTCTTCAAATTAGTTTTCACTCCATCAGAATTTCTTTAACTCCAGTTGATGTTTTCAACATCATTTGTGCAACCTTGACTAGACTCAAGTGTTAGGAACTGCACTTCATGCTGTATGTTTTTAATAATTCAGATAAGATTAAACTGAGACTGAGTTCTTTCTATGGCTCATTTAAAACAACATGAGCTGGCCAAAGTTCTTCGCAAAAATCCAGAAAAAAGAAGAAAGGGGGCCGAGCCTTCAGCTGGGCTTTAAATGACTGAATGGAGGGGGGGAGGTATGATGTGGAGGGGGCAATTTGTGCCGCAGTCTGGGACCCAAAGCACTCTAAACGCTCCGTGCAAACTGATCAGTTTGGTCCCTTCAGGCTGAATCACTCATTCCCCCATTGCTCTTTGTAAAAAGGAAAAACTGAAAGCAGTATGGCCTCACTTAGGTCTGTGTGGAGTTTGTATGTTCTCCCCATGCATGCGTGGGTTCCTTCAAGGTACTCCTTCTTCCTCCCACAGTCCAAACACATGCTCGTTAGGTTCATTGGCAATCTCAGGTCGTCTGAGACTATACAGCCTCTGGGAACACCTGTAAACGCGCCGGGCGGTAAGCAATCAACGACTTCCCGTCAAGCCTTCCTTTTCCATGTGCTGCATTGTTACAGAAAGAGAAACCGTTTTCTTGTGATTTACTTAACTTACTTTACTTACCTTTGCTGAAATTTCAACATCATGATGCAGATTAGTAAGGAGTAAAAATTCAAGCTTTGTCAGGTTTGTCCTCGAGAGGAGAAGAAAACTTTTAAAATGCTCATTTGTTGAACGGAGGTCGGATCGATCTGATGCATTCGAGGAAGTCAGGAAATATGAACGCTGAACGGCTTTCTTGACACAGCGTCAAAGAAATTCATCTCAAGTTTGATTTTAGATCCAGAACATATTGTTAGCTGTTAGCATGCAGATGTCTGTTTATAGAGATTAATAAGAAGGGATTGGTCAATATTACTCGGACTACAAGCGTAGTTCAAAGAAACCAGAACACTTGCCTTCCCAGAAATCCACGTCCCTGCCTACTGATTCTACTATGTAGAGACTATTCTACGATGTAGAATCTGTAAATAGAGATTAGGGTCATTGGTGACTCTAAAATTGCCCGTAGTTGTGAGCCTTGAAAGGTTGTCTGTCTCTGTGTGTCAGCCCTGTGATTGCCAGGTGACCAGTCAGCTGGGATTGGCTCAAGCCCCCTTAGCGACCCTGAACAGAAGAAGCGGTACAGATAATGGATGGAGGTCAGAGACTCATCTGGTTCCTTCCAAGGCTACTTTAATTCTGGTCGGGGATGCTCTGAAGTCATGGTGTGAGCGGTTATGAACAAATCGGAGCACTACCTCCAAAATCCTTCTGTGCTTCTATTTAAGACCTTTTGGCAAATTTCAGTCACTGAAATTGCATTAATTTGGTCCCATTTACTCCATGTTTCTGCCTTTTTGTTCCTCTGCGGTTAATTTTGTGCGTTTTCAACAAGTAGAGGAACCTGTTGGTTGGTTTGGAGAGTAATTTGAAGGTTTTTATATCATAATCAGTCCTGTCATGAACAATACAGAAGTCAGAAATCAGAAGGAGTGAAGCATCTGTCTCACAGTTTTTCTTTTGAAGTTCTGTAAACACAGCGCGGTGTTTGTCTCCAGTGACGGAGCAAACAGGATGCTAATCGCAGCGACGGCTTTACCCGCGGGGTCCGACCAGCTGAGGTCTGACTCACAAATCCCCCAGTGTCTGGCTGCACGGTGTCGGCACCAGTACTGTGATGCTTTTAGATTCAAAGTTTAAACACACAGGAGAGGGGAAAGGGAAAGTTCAGTGAAGAGTTGAGGCGTTCTTTGGAGTGTCACCTTTTTTTTATAGAGGATGTTTCAATATGTTCAGTCGGTGTTGCGTGGCGTTTGAGTCATGCGAGACTTTGCTGGTGCAAAAGCTGGAAATCTTCACACAAACTTGTCAGTATTATTATGAATGAAAAATTGAATTGTTATAAGATCTTTTTTTTTACCCTGATACGACTCTACAGTTTACTGGACGCCAAATTTGTATTTAAGCCTGGAACATGTTCACCATGAAATCCTCGTCTTCATAAATAAAAGTAAACGCTGTACTCGTGCCCTGTGCATGAGCATGCGGGAGCCTTGTAACACTCAGAGATGAATCTGTAATTTGTGAGCGACATTCACTCGAGGCAGTGACTCAGCCACCATCTTCTGCATGTAAGCAGGAACACAAATTGCTCTTGTGAAACGCGCCTGTGAATAGAGTAGAAACATTATTTTCTTTTACCGAGACATAAAATATGTAGACAAAGAATTACAGCCTCCACACTTCTGTTGGTACACGGCTGCATTGATTTTCTCCCATTCAGTCGTTGTTAAAGGCGGTCCGGGGAACATCGGTACATTTCAATCAGGAGAGACTTCATTAAGAGTGAACAATTATTTATTTACTAGTTTGGAAAGAATGAAATGTGCAAAGTCTTTGGCGATTAGACTCCATCGTGATGTCTTCATGTACTTGAAGATGTCTAGAGGCCGAGAGCAGGATAGGATACCCCCCGATGGAGACACTGGTGGTGGTGGTGATGGTGCAGACAGGATGAGCTGAGGAGCTGGACTGGTGAGCAGGGTGGAGGAGGGCGCAATGATCGAGCTGAAACAGCAAACTGTCTGCAGAAGAGAGGACAGCTTTAAACATTAAGACTCAAAACTAATTCTTCACTGCAAAACGTCAGCTACAAGAAAAAAGCGATAAAACTGTTGAAATATTACTTTAAAAACAGCGAAAGTCGCAGCCGACAAAGCAAGAAAATGTAATTTGCCAAGGTTTTTTAAAGCAAAGTAAAATATACTCAGCAAAGCCCTCAGATTTAAAAAAAATAATGTGTCAGGCCAGACGAAAGACAAGGACATTAGTCTGATACGCAGAAAAGATGTAAGAATCATATTCGCAGTATTAGGAAAGTTGGTCAAATTGGCATCCAAGACCAGCTCAATCATCTTAAAATAACATGCTGGAGCTCACAGAGAAGAAAATCACATTGTGCTTAAAATAAGTCATCCTGACTCAATGTATTTGTATTAGAATATAAGGTTGGCTTGCATAAACAAAGACATGAATCTCAGGCTGATTCACTTCTTATCCAAACTAATGTACAAGTCAGATAACACTGTGGACATGTAACAGATGTACAACAGTTGAAATGGCTCGCAGTGTGTTCCCAAGATATGAAAGTGTTTTTCTTACACGTCTATAGTTATACCTGGTGGTTGTGCTGTGCTGTAAGAATCTCATTTAGTCATCATCTGTTCTTTACATGTGAAGAGACTGAAAGGTGCTTTAGATAGGTGTCTTTGACAAAGCAGTTTTTAGGCTCCAACAGCTTTATGATTCTACATTTAGTTTCCAACATGAAGTCACCCTGAAACCGTAGACAGACATCAGGAACAGATTTTGAGTAACAGTTCAAATCCCGGTTCCGACGTAGTGGGCCTTTCTGTGTGGAGTTTACATGTTCTCCCTGTGCATGCGTTGCTTCCCTCCGGGTACTCCAGCTTCCTCCCACAGTCCAAAGACATGCTCGCTAGGTTCATTGGTGACTCTTCAAAGCTTAATCCAAAGGGGCAACCGGAGATTTTGTTTTTATTGCACATATACACTCATACAAAAAGAGATGATAACATTATTAGTAAAAACATGAACATTGTGCCGGAGAGGTTAGAAGCCAAAAAAGGCTTGTGAAGATTCCTCCCCTAGTAAATATCAATAAAAGATAAAAACAAAAGTTTCCTAAGTGATCAACATTTTTAGACTAAGCAGTAATTATACAACATTATGTAAGTTATATTGACTTGACTGAAGATTGTTTTTTCACAGTGGAATGCATTGAAATGATATCCATAAAGTGTCTTGGCTAATCAGAGTCCATTTCAGATGTTTTTTGAATGATGATAATGTAGTTTGTAGTGATGGAGGTAGGTGGTTCCAAAGAGATGCTCCTCTGTATTTCAAAGAATTTTGATTAAGAGAAGATGAAAGTCATTCGAGTGTCTTGTGGAATATGAATAAATATCAGACGAAATCATAAAAAAGTTCTGTAAAGAGCTGGGCAGGTCATGCGTTAAGTGTACATATTTATACATAAATACACAAGTCTGGTATTTGGTATTTTATATCAAAATTGATAGAAGTTTGTATTTTCTGAAGAGAGGAGCAGATGAGTCACGCCTTTTAGAAAAGCTACTCACTCTCAGAAATGTCTTTTGGATTAGAAAGATCTTATTAAGATGAGTTGGACATGAGGCAGCCCAAGCAGTATTACAGTACATAATATGAGGGTGAATTAAGCTGTAATAAAGGTTAACATACAGGAATGATGACTTGGTTGAAGTTCTTGTCGCCCAATGACAACTGGGATAGGCTCCAGTCCCCCTGATACCCTGAACTAGATGGATGGATCTTAAACCAAGTAGTGAGAGGGTTTCCTATATGCAAGTGTTTTGTAAAAAGGGGTAGCTAAAATGAGCTTCAACCTACACGTTTCTAGTCACTAATTTTGGTTTTTCATTTTAACTTCCTCCTCAATGTATATTTATTTATAAAGTTTGTGTTTTTTGGTGGGGGAAACTGAAATGAACTACTAGTAGATTAAAATATCAGTGCAGATTATTATCTAAGATTTGAAAGTCACAGTGGAAAGAAAGTAAAGGCGTCCTTATCATCTCGTCTCTGCTTTAGGGGCGCTTGAGTAGCCAATCAGGGACTGTTGCTGGGGCGCATATCAACGTGAATTTGGCCAATCAGCGCCGTAGAATCGCCCTTCGGTGGTTGAAGTCTGATCAGTCTATGAGTGATGGAAATGACAATGATGGACGCTGACACAGCAAACAACTCTGTTTGCTCTCTTCTTCAAAATCTGTTCGAGAGGAGAAATTTCAGTGAAAAATTACGGATTAAAGAAACTGGACCGGATCAGCCAGATATTAAACAAGCGAGTGAAAAAGGTAAAACCTACACCAGAGGATTTTCTCCTAACTGGTACACCAGAAAGGCTAGGCTAGCTGGATGTAGCCATGTAAATGCACTATTTTGCTCCCCGTGTTTACTTTTTAAAACTGTCGTTGTGGGATGGTTGGTAAAAACTGAGTATGGCACTGGCCACTGCTGCTCAGATATATCCTGCTTAGTTATATTCTGCTCAGACGTGTTTGCTCGTGTTCTACTCAGATTTACTGATAGACTTTGTTATTATTTCTTTTTAGTTTGCCCATTGTAGAGTTTTTTTCCCCCTATCCAGATGAGTTTATAGGCACTGGAATCGCAGTGGTTCTGCTGTAGGTACAGCTGCGCCCTCTTCTTGCAGCGTTGATCCCCTGAATAGACGATGTTTGCATTGCCCGATGTTATTTATATGCTAAATTAAATATAATTGTGTTTTAAACTAATAACTTTGCTGAAATAAAATAAAGATTGTATTTATATTTGTAAACTACGACTTTGTATTCATTTGTCAACGTACCTGTGTATTTTCTATTTATAACAAAGGGAAACCCTCTGTTAAGGGGTCAGGTGTTACCAGTTGAGTATTCTTTGGGTGAGAGTCCCAAGGTGGCGTTGTTGGTCATCTCCATAATAATCAGTCAGGCAGAGCTCCTCCTCTAGACCTAACTGGGTTACAAATGCATATCAGATTTCCTTAAAATATTGTTGGTGGACAAAGACTAAAGCTTGTTTCTTATCTCAAAGTGAGTCAATGAAGGATGACAACGGCCTCAGTGGGGAAAATCTTGGCTTCTCTTCTGCCCTGTTGTGATTTCCCGTCTATCAAACCAGTTCAAACACGCACTTCTGAAGAGTTCATTATCAGTTCATCCAAAACAAGTGTCTGCAGAGGGGTAGGGTTGGTGGATGTGGGATAAATGAACAGATGGGTCATTGCAGGAATAAATCCTGGATCCTGATCGTCACAGACATCCAGGTCGAGTTCAGCGGATACCAGCTGACAAGCCGACACGTCTCCCTCTCGCCTCCTGGAGGTCTGTTCTCTCGGGGCCACAGGTTCATCAGCAACACAAATTTTGGGTTCTATCTATATCTGCTGTCGAATGCATCAGGACATGTGCACACGAGCTCCAACCCCATTTCACATGCTTTGTTTGTTTGTTTGCATGTTTGCCAGAGTTCAGCCACCACTGAATCAAAGCACTGCAGCGTAAATGTGTCACATCCTGCAGGGATAAAGTCCCTAGAGAAATTTTTCCAGCACTTTTTGCAAATGTTAGATTTGTGAAAGAAAAAAAGGTCGACTGGCAGCCTGACAAACGTTTGAAGCCAACTACAAAGTTAGTTTTTTAACCTTTTGTTCTACAATCAAACTATTACTTTGTATTTTAATCACAGCAAATCATAAAAGTCTTCTCACCACACTTTACACACAGTGATCAGCCTTTACATTATGACCACCTGCCTAATATTGTGTAGGTGCCCCTTTTCCCGCCTAAACAGCAATGACCCCTTGAGGCATGGACTCCACTAGAAGGTGCTCTCTGAAGGTGTTGTTATGCCCCGTCTAGGCATTGCATGAAAGGGACCCATTACCCTCAAGTCCCAAGCAGCCACAGACACAAAAGTTACCTTTCAAAATAAGGCGGATTTATTTACATAAAACAAAGTATATATAAGTATATAAGTTTAACAAATGAATTAAACTGAATTTCAGAGTGAATCAAAATAACAAACAGTTCTAACTCAGAAGGCAAATGATCTCAGCTAACAAATCAAAGAGAACCGAAATACAACCACTTACCTCCCTAACTAATATAAACAGGAGAAAACAACCTTAAATAAATAAGATTCACCCTTACATCTTTTTATATGAACAGACTGAATTTAGAAGCAAAGGAAGACGTGGCCGGTTGGAAGGAGAGGGAGACGCTGCTGTGACGTCACGTTGGCTTCTTATCTCAGCCGTCTTCGGACGCAGCCAACCACCTGCGGACACCGATGATGTGCCAGCCAATCAGCTCTGGGGACCTGCGCACATCTATTTACATATATACGCTCACTCACAGACGCAAGCACAGGCACACACAACCTACCTGTGCCGAGGTATGTGGCACGTTAGCAGCAGATCCTGTAAGTTGCGAGGTGGAGCCTCCGTGGATCGGACCTGTTTGTCCAGCAAAACCCAAAGACGCGCGATTGGATGGAGATCTGGGGTCATATTATGATGGCTGATCAGTGTATAAGGCAGGTTCAGGCCATAGTCGTTGTACTACTATAGAGAGACCACAGACTGTATAAGAAAAGGACATAGCCACATTGGCTTCACCCATTTGTTAACCAGCCTTGTGAAGACATGAGCTCGAGGCCATCGTTGCTTTGGTCTTGTGGGATCAGAAGTGACCTTTTAGTAGAGACTTGTCAATCAAAGGTAGCCCTGCCCTGAAGCCTCCATTTTACTCTAAATGGGACCAAAATATACTGAATGAACATCACGCTCTAATGAAGAAGACCTGTCACTACAGATTGAGACCATAAACTTGCAACTGACAGATTAATACACTTTTGCAGTTGTACATACATATACAAATTTCTATCGACAAATGCTTCCAACAAAATCAAATCATTGTGTAAGTCGGTGTCTCAGTTCAACTTCCCTCTCTTGTCTGTGCTCATTCAGTTCCATCTGTGGCAGCAGGACGATGTGTATATGTGGGACTGAGTCAAAAGAAGCTGCATCATTGTAATGAAGGATCATGTCATCCGGTGCAACTCTGTACTTCACTGATGTGTTCGTAATAGCTTTTGCACAACAAAGGAGCTCAGAGGCACAGAGGAATAATTAGACGTCAGGCTTTCTGTTGAGATAGGAGGAAGAATCCAGCGTTGGTTTACTTTTTTCATCTGGTTATTTTTTGACAGAAGGAAACATAAAGAACATCATCATATTTATGCTCTAAAAACTGAAGACTGACAGCAACTTGGGGCTGCTTTTGGGACCCCCCCTTCAGAGCGTCAGTGCTCTCTCAAGCTGAAAAAGAATAAATATACAATCACATGAGAGCAACTCCTCCAAACAGTGTCACGTTGCCATCTGCCAGAAAAATTATTCTTTTCATAAAGAACTCCGTGTGTTCAAACCATATTTATAACATGAGTGCATAAATTGAATATGTCAATAAGATTCTTTCCATATCAATAATGAATAAGGCTTTTATGTTCCTTTATTATTAGAAAATACTGGAGAGGTATTAGAGGGTTTCTGAAAATGGCAGATAAGGAGTTGCTCTATTTCCCTCCGTTCCCTGAACTCTAAAAACTTTACCCTTTTAACTTCCTTTCCTTACTTTTGCATCCTCAGCGGGAATTATCGAGCAATGAAAGGCTTTACAAAGAAATGGCTTCTTAATCAATTAAGCAGTCGAAGACAGACCCAATGCCCAAGGATGATGCAGCCACTGATGACTAACCTGAGAGAAAACTTAAGGTTACCAGGGTAACCCTGGTTCTCTGATAACCGAGCGAGGTCGCGCCTTCAGTCACCAATCATGGATGGCAGGTCTGTCGGCAGAATTCAAGGTAGACATCTCCTGCATTGAGTTTTAAATGGATCTGGTGCAATTGGCTGAGTTCAATCAGCAGCACATAACCTCTATAGAGTCTGATACTGAGCTGTACAGCTAATACCTGCTAACTTTTGAAGCTATATGCCCGGACGTAGTTAGCTAGCAATGTTAAGCTGAAGGCTAAAGCAGCAGAACTCGAAGCATGAAGCTGCTGAAACAACATCCGCGTCATAGGACCTCCCACCTAATGCCTGAGCATCCTGACAAGCAAACCCTACGTACCCTGCCAACTGTCATCTTTCATTTTCACAACTTCCAGGTCAATGACAAAGTCATTTGCGACGCTCAGAATCAATCATAATTTGGATAGTGCCAAATCACAACAAAAGTTACCTCCTCATACTTTACATATAGAGCAGCTCTAGACCATACTCGTGGCCTTTGTACTACTAGTTAGAGACCACAACATTAATCAGAAGCAATAGAGGCAATAAAAACTCCCTTGCAACAGACAGAGACCTCAAGCAGAACCAGACTCGTTGGTGAACTGCCTTCTGTTGGACCCTCTTGGCTGAGAACGGGGCATAAATGGAGGGACAGAAGAGGAAGAGTTGAGCGTAGCTGCAGTACTGTAGGAAACCAACTGCCTTCTACGTATATTACATAACCCCAAAGTGATGGAAAAGCTGGCCTGCTCCTCAGCACTCGAGGTGGAGAATGGAGATGAAAAGCTTCTTTCATTTTTTGAAGAGGCTAAGAAGAATATTTCAGCTCCACAGACTGAGCACAGACGGCTTCAGACACAGGAAAAGGTTGTGCATCATTACAATGCCCATGGACTGCAGCTTTCTCAGATCTTAAGAATCTGCAATGCAGGAGGAAAAACCTCAGAATAACTAGATGCTAATATAATTATACTGAGCCTCTTTGAAAGAAGAGGTAAATGTGCTATCTTACAGGATGTTTGAAGTACAGCTGCTATCTCTGCATCCCTGCGTACTGTCACACAGGCTCATTTTTCATCTCAAGCCAAACCTGGAACAGCGCTGGTGTCAGGAGGCAACGCTTATCTGGGACGAATCAGGAGCTGCTGGGAACCTTTGAAATGGAAACGTAAAAACCAGAAGCTAAGTAATGAGAGAGCTGTTTCACACGAGGCACCTGAACACCACGTGACTCCTCCGATATCTGCTCTCACCTTTGATCTCTACCGGAGGAGTATTCATCAGTATCTTGTTATAAGTGCAGCATAATAATAAGGAGAAAGGAGCTTTGTCTTGTGTTAGTTGGAAAATTTGCTGCTGTGTACAAACACCAACATCAGGATTGAAATAATGAAACTGTCAGTCTGCAATAAAGCTGGTTGCATAAGAAAGGGCAAACAAACAAAATGATGCAACCGTCTCTTAACTTAAAAAGAAGTTATGAAGTGTGGCAGCTTAGAACCTGCAGTTAAAACCAAAAAACACTTTTGTTCATTAAGGAGCCCAGACCGTAAAGTCATGCTGACCCTTTGATTTGCAGGCCAGACTTGTGGGACGGATGCAGTGTCCTTGCTTGAGGATGTAAGAGCCAGGAGGCGGCTCAGATTCCCTTGATGTGTTGATGTGATGTGTGACCAGTGGCTGTGCAGATTTGGCTGGGAGACATTTTGGGGGCATCTAGTCGGAGAAAGACAGACTGTGATGTGCAGCTCAGAGAGCCAAGTTTACTGTTGACCCAAAAAACACTTCAAAATCACACCAGGAAAACGTTGCTAAGATATAGTCACTACATATTTATGTTTATACACATACTGCATATATCTATAATTATTTGATTATTGATTGATTGATTCTTTAATGACCACACAGCCAGGCTGGTGGAATTTGTTTTCAGTACAGTTCCTCGGTACAGGTTCCAACATTAAACATTAAACATATAACATAGATATACATACAGACAAACACATTTCACGCATAAGGGCCATGCTTAATCCTCAGCGTTCAGAGTTCAGAATGTTTATTGAAGTTTATGAACTTTATGAAGCGGGTTGTTTTGGAGGCAATTGTCCTGTAGCGCCTCCCAGAGGGCAGTAGCTGGAAGACAGTGTGCAGGGTGAGTGGGATCAGAGATGATCTTGCGGGCTCTGCGCAGTGTCCGTTTGCGGTGGAGTGATTCAGGGGATGGTAGGGGTGAGCCAGTAATATGGACAGAGACATGAGACTGGCTACGACACCTGATTATCAATCCCCTGAGACGTGTCAGTTGGTTGATAACGAGCAGATCATTCAAATCAGGTGCGTTAGAGTACGGACAAACCCAGAACATGCAGGAAGGTAGCTCTACAGGAGCAGGGTTGGAGACCCCTGGGCTAGGGTTATCAGCTCAGACATCCAGAGGGAGCTCGAAATAGAGCCGCTACTCGTTCGCATCGATAGGAGCCATTTGAGGTTTTACGGGCACCTGATTAGGACGCCTCCTTGGCGCCTCCCTGTGGAAGTTTTCGGGCACGTCCAATTGGGAGGAGACCCCAGGGACAGACCCAGAGCTCTCTGGAGGGATATTATATCCCGTCTGGCCTGGGAATGCCTCGGAATCCCCCAGGAGGAGCTGGTAAACGTTGCTGGGGAGAGGGACTCCTGTGTCACTTTATATAGCCTCTTGATTCAAATGTGAAGTCAATTTGGAAGTGCTTTAAACTTGCATTCTTTATAATGGCCAGCAGGGGGCGACTCCACTGGTTGTAAGAAGTTGTTTGATTGTATTGAAAGTGATCAGCCTACTTCTCACTTGATTTATTAGCTCAGTCAACATTTTCCTAATGTCGTTACCATGGTGATCCATCGACCTGCATAGAGACGTAGCAATGCTTTTCCAAATGGACTGTACTTATATAGCACTTAGTCTTCCAACCACTCAAAGCACTTTTACACTACTTGTCGCATTCACACTCACATTCACACACTGATGGCAAAGGCCTAAGTGCCAACTCAATCAGGATCAATGCCTTAAGGAGCAATTTGGGACTCCGTGTCTTGCCATGTCACTGCAGCAGTCAGGGATCGAACCTTCTGATTGAGAGACGATGGACTCTACCTCTGAGCCACAGCCGCCAAATGTGGTGACGTCTTGCTCCAAAAACAGATGGGACGGTCAAAATGCCAAACTAGAGGCTTCAAAAAGGTGTTTACATTTTACATACTGTAGTTTTAGTGCAAGTTAAATCACTTTAATAATCACAATTTTAACCGAACAAGACCACACAACACAATCCTTGAGTCTGTTTTGCTCCTTAAAGGAAGACTTAGTCAGAGAGGATTATTAATGTGCTGTAAGTTCATCCTGTGTGCCTTTGTAGTTTTTCCAAGTGATCCTCTGCTCGTCATTTCATCAGAAAATCCCTTTTAACAGCGTCTGACATGCATCTCAGGCTGTGACAGAGGGAGCAAATTCATAACGTGCATCTGTGGGAGATGATGCTCTGCCTTGTGAGAAATGTCTAATAAATCTCCTGTGGTCAGTTTGTTTGCAGAACATTTTGCTGATAACCTTAAATCCATAAATGTCCCACAAACTCTCAGGGTATTTAACTGTCCTTTTTTTAAATTAGAAAAAGAAACAACATGCCGCCGCTGCTTCACATTTCTTTGACGTGTCCTTAAGCTGCAATTAAACAACTCCATGACTGTTGCCATGAGAACGCGGACAGGCGGACCCCGGCAGGTGTCGATCAGCACGGGATCTGCCACGCCTGAACAGTCCTGAGAAATGCTCTGAACAGGTTTTCTAGTCGTTCTGAACGTTTATTTTCACTCAGATTTTTTTGTGGTTTCTTTGTGACACACTCAACTCTGATGTCATAGATGCATTTCTGCTATTTGAAGCCGAGTTTCCAGGGCATTTGAATCATTCTTTTATCTCAATGAATTGGCCGTGGCCTTTAAAAATGTCATGTGGTGCGACCGTGATTTCTTATTTGAAGTAGTCAGCAATATAAAGTGTTAATGAACAACGTCTTTGCCTTTTTCCTGTCACAAACTGTTTCTTTAAATTAGATTACTATCTTTAATCCTGGAAGTATTTTACGCCCTGTGCTGACAACATGTTGCACCATCATATTACTTATTTGTTGCAGTCCGTGCAGACAAAGCGTGCTGTGTAGTTAAGATGTCCGTCAAAGACATTTACCACGCTCTCTTTGCGAACACGATGAGTAACTGACCCTGAGTTTCTTGGTCAGCATCTCATACAGGTCCAGTGAAGCCTGCAGCTCATGTCTGTGTTGAAGGTGGAGATTTGCATCTTTCTGAACTTTCTTTCAACTTTCTGAATATTTCCATGTAACAAACTTGGTCCCAGAAATGACACAGTACAAAGGAGATCAAAGTTTGATCAGTTGCTGGAGTCCATCTCTGTAATCTGTGGGCAGGTTGCCTGCAGCTCTTTCAGCAGTGGCTCCAGGTGTGTCCACACTACCAGCCTCGAGGCTGACGCTGTCTCACAGTGTTTCATATGATTTGGCTCCATGAACTGTGCAGAAGCCAGCGGTGTGTTGTGTCCTGCTTTTGGCTTCCTCCAAAATGATAAGCTTGTTTTTCTGGGCTCATCTTTGCAGGCACAGCTTTCCTACATGACTCAATGTGAAGAAGAGCTTTTTCTTCAGTGAGATTTGTTGTTTTACATCACAAAACTGCTCTGCTGGATCCAGTCTGGCTTCTGTGAAGCTGCTTTTTTAAGCCGTGGATTGTATGTTTGTTTTAAAACATTCGCAGACATGTTGTCTTTGTTGAAGTTACATGCACCCGTAGATCCCAAAAATCTTCGTCATGCACAATCCATTCAGAATCACACAAAATCATACTCACAGTTTTCTACAGTTTTTTAAATTGTTGTATTTTCTATGATGACTTCTTTTGAACCTGACAGCCTACTTTTGTTTCCTGACATGTTCAAGGAATGACAAAAACGTCCTCGACTCTCTGAATCTCTGGACTCAGGCGAGGTTCAGAGTTCAGGAGTTTGGGCGGATTTATGCCTGATACTCCACTCTCAAAAGTTGGAGGGGAAATGTGTCCTGGATCACGATATATATACACAGTAAAGAGCTTTGTGATCCAGGGCGGGTTCACACCAGCCTTGTTTGGTCTGATTGAACCGAACCCTGGAGCGTTTGTCCCCTCGGTGCGGTTTGTTTAGGTGGTGTGAACGCCGTAATGCGGACCAAACCACCGGACTGTGGTCCTTAAAGTATGACCAAATACAGGAAACAAACCATAAAACTGTGCATTGTAGTGTTTACTGGTGCTGACATTTACAGAGACACGCAGCAAGATGAGTAGAGGACAGATGTGGGGGAGCGGTGAGGAAATAGAAATATGGGCTGACCAAACAATTTCACAAATGCTTGTGGAAACGTACGAGAACACGGAGGTGTTCAAACTGTTCAGTGAAAAACTAAAGGAGAGTGGAACTGATCGATCTGTGGAACAGTGTCCGTTAAAACTAAAAAACTCACTCTGCGATCATGTTGAGTGTGATTGATCAGTGTGCTCTCTTGCTTTGTTTACTTCGGGGAGTTTTCCCACATGAAATTCGGACCAATCAGAGAGCAGTTTCCTTGTGCAGCAAAATTTTTGGTCCAATGGTAAAAGCTTTGATTCGGACCAAACAAACGGCCTTTAGGTGTGATTGTGCCCTAAGATTCATCGAGGCTGCTGCGATTATATAAAAATATTTTTAGTGTTTAAAGTCTGGATGATTTCCGCAGATCTTTCCACCAACAGCCTGAAAACAGTCGACAAGGAGACAGATGATGATGATGGTGTTGCCAAACCTTCTCACCCTTGAAGCTAACTTAGTTCGCATAATGCACTCAACACATACTCTAAGCTTACCTCCAGTTCTTGCACAAGGATAGAACTGTCCATGTTAAATGCGTCTCCCCAAAAATTTTCTCATCCAAGCTTGTTTAGCTTTTGTTTTTCCTCACAAGGTTAAAGGTTGTTGGAGCATGTCTGTGTCTGTTTTTACAACATCTGAGTCCCCATGAGATCACATGAGATCACTTAAGTTGCTCCGTTTCTCCCACCCTTAGTGAGTGATGTACCATTATTTTCAAATCTTGTAGTGTGTGCATGTTTGACATAAGATTAAAAAGGTTTCCCCTTATTTGCAACCTAAGTTAAAAATCTGCTCTGTAGTCTGAGTCTGGCCTAAATGTGGAATAAAGGTTGACCTCAGCAGCTGCTTCTTCTAGCAACTTCTTCAGCTCTGAGACATAAAAAGGCCGTTTTCTGACAAACTGTAAGACATGAAGCGATGCTGATCCTGCTCTGTTTGACACCGTGCATGGAGCTCCGCGGGGGGGCTTTTCTTTTGAAGCATTCTGTTTATTTGTGGTGACGGTGTCTTCCTTCATCTCTGGACAGAAGCTTGATAACAGCTATCTTTTCCTCTGCTGACAGTTTCTTGCACCTCGTTCTCTTGAACTTGGGCCGACTTTCATGCTTATGTATAAAGAATTTATTTTCTCTGCTCTGTGAGCTGTTTCGTGTGGAGTTAGACCTGCCTTTTCAGTTCCCACTTCTCTCTCTGCAGTCTTTTGCAACAGTTCTCTGCTGAATAAGTTTCTTCTCTGGTGTTGACGACACCAGTGGATGTACATTTTAATTTGAGGGTATGGACACGGGCTAAATTGGGATGGGACTGTCCTTTTCTCAGTCCTGGGATGTTGGCCTTTTATGGGGCGAGGCGGTCCCTGAATCACTTAACAGTAGAGGTCTTCACAGGTCCAAAATTTTGTTCCCGAAATCTAAGAGACCCGTAATTGTGCGACCCAGAACCGAACCGGACCCGTCTATTATTTGAAAGCTGGGGCCCAAACTGAGTCATGTCGGACCCGACCGGGGGAAACAGACCCGATCAGCACCGACTTCACAGCTGATTAATATTAACAAGTTAGTCATCTGTCAGCGATGCTAATCCACTAGTTATTTCAGATTAAAAGTCCACTTGCTGTCACGCAGGCGGATGACAAATGCACGGCTCGTTTATAAGCCACACAAAAGATTATTAAAGATTATTTTTTGGGCTTTTGGCTTTATTTACAGGACAGCTGAAGATAGACAGGAAATGTTGGGAGTAGAGAGTGGGGGATGACATGCACCAAATGATCGGCAGACCGGGAGTCGAACCTACGATCAGTGTGACGAGGACTGTAGCCTCTGTACATGGGGTGCCTGCTCTACCAACTGAGCTAAACAGCACCCCCATATATGAATTCTAACCTCTTTATATTCATTTTCTTTTAGCTTTTATTGTCCACATTAGTGAGGAAGGTATCCATCATTACTGGCTTTGGCTTCAAATTCGTGTTGGGTCCCGTGAAGACCTCTACTTAACACCCCTCACATGTGTAAAAAGAAGGAGGCGTCGGACACTCCTCGTCCTTTTCTGAATTATGTTGTTGACATGAGGCTGAACTTGTTACAGGATGTTTGCGCTGGGAGCGTATTAGTGCAAACTTTTGTTCTCTGCCTGCACATTTCCAATATCAAACATGGTGGATTTGCATCTTCCTATGAGCAAATTTCATACATTCCCCTTCTGTTCCCCGATGCAAAATGGCAGCTTTTCCTACAACATTGGCGCCATTACGTACATGTGGTAGTGTGGTAACCATTCGTACTAACATTAGAAAATTATTTTAGTGATTTTCCCTGGTCGTTGACAAGTATTTTTTCTGCTGTAATTGGCTGAATAAATGTTACCCACATTCCTTTTATTCCAGTTACTATCCTACACTGAAGGTAAAGTGTGATGCAGCACACATCATTTCCAACCGGCTGGTCAGGCTCTGTCCCTGACTCACAGATTCATCATGAGTCTGCCTGGTTCCAGTGTCTCGGCTCAGAATCCCCACAGTGAGGACATGTGACATTATTGTGGCATGTGTCACACTCCATGATATCGCCACAATTAGAGGATAGTGACACCCTGCTACTTTAATTAATACCCAGAAGAATTAGACTGTCGATTCCCATCAATTGATGGCCAAGATGGAAGCATTCCCAGATTAAATGTCAGAACCATTTCTCATATCAATCCTCCGTTTCCTCCCACCAGTCCTCTCTCGGAGTCAAAATTCAAATCTCTTTGTCTTTATTTTCTTCCGAATTCAAAATAAATCTTTGATCACCTTCAAATGAGACTTAGTGTTTGACCTCCAGTTAGAGTTACATTCAGTCAATTTAACCTTTTTCTTTTAACTCGATGCAAACTCATTTCTAAAGGGGGATGGAACTAAATATTAACAGTAGAGGTCGACCGATAGTGGATTTTTAAAGGCTGATATAATAATGATAGTTTGTACAAGCTGATATCTCCCTACCCCACGAAAAAAAAATGAAACTAATTTAAATGAACAATCTTTATCTTTATTACATATCCTTACACATAACTGTTGAACTGAAAGTCTATGTCAAATAAATAACAAAATAAAAACATAAATCTGGAACAGAACATGAATCTCAAAGAGTAATGAATACCTACATAAATAAAATAAGTAGTAAAGAAAATGCAGTTTTTCTGCATCATTTCCTCATTTATTCTATTTTCTCTTCTGCTCCAGTGGCTTTATCTTTGTCCTGATATTAAATTGTTTTCCTGCTTGTTTCATAGTTACCTATCCTGTAACCTGTAACATCATGTTTTAAAGACCAGCTCCAGTCATGTTTTTAGGACATATAAAATGTTCTGTTGCAAATACGTTTAATTACCTTTTAAAAATCCTCCCAAGGCATCTCCTCCTTCTCTCTCATTAAAATTCACAAATCTGCATAGTCCCCGCCTACTATGCAAATTTCCAACCCAACAAAACTCGTCTCTGCTGTCGTTGAGTGGCAACTTGTTGAAACTTAGCTAGCTTGAAATGTAGTAATTAGTAGTAGCAACGTTAACGTTAGTCGTCAGTAGTAAGTTTGCAAAAGTTATGATGGCGGTTACAGCTGGCTCAGACATCGCCAAAATGGTTGCCATAGGTTGCACAATATGATATGCATAGCGTCACCCCGTTGTTATGCCCCAGCTTGTGAGGGGAAAAAGGAAGCAACATAAAAACCAGTTGTTTATGGTAAAGCAAAGTTATTAACAAAAACATGAGGCAAAAAGAGCAGCTGAAAGGGCCTGTGGGTGCTGAACAAACCAATAAATAATTACAACTAAAGGAGGACTCTAAACTAGAGTTGAAATGCTATTTAACTTTCTAAGGTGAAGCGAATACACGAAAATAAACCTAACTACCCAAAATCAAACAACAAGTGAACAGCACTCCTAAACCTAGTGTATTTAACAAAATGATTAATCCTACATGAGCAAGTGAGATACTTAAGTACATTAACATTAACGGGATTGGCTCCTCAGGTTTGTGACGTCTCAAACCTGCCAAACGTGTTGTTCAGCCTGTCCTTGGTACACTGCAGTTTAAAAGCAGACAGGCCCAGCCATGGAGATGACTGCTGATGTTGTCCCTGATATGTCTTGTAGCACATGAACAACACCACATGGAGATGTTTACAAGGTTAAACACTGGATTTTCACTGGAGGGGGTCTTTAAATTCCAAGAGGCATGATCAATAGACCAATATGTATCTGGATACTTCAACCAATACTTCATCATGTGAAATACTTAATTATTAAAATTAAATTAAAATACTTAGTTAAAGATTGATAGCAGAATCAGAGTGGCGGCCATCTTGGTCATTTACAGAAATACCTCAACCCACCCAATCTCAGATAAATGGTTATGTCCAATGAGATTGTCCAGATGCTTTTGCCAGTTAAGTTACCCAGTTACCCATCGTCACCATAGCGTTGTCGTGTCCCGTTTATTATCATCGCATCACCCCTTTTAAACACTCTAAAGAGCTGCAGACAGACCGACTTGAGTCTGTCTTTTCAAACGTACCAATTATTCTGGTGTGAGAAGCTTTATAAAGCATCAGTTACTGTGAGCCAGCAGATGGTTTAATGGAACAATGTGTAACACGAAGACAATCGAACACAACATGCCAATTAAAAGCAGCACCCTTCCTCTAACTCCAGTCCTCGGAGTGTGTATTTGTCTTATTGTTCAGCAGCTTGTTCGATGTGCGTAAGTGTTTGACTGCACCATAGAGGTGCTTCCACACTGCTGAGAGCCTTTTTGGAAAGAATGGATGATGAAGATAGAGATGCAGTCCTGCTTCCTGCCTCGTGCCGCTTTCACAGCAGTCTGTCATGCCAGCTGCGGAGCTCAATAAAAACGCTGACTGTCTGTCGATTATTCCAGTTTAATTAAAGCACATGTGTTTAATGTCCTGGCCCTGCTTTGTCAGCAAAGGTTTTAGTATAACACAGGCCCCACAATTGTCTTCAATGTTACAGCTATTACCCAATAAAGAGGTATGATTTTCCACTAAGCTTTTAGTTGTTTGTAATCCTTTCAGAATAAAGTGCAGGATTGGTCAAAATAACGGGCCAGATTGTTCATGTAACCACAAACACAACAAACTAAATCACTACAGCGACTACCTCACGTTTCTGATGTTTTGCTGTCAGCTTCTTTAGATTAGAAGAAAATCACATCCCAGCATGTGCATGTTACCCGCAGTGAGAATAACAAGTCAGTTCATTCACAATCTTTCATTCATTGCAGTTTCTTTTCAGCGTCAGGATAAATCAGACTTGCTGACGCCATGCTGCGTACAGGAGCACGTTGAGGCGACAGATTGGCTTCATCGCAGCCTAATGAGCAGGCTGACGCAGGCACTATATTTTCCAAACACGGTATGCACCGGCTTTCACTTTCACCCATTATGTTCCAGCTGAAAGAGTAAATGCGGTGTATCACATGTGAGGTGTCATAATGTCACATTTATTTCTTTCAGTAATAACCCCCTGCTAATCAGTTTTACCGTCTAATATTTGTCTCGACAGATTTGACAAGTCTGTAACTGCTCCCTTGTTGCACTCACATTAAATCTAATATTAAATCATTCTACAAAGAGAGTTGATGTCAGATATCTATCAAAGAAAAAAAGCAGATTTCACTTAAAGCGGAGCAAAGTGCAGTAAGTATCTGCTTTCTTTAGAACAGCAGGACGTGTCCAAGCAGCAAGAATTTCAATACCTCTGTCTGAAAAAGATGATGAAGACATAGCTTGGACAAATGGTTCCCTTAACCAAAAAGACTCTGACCACATTGTCGATAATGGCCCCAGCTCACGTTTGAATGCATCAGGAGAAAGGCGCTTTGAGGTAAAATTGCACTGAAATGGGTTTTTTGCCAGTAAACGGCACAGAAATGAAAGCTTAATCTGAGTGGAATTGAAAGAGATGGCGGTTCACGGCGTGTTACGTTTCATATTTGAGAGGAGGCTGATTATCCAACAGCCAAAACCTTATTTACCTCACTGGTTTCCTCCAACGCCATTTGAGACACCTTTAAAAGCCAACATTTTGAGGATGATATTGGCTTTTATGTGATCAGAGGACCACACACATGCAATTTACATTTAGAGAGGAAACATTGTTACATAAAAATGAATTTCAGTCCGCGCTGACTTACAACAAGGACGTGATGTGTCCTGCAGAGCTGCAAATGTATCACCTATAAATGCTGCCACTGGAAACCCAAACCAACCAGAGCCATCTAACTATGTTATTTAGGGTCTTATGTACAGAACAGTAAGCAACAAAAAAGTAATCCAAACTTAGTTTCAATCCAGAGTCAAAATATCGTCATTTAAGTTTCTTGTCTGATATTGGTGTGGATTGGGCGTGGTTATGCTTACAAGTCCTACAAATTAAGGGACTCACCTGAAAAGACGGTAAACAGAAGAAATATAATTTGTGGATCGCCATTGTCATCGCTAATCGGCTGTTTACCCCCAGCCTCAGCAACTTTGGTGGGCCAAGTATCGACAACCATGAGTGCTGAGTGTCGACTGAAGCTGACTGTATTCGGCTGCATGACTTTCAGTGCGACTCCTTGATGACCGTTTTAGATGCCCGGCGTTGGGCATTGATGCAGGGATTTTATCTCGTAATTATACAGCACTAGCTCACGCTAAAGAATTATGATTAAGCGGTTTATGCATAGCTTTGAGAACAAGTAGGGGCATCTCAGCCAAGGTTGCATGTGTATGCTAACTGCTGTATGCTCTGATCTGCCATGCCTACACAGTCTTAAGAAATTATCTTGACCAATTATCGTTGCACTATTGTCTTACGGAAGCTTGTACATATAATTTACCAATTTTCAACCTCAGTCCTATCATGCTATTATGGGGAGCTAATGCCATCATGGTAGGAAAAAATGCAATTTGATTCTGTGCCTTTGGAGGACGCAATCCACTTCTCCAATGGCCGCTGGAAAACCTCTGCCAGACAACGTAAAACGCGTCATCTGGCGGAGGCCAGGGAGCTCGCTAAATTACACTTCCTAAATCTCTGACGCCCGCCTCCGACGTCATGTCTCGTTCAAAATCATCAGGTTTGAAATGCAGACTGTAGACCTGAAGAGTTTTTAGATGATACACCGGTATATTCACGTCGTAATTCGGATTCTGTACCGCTCTGACCCATTGCCTGCAGCAATCAATGTCCTCGACTGGAAAACGGTAGTATTTTATTCCAGCGTCTCTCGTTGGGCCGTTCAGAGCTAGGGGCGCAATGCACACTGGGTGTTGAAGGAATGTAGAATGGGTGAAACCAGGAGCTGTTTGTACAACTTTCTCCACAGCTATGGTGCCAATTTGAAATAGTATTGCTTCTATGGATTACAGAGAAAACCAGCTTTGATTGACAGGGGCTTTTTACAGGGACGAACTGCTGCTTTAAATGTTTACCACTCACACATGGTGAACTAAGTTAAACCAGAGTCTGAAACTTGGTGCTTAATGGAAGCCATGCTCGGGGTGGAACCTCAAATACTGTAATGCTGTCATACTGCTGGGTACCCGGCTGTAAGTCATTAACATTAAGGGAATCTGACAGTCGTATCATTTCACTGCGTCTACACTGATCGGCAACTAAACAGTCTGGCCCTATTTCAATTTAAAAAACAGAATTTGATAACCCATTAGCCATGTTAAACAGCAGCTAGCATTAGCATTTAGCCACTTATTAGCTTATATGCTACAATTGGAAAGGTGTACATTTCTTGCCAATGAAATGTTAGCTAGGAAGTGGTTGAATGCTAACATTAGCTGTTGCCTTAGGGTAGCCTTAAGGTAGCTAAATATGCTACCTGTTTACGTTGATAACATGACTGCTTTTTTACCTTTTAAGAGACACATTTTTTTAAGGTCATGATTCTTGACGAACACATCTGCAGCAGTTTAAATCTCGTTCCTCTCGCTGGTTTCAGGCAGCGCTGTGTGAAGACTGAAGACTTTCTGAATCAAAGAAACAAATCAATCAGATGTAAACCGCTGAGACCACTCCGACACTAATGCTCTCTGAGTCACCAGGTGATCAGTCAGAATTCTCTCTGTGACAGTCCTTATGAAATTAGATGAATAATATTGAGGGAGGATTTTTTCTTCCTTATTTGAACTATAAACATAATTCTACGTTTCTCTCAGAGGACGACAAAGGAAAGACAGAGTTATCTTTAAAGTCTGACAGCCTCTGACATCCAAAACAGAACATAAGACTTTGCAAAGACTGAGTATCTGGCAGCTTAGACCGGCTCAGAGTTTATGACACAATATGATCGGAAAATGCACATCACACCCCAGCTCAAATTTATAAGTTGTTTCAATCAACAACCCAAAGATATAAAGTTGTTTGCTGCAAATATTTGCTTAAATTAATTCATTAAATTAGGGATGCACGATATTATCGGCACGTTATCGGTATCTGCAGATTATGTCTTGAAAATGACATCGGCATCGGCAGGTATGTCATTTTTCCGCAGATAAAACGCTTTAATAAAATATGGCCTTTTGTTCATAACCTAAGTTTAAGTAGTTTTTTTATATTGCCCAGTGAATGTGCACATTTTAAAAAGCACTGTACTATGTTATTTATGCATCTGCCAGTGGGCAACTACAATAAGAGCAGCCATGAGATCAATTCCACTACAGGAGAGACTTGCTGTTCTCTGCAATTAGGTGGAAAAAAACATGTGCATAAAATATCGGTTTTGAAATCTACGGAAGCCCTTAGCGGACATGCATCCATACATTTTATTTACTCCGTTTTCCTGTGATAAGGAGTTATTTCTGGTTGTTTTCTCGAGAACTCGACTTATTACAGCCAACAGAAAGCACGCCTCCACTGAGGCCAAACGATCCTCTAAAGGGAGAAGAGATACAGATATGAAAGTTTAATTTGTATCTGAATCCCAACAGTCAAACTACAACAAAAACGGGATGACAGAGACTCGTGACTCAAAGGTTGTGGCAGGTTTTTCTTTCATAGTCATGACCCTATCTTTGTTAAAGATTTATCCTGGTTTCACCATACCGAGTATTTTAACAGCTGTGTTAGGGGACTTACTCAGAATATTGTGAAGGTTCCTTTAAATATTTCCTTAACCAAATAAATACTGGAAGAAAATTAGCAGCAGGTTGTTGAGATGTTTATGTTCCCACAAGGTTTCATCCCACTTACTTTTTCTAACTTCTTCCATACGGTCTGAAAAAAGCCCAAACTGTCATGTTATAAATGAATACTCCGCGCATGGCGGCGTGGAATCAAACAATTCCTTCACTTCTGTTGAACAACAAGGTCCACAGATCCTTGAAGAAACATCTTAAAGCAGTAAACATCTTTATACATATCGACCTTTTGACCTCTACCAGCAATAAGCATCTTTTTCTCTCTCTGCATTTTCTGTGAACTGAAGAGGAGGATGAAGACGTATCTGAAGGCGCACAAGAAGCGAGCAGTTCTTCAGATAGTTTCGCTGTTTTGACAAAGGCCTCATCGCAGCAGACAGCATCTCATCGCCTCTCGGGACCCATCTGGGTTCACTGTATAAGCTGAATGGTTTTATCTGTTCATCCAGCCAGGCTCCGGTTTATGACAATGTGCTCCCACACAGTCGCAGACAAAGCAGCGGCTGAGAGATCTGGAGCAGAGAGTGAATTCTTGACAGGTGAGCACAGAAACAGTGAAAACCTCCTCTCTCTTTATCCGTTCACACAGACCTGCTTCATCAGACTGAAATATGACAGCCACCTGAACACATCAGAGGTAAAGTTGTGTCACATTTCTCAGGGGCAGAGCTGCTGTAATCTGAGTCCTTTCGACATCCAGCTTTTGGATAATTAACAGCTGAAGGCCACGAGGCGCTTTGTCGGTCTGAGCTCCTCTGAAGCAGAGGTGAGAGGATTTGTGTTTGAGCTGACATTTATCTGATTTAATCGTTGATACGACTCATTTGGAGAAAGAAAGCGGGCGGTGCCATCTTGCACGTTTGGAGCCAGAGTCTGGGCAGTAGAGATCGGAGGGTGGAGCCCCTTCAGCTACCCAAAAAAACACATTTAATTTGCCGAAACAAGGACGAATATCCCGCATGTCAGTGTATTTAACAGCAGAACAGCTTCATCTGTCGGTCTGAAGCAGATATTCACGCTTGTGGAAAGTTCAGTGACTGTAGTGTTAGTGTTAGTTACGTCTCCTCTAGCCGTTCCTCCTCTACTCTGCTTCTCGGGAACAGAAAGCTGCAGGAGCCCGATTTGTCAACAGAGCTGTCAATCATGAGGTCAAACCCCCCTTTTTATAGCATCAAATAACTAATTAAAAGCAAACTTGTCAGAAAAATGAACACAGCAAGATAAGAACTAAATATAATGACAGAATAGTCTGACCCATGTGCAATCTGTTAACATGGAGGAGGCGGGCTTGATGACCTATACTGCAGCCAGTCAGCAGGGGGCGATAGAGAGGGTTTGGCTTCACTTTTAGGGAGCTGTCATGTCGTCCTATTTATAGGTCTCTCTTGAAAATGAGACCTTGATCTCAATGGGACTTACCTGATTAAATAAAGGTTGTTATATACAGTCTACGGTATGGACTTATTATTCTTCATCTTTACTTTGCAGTTGTGCAGATTTACGTAGCATATTTGCCTGAAGCCGAGGTTTTATGACTGTTTTTGTCCTGGTACCTGTGACTCAGACACCTCATGTAGATTACTTGACTTGGAGCCCTTATTTGTTTGGGATTTGAGGCTGCATTAGTGGAACAAGTGGGAAAATTGTAACTCTGAGTGTGAACTTAATGGTTTCTGTTTGGTGTTTGTTGTTAATGTTGTAGCTTATAGCTCATTAGCCTGGAACCCCTTGTGTACCTGTTTAATGATTTAATGCTGGGGAGAAAAAGCAACTTTTGATCATTAACATAGAAGAGCTCAGGGACACAGCAGTGAGCAACCCAGCAGCAATAAAGAAACGATTCTTAAAAGGAAAACAACAGAGACCTGTGAATTATGACTGCTGTCTCTGGGAAGAAAACTTGTTCTATCGGCTTGGTTGGTGCACAAAGACTGGAGATCAATGTTCACATCTCATCGCCCCTCCACAGTAGACTTTGTTGTTGTTTCTTTTTAACATTGACCACAGTTGTTCACTCCTTTTACTGCTGTTTGTTTCAACCCCAACCACCAATTCTGTCACGTTTACCTATAAGTATTTTTTGTGTCTAATCTTAATGAAACTTCGGAAAAAAAACAATTTGTCTATTTATTTATCAGTCAATTCATCTCCAGCTTTTCTGATGATAATTTAAAGTTTTGTGACAATATTTATGCATTAGTAACTTCCTTTTTCTGTCAATTTCTGCTCTCCACGTCGACAGAGCGAGTCTAAACTCTTTGCAGAACATTTCCTGCATGAGTCTGTAGTATCCTCTGAAGTGGCTTCATTTAACTTGCTAACTCACAGTGAAACTTTTCAGTAGCCGATGTAAACAGCGTCTCTCCCTGTCTGCGTGCTGTTAATCACTTAATGGGAATCCGACCTGGGTTTAGTGAAAACCCTGAGTTTGTTAACCCTGAAATGAGGGAAACCTCAGGTTTGCCGTTTCAGAAAGAGAGGTAACTTTAACTCTGAGTTGGTTTCTATGGTAACTGTGTCTGTGAACCTAACCTGGTCATGAGCAGGTTTTCTTCAGGAAACTCTGAGTTTTGCTCTGTCTCCTCCCTCTAGAATATAAAACCCTCATTCGACTTCCTCATTCATTCAGCCCGTCTCACGTGTGTTTGAGCGGTTACAAATTAAAAATAAAAAACGTTACGTCTCTGTGCTGCTCTGACCCCTTTGCAAAAGTCTTTTATAATTATGATAAAAATAATCAAAAGACAAATCTGTGTCAAAGTCATCATTTTTAGATTTTCCACCACCACTGCCGACTCAAATAAGACGCCGTAAGTTATTGGAAATTTTCTTTTTAAACTAACACTTCCCACTTTCTTCCCACGCTGCTTCTCTCTCTTTTGCAGCTGCAGCCGTGTTACTTTATTTTTCTAAAAACATGCTCGTATTCGCTGAACGTCTGCATGAGGATTTCGAGCTGGTATCTGGGCTCCATTAATGCTGGCTTTTTAACTCCGGCTGAACCTACTCAGAGTTGATTAAACTAACTCTGATCAGCTGTCCTGAAACCAAAAAGCCAGCAAATTTAAAGTAGAGTAAGTCAAACCACAGTCCGGGGTTAGACTGGGGGTTTGTTGAACCTCCTTTCTGAAACAGACCCCTGGTGGAAGCGTTAACAGGCATTAAATAAACATAAAAGTAATCAACCTTCTTCCTCATATTCTTTGTTTGCTTTCAAAGGTCAAGTAGAGACATTAGTATGAAACTGAGTCTGTTTTATACCCAGTTTAAAAATCATTTCTCAATTATGTTATTCCAAACTATATTTTTAATGGAGATAAAGTTTAGCTGAAGTTCAGGAGCAGGACCACACCTCAAACACTAATTTCCTGTCATGTGCCTATATGAGCTGCACCGCCCTTCTCACCCGTCTGTTCTCGTTTCTCGTGCCCCCGCCCCCTTTCCCTTCTGTTATATCTTTTCCTCTTTCCTTAGGGGTCCGCCCGGGAGCTGCTGCTGATCCCCCAATGAAGCCTTCCCCACACTGCAGCCATCCCTATTCATCATTAATATCCCCATATCCAAATCGTTTCACATTTCATCGTAATTATAAAATGTTCAAATGTATCTCATTGATGGTGTGGTCTTTGCTCGCTAATATATTATTATATATTAATATTATTACTGACATATTGTTGGGTTATTGAAGCACATTATATGCGATCGCTGTTGTCCACGATTTTTTTTGTCCTCCTGCTTGTAAAATGAATATTTGTTAGTCTTCAGACAACTTTAAACTGGGTCCTCAGGCTGTGTCACAGTTTTGGCAGTTGTGTGTTGCAAAAGTACTTATAGGTGCGGGAGCAGTTATGATATCCTTTCTTCAGCAGTGCATTTTGCCTCCATATCAAGGTGGAGGTCCTTTTCTTTTTGCACTGTGCTTTCAGTCTCCAAAGTCTTCTGTTACAGGCCGTCTCTCAACAGTTGTTGAAGATGAAACAGTATTTTCTCGGGTGCGAGATTATCTTTGTTGGTTTTCTTGAATAAATAAATAAAAGTATCATTAGTTGAAGCGTTGGTCTTAAGCATTTTAAAAAGGAACTTAGAAATAATGTGTTCCTGCAGATTGGGCACCAGGTGGAAACACTCTTATTGGTTATTATGAAGAATAAATACAATACAGAAAGTTTTTTTTCATTTTGCTTTTTTCACTCTTTTATTCAGGTCCTACAAATTGCAGTTATCAAACATTAGAGACTCAAAATGAACAATTATTAACCTCTTGTTAATAATGTTAATTATCAGTGCAGCAGGTAAATCTGTTAAACAAATTTCGACAAAACATTTTTTATAATTAGATTAAGTAATGTGATGTAAATGAGCAAAAGCGTCTTCGAGGGTCAACATGCTGGACAAAACAGAAAGATAACACACAAGTTGTGATGTCTGTAACATACAAACTACCTTAATGAAGGTTCATTAGACGCCTCGTGCTCTTTGTCCTCTGACAATAAGAACATTTCTCTCAGTTAGCTGAGGCTGATGCAGTTATATAAACGGTGTTGCATATTGTGTGTTGCAGGTTGTTTACAGAGGCTCTGCAGACACAGCTGAGGAGGGAGATAAAGGAAACAATGCTGCTTTCAAGACAGCAGCTGAATCATTATGACTGAACCACCCGCAAAACTGTTCTCACACACTTTATCTCAAGTAGGTAAAGTCAGAGCTAACTAAGCTTCGTCTTATTTAGCCGACTTTATAAGTGTTTCTCAAGGCTGTCTTTTAACAAAGTTTAGGAAGACCTCGAGTTGACCCCATTTTGTTTGCCATCTCTGCAGTTTCGTTTTCATCGAACACAGAGCAGTGCAGGAGCAGAAGCATGGCAGGCTGTGAGCTTTAAAATTCCTGTCTCAAGATGAGCCGTCACAAGGTTTTTACCTGTAGTTAAATTATCCACAGAGGTCTCCTCGTCTCCAAAACAAAGGGAGCTGGTGATTACAACAAATAAAAACTGTGTAAAGAAGTTCCAGCTTTTCTCTGCTGTTTTTTTTTTGGAAGAGAATGTCAGGAGGGACTGTTAGCTAAGCTACAGCTAGCTTGTTGGTAGGTGCTCTGCTTTTTTAGGTTGGATTTCTTCAGTGTTTATAGTTTTTACATCGAGACAAATTACCCTAAAGGTCTCGATCTTTCAAAAACAAACCTGTAAACACAATAAAGTACTTTCACATCGGCTCTGTGCTGAGCTTCTTGCTCTCTGAGTTTGTATTTACTTTAACAATCTTGGGCGTTGCTTTAGCACTACTACAGAAAATTAAGTAAGTAGTTTCTAACTTCTTCTTTAAAGTTAACAGAGGTCCGAGGGACATCTTGTGAAGGAAGTAAAACAAACTTTGAAAATATTAGAGCTTCATGGGGAAAAAAATTAAGATATAATCTTGAAGATTTTCCTGTAAATGAGTGTCTGTCACTATCTATCGCTGCATGAGGTAACACAATGGTGATTGAGCCTATGGCCCACTGATGAAAGCCTTTGCATTTGCTGTATATAGTATTATCACAGACTGGGTGTCTGTGGTGACATTCGTGGAAGAAATCACAAGAGGCGCCCAGTTAGTGACACGTTTTCCATCAGCCAGCAGTGGTTGGTCTGCCAGAGAGGGTAGGAGGAGCTAAGCGGCTGCTTTTCCGCTCTCTGCAAGTGTTGTGAGTAAACAGTAATCTACTATGGCTGAACAAACAAAGAAAAGATGGATGACTACAGATACAACTTCAAAAATAAGTGAAAATCTAAAGAAAAAGAAACAAACTCGACGTTCAGATGAAGCAAACAGTCTGAAAAGGAAAGCGACCGTCAGCCAGGAAAATCAAGAGTTAGGCTGCGTGTCCACTAACGCCGCTTTTTGCGCTTGAAGCGCCCACGACCTCAATTTCAGAGTGCTTCTTGCCGGCGCTTACTGTTGCTAGGTTACGAAAGTTGTCTGACGGCACTTCCGCTTTCCTGGGTAGTTCGGGAAAATTTCCTTTAATAAAAGCAATTATTAGCACACAGAGTAATTTAAAACCAAGACATCATAAAAAAATGGAAAGGAATCGTGTTCTGGCATTAGCAGCAGCTCTAGACCTGGAAATTGTACCCTTGAAAAAACGAGTCTGGGGTCTGGGTGCATGAGATAAACCTTGCGAGGAAAAGGTTCGGAGAATATCACCAACTGGTACAAAGGTGCTGCCAGCATTAGTGGACACGCAGCCTTATAGCCGTAACAAAGGGAGGCAACTGTAGACGTCTGGTTAAATTGGGAAGTGTCCTCCCGCAATTACCGCATATTGCCTTTAGGGGGCGCCCAAGAGAAGGAAACTGAAATCTTCGAGATTGTCAGTTTAAGTCACACTAGTTAGCAATATTTTTCTATCCAAATGCCAAATCTTATATTTGTTTTAACTTATGTTGATAAATTAAAAACAATAAAATCGGTGCAGTGGTTAGCGCTGTCGCCTCACAGCCAGAAGGTTCCTAGTTTGAACCCCGGTTCAGACGTAGTGGGCCTTTCTGTGAGGAGTTTACATGTTCTCCCCGGGCATGCGTTGTTCCCTCCGGGTACTATGGCTTCCTCCAACAGTGCAAAGTGCTTGTTACGTTAATTGATGACTCTAAAAACTTGAACAGGATAAACAGTATAGATGATGGATGGATGGTGGAAGACATAAGTCATTCGGGGTTCCAGTGGTGTCTCTGTGAAATTTTAGCAGCTAAATCTTTCCTAATCAAACATCTGATCAGATATCGCTCCCCTGTCAGGTTGCCTTGATACATCACCACCAGTGTCTGGTAATTCATACACCAATATTGCTTTCAACTCTACTCATACATCATCACTGGTGTCGACGTTGCAAACCGTTTTTCTCTCCACACGTTCTCCAGCACGTCTGTTGTGTTGGCGCTAATGAAGCATCCATGTTTTTCCAGCAAAATTCCTCCGACATCCTGGAATTTATCTATTTTTTTTATCAAACTTCACAAAAACATGTTCACAAAACGTGTTAGTTCAATCACTGAAACAATTACATTATAAGATCAATCAATTAATCAATCTACAACACTTTTATCAACACTTTCAACATGTTAATCAAGTCATTAATCAAGCAGCTTCTGAAATGTAATTAACAGATAACAATCTCATCGCTGTTCATCTTTTTAATTAAAAAAATAGACCACACAGTATTCAGTAATTAAATTATTCAGGAAAATGATTTATTTTGTTAGTGTTTTATTTTGCTCTTTCCAGGAAAGTGTGGAATAAATGTTTCGTTCACTTTTTTTTGCTTGGAAAGTATAAAAAAACAGGCGGCTCGGTGAAGTAACAAAATCAACTTGTGTTAAATTAAAAACATTTATTTTCAGGTGTAGTAAAGGACATAAGCAGCTCGTCTGTGTTCGACTGTGAGCCTGCACAGTCGTGTCATCACAGCATGCTCAGGATGTTTGTGTTTCAGGTCACTGCTGTGACAACTCACCTGTTTGTAAGAACAAGATGGAAACAACCTGTCTCCTCACCTGTGATGTTTGTGAGCAGAATGTCAGAACAAACTTCTGCTCGTGTCCTGCTGTGAGAATTGTCAAACGTGCCTTTTTTATTTTCCTTTGGCATTTATACTTTTTCTTTCTTTAGTGAAAAATGTGTCTCTGGAGCTATACACAGATCTTTATATTGTTGTTCAGACTTCTTGTTCTTCTTTATCTTGCTCACAAAAGTGCCAGAAACTCAAAAGCTGAAAAATGGCAAGTTTGAAAAGACTCGCCTGAAAAAACTATTACACTACTGCGGAAGCCCTCAGCTATTATAACGGGATAAATAAGTCAAGAGCTTGAGGAAAACAACCGGAAATGAAATGCTATCACAGGAAAACGGAGAAAATAAAATGTATGTATGCATGTCCACTTCAGTCCATTCTCCAACAACAGCGGGGATCAGGCGTCAGTCTCTGCCCTGCTGCTGATTTGGTGACTCTTGTTTCTTTCTCATCACTTTTGTTTTAACTCTGTACCTGAGGCAGCGGTGGTGTAAGTAAAGTTAACTGTATTTAAACACAATAAATTACTTTACTGCAGTAACAACACAATATTAATTCAACACTAGCTTGCGTCACACTAATAGCATGTGAGAGTGATCTGTAACATGCCCCCCTGCAGCCTGTCAGAGTGTGACTGTGCTCCTGCAGCCGTGATGTCACATGACCTGTGTTGTGTCCTCTGAGCAGAGACACAACAGCTTAATTACATATTCATATAAAGAGTTAATATTTATCCTGTCAGACTCACAGGGGAGCTTTTCTGTTGCACCTTCTCATCCTCTATTCTTAACGTTTACATTCATTATTTAATTTTATTTTTTAGCAGCTGACTGTCCTCCGATTCCTCTTCTGTTAGATCTCCTCTCATGTTTTTAGTTCTTCTACTTTAAAGGACCTTCACTGATTATGACTCTTAAGTTCACTTGTGCTGTTACCTTTACGATCCCCAGGAAGTCATTTTAGCATCCTTTCAATATAAAAGCATCCTTTATCGAAACAGGAAATACAGTGCCATAGGCTTAAGACGGAACAATTCTATGAGGTGATCTCTTCTCCAGAGTTAAAACAAAAACTGGGTTACCTAGAATTACCATATAGCTTTATCTTTTTTAACCTAAACTAGCCCCAGCAGCCACAGTCTAAAACATCAAACGGCACACACACTAACAGTATCACTCTTGCACAGCTCGTATGAGTCCTCGAGTGGAAGTCACAAGTGTGTGAATGTGTTTTTTATTCGCTAATTATTTCGGCATGAAATGAAGCTTTTGAAGTGATTTAGTAATTAGCTGATCCGTGTTTATCTGCTAGTTAAGTGCAGATCAGACAGAGCTGAGGGTGAAATCATGTGAACAAATCAACCATCACTTAGTGATTTGTCTGTTTGGTTTCATCAGGTTCACTCCTTCTTGTGGGAGATTACGATTATTTACTGAGTAAAAACGACCTCTTAAACCTTTTGAAAAGTGATCTTACCTTCTCTGTGTGATTACAAAATGTTCTCATTTCAGTGCTTTTTATTTTATTTTATGCAGTACAAGGGAGATTAAAGGTTCGTAAAATTAGACAACCAGGCTTTTAGTGACAGTGTTAACAAAGTTTACAACAATACCACCTACAAAATACACACACAGAGGGGTTTGTTTCATGGCTCCTCTTTCTGCAGGTTGTAATGCAGCCACGCAGCCACTAGAGGGAGCTGCTGAATCAGTAATAGTTATAGATGTATGTAATCAGAGGACTTGTTAGTAACAAAGTATAAGAAACAAATAATGTTAGATATTTTAATGTGCAGAATTAAATATAGAAATATGTTCTGACTGACTTTAGCAGAAACTAAACTCTCTGTTTGTCTTTTAATTTATTTTACTAAAGGATCTCATTTTGAGGTACTTCTTCTACTCCACCACCACTGCAATTAAGAAAGAATTATTGTCCTTTTAAAAAAAACAAAACAAGCTTAATAGTGAAGCAGATATAAACAATTACAGTCACAGTGATGAATGGTTGTTGCAAGACAAATCTAGGAGTAGTGACAATTTTAATGTTAAAGACAGAAAGAGGAAAAGAGAAGAAAATGTGAAGCTTTAATGTCTAAATGTTTTTATTTTTTATTTTTCTTAATGTTTTAATGTTATGCTGCAACTAATGACTATTTAGGTTAATCATGTTTTTTTTTTACTATCAGTGTAGTTTTTTTAATCATTGAGAAAAATGGCCACCACATTTTTTTCACATCATTTTTGTCTGTCCAACACTTAAAAAATATAAACACAAAACACTTCAGTTAACAGTTAATGTTGATATAAAAATACTCACATATCAAACATTTTTGCTTTGATAATAAGAAATTACTTTAGATACCAAATAGTGAATATTCTTTTGATTAATGGATGACTTATTGTAATAATCAATGATGGACTGTTCGTATTGAATATTGAATAATTTATAAGTTATTACCCTTACTGATGATATTTACTCTCCCATTTAGTTTATATTTGCATTCTTTATTTCTTTGTATTACTACTGCAGCAACATTTTAAAGTACTATTTGTTCATATGCATGCACTGTATTGTTGGGTTACTGTAAATTGTAAATTAAATTAGGGCTGCAAGTTATTTGTTTAGTTTTCTATGAAAAGTTTTGTTAAGGAGATGTCACCCTGGGCATCGGGTCGATATGCATCAGCCAGGAAACTTCAGTGACTTTTAACAAAGGTTTAAAAAATGAGTAATGGAGTTCAATAAAAGGGGACAAAACACGGGATGGATTCAATCTGAACTGCCGCCCCGTGTGAAGGTGAAAGAGTGAGAGCAAGGTGGAGCAGTCTTTAAGTAAGGAGGGATCAGGTAAATTCCATCTGGTTAATGAGTTGTGACAAAGAGCGCAAACAACCAATCAGATGATGAGGAAAGGACAAACAAGGAAGTGTACTAAAGGAAGTGAGGTAGGTGAGGAAGGGAAGGGAATCTTTACTACAAGGTTAGTATCTTAATCATCAGAAAATTGAGAGAAACACCTTTTACAATTTCCTTAAAGTGTTTAACCTTGTAAACGTGTCCATGTGGTGTTCTTCATGTGCTACAAGACATATCAGGGACAACATGAGCAGTCATCCTTATGGCTGGGCCTGTCTGCTTTTAAACTGCAGTGTACCAAGGACAGGCTGAACAACACGTTTTCAGATTGGCAGGTTTGAGACGTCACAAACCTAAGGAGTCAGTCCTGTTAACACAAGACTGGAGGAGGTCTTTAAGACCAGAAACAGCTTATTTTGTCTCACCAACAGTCCAAAAATTGATTTAAAATCCCAAAGAAACAAAGCAAACTCTCAGAATGGGTTTATTTCACAGCGGACATTTTTACATCCAACAGGAGGAAAAGCACAGGTCTTAATAGTAAGTTTAACAATGTAGTTTTATTCAGGTGTCTGAGAAAGCCACGACAGGCAGTCAGCCTCAGACACAACCAGGGCCGTGAAATTGAAGCAGCTAAATAGAATACATCATTAACGCCACTATAAACACCTGTGCTTTTCCTCCTGTGAGATGTAAAAGTGTCCGCTGTGAAAAAGGCCATTTAAGAGGTCAGAATGACATGTTTGGTGTTTTTGATCAAAATAAGACACTACAGATACATTGATTTTCAAAATAATTGCTCTATATGACAATTTATTATAGTGCGACAAATAATCAAGCAGTTTATATTACTGACATTGTGATAATAAAAATCTATCCATATCCAACAGCATAAGATAATAATACTGACTAATTAAAATACAAAGCTGTTCATCTTTTCTCAGCTCTTACAACATGATTATCCACTGGGATTAAAAAGCAGGGCACACATCATCTGTTTGATCATTCTGTTTATTTTCAATATACATTTCATTTGAAAAATATAAATTCTAAAATAAACCATCTCACCTGTTCTAAAAAGTCACAGAAAGTTAATCAAAAACAAACATAATAAAATCAGTATTCTGAACGCTAAAATTAACACGTTTTTCATTTAATGTAGATTTTTGTCCGACATGCTGACACAGTACGACACTTCACATGTATAATGTCTCAGTCACACCTGTCTCGCTCTCTGCTGCTGACGGCTACAAACACTGATGTGGAGTTTAAATCACACCTACGCTTCAGGTGATAATCTGAAACAAAAACAAACAGCGTGATGGTACAAAATATCTTGTTGCATTTTGGTTCGAGCCGACGTGCCTTCATATATATTTTATCATGTATGTACACGTTTTTCAGAGGAGGAAGGCGGCTCATTATCAAACAGTTTGTTTTATTTCTACAGTGGTGATGAACAGACAGGACCTCCAGCTTTATATTAAATCTGTGACACATTTACACTTAAAAAAGACAAGTGAGAAAGTGAGAAAGTGTGCCTTTAGACTTGTCTTGACAAACAGGAAGTGAATATTAAGTTTGTACAATATTTTTTGTCTCATTTTGTAGCAGCCTGAAGTCCTTCTAAACATAACACTCTCCTGCAGTATGTACACTGAGTCATTGGTCACTGAAACTGTACAAGAAGCAACTTAACGGTAATTTTGCCTAAAAATGTATTTTAAATGTTTCAGCAGTAAATCAAGTTGGTATCCTCTGAAACGAGGATCTCTTTCACAGGAAACTCCCTCTTTGATTTCTTTTCTCAGGACATTTCTTTACATTTACTTGTTGTACTTTACTGTTGTTAACTATATTTTAGACGGGAATGTTGCACTTTGAACTCCATGTAAGTTGTTAGTTACTTTGCAGGTTTTGATTATAAATACAAACTCTATTATTATACTCTTATAGATTAAGCTTGGCAAAAGTATGCAAAATATTTACACCCCACATTTACCCAATGATGGCTTTTTATCATCAAGTAATAATTCATACACGTCATTCTAAAATAGGTCATGTGTCTAAACTTTTAAACTTTTACTACAGTACAAGTTTGACGCAGGGATTTTACTCGTTAAAGGGTATGTATCTGTTTGCTCAAATATCCTCTGACATGGTGTTTCGTGAAACTGAAGCAAACTGTTTTCTTTTCCACGAAACACTGACAGCATGTTACCGATTCTTTGTTGTAATTTAACGAGCCATAAGGGCTTTAAAGAGGAAGAATGAGGCATGAGGAAAAATGGGTCATGACCAGTGGCAAACGTCCTTAGAAGTGTTAGAAGCAGCACAAACAGTGTCAAAAGTAACAGTACTTATAATGCAGAATGGCTGTTATGTGACTATTGAATATTCACTCATCAGTTTTATCACCAAATATATGTAACAGCATTTTAATGTTGTAGTTTGACAAGGAGCACAATTTAAACACTTGATATACTATTTGCAGGTAGTTTAGTACTGCCTCCTTTAATATGTAAAAAGCAGAGTACATGTATTGGAGAAAAAATACAAGACTTCCCTCTGAATTGTATTGGAACAACAGAAATATAAAGCAGCATAAAATAAAGATACTCAAGTAAAATACAATTATATGACAATTGTACAGTACTTGTATTTAACAGTATGCGACACTTGAGCCTCTGTTTTCTCTAGGTGTAATTAAACTTGTATTATTTCGCGCAGAAAAATGAAAGCAAACTTTGTCCCTCTTCCAGTTTAGTTCTCTACAAAAGGACTGTGTCTTGGCCTGTAAGGACAGGAAGAGTGCTAACAGTGACATATAACTCAGTGTACCAACAGTACGGTATGTGAGCGTTATATTAAGATAGATTTTAATTCTGTCAGGCCTGTCATAATGTGATAAAACAGGGTTATTCCAGCAGCAGTTGAGACAAAGAGAAACGACCCTGCTGTGTACGGAAGGTGTCCCACTGCATGGCGTTCACGTGGGTTTGATTCCCTTTATTATTTCGTTACCATAAGAGTTTCAGTCTGGGTCGATCTCTTATAAGCCACTTAGGTAAAGTAGTTTGTGCAGCACAAGCAATCATATGATATGCATTCCTAGTTAGAGTTAAAGTTTGGCTGAGAAATATCAGATGATTATTTATATCTTTACTATTTTCTACCCACAAGGAAACAACAAATGAAGGACATGAGAACAAATGATCAACATACACATACACAAAGTAATCATTAAAAAAAGATAAAGAAACATTTGATTTAATTTAAACAAGTAACAAAAGTTTTGAAGTGAACGCATGAAAGAAAAGTTCAGAAAATTAGAAAGAGAAGGTGAAGCAATCAAAACTGCTTCAAAAAGTGATCAAAATATTTACCTCATCTGCACATACAAATATGCCTTGTTAATTAACTGTTAATTAACTCAAAGTATCTATTTGCACACGTTTCCTTCACGAGCTATAATACAGTGAATCTCTTGAATCATTTGAACTCTACTAGATGACAGAAAATATCAAAACCCCATGCTGCGTCAAAAATCAACATGTTGCATTTGTTCATAATGAGCCTTTAATCTAAAACAAAGAGGTAGAGCTATAAAAAAACATAATTTTCCTGCTACAGGAAAATGTTATTAGAGTAATTCCATGTATATAAAAATTCAGACAGGTGATATTTATATATATTTATATAAAAAAGCAGGAGGGGATTTCATGCGTGATCTGTAGATGAGTGATGCGTGAGAGGAGTTGCATAGAAGAGTAGAAAGGAGTTACATTTATCTGGTGTGTGAGAAAAAATACCAAGAGGATGTTGTGAGGAAGAAAATGGATTTAAAATAGCTTCATTATCAAAAAAAATTTTTTTTCTAAAATGTTGTGTTATACGTTTTCTTCCCTTTTTTCCTGTTCAACCTTTTCAGAGCAAAGTTTTGAAATCATGGAAAGTATTTTAGAGTGAAGAAGAAAATGGTCAATAAAGGAAAGTAAAAAAAGAGAGAGAGTTGTCTTGCAGGTGGTTCGGTGCTCTACAGAGACGTTTCTGATCCTCGGCTCTTCCAGTAGAAGGAGTTATCGTCGTCAGGGTCCATGTCTATTCTAATCTGAGGCACAGACTTCAGCGGACTCATCTCAGGGCTGAAACGCAAAGAGAGGCATTGTTAGAGAATCTTAAACTAAAGAAATACATCAACATTTCAGGAAATACACTTATTCATGAGACAATACTTAATGCCTTTGTGCAGATGTTGCAAATGTAATGAAAACGTAGCTGGAGCCAGCAGCTGGTTAGCTTAGCATAGCATAAAGATTATAAATGGAGTTCAGAAACAGAAGGTGTAATTCACCTCTAGGTAATGTTCGTATCTCATACTATCTTGCTCGTTTTAACTCTAAAAGCTCCCGGCTTTACAGTATTTAAGCGCCAGACTATTTTTTTGACCGGGACCGGGACGTTTGCAAATCCAAAGCAAAAGGAAACCTCTAATCGTCCTACAGGAAATTGTTGCATTACTCCCCGAAAAACCACAGAATGTTTATATTTTTTGTTTGGATTAGATTAATATAAAGATACACATAATCATCAATAACTAGGTGCTAAGAAACAGCATGTTGGCTCTTTATTAGTCAATATAAAGCACTTATTCATGCCTTCAGGGCCTGTGTCCACTAACGCCGTTTTTGACTCTAGCAGTGCCCACGACCTCAACTTCAGAGCGCTTCTCACCGGCGCTTACTCTTGTTAGGTTACAGACGTTGTCTGGCACTTCCACTTCCCTTGGTAGTGACCTGTTTTAAATCGCTCTGCATGCTTATTATTTGCTTTTATTCAAGGACAAAGAAAACATGGAATGGTGAAATGGAAAGGAATCGTGTCCTGGCGTTAGCAGCAGCTCTACACCTGGAAATTGTACCCTCAAAAAACTGAAAGGATTATCTTCTCCTCCGCCATTGTTGTTGACAAAGTTGATATCGTATGTCCCGCCCCTTCTTGATTTTGATTGGTCGGTGAGGGAGAAGCGACATTGCGCGCAGCGGTGTTCCAAAAGTTTAACCATTTTCAACTGAGAGCCAGTGACACAGAACAGCTGACACAGAGGGCGTTTTTGCGCTGAGGACGCTGAGTGCTGAAAATGCTGAACTACAATGAGGACAATTTCATACATGAATGTTAAACATAGCACCATAATACTGCGCATCATTTAAATCATACAACAAGGCAGTAATAAGGAGGTTTTTAAGAGAAAAGCCTTTTTGAATT
Organism: Semicossyphus pulcher; assembly: GCF_022749685.1. Lineage (NCBI taxonomy): Eukaryota > Metazoa > Chordata > Actinopteri > Labriformes > Labridae > Semicossyphus > Semicossyphus pulcher. Next base: position 5,688,677 of record NW_027211737.1, on the reverse strand, counting down.
GGCTGTTGGTAAATAAAGTAATGAAGAATAATGAGGTGTTTACAGTCTTAAAGCTGAGCTGATCCCTCAGAGACATTTCTTTAGAAGATTTAGTCTCATAGATTGAGTTGTTTTGATATCAAAATACTAATTTTGTGGCTTGCCGTATGAAAGAGTTAAAAACATTACTCTGTTCTCTACAACATTTCTGTTTTGGACTATCGAGGCACCGTTTTGTTCGATGGCTCGTGAGGTCATCTCAGTTCAAAGCAATTTGGCTTCAGTCTTAGTGGAGACAGGATTAGTTTGTAATGTCATCACTGCCGGAGCATCACTGCGATTCATGCGCTGTCAGATGTTAGTGACTAATGGACACGTGACCAGACAACTGAAATGCCCGAGGTCCTTAAAGCAACACGAGATCAAATGGCTTCAGTCTGATATCATGAGAAGTTTTTCCTGTCGTTTCATTTCCAGTCATGGGAGGAGATAAAGTCGGTTGTTGTTTGAAGAAATAATTGAGTTAAAGTAAGCGTTCATTTTCTTTTGAACAGTAGAGGATGCATTTTCACATTGACAGCTGAAATGTTTTCAGTTTGTCACCAGTAATTTGACCAAATGCCAACCCTGCTGTCTGATCTGAACAGTTGGAAACCAATTAGGAAAAGGAAATCCTTTAGTTTGTTATTTGGCATCACAGATGTGCCCAGATCACAGCTACTCTTCACACTTTGACCCAAACACTAATCCTCTTCCGTTGGCGCTGTCATGAGAGTCGTAGATCAGGCTGGCTGAGGCAGTAAGGAATTGTGACCCTATGCATACCACCCGTCGATGCTGTGGGGCGTGGGCATGATTTGTTAAACCTAATCTCTTCCTGGGCATCATAATCATTGCTCTAAATATCTGCCCAAATAAACACGGCCTGTTCTTCCTCTTAAAGACTGATTGTTTCCTCTAAAGCTCAAATCATTGAAGCACTGTGCGTATTTATTACGCAACACCAGCTCGCCTTGATCTAGTCAGCACTTCATTTGGTAATTCAACATCCAGATGGCTGTTCAACATGAGCCTGGTTCTGCTCAAGGCTGCAAAAGGAAGTTTTTACTGCCACTGTTGCCAAATGTTGCTAAGTCCTGCTCATGGTGGATTCATGATGGGTCCCTGTCTCTAAATAACAAAGAGTACGGTCTAGACCTGCTGTTTTTCTAGATATTTCTGGAAAAAGCCACCGTCAGTCAAAGCTGGTGTTCTCTGTAATCAATAGAAGCAATAATATTTGAAATTGGCGCCATTGCTGTGGAGAAAGTTGTACAAAAAGCTTGTGGTTTCGCCCATTCTACATTCCTACAACACCCAGCGTGCATTGCACCCCTCCCTCTGAAAGGAACGGCCCAGTGAGAATACGACCGTTTTGCTGCAGGCAACGGCTCAGAGCGGTACAGAACTCTACGACTATATTATACGACGAGAATATACCGTTGGATCGTCTATAAAATCTTCAGGTCTGCAGTCTGCATTTCAAACCTGACGATTTTGAACGAGACATGACATCGGAGGCGGGCGTCCTAGATTGAGGAAGTGTAGTTTAGCGAGCTCCCTGGCCTCCGTCAGATGATGCATTATACTTAGTCTGGCAGAGGTTTTCCAGGGCTCATTGGAGAAGCAGATATTGTCCTCCAAAGGCACAGAGGGAAACAGAATTTTTTTTATACCATAATGGCGTTAGCTCCCCGTAATAGCACGATAGGACTGAGGTTGACAATCTGTGAAGTGGCCCTGTAAGATAACTTTGGTTAAGATTTGGCGCTATATAAATAAAAACTGATTGATGCTACGCGCTTCTCATCTGAAGGTTTGTAAACAAGATTACATTCATCATAAAATAGAAATGTAGGGGTCTTTTAGTGGCCTGTGTTCTAAGATAGTTGTCTCGACCCCAACCCGTAACAGGGACCTTTGTTGCAGCCTTGCATGTCAACCCCCCTGCTTTCCTCTCAGCTTCCACTATTTCATATAGATAAGCCCAAATACACAAGCGTAACAGATTGTCAAATTTAGGCAGAGCTGTCATGGACAAATATTGAACAAAGCAAAAGCACAACAGTTTTTGTGACTAAGTAACATAAAGTAGCTTTAATACATATTTATATGATATCAGTGATATAATATGAAAGGTTCGTGATGGCCCTACAGTAAGCAATCAGCTGTTTCTGTTCGCTCTCGCTGTTCTCATGATACCGTTTAGGGACAAAAGCTCCAAAAAATTACTGTTCATCACCTGCTCAAAACAAAACAATGAGCGATTAGTTTGAGACTATAGTGGAGCATTTAGCAGCTAAAGAGCCACGTATTTTTGTCAGGATTTGGTAGAGACCAAAACTAGAGAATAAAAGAGTGATTATTGGATCATTCATCAGGAGGCCAGAAAAAACGTCTCCAATAAAAGCTTATAATGACTTAAACAATACGTAAATGTCGTGTTTAATTCTGTTTCTCCCAAGTGGCCAAACATATTATTTTATTTTTTATTTAATGTCCACAAATGACACAAGACCTAAGAGGAGTCATCTGAGCTGATAAATGGTGCCTCTGATAGCAAATGAGAAATGCAGTTTAACCTTACAGTAGATAAGTTAATTAGCCCAGATGACCTTTAAAGTTCAGACTAGCATCAAATTTTAGCTTGTTAGCTCGCCTTCTGACCTTTTGCGACCTTTGATGCAACAGTCATGGATAAATTCAAAAAGGAAACCAGCGCTAGCTATATTTAGTTTTGTTCCCTATTTACAGTCAAGTTGCATTCAAGAGTCTCTGGCTCTGACTGCACACGTTTTCCCCTCCACGGTCCTCAATAAAAATAAATAAAATCTCACCTGGACAAGCAGTTAGCCTGGTAGTAGCGGAGCTGCTCAGCACGATGTGTGTCGTTCAAGGAATGATTGGGACTTCTCTCCTTTGGAAGAAAAATACAAACAGCCATTAGCTTGCCTGTGTCTAAGCTAATATGTTAGATAATCATTTAAAATGCAATCAGAGTAGCATCTGATTTCAAGGACAAAGACTTTCAACCAGAGAGAAGAAGAAAGTTAGTAAGATGAGCTGCTACAAGTGTTTGGATGGATTGACAACCTTCATACCTCATGTGCAGCATCTATTAAATCATCGATTTTATGTCACTTAACCTCTTAAATTTAGCACAAAAGGTAAAAACAAAGAAGTAGTTTCTAAACCAAATAAAAAAAGGCATTATAACCAGTGCAGTTATTGATTTATGTTTGTCTTTTATGCAACAAAAGGCGCAGCATCCCATGCAAGGGATGAAAGGAAACCAGGTTTTGGCGGGAACACTTTATTTTATCATTAAACAATTTATAGAGTCCAACAGCTACAAAGTTTAGAGTATTTGTATAATATGACCGTAACCTAATCTACATAAAAACATATTTAGGTAAAGATCAGATATAGGTGTACTAATTATGTTAATGATACAGGCTCTTTCAGTCAAAATTAAAAAAAAAAAAGTAAACTAAATCCACAATCTCAACTATAAATGTTTAGTTGGTAAGTCTGGAAATGTACATTTTAGAAGGTCAAGCAAGCGACAATTCAGAGGCAAAAAGACGCAACATGTAAACTAACAGGAGCACACCATAATCCAAGACAAAAGGAGAAAAAGTGAGTTAATTTCATGCAGATTTTGTAACACAAGAAACAGAAAGGCAAAGAAGAAAAAGAAAAGTTAACTTCATGCAACGAGTGAAAGAAAAACAGAAAACAACTTCGACTGTTAGTAACAGAAGAAGTCATCAGACACTGGATGAGGGAGCAGAGCAGGAGTCGAGCAGGAGTCAGGCAAGATCAAGAAGAAGAAGCATTGTTCCTCCGGTGCTTCAGGGGTCTACTCACTGTCAGAGGCCTTATCACCTAAGAAGGGCTCCTGCTCCATCATGTCCATTGGGATTTTAATGCTGGGAACATTCTCATTGTAAGGATAGTCAGACTGTTGAAAGATAGGAAACACATCCTGAGACGTGACCTCCAGGGGTGGAGTTAGCATCAGCGCACACACACCTGCATTCATATTACTAAACCTGGGATTACCTTTACTCTGTCCTTCAAGAATCCACTGAAAAATACAAACTATTGATTTCAGATTGTGAAAGGCTTATTTTACTTGGTCTACGTAGAGACCGTTTCTAACATGGATACTGTTTTGGCAGTTTTTAACCCATGGTAAAGTAAAGGCTTCAAAGATGGCGTTAACAGTGTTTAAGTATGGTTAAAGGTATAATAAGTAGGATTTTCCTAGAAAAAAAATAAAAAATGATTGGCCTCTATACGTGTGTGTTGTTGAGTGTGTGTGCAGACCCTTGTGAGACCCTTCCCTCTGCATCTATTTTGTTGTTTTGCTTTGCTCGGGACGTTTTCAGGAGGGGTGCTGTTGTGGTTCCCCGAGCCAATCACAGCGTACAGGTGAGTGTGGGAGTGGTTCAAATTAGCAACTGGGCCCCATTCAGACCGGCGAACATGGCGAAAGAGCGATGCAGAGTTGGCCTTCTTTCTGTTGGACAGGTAGCTGCCTAAAACCGGTTAGGACAAGCTAACCGGTGGTTAGCGTGCTATCTTGAAGGTAACCGACGGTTAGCATGCTAGTGCAATGGTAAACGTGATGCTGTTGGTGTTGGCTCGGCGGGGTGGGCCTGTTCTCGCACGTGAGTGAGAGTGAGCTTCTGGTGACGAAGAGACCAGGAGGAGGGGCCCAGTTTGAATGTGTTGTTGACAATATGCAAGGAAAATCCTACTTATTATACCTTTAACGTTTTGAACATGTGAGCACATGGTTTACGATGTGAATGTTGCTAACAAGTGGCTAATTCTAAGAATGTTTCCGAAAATGTGTCCAAACCTACCAAATCCACCCAAAAAAAAAAATGCAATGATCAGAAATGATTTTCAAAAACTAGATCTGATCTGAAAAAACTTGAGGATAAATAGACCTGATCTTAAAATGCAGGGAAAGCACCAACACTAATGAGAACACAGCCTGGATCCACTCGATCAGCAGGCGAGAACTAGTTACTACAACCTGACTGGATTCTAAAGACATCTGAACCGAAAGTGCTGGAGAGGAAGGATATAAACACTCATACAGAAACATTCTTGTGTCTCATGTGACTGAGCCTCTTTCTGACTTTCAGTCACCCAAACACAATTCAAAATAATCAATGAAAATGAAGGATGCATTAAAAGAGATGACATCGGAAATTAAAACTAAGGTACATGCTGCAACAAGAAAGCAAACAGGGAGGTGGTAGCAGTGCTGGTGGTCAGTGGTGAGGTTGACTGACTTGGGGCTGGGCTGTGATGTAAAATAAATGATAAGAAACTAAATTAAAAAAAAGGCATTTGTTTTTGCAAAGAAAGAGGTAAAGATACTTACATCTTCAGCGTCGCTGTCTATGCTCCCTCGTTTTTTCTTCTTCTTCTTCTCGTCCTCTTTCTTCTTCTTGTCCTTCTCTGGGATGACGTCGTCCAGGAAGCTGAGGTCGTGCTGTGAGAACATGTAGTCCATCGCTTTTCTGACAGCTACCAGAGCCAGGATCTAAAAGCAGAAGAGCAAGAGTAGTAAGAGTGGTGTGTGAGAGAATTTTTGACAGGTGTAATTAAAATTCAGTCTGCTATGTGAAGCCCCTCACATTAAATACTGTAAACATTAAAAATATGGGCTCATGTTGTAATAAAATATCATATAGGAAACAAGACTTTGATACACAACTATAAATACTTTATTTTAAATCTTCAATATTGCAAAAGTGACAAAAAAGGAAAAAACTTGTATGGCAAATAACATATCCACTTAATAAACTTGATACTTAGAAAACAATCAAACCTTTTGGTTGATTTATCGAAAGGCAGCTTAAAACAAATGAAACACATCTTGACCTATTCGATCCATAATCTTTATACACTGGTAACCTTTTAAATTCATAGAGCAATGTGAGGTAGAGTTTGTGTAATTATTGTTTTATGATAGCAAGATTCTGGTAAAGAATAAAGTACTTCAATGAATAATAATATACTTAAAATTAAGCATAATTAAGTACAGTTACAAGTAAAATAACTGTTATTTTAATGTGTCTTTGAATCACAAAGTTTGTATCATTTTCAAAATTGTAAACATATTTTAATTTAATTATTTATCAGAGCCTCTCCTTCCTCCTGAAACGAACAAGCTGTTTTGCGGCCACACAGCCGCACTGCACTGTCACTCCCAAGTTGTAGAAACCATGGCTGCCCTAGGATCGGTTATTCGGCCTTATATGTAAGAGCCAGAATGGCAAGTTGAAATCTTGACAACGACTTGACTCCAAGCTCGTGCAAGAAAGCAGCCTGAGGTGAATGACGGTGAAGGTTCTACATTTTTAAAAATGTAATTCTGGAAAAACACAGAATTATGCAGTTTTCACTTTTCCACTGTGAACAAGAAACACCCAAACATGTGAAACACATGCAAAATATGAGAACATCCATTTAAAAGATACGGCCCCTTTAAGTGCTGGATAAGTGACCCTGAACCGCAGTTATGTAAAACAGCGCCACAGTCGTCACTGGTTTATCACTCATTTAAACAATACTCTGAGTACGAATGATAAGCCTCATTTATATGTCACAGTGGTTTGTTGTTGCCATAATTAAGTCTGAACATGTCAACCTGACTGCAGTTTTATCTGTGCACTTTTTCCTCTCTTCCTTAGAGAAGTTCTTGTTTTGGTTGACTGACAGAAAACTGCTTATCTATTGAAGTTGGATTGAATGTTATACATGCACACATGAATGATCTGTTCTATTGTCATATCATTATGAAATTATTATACTTTAAGTTGATTTAGTTTATATTATTTTAATTTTAAGGACTAAACTGTTCAAACAAATACAACGATGTAAATAGTGACTGAATGCTGTTAACTTTTCAGCAGCATCAAATCTACATTCTCAAAAGATAAACAGAAGCACATAACATCAGCAATTTACAGCCAGAACAAAATGTCTCTTACCATGACAGGGAAAATAATAGCAGCAACAGTGGACTTGAGGATCCAGAGCAGAGCCAAGCAAAGGATCTGGATGAAGGTGAAGAGGTGGACCTTCCTGAGCGGGACATGTCGCAGGTAAATCAAGTCCGGCTGGTGCTTTGCTGGCATCAGGAGCAGCTTGAGACGATCCATAAACTACACACACAAAGACATATAATTACAGGATGCACTTCAATGTTGGAGGTCAGTCTCTAAGAATAAGAACATTTACCTGCACTCCATTGAGAGAGGCGACTCCCATATAGAGGAAGACTCCATACAGCACGGGCATGGGGATAAACTGGGTAACACACAGAGAAAAATAAACAAGTCCACATTAATGTAAAGTAACATTTTAAACATGTCTGTATTATGTAACATTTAGCATTCACTTATTATATCAAGTTCTTTCTGAAAATACAAAAAGCAGCCATTCCAGCTGTGCTTAAGTAAAAGCTGCTTCAAACTTATTTATTCATAGCTCATATGATGCTCTGTTGTCATTTTAATTTAACCTCATAACAAAACCTGGAAAATCCGAAAAGGCTTTTATTGTTGGACAACAATAAAGTCAGAGTACGTCAGATAAAAGGTTCCTCAATAACTGTTTTGATAATATCAACGTTCTGTCAAGGCAGTTACCCATCAAGGACGAATACAATCACTCAAAACTTTTCTTGATAAAATCTTCAAATCTGTGAATGAAATTTAAGTAGCTACAGATGAAGGTCAGTGAGGCTGTGACAGTCTCAGATAATCCCTGCCACTATAGAAGTTAATCTGTACTCAGGTTTCCTGCATGACCAACCTATGACGTCCGCACAAATGGACTGCAGGATAGCAGCACTGGATAATAAAGTTTACAGGTTTGTTGATTGACACAACAATAACAGCTTATTTATCTCATCGTAAGACCATTACTATAAGAGAATCCAAAGCATAAACCATTAGTGACAGTAAGAGGAAATCTCGACTCATTTTTTCTTTTATGTTTTTTTCACAATAAAACATTTTTCCTCCTCAATGCAGTGCAACAACATTTAATCGTTATAAATAGTTATTTCAGCAATTGCATTTTCATTTCAATTTGAGGATTGTTTTTGATTTAACTCTATTTATATTAACATGACAGCTTTCACTCTGTATTATAAAGCACTTAAGTCAGTGTCAGAGAAAATCTGTAGGTTGGTATATCACAGAGTCTGGCAACATACAAGTAATTTTGTAAAGATTAAACTAGAGACTAAAAAACAAACAGATACAAATCACAGGAAAATCTCTGCTTAATTACCTTTAAAATGGGAGACATAAATACAGACAGTCCTGTCAGGATGAACACAGCCACACCAGTGACCCTCTGCTCCCTGCAAAAAAATAATAACAGGGAGAGGAAAAAACAATTATCGCAACTGACATTTTAAGCATGTATTACCTACAATAAGTAAACCCCAAGAAAGTCTGAATAATGATGTTGATTATTTGGATATCAAGTGTATCAAGTCAAAGCAAAGACAAGCCAGGCATTTGTATACAACATTTTTAGAAGTTCACAGTCAGTGCAGATGTTCCAGTCACATGCAAGACAAGAGTTTGTTAGTTCAGCTTACAGCTGACACATCAGG